>NC_133515.1:108661250-109397500 GCF_049354715.1 Callithrix jacchus
GCTCTGCTTCCATAGTCAGTGGGTAGAATAGTGAGCCCGGGGTTTCCCTCGGCATGGCATGGTTTTCATGAAGGGTACAAAGGAAATTTTGAACGCATTTGTAATTTCTCTGAGGACAAAAATGATAGAGACCATAGTAAGGACAAATTAAACTGTAGTGACACTCCATATGGTGACCTTATTTTGTGTGTGTTCAATGGGTGGACTCTACTATTTCTTTAGAGAATTGGCATTAAATATCATGCTGATGTCACATTGGAAAGGGGCCTCTCACAGAAACGTACCAAGTGTGGTACATTCTACTTGCTGCAATCTGAAAAATAACTTTGTAATAAATACACGTCTAGAACTTGATGTCATTCTCTTTCATACAGCAAGAAAAACATAATTTGTTATTTCATTGAAAGACAAAATAGATGATGAATGCGTACTGTGAAGGCAGGAGGCTTCAGACCCAGCAAGAGACATGTGATAGTGGTCTTCTCTACTGGTTTAGAGAAAACATCAGGTTCCACTTCAGGCTGGTGTTCTCAGTTTCTATCATGTAGGCCAGGGGCGTCCAACCTTTTGGCTTCCCTGGGTCACATTGGGAGAAGAAGACTTGCCTTGGGCCACACATAAAATATACTGCCACTAACAACAGCTGATGAGCTAAAAAACAATTTCTTTTTTTTTTTTTCGAGACGGAGTTTCGCTGTTGTTACCCAGACTGGAGCGGCTCACCGCAACCTCTGCCTTCTGGGTTCAAGCAATTCTCCTGCCTCAGCCTCCTGAGTAGCTGGGATTACAGGCGCACACCACCATGCCCAGCTAATTTTTGTATTTTTAGTAGAGACGGGGTTTCACCTTGTTGACCAGGATGGTCTTGATCTCTTAACCTCGTGATCCGCCCGCCTCGGCCTCCCAAAGTGCTGGGATTATAGGTGTGAGCCACCACACCTGGCCCTAAAAAACAATTTCAAAAAAATCTCATAATGTTTTAAGAAAGTTTACAAATTTGTGTTAGGCTGCATTCCAAGCCATTCTGGGCTACAGGTTGGACAGGCTTGATCTAGGCCTTCCTTCATGAGGCTTAAGCACTTTGTTCCTAGATAGTCCCGATTACAGCAGGACATATATTGACAGCTTTAGCCCCAGTGAAAGCTGGGCTTAGAACTTTGATTTACTTTCACAAACATCCTTCTATCTTTGTACTGAGAATAAACCGTGAGTGTCCACGTGGCACCTCCGTCTGGCTACCATAGTCAAGAAGGCTTAGCTGCAGCTCTAATTTTCTGGCCTTTCATCTGAGGCTACTAAATCTTAGTGACTATTCTTGTTTTTTTTTTTTTCTGGGTTTCTACATCTAGATTTTATCTTTCTGTGAATTAAGGTACTTTGGTATTTATGGGCCATTCTTAGATAATTTGGAGATCTCTTTGCTGTATAGCTATTTTGTCCCTCACCAATGGGGTGGATCCAATTGGATGTATAAATATGCTGTCTAGATCCCACCCCCAGGAGGGGCTTGCTGCCATGCCCAGGAAGCGGGGTCAGCCCAAGACCTCCAGCTCTCTGCTCCTGTCGGTCTGCCCTCAGCTGAGGCGAGCCACCTGGCCTGGAGTTATAACTAACCCAGGGCAACCCGAGTCCAGGCGAACAAGGTCGGGGTAAAGGAACAGGCATTCTGCACAATGGGAACCTTTGTCAGGGGCGACATTCCTTCCTGGAGCTCCTGTGGGACTGCCCAATACTGTTGCCTTTTTCCAGGCCCAGTTCTGTTCCTTCCTGGTTTTTCCCATGGATGTTGATCCCTAATAAATACCTTTATGCCAAACCCCGACTCAAAGTTGTCCTCCAGAGAACTGGGATATTAGAAATGGAATTCTCATTTCTTCCACAGGGAGAAGCAGCTACCAAGGACCACTTCTCCGGATTCTTCTCTTTCAAGTCCTGAGGTTCTTCTGTAATGCCAAGTAGAGCAGCCACAGATGCTCTTATCTGCTTGCGGAAAAGCAGAGAGTTCATGTTCCTTCTAAGTCTGGATCTACAGCTATCCAGGTCAATGACTGCTGGAGACAATGGTCATGTAGCCTGAAGGACATATTTCAACTTTATTTTGCTCTTAAATTCTGTGAATGGTATAGACTTACCTGCCTCTTGAAAAAACTGTACAAAAGAGAAAAGATTATCTTTTATGTACAGAGAAAATGGCACCTTTTCCTTATTGCTGAATCTTTGGTTTTCAGACAGTATTTGCCAACATCTGCTTGGAGTCTTGGATCTGCCACTCATTGCTTGAGTAACATCTTTTGTCTTCATTTCTTCATCTCTAAAATTAAATAGCACATCACTTACCTCCTTAGGTGGCTTATGGCGTCAACAGTATTTGAAAGAGAATAAAGAAATATGTACAAACATATTTTACATGCCAAAAACATCTTATAATTGTGAGGAAGTATGATGATGATGGTTATGATTTTCTAGTTGTTTTGCAGTAGTTAGTCGAAAACTTTGACATTGTCCACATTTTCTCTTCTAGTTTCATTTACGACTGGTGCCTGACATTTACAAGATGGCGATGACAGGGTGCAGCTTTTTGCTGGGGGACAGAGTTCTGCCCCAGCCCAGACTTAAGTGGCTCATATAGTGATTGATCCCCTCACCCTGGGCTCATTAACTTCATCCTCTCATGAGTGAAAGGAACCAGCTATAAGGACCTCTTTATGAGTACAGTTTTCTTCGTATTTCTAGAAATTAGAGCCACTGCTACCCAACTTGTGTGTGTGTGCGTCTTCTGCAGTGTCTATCTTTTGCTAGACAATTTCCAGGTGTACAAAAAGTTTCCTGTTTTAAATAAAGTCACAGCATGAAAGAAAAATGTAGAAAGCATTTTAATGTTTCTTGATTGATAAGCACAGGTAATAAAAGCGAGAAGCAAGATGCTTAGAAACTTTGAAGGACGCAAATGATGTGATTTCACATCTAATCCCATGACAAAGTATGGGGCTTACTCCAATCTCAGGGCCTGCAGGAAGATTCTATTGTAAGAACTAAATATTTCTGTCTTCTTCACCAAGATCAGATTTATCAGCTTCCTTAGTTTAATTTGGAAACATAATCCTACTTCTGTTTTAGCCGAACCCTTCCTTATGCAGTGCAAGGAAATTGAGGCGGCCACATTGAGCTGCTGGTTTTTCTTGTTTTTACAAAAACACAAAGATTCTTTTTGACAGATGTATGGGGAACATCTACTCTGCCAGTGCCCTAAGGACACAAATGTAAACTCGTTCATGCATTTTTCAGCAAACAGCATCCGGTATCATTCTTCCGGAGGATAGATGTGCATAGGCGGTGGGAGGGGTTGCTGAGAAGGGTAACCCGATCTCCAGGCACATCTGGGTCCTCACTTCACTCTTTCACAGCAAGGGCAGAGAGCATTTTACAGAGACATGATTGGATGAGCCAGGAAAAAGAAGATCCCCTTGGTCTCCGATGGGCTTTCATCCTAATGAATTTTTTTGAACACGCAGGAGTCGCCATTCGGAATTCCTTTTCCCTTTCTTCCAGGTGATCCTGGGAGAAGGCCATCTTCGGCTTGTTTCTCCAGCGTCCTTTGCTGGTGTTCCCTCTGCAGAAACGCTGGGGCCAGGGACCATCTGATCCGAGAAACACACTGCTTCAGTGCCCACAAGGACAGGGCTCTCACGCCATACTTCTCAGAGTATCTGTGGTGAAGAACCAGATGTCTGTATGTTTTAGCTTTTTTTTTTATAATTTTTATTTTCAATCTGTATGGAAATTACTTTTGTAATATACAATCCCAGTAAAATATTAGCAAAATAAAAGTTTGAACACCATTGACAAAATACAAGCCTGGTCATCATCGTCATCATTATCATCAACGATGTCATCATCATAGTGCTTATTATACTCGAGAAATTGAATATTTTTCTGTCAATTCTGCTTCTTCTCTTACTGACTTGAGAACTGGCTACAGCCAGCTTGCTGAGGGCCACTGCTCCCCACTCCACACTGTTGGCAAAATTAGCGTGTGCCTTCCATGTGTAATGGGAGCCTCTTCCTTCCTGGTAATCTCAAGCCTCTAAGTGCTTTGCTCAGCAGAGGAGGAGGGAAGATGAGTTAGGTACTGAAGAGAAAAATGGCCAGGTCAGAGTGTGTGAGAACTGGATACAGTACAATTAGCAGGGCAGTGAATGGAAGTTCTGGAAGAGACAGCCACAGGTCTGAGAGGAGCACGTGGGAGACATATTGTGAAGGTGCCAGGTGTCAGGGTGGCACGTCCTTTGCTCTGAATTTGGAGGTATTGGTGAGTTTCAACATTGTTTTTCTGGCTATAAATTTATTATGCATCATTATAGCCAATGTAGGAAAGCACAGACAAGTGTAAATAAAAACTCCTTTATAGAACACTATCAAGAGACCTAAAACATTTGGAACATCTTCCTTCAGCTTTTTTTTTTTTTTTTTTTTTTTTTTTTTTTTTTGAGATGGAGTCTCACTCTGTCTCCTGGGCTGGAATGCAGTGGTGTGATCTCAGCTCACTACTACCTCTGCCTCCTGGGTTCAAGCAATTCTCCTGCCTCAGTCTCCTGAGTAGCTGGGGCTACAGGCATGTGTCATCACTCCCAGCTAATTTTTGCATTTTTAGTAGAGATGAGGTTTCACAGCGTTAGCCAGAATTGTCTCCATCTCCTGATCTCATGATCCACCTGCCTCCGCCTCCCAAAGTGCTGTGATTATAGGCGTGAGCCACCACACCTGGCTTGCCTTCAGGTCTTTTATTTCATGATGTTTAAAAGTGCTTTATATCATATTGAACCCATATTGTTTTTTAGCTTCTTCATTTAAAACTGTAAAATAAATGATTCTCCATGTTATTAGCTTATCTTTAAAATCATAACTTTAATGGATAAACATTGTTTCATTCATCTATGAATCAAGCATTATTTAACCATTGCTTTTGTGACAATTAGATGATTTTTTATTTATTTGCCAATATAATGAGCAATAAAATTAATATATTTTTGTGTTTATGGATTTTATATATTTCATAGATTTAGTGGTTATTTTATTTCTTCTTTCTCAATTCTCTACTTGGGTATTTTTATTTTCTATTAGTATTTACCTAGTGTTTTCTATATTGATGTGCACAAATTTTTGTATGTTAAAAAAACAACTCTAACCTGTCATATATTTAATACTGATTGTCAACTTGATTGGACTGAAGGATGCAAACTATTGATCCTGGGTGTGTCTGTGAGGGTGTTACCGAAGGAGATTTACATTTGAGTCTGTGGGCCGGGAAAGGCAGACACACCCTTAATCTGGGTCGGCACCATCTAATCAGCTGCCGGTGCAGCTGGAATATAAAGCAGGTAGAAAAGTGTGAAAAGATGAGACTGACTTAGGCTCCCAGGCTCCATCTTTCTCCTGTGCTGGATACCTCCTGCCCTCGAACATTGGACTCCAAGTTCTTCCATGTTGGACTCAGACTGGCTCTCCGTGCTTCTCAGCTTGCAGACGGCCTATTGTAGGACCTTGTGGTCATGTGAGTCAGTACTTAATAAACTCTCGTTTATATATATAATAGTTCTGTCCCTCTAGAGAACCTTGACTAGCACATATGTCTACTTATATTTTATCTCAAAGACCTCGATACTTAAATTTTAGCATACACAGTTAAATGTACTTTTAGTAGTTGTTAACTGTTATATTGAGTGGCTGCTTTGTGTAGGGTAAAGAGAATCAATAAGAGAAAAAAAGCGCTGGGACCAGCTCCAGGTATGACTGTGCTGGTTGCCCTCAGACAATTCATTCAACCTCTCTGAGCCATTTGACCTCATCGTCTCTCCCTTGGAATGCTGCTTTGAAAGAGGATGATTTGCTTTGTGTTGACCTGCCAGCCTTCATGCTTGATTTTTATTTCATCCTCCAAGCTGACTGCATCAGCATTTTCCAGAATATTCATAAGGCAGTGAATGGGATGGTAGGTCCACATAGGAGGACCTGAAGAATCTAGAAGCTGCATATGCTTCTTCTGCATATGTCCCATTGTCCAGAATTAAGTTACAAAGCTATATGGAGCTCTTAAATGGAATCTGTTACTTAGTTAGATGGATTTCGGGAAACTACTTGAAGTGCCTAATATGGTCTACGCCTTTGCCACCCAAATAGCTGTACTCACGCTTCCACTCAGAACACTCAGAACATACCCATTCTCTCACAGTCACTGTTATTTCCTCCGCAGCTAATTCCAGGATCTCTGGTTGACCGGCAACCCTCGGCCTCAAGTGTGAATGTGCTTCTCACAGCTCAAGCTGCTACACACTAAGCCCCAGGGAATCCACTGTTCACACCCTCATCTCCAGGCACATCTGACATGTGAGCAAAGGTGCAGCCATTCTACAAAATATTTAAAAAAGAAAAGTTTGAGAAAACACACATAATAGTCACTTTTCATAGCAATGATCAAATTGAGCTGGGCCACTGATGTAGCTTGGATATTTGTCCCGCCCAAATATCATGCTGTGATGTAATCCCCAGTGTTTGTGGTGGGGCCTGGTGGGGTGTTTGGGTCATGGGAGTGGACCACTCATGGCTTGGTGCTGTCCTTGCCACAGTGAGTAGCTTCTTGTGAGATCTGGTTGTTAAAAAGTGTGTGGCACCTCTCCCCTTGCTCCAGCTTTCCATGTGACAGTCCTGCACCTCCTTCACCTTCTGCCATGATTGTAGCTTCCCCAGGTCTTCCCAGAAGCTGAGCAGATGCTGGTGCCAAGCTTTCTGTGTAATCTAAAGAATACTTAGCCAATGAAGCCCCCTGCATTTTTTTTAAATAAATTACCCAGTCTCGGGTATTCTTTAGCGCAACCACAGAACAGCTTGCCACAGTCACCCCTGTAAGACATACCTGACTGCGCAGTGCAGGAAGCTCTTCAGCCAGCTGCCAGGACTTCTCTGGAAGGAGCTGATGCACTATCATCCTCTGTTTCCCTGGCCATTTGCTCAGGGAGGTCCCTCACTTTCTGTTTTCCTCTGCTTGGAGAGGATGCTCTGCTTAGTGGCTGCATGGTCTTCCCTGCCCACTGGTGTCACACAAAGGCTTAGAGGTGACATTAGGGCCAAATACTCATAAGCCTTTCAAAGTCAGGCTATAATTTCTTTGACATATGATTTTCTCAAACACTTAGCAGATGTATGTGTTTTCTAGAGCTCCTATAACAAACTGCCTCCAAACTTCTGGCTTAAAACAACAGAAATTGCTTGTCTCATATTTCTGGAGGCCAGAGTCTAAGACCCGGATGTCACCAGAGTCATACTCCCTATGGAGGTGTTGGGGAAGGATGTTTATACAGGTATAATCTCATCTTAACTAATCACATCTGCATAAGCCTATTTCTTTAAAAGGTTACATTTGGAGATACTGGGGATTAGGACTTCAATACACACACACACACACATATACTATTCATGGGAAGGGCACAATTCAACCATTAATTGTAAGCTTCTGGAATTTTCCTTCTGGCAGTTTCCATGTGTAAGGAATCATAATCAAAACCTATTGTAATTAAAACCTATGTAATGGTCTTTGATTCTGTCTACCTCACTTCTTATAACTAAATGATGATGATGGTTACCTGGGGACCGTGTAAAACAACAGATATTATAGGAAAACCTTTCAATGTTTTTCCATTTTTTAAATCTCTACATGTATATCCACTAGATATAACCTGAATTCATCATTCTTATGTACAATTTCGCTAGAATCAGCCGGAATATGCCAGTGCATATGAACTTCTCAGACACCAGTATTCTGTATTCTCCACATACGTGATCCATTTTGGGTCCAGCCCTTAGCACTAGGTCCTCATTCTAGGAAGCAGCCAGAAGGAAACTTTTTCCCTTTAAGAAAGTGGCCCCAGATTACAATGACACTTCTTTTCTCATCTCTTTGGTTATGAGGTAATCATAGGACCACATCTAACAGTGAGATGGCTCAGAAATGATGACCACGTGCCCAGATGAAAATATTCCACCATGTCAGTAGGAAAGAATGGATTTGTGACTAATATTAGTAGACTCTGCCACAAATACCCACTTTAAATTATAGTTTTAAAACCTCCTTTTAAAAATAAGATCCATTAAAAGGAAAGGAGGCCGGGTAGAGGGATGGGAAGTCCAGCCAGGACACCTTGGTTCAAGTCCAAACTCTCCCTGACATGAGTGTGTCGCCATCTTGGACAGGTGTTTTTCTTTTCTGGTATGTTTCATCACCTGAATTATAAAGGCATGGAGGACACTAACATTTTCAAAATAACGTTCTATAAAATAAAAGATTTAGGCCGGGCTTGGTGGCTCGCTTCTGTAATCCCAGCCCTTAGGGAGTCTGAGGCAGGTGGATCATGTGGTCAGGATTTCAAGACTAGCCTGGCCAACATGGTGAAACCCCAACTCCACTAAAAATACAAAATTAGCTGGGCATGGTGGCGCGTACCTGTAATGTCAGCTCCTCAGGAGGCTGAGGCAGGAGAATCTCTTAAACCTGGAAGGTGAAGTATGCAGTGAGCCAAGAGTGAGCCATTGCGCTGAAGCCTGGGTGACTTGGTGAGACTCTGTCTCAAAAAAAATTTTTGTTTTAAGATAGTAATAATTATTTTGTGACAAAGAATCTTTTCACTCAAAATTAGAAAGTGATTAACACTACATCTTTTAGAGATTCATAATATCATAATGGAGATTCTGAGATACGCTTTCGGCAAGTAATTTTTATTTATGATATGCTGTTTTTTTCTGAACTTCGTGTAAAACTCAACGTGGGGAACACCCGACTAAATGGCCTGGAAAGTTGCTTCCTGCTCTCAGGTTCCGTGACGCTGAAGTCCATCGTCAAGCTCTTACCACACTCCGCCATCTATTAAATTATTTACAGTCTATTTATAGCCTCCTGTTCCTGAAATTGAGTTAAGGAATCTCACACCAAAAGGCCTTTAAGTAAGGCTATCTGCAATAGACACTGACATAGAAAAGTAAGACTGATTTATTCCTCCACGTTCATTAGTCTGCTACGTTCCTTGCCCAGTCAGCTAGTACCTAGTTAAGCTCTGAGGGAATGGAGACAATTAAGTGTGGAGGAAGAGGCTCACGTCATGTCATGTGAGACCTGTCACTGGGGTGGGTGGGAGGAGGGTGGGTGGAGGGGGTTGGCACCAAGACTCCCCGGGCAGGCAGAGCACATGAGCTCCCGCAGGGCACACTGAAAAGAAGCAGGGCGGTGCCAGACAGAGGGCCAGCCGACTTCCAGCCTCCTCAACAATTTTGCTTAAGGCTGGCTTTGTGTGAGTGCAACTCATTCAGATAATTGCCGTAATTCTGTGCTTAGCTTGGCTGCTAAGACCCTCGGTTCATGAATATTCATAAGCTGTATCCACACTCCACTATTACTTAAATTTTCCTAGACAGCTTTCATGCTGAGTGTGCCAGCCTGTTTGTGCTGGAGATGGTGATGGTGATGATTTCTTGTCTGGATGGGAGCAGGCTCAGTGAGGCCCAGGGACACTTTCCTGTGCCCGCCCACCCATGTCTTTGAGCAGACAAGGCACTCTTGCTAAGACGGCCCTGCTTCTCTGCAGGTTTCCTCTTACACGTGGATTCTATTCATTCATCGTTTACTGAGCTCTGTGTCAGGCACTGTGCTAGATGCCGGGGCTCCTGCGTAGAAGACAGGTGAGTACCTACCTTCAAATGAATGTGTGGTCCTGCTAGCAAGATAGACTATAAACACACCACTGGAGAATAACAATAGTTGCTGAGAGAGGATGAGTTCAGCGTATTATAAGGAGTTTAGAGAAAATGCGCAAAATCGAAACTGGGAATGGGTGAAATCAAGAAGAGACGGCTTTTCACATGAATCAAACACCTACAATGAGCCTCAAAATTATGTAACATAACACACACTCGTTGAAGAAAACATATATCACAAAATGGAAAGAAAAGTCTTTTGACATTTCTTACCCAATTTTATTACATGTATTTTCAGACTTTTCTCTGTGTGTCTAAAAGTCTTTTTAACAGCAACAACAAAATTCACGAACTATGTAGTTTTATAATCCACTTTTTTCCAACAGGGAAATATTTACACTTGAAGAAAGAGTAAGATGTTCCCAGGCAAAGGTGGTCAAGGAAGACAGTGCAGGCTGAGAAAGTTTGCTCGGAGTTTTGCGGCATCTCCCAGGTCTTGGTTATGCATGGAGTCCAGGGTTGCAGGTGAGGATGACCCTGGACAGGAGGTGGGCAGACAGGGCAATGCTTTTTATGTCTGTCTAAGGTCTAGGGAGATTGGGCTTCACCATGAGAGCAAGGGGAAGCTACTGAAAGTTTGTAAGCGGAAACCCAGTAATTTGGAACATTGTTCTAAGGACAGATGGGAACAGAAGGAGCAGTGGAGTAGAATACCTTTAACCGAGTCTTCCTTGGAAGATTAAAATTCTAACCAAAGCCTGACTGAGTGAGAACCTGTCACATACATAGACTAAGCATGTGTCCATTTTATGGTTGAGGTATATGGACCCTCTAAGGATGGCTTCTCTGCCACATTCTTCAGTAATTAAGACATTAACAAGCTTAGCATCTCACAATCCAGCACAAAAATTCTATTCTGTTTGTGGCGCTTAAATACCAGGGCTGAAGGTATACTGGGTAAAAATTGCTTACTTATCCAAGCCAAAATTGACATGATTCTCAAAGGACAATCTTGGTCACAGGACTTCATTTTTGTTGGGTCGCTCTGGCACTATTAGTTTCAGGTCTGTTGGGAGCACTTCATTCAATTTAAAATATTTTTAGAAAAATCTGGTAAACTATACAGCTATAGTTGAATTTGCTGCTAGAGTCAATTAACAGAAAAATATATAGAAATAGACATTTGCATTCCACTGAACTTTTATGAAAAAAAAAAAAAACCCCATAGCAAACAGAATTCCTTCTGAGGAGTCAGAGGGGTTGTAAAGGAAGTTGGGATAATTTATGCATTATTTTATATACTGTCTATTGTTCAACGATGACCATAATTAAGTTTAAAATAATCATTTAATTTTTTGTTGTTCCTAAGAGAAGAATTTTGATTTGAAAGATATTTAGGACAAAATAAGTCTCTAGAATGTTGCACACAACTGGGCACGGGGAGCGTGGCTAAAAAGAAGTGGCACATGTGTGGCTCCGTGGTTTCTGGTTCCCACTGTGGTGCCATTCACAATAAGGAAACTAAGAGGACAAGCAAGACCACTGGATCTGGAATTTGATGTGCCTTCAGATACACATTTTTAAATTGTAGCTTCAAGGAGTACATGTTCAGGTCTGTTACACAGATATATTGCATGATGCTGAGATTTGGGCTTCAAATGGTCCTGTCACCCAAGTAGTGAACATAGTATGTGATAACTAGTTTTTTGGCCCATGCTTCCATTCCTCTCTCCCTATTTTGGAGTCCCCAGTACCTATTGCTCTCATCTTTGTGTCTGGGTGTACCCAACATTTAGTCCCCACTTATATGTGAGAACAGGTAGTATTTGGTTTTAGGTTTCTTTATTGATTGGCTTAGATTAATGGCCTTCATGGCTGCAAAGGACGCCATTTCATTCTTTTCTATGGCTGTGTGGCATTCCATGGTGTATATGGACCATTTTTTCTTTATGCAATCCACCATTGATGGGCACCGGGGTTGATTACATGTCTTTGCTATTGTGAATAGTGCTGTAATATACAAATGCAGATGTCTTTTCGGTAGGACAATTTATTTTTCTTTGGGTATATGCCCAATAATGGGATTGCTGGGTGGAATAATTCTATTTTTAGTTCTTTGAGAAATCTCCAGTCTGCTTTCTGCAGGGCTGAACTAATTTGCATTTCCACCAATAATTTATAAGCCTTCCCTTCTCTCCACAGCCTTGCCAGTATCTATTGTTTTTTGAGTTTTTAATAATAGTCATTCTGACTGGTGTGAGATGGTATTTCATCATGGTTTTGATTTACGTCTGTGTGATTAGGGTGATGTTCAGCATCTTTTTACGTTTGTTGGCCGCTTTTGTGTGTTCTTTTGTTCACGTTCTTGCTCACCTTTTAAAACTATTATTATTGTTGTTGTTAGAGATAGGGTTCTACTCTTGCCATACAGGCTGGAGTGCAGCGGTGTGAGCATAGTTCATTGCAGCATTTTGCTATTTTATAATAGGGTTATTTGTTTTTAACGGGGTTATTTGATGTTACAGGTTCTTGATATTAGTTCTTTGCCAGATACATAGTTTGTAATTTTTTTTACTCATTCTGTCGGTTGTCTGTTTACTCTGCTGATATTTTCTTTTTATGAGCAGAAGCTCTTTAGTGTAATTAAGTCTCATTTGTCTATTTTTTATCTTGTTTCATTTGCTTTTCGAGAATTCATTATAAATTCTTTCCCTAGCTGAATGTCTAGAAGGGCAATTCCCAGGTTTTCTTCTAGGATTTTTATAGTTTTAGGTCTGACATTTAAGTCTTTAATCCATTTTGAGTTGATTTATGTATATGCTGAGAGGTATATGTCCAGCTTCTTTCTTCTGCATATGTTTAGCTAGTTTTCCCAGCACCACTTATGAATGGATATTCTTTCCAGGTTATTAATTTTTGTTTACTTTTTGAAGATCAGTTTGATGTAGGTGTTCAGCTTTATTTCAGGGATCACTATTCTGTTCCTTTGGTCTACATGTCTATTTTTGTGCCAGTACCATTTTGTTTTGGTTACGGTAGTCTTGTAGCATAGTTTCATGTTTGATAATGTGATGCCTTCATCTCTATTCTTTTTGCTTAGGTTGCCTTGCCTATTTGGAATATTTTTGGTTTCTTAGAAATTTTAGAATAGTTTTGCTAATTGTGTGAAAAATTATATTGTTAATTTGATAGGAATAGTGTTGAAACTGTAGATCGCTGTGGGTAGTATAAACATTTTTAAAATATTGATTCTTAAAACCCATGAAATTGGAATGCTTTTCCATCTGTTTATGTCATCTATGATTTTTTTCAACAGTGTTTAGTAGCTCTCATAGAAATGTTTCATTTCCTTGGTTAAATGTATTTCTAGGTATATTTTTGTGGCTATGGTAAATGGGATTGATTTTTTTGAGTTTTTGATTTGGTTCTCAGCTTGAAAGTTATTGGTGTATAGAAATGCCACTGATTTTTATATGGTGATTTTTTTATTCTGAGACTTTGCTGAAGTCATTTACCAGGTCTTGGAGTCTTTTATCAGAATCTTTAGGATTTTCTATATAGAAAATTATATTGTCATTAAAGAGAAATTTGACTTCCTCAGTTTCTATTATTTGGATGCCTTTGTTTCTTTCTTTTGCTGACTTCTCCAGCTAGAAATTCCAGTATTCTGTTGAATAGGAATGGTGGGAGTGGACATCCTTGTCTTGTCCCAGTTCTTAGAGGGAATGCTTCCAGCCTTTTCCTGTTCAGTAGGTTGTTGGCTGTGGGTTTGTAGTAGATAGATCTTATTATTTTGAGGAGTGTTTCTTAGATGTCTAGTTTGTTGAGGGTTTCTATTATGAAGAACTGTTGAATTTTATAAAAAGCTTTTTCTAAATCTATTGAGATAATCAAAATGTTTTTTATTCTTAATTCTGTTTGTGTGGTAAGTTAAATTTACTAATATGTGTATATTGAATCATTTCTGCATCCCAGAAATAAAGCCCACTTGATTGTAACAAATTAACTTTTTGATATGCTGCTGGATTTGAATTACTAGTATCTTGTGGAGAATTTTTGCATCTGTATTCATCAGGTATATTGACCCGTAGTTTTCTTTTTGTTGTGTTTTTATCAGATTTTGATACCAGAATTAGACTGGTTTCATAGAATGAATTAGGATGGAATCCTTCCTACTTTCTTTCTTTGAAATAGTTCCAGTAAGGTTGGTTCTAGGTCTTCTTTATACATCTAGTATAATTAGACTGTGAATGTATATGGTCCAGGGCATTGTTTGGTGGGTATTGGTAGTTTTTTGGAGGTGGTTTTTTTTTTTTTTTTTTTGGTTACTGATTTAATTTCATTACTTGTTATTGATGTGCTAAGAATTCCTGATTCTTTCATCTTTAGGGGTTGTGTGTTTGCAGGAATGTATTAGTTTCCTCTGGGTTTTATAGTTTGAATGCACAGAGATACTTGTAATAGTCTCTGAGGATGTTTTGTATTTCTGTGAGATTGGTTGTGATGTCACCTTTGTAACTTCTAATTCTGCTTATTTGGTCATTCTTTTTCTTTATTAATCTAGCAAGAGGTGTATTAATCTTTTTTATCTTTTCAAATAACCAACTTTTTGTTTTATCGATCCTTTGTATGATTGGGGGGGTCTTAATTTATTTGGTTCTGTTCTGATTTTAGTTGCTTCTTTTCTTCTGGTAGTTTTGGGTTTACTTTGTTCTCTTTTTTTTTTTTTCCAATTCCTTTAGGTACAAGCTTCAGTTGTTCATTTAAGAGTTCAATCTTTCTGTTGTAGACATTTGGCACCATAAACTTTCCTCATTACACTACTTTTGCTGCATTCCAAAGGTATTGGTATATTGTGTCCCTATTTTTCTTTGTTTCAAATAATTTTTTGATTTATGCATTAATTTCATTGTTTACACAAAAGTCATTCAGGAGCAAGTTGTTTAGTTTCCATGTATTTGTGTCGTGTTGAGAGTAACTCTGAGTATTTGTATTTTTATTCCACTGTGGTCCAACAGGATGCTTGTGTGATTTCTACTTTCTTTTCCATTTTTGAAACTTGCATTGTGACTGAGCATATGGTCAATCTTAGAGTATTTTCTATGTGCAGATGAGAAGAAAATATATAATGTGACTCTTAGATGAAGTATTCTGCAGATGTCTATTAGGTCCAACTGGTCAAATGTTGAATTTAAGTCTAGTATTTCTTGGTTAGTTTTCTGTCTAATCTTGTCAGTATGGTGTTGAAGTCTCCTATTATTATTGTGTGGCCGTCAAAGTCTTCTTAGATCTGAAAGTGGTTGTTTTATAAATCTGGCTTCTCCAGTGTTGTGTGCATGTATATATTTAGGACACTTAAGTCTTCTTGCTGAATAAGCCCTTTATCATTATGTAATTCCCTTCTTTGGTTTTTTAAATACTGTTGTTGGCTTAAAGTCTCTTTTATCTGATACAAGAGAAGTGACGTCTGTGCTCTTTGTTTTCCATTTGCATGATACATCTTTCTCATTTCTTCACTTGAATGTATGCGTATCATTACATGGAAGTGGAATCTCTTGAAGATAGCAGAAGGATGGATCTTTTTGCAGTCTAGTTTGCCACTCTGTATCTTTTAAGCGGAGTATTTAAGTCATTTACATTCAAAGTTAATATTGATATGTGAAGTATTGTTTCTGTCATAATCTTGTTAGCTAGTTGCTTCATAGTCTCCATTTGGAGAATTGTTTTATGGGTTCACAGGCCATGTGCTTCTGTTTACTTTCGTAGTAGCAAGCATCATTCCTTCTTTTCTGTGTTTAGAACTCCCTTAAGCCTCTCTTACAGGACCCGGTTGGTGGTGACAAATTCTCTTAGCAATTGCTTATCTGGAAATATTTTATTTTCCTTCATTTTTGAAGCTTAATTTGGTGAGATATGGAATTCTTCATTGACATTTTTTTTTTTTAAGAATGCGGGGAATGGACTCTGAATCCCTTTTAGCTTTTCAGGTTTCTGCTGAGAAATCTGTGGTTAGTCTGATGGGTTTCCCTTTATAGGTAACATGACTCTTTCCTTTAGCTGCCTTTAAGGTTTTTTCTTTCAGGTTTACCCTGGATAGTTTGATGACTCTGTGCCTTGGGGATGACCATCTTGTGTTATATCTCAGAGGAGTTTTGCATTTCTTGTATCTGCATGGTGACCTCTCTAGCAAGACTGGGAAATTTTTTCTGAGTTTCATCCTCAAATATATTTTCCAAATTGCTTATTTTCTCTTCTTCTCTCTCATGATGCCAATAAGTCATATATTTGGTTGCTTTATGTTACCTTGTATTTCTTGAAGTCTCATTTTTTTAAGTGTTTTTTTTTTTCTTAATTTTTTTCTGACTGGGTTGATTTACAGGACTGGTGTTTGAGCTCTAAAATTCTTTCTTCTTCTTGGTCTAGTCTGCTGTTAAGGCTTACAACTGTATTTTGAAATTTCTAAAATAAATTTTTTAATTCCAGAAGTTCCATTTGGTTATTTCTTAACATAGTGATGTCATCTTTCAAACCTTGGAGCATTTTCCTGGCTTCTTTGTGTGGATTTCAACTTTATCTTGGATCTTGTTGAGTTTCCTTGCCATCCATATTCTGAAAACTATATCTGCCATTTCAGACATTTCATTCTGGTTGGAATCCTTTGCTTGTGAGCTAGTGAAATCATTTGGAGATAGAAAACATTCTGGCATTTTGTACCCGAGTCCTCATGCTGGTTCCTTCTCATCTGAGATAGTTAGAACTTTTCTTATTGTTTTCCTGAATTTGTTATCATTTGAATGCAGATTCTTGATTTTTTAATTATTTTTGTCTTCAGGGCTATGACTGTGATATATGTACATATATATATATATTGTGTTATGATTGCTTGACCTCATTTCTGGGTGCTTTAAGGGTTCTGAGGCTATCTATGACTTACTTGTTGCAGCTATGTTTGTGCAGTGGGTTTCTCAGATGTTGCTTGTTGCAGTGATGTAATTTCATTTAGGGGTGTAATTCAGGCTGCAGTCTAGCAGGTGGCATTGAAGAATAAGAACCAGTGGGTGGGGTAGGGGTGGAGGCAAAGGAGAAGCACCTAAAGTGCTCTGCTCCAGCAGGTATTGAACTTCAGTGGGGACAGAGCTTCCCTGAGAAGCAGACTTTTTCATCCCATGGTCCCTGAAGTCCCAACGGGAAGGGTTGCTGCCAAGTCCATGAAAAAGCACTGTCTTCAGATATTTGAACTGGAGATAATAAGTAGATTTGTGGTCATGTCATCTGGATTCCAGAGATAAAAGTCAGGTTGAAAATTTTAATTTAGCAGCCCTCTGGCCATATGTTCTCATTGAAATCCTGGGGAAGGAAATGATCATGGAAGAGTAGAGAGTGAAAAACAGAGAGACCTGTGACTGAGCCTTGGAAACACCAACATTTAAAGGTCAAGTAAAGAACTGATTGAAATAAAATTGCTGAGATGAAAGAACACCTTATACAAGGGGTGTGTTTCTTAAAGGATGAGTGGTTGGTTAAGCTGAATCTTGGGATTTTTTCCTCATGTGTTGTAGGTACCACATGCCCACTGTAGAGCAGCTGAGAAGGCTCCCTTCTTACAGAAACAAGGGCAGAGCATGAAGGCTTGATCTCCACTTGTGCAAGTTTGTCAGAAAACGAGATGATATCAAAAGGTCTCTAAATAATATTTTGTCTTAGTTCCAAATGTGTTTGTCCAGGTTTGAGTTTTACAGAGAAAGAGTGAGCCCCAAAAGTAAAAACTCAAATGGTGTTTTTATTAAACCTGTTGAAAATATCCAGACATAATTCAGAGCTCTGTTGACACCGTTATGACAAATTATAGCACAGAAATAGACAGAGGCATCCTTCCCACTTTACCTAAGGCCATCTTGTAGTTCTTCTAGCTCTGGAATCCTTTAGTGGCGATGGATGTGAAAGGAACACTCATATTCAGGGAAGTATAGTTATCCGGTAGGAGTGGCAGTTCCCAATAGAAGTGGACTTTGTGACCAGAAAAATGAGTCATGTCTTTCTGAAGCAAAAAATAAAGATAAAATAGCAGTGGCCAACTCCCATGACCCCAGTGGATGCATATGAGAGCATAAGAGGAGAAAAATTGCTGGGAACCGTTTAGTTGAAGAATGGATGTATACCCGAGGAGGATCTTGTGAGATACCGTCTCACCCAGAAGAGCCTAGGTCAGGGCGGTTATGAAGGAGACTGTGCTCCTGCAGAAACTTTGGAGAAATGCTGGTGAAATTGGTAAAACCAGGCATGCATAACAATGATTTTAGTACATTAAGGTGATTTAAGTTAAAACACTGATGCTAATTACATGCAGACAAAATTCATTTATAAAGATGTTTACATAGCCTAAGACACTAATGAAAGAAAGGAAAATATCCAGTAGGAAGGTGCAAGTTCTATTCATGATGTGTGTTAACACATCCTGTCATTTCTTTCTAAGGAAAAATAGAGGAAGTGCATAGTAAAATCATAAAACTCAAAATTTGCTAAACAAACAAAAGGCAACAATAGCAGCAGCAGTCTAGAAATGCTTAGAAGAGTAATGCTGTATGTTCAGGGTCTAAAGCTCTGCCAGAGTCAATTTGTCCCTCTACCTGTTTCTGCAAGTACTAAAAGTTTTCTTTGGAGAAAGCCACAGTCCTTAGTCTATGTATTGTCTATGGCTGTTTTCAAAGCACAGTTGAGAAGTTGAGATACAAACCACGTGGCCTGCAAAGCCTAAAATATTCGCTACCTGGCTCTTTACAGACTTCTTTATGATGAAGGTAAAAAAATCGTTCTATATTTTGTTTGTTGATTAGATGTTCGTTTGCATGTTAGCATCCACACTGTGATATGAAGATCAGGCTAATCTCCTAGAATCCGGAAGCAGCTGCCTTGGGGATGCAAGGCCTTACATGTGCTCAAACCCACAGTCATCCTATTTCTACGGCACAGCTTTTGCTTATGTGATGAAGAGTGAATTCTGGTTTGTGCTTTCCTCCACCTTCCCTGCTCCCATCTGCTTGCTGACAAAGCATGAAAATCCAGTGAGTGGCTCCATTAGATCCAGTCACTGCCAAGGTGAATGTCGACGACCCTTTGGGAAACTCTCAGAACAATATAGCTGCCCTTGCCCATGATCCATTTCATGTGGTGAGCTTTTCCAAGGCTCATTTCCCTCACTGAATGGACTTCCCCATTGGGCAAAACATTTCAGAAGAAAATCAAAGGAAAAAAAAATCAGTACTAATAAAAGTGCAGATTTCTGAGACTCACCCCAGATATTTTGAATCCCTGGATTACGCCAGGAAATAATGGGTGGTAGGGGTGTGGGGACAAGATGTAGTGATTCTGATATAAATCTCTAATCCATATTTTGAGCAACACTGATCAATGGAATCATTTTCAGCTACGAAGCTTCACAGCTCTATGAGCACTGGCTTGCTTTGCATTTCATTTCTCAAATCATTCTCTACGCATCTATTTCTCTGTCTTTCAGAGTTGGAGTGTATTCAAGCAGTGTGAGACTCAGTGTTGAAAGGGATTTATACCAGTTGAAATTTGTGTTATTATATTTGTTTCATGCATTTAATTCCTGTTGAGACTTTAAGTATGGGCAGCTGGATTCCTATTCCAGGTGCTGTGCCTCACAAATTGTTGACATCTTTCTTCTCTATTAGACACCAAAGCCCAGCTGCAGCAGAAGCAACACATCTTCTCTCAGCATTTAGCCCTCCATTTGGCTGGGCGACCAGCACTGAAGATGGGAAAGGGTGGCATTGGAAGGGAGTTTGCAGTCCTCCCGATCTCAGGCAAGCATGCTTTGTGGTTTGGCTAACTGAAGCACATGAATAGTGAATTCTTCTGAATTAGACAAATTTAAACTTTGGAAATTGGATTTTAAGAGAGAGAAGAAGCATGACAAAAGTTTTTAATAATTTATAAAATTTCCTGTCAGGAAACCATTGAGGTTTTATAGAAGTATGGAGACTCCACCCCACATGGCTTTGGCTAAGTGGATTTTATACAGTATTTAAAGCCCTGCTCAGTAGCTGTTGGCCCCAGAAAATTTTCTGTAATATCTGTCTCGACTAGTTAATTACTTCCAGCTCTGAATTCCATTGCTTCAGTGTCTCTATAGCGTTAACTTAGCTGGCACTGATTAACTGATTTTCAGTGTATAGGACATCAGAGTCAGCAAGCAGGGCCTTCATGAGAAAATGATCTTTGCTTCCCAGGAGTGTGTGACTGTATACAAGCATATAAAGAGCAAAGAGCTTGTCACACTGTGCCCAGTGAGGCAGGGCACACGTTTCAGTCTCCCCACTGCACTGAAGACAGGAGGTCAGGGAGCTCCTGTGTCTTGAGATTTTTGTTTCTATCATGGCTCTTGTCATCTCCCCCTAGTCAAGAACAAGTGCCCAGAACATCTTGTATTGAATTGAGCTGAACTCCAGTTTAACCTTTTCCTTTTAGAGATCAGATAATAGTCATAAGCATCTGAGTTTGCTCGTCAGAAAATTCTTGTTCATGATTCTTGATGTCAAAAGTGTGTTTTGTCACCTTGAAGCTTATGTACAGCTCCAGGCAGAATGAAAAAGGACTTTGACTAGTTTCTCTCAGCATGCAAAGGTTCACAAGCTTTCCCACTACTCTCGCGCCTGGGCTTCCCACACTATGTAGATTCACATTCTACCATCTCCTACCCTCAGGAATGTTTCCTTTCCTTCCGTTCTAATTTCCTCTTTAATAATCACTTGTCCTGTGGCCAATTCACCAAGAACTTACTCAGCAAATGGCGAAGGAATATGATAAATTGATAGTAGAATCTAATGAGAAGTGTAACTCTGTCTCACATGATAGGTTTATATTTTGGTAGAAGCTTTTCTGAAGACAAAAATGTTTAGCAAATGGTGAAAAACTAAAAAGACAAATTTTAGAAATGTAAGAAAGGTATTTTCAGATAGTTTGGTACCCGATTTCCGTGTGATCTGCACCCTCCTCTTACTCTGATTGCATTAACACTTGCTTTTAAAGGTAAAATTCACTTAGTTTTTAAGAAATTAAGTTTATCTTTAGCAAGAAGCCCATGGATTTTTATCCTGGAGGTCTTCTTTATTCATCATAGTGCAGTATTAAATCCTTTAATAAAAATAACATAGCATTTAAACAGTCTAAGTCAAACTTTTAAAAATCAGATTTGTTTTTATAGTGTTCCGTTACATGTGTTTAGGCATGTTTCTTCAGAAATAAATTTCACTTCAGTATATGATATTTTAAAAGACATTAAATATTACATATGACATTGTTAATTGACCAAAAATTGTAAAAATTTAACATGGAGTGGATCAAATGAAAAAAATCCCATTCACCTTTTTTTTGGCAAGTCAACATTCTATCTGGTATCATGGATTGTGTCCAATTTTAGAACTGACAGAACCTCCATGAATTTTAAATGGCATCGACTTTAATAGGTGAAGAGCTTATTGATGTGAAAAGGACTTCCCACAGAAGCCACAGAGGAGAATCCAGGTCTCCCCTCTCCTGATCAGTCTTCAATCTCCCGGGTGGCCGAAAGATATTGCAAGTTGGCAGTCACTCATGAGCAAGGAGAGGGTGTGGGGCAGAGTGGGAAACATAGATTCCTCCCCTGTGGCTGTCATGTACTAGCTCTGTTACCTCAGAAATGACTTAATCTTGTCCACCTTAATTCCTTTGTCTGTAAAATGGAGCTGTTTTGTATTAAAATGCAGACACGTAATACATGCACAGTGGCTCTCGAAACCACACAGTGCTGTGCAGGGCAAAGCTACTCCTATTACTATTGTCACTGTTATTGTGTACTTGATATTAATTTATAGCTACTGGGCTGGTGAACACTATTGCTTATCTTCTTGGAAGAGGACAAAGCCAGCAGAAGAAACCAGTCCCTTCATCCTCACACATCCTTGTAGGAGCAATAGTGGCAAGAGATTATCAATCTCACTTTACAGGTGGAGAATCCAGAGAGACACCCTTGCCCTTGGCCATGCTGACTCGTCAACCTTGTTAATGCTTGGTTCACTGCCTCCTGCTTTAAATCGTATCGCAGGGGAGACGGAGAGATGGTACCCCCCCAACAGATCAGACCTTTCAATATTTCTTTTTTTACAACCACCACGGCCTCATGGGTTTATGGAGATTCTGCAGACATGATGCTTGATTCAGTAAGAAGGGAGAAATTTGTATTTCTATATCATACACCAAATTGAAACTGATTTTAGGAGGAATCATACCACAGTAAAGACACAAGGTCCTCTTGAAATAAGAATTCAGTGGACTAGGGAATAAATAATGGCAATGATATATTTTCCTCTAAATAGAGAGGCGATTGGTTCAGAGGGTAAGAGAGTCTTATCGACAGACAGCAAGCTTGCCTTAGCCCAGGTGCAAGTTCAGACCCAATGTTGCCTTTATGCAAGTGGACATAACTTTCCCTTTTAAATAAAACACAAGGTGCTTATTGTTGCTGCTTTGTTCTCAGGCCCCAGTGCATTTGCCTCGATTCTCTCCAGGAGCATCATGTGAGGCTGGCGGGGCAGTGAGCAGCATGTTCATTTGTTGGTGAGTGGGGAGCAGGGCGGCCAGCGGCTTTCTCCGGGGCATGTGCCTGGTTATGCCGGAGCCACACACGCTGAGCTCCCACTCCTTAGTGCTTCAGTTTCCCACGGTCTCCGCTCCCTGAGCCTTGATCGGCGCCCAGCTGAGGCTCCCAGAAAGGCTCCTGAGTATCTGTGATGTCTGTGCTCCTTGACATGCACTCAGCAAAGTGTTGCTTTTGCCTGCCCAGTGTCACTGTGAGCCCATGTCCACAAGATTCCCCACTCCAAGCGCTCATCAGAAAACCAGAGAGATGATGATGGCCTCTCACCTTTTCAAACTGCATTTTGAACCCTTCATAATCAAGATTTGAGTGAGTTGGAGGGGCTTTGGCGAGTCCCTGGTGGGAGGCCTTCCACATCATAAATCCTCAGCAGGTCGTTCATCAGAACCGGAGCGCCTGTCCACAAGGAATGCCCATAGGAGCCATCCAAGGGCCTGCATAATGGTGGGTTCATCAGTGCAGGTGGTCTCCCCCATCAGAAGGGAGCTGCCTATTAGCCTGCGAGAGGGCCGCCAGTGTGGAACCGTTTTATAGCACAGCTGCTCAGGAATGAACTGGTGGCTTAATTTCAGAGTTTTCCTCATCTCTTCCATTTACACAGACCCATGCTGCCCAGCTGCCAGTGTCTCACCCACAAGACAACACGAAACTCAACGTTCTCTGGATTCTGGCTATAAGTCATATTTCTGCAAGACATGCCTTGTGCCCTAATTTCCTTTCTATTTATTTCCTTATTTCCAAGGAATAATCAATTTGAGATTCATCAACACAATAAAACTCAGAGACAGCCAGAGGCAGATTCAATGCAGGGGAAGTATAGAAAAGACCGATTATCATGAAAACCCTCAATTTGCATTTTGCTCTCCTTGTAAGTCATAATACCAGGAGGCAAATGCAATCCCCGGAAAGAAGCTTTTTACATCTAATGACAAGCCTATAAGCCTCCAGGGTGGTTGGATTGTATATATTTCATCACTCGTCTGAAACGGTCCCTCTCCTCTTCTGGGCTTGGCACTCATGGGGAGATGGGACCCATTTCCCAGGGAGGAGACCCAGGCTCACAATCTGCCCAGCAGAAGCTACATAATGATGCTTCCTGATTTCTTCTGGCAAGAGGCTCACCTAGCCATGTCTCCAGGCTGCTAGCTGGGGATGGGGATGGGTAGTGCCCTGCTGGGCACACACAGAGGCTCCTGCAGCCGGGACTGCCCCTCCCAGGCACACGAGCCCTACGCACTAAGGCAAGTGTGTGCCAAGCCTTCCTGAGTGCGCTCTTTAATCATCTCAGTATTAAAAATGGATTCTGAAGACCATCTCCAAAGGGAACATGCTGCATGCGAGGCTTTCCCTGCTTTGAAGAGCGTGCTATATCATTACTGCACCCAGTCTCCCCGAACAGCCGAGCAGACAGGAGGGGGGACGGCCGCAGTTCTAGACTTGGGCAGACTACCAACAGCTGCACAGTTAATTATGGCTCTCTCCCTCGTTCTCCTTCTCTTCAAAATCTCAGCTTTAGAAATAAAAGATAAGAAATTCTTTAGAGTAATTAGAGACTGCTGAGCGCTTGTGGTGATAATGAAGGAAAACATTCTCACTGATTTACAGCAGGAAGAGGCAGTGAGAGTCGCGGTGCAGGTTGAAAAAAAAATAATTAAAATCAGCTTTGCCACTATCTTGACGGAGCTGTCAGTCAGCCTCACAGAGAAAAGAATTGCTAATGAAATATTAATACGCTGCTTTAGATTTTATATAACTGCCTTTGTTCCCAGGTACTCTTCCAGTTTGTCAGTCAAAGGGGTCAGGTGTGAAAGGACAGGGAACCAGTGTGGTCAGCGAGAAAATGAGAGCTCTGTGGCCCACAAAATGCTGGGCTGCAGAAAGGACTCACTGGAGCATTGCAGCCAAGCCTCACGGGCCGCCCAGAACGGCCACAGCCGCGGCTGCCCCAGCTGGAGAAATCCTAGTGGGGCAAAGCTTTTTTTCTTTTCTTTCTTTTCCTTTTCTCCCCCAGGCTGACAGACACTAAATGTCAGCAATCGTCGTGATACAATCAGAGCTGGTTTTATAATATCTATAAGTGGTTTTGAAGTCTGCAGATGCCAGACAGTTTGAAAATCTCAGAGAAATTGCATCTCATAGGTAGTCTACGGATGAGACACAGCCCCCACGTCTTTTTTGTTTTATCAAATCAGTCACTCAGAACTACAGTGCAAAATGGGTGACATGGTTTGGAAGCTGCGTGTGTGAGCTGGTGTGTGCATGAGTGTGTGCCCATATGTGTGCATGCACACATGTGAGTCTGTGTGTGTGCAGGCACACCTGCATGTGTGTGCCTGTGTGAGTGGCATGTCTTTGTGAGCATTTTGCATATGCATGTCTGAAATCACCCAAGTGCTAAAAGTTTCTTAGGTGGCCACAACACACCATATATAGAGTGGTTTGGGGACACGCTTTGTGTCTTAGAACTCCTGATGTGCAGATTCTGGTAATCCACGTAAACACGGAAGACAAAAAGCAAAGGTACAAAGAAACTGGCCAGAAGGCACCACAAGGAGCCACAGAGGGCGCACACAAGGCCAAGGGAGGGGACAACACTACGTGAATCTCTTTTTGCTTAGACTCAGTGAGATTCTGGAGTCTAAGGATGAGTGGCCAGGGAACAAAGACCCGGGTGACAAAATCCAGGGTCAGGAACCAGGCAGGTGAAATGGAGCAAGATGGCAGAGAAGAGACGTGTGAAGAAATAGCCACATGACCTGGGTTAAGTCCTGGCACTGGCAAGAGCTCACTGGGTGAGCTCTGAGCAGGTGATACAAATCCTTCAGCTTATTTCCTATAACTGAGATGTGAGAAAGAGCCGTGGCTCCCAAGGTCCTCTTTGGGCCTATGATCCAATTAGAAGGCATTAAAAAGGGATGTTGAATAAGAGCCACCGCCCTTCTTGCCTAGGACATGGTTTCTGGCTTTTTATAAGACAACTTACCTGTTTCCGTGATTCAAACTTTAAAAATTGTAACTGGGGTGAGAACATGTTTTAGCTTCAGAAAATGAGAACAGTGAAATAACGCAGTATAATAGCTACTCCATTTATCAGGAATTTACTATGTACGAGGAACTTACACCATTTTGAATTATCTTAAATTTTCAGTAAAATAAATATGAGCATCCCCTAGCGACAGATGAAACAAGAGAGACTCATGTGTCCATGCGAGCTAAAGGCAGAGCATAAGCCCCACCCAGGTCTGTGGCTCTAAAGTCTGTGCTGTCTCTGTTCCAAGTTAAGACTGTTAGTGATAGGTTGGTTCATGCAGCAAATTGCCCAATGCAGTTATACAAAGCTCGTTTAAATTAATCATTGCTACTTAATCCTAAGAACAGTCTTCTGAAGGTCAGGAGATTTGGAACTTTCCCAGGTAGCCCACACCTGTGCCTCTCTCACCTAAACCCTCAGTTCATCTAAGGTAGGACCTTCCCTGCTCTGGTTTCGTTCAGATGAGGGCAGAAACCAGGAGACCGCACGCTGAATTGACAGAGTGATTTCCGCTTCAATTCTAGAGCCTAGAGGCTGCATGACTTTGGGGAAATCGCATGCTCTTCCTGCACCTTGGTTTCTGTCTTTCACATGGGATACTGTTGCATAACTTTGTATAAATATTATGAGGTTTAAGTAAAAAAACAGGCACATAGCATAGTTCCTCACTAATCACGGTAAGATAACAATAAGTAACATTTTTTGATTGAACAGACGAAATGCACCAGATATACTGTACCATGAATTTGGGGAAGATGAGGAATAAAACACAACCCTTTTTCTTTCTAAAGCAATTCTCAGGATTTACAACGTTTGTGAGTGGCATAGGCACTCAGCTCCACCTTTGCCCTTTTGCTAAAGCATGAACGTGAATCGCACTGACTAGGCTGGTGCTGGTCACTTAAAGTTGCAATCACCAATTTTTTAATTTTTTTGTAGAGACAGAGTCTCACCATGTTGCCCGGGCTGGTCTTGAACTCCTGATCTCAAGCTATCCTCCTGCCTTGGCCTCCCAAAGGCTGGGATCACAGGCATGTGACAACACAAAGGGCTTCCATTCTTGATTATTAAGCTCAAGTAGTTAGAAAAAAAGGTATATTCCAAAGTGTAAATTTATTTGTTCTTTTTCTACATACTCTTCTGTCAATCCGCACATGAAATGCCAGTAAAGCTAAATTTGTTTTCTAACTTGTTAAATGAAAATAAGCATAGATGTCCCTTCATTCTCACCTGGTATTACACTTGAAGACCTTGAGCATTCTGTTTTGAAATGTACTCCTTTTGCTAGTGAAAGGAGCAAATCTACCTGACTGCACAGCAAGCGTTTCTCAACAAGGCTTTTGTTATTTTCTACTCATTTTCTTCTTTTGATGTGATTTAAGAGGTGGTTTCTTTGCGTTAAGTGGCAATTAAAAAAAAAAAACAACTATGCATCAACTATGCTACTGGGGATAAAAGAATAATGAAGGGAAAAGGGAAAGAGACTTTTAAAAGTAGTAACTCATAACTTCACCTCAAAAGTGAATTATTTAAGTTGATTCCATGTCTTTGCTATTGTAAATAGTGCTGAAGTAAACATGGGCATGCAGGTATCTTCATGTTAGAACAATTTATATTCCTTTCAATATATACCCAATAAAGGGTTTGCTGGGAGGAACGGTATGTCTGTGATTCGCTCTTTGAGGAATGGGCACACTGCTATCCACATGGGTGAACTCATTCACACTCCCACCAACAGTCTGTAAGTGTTTCTATTTTTCTGCAACCTCATCAGCATCTGTTATTGCTATTATTTTTGACTTTTTGATAGTGGCCTTTCTGGCTGGCGTGAGAGGGTATCTCACTGTCGTTTTGAGTTGCGTCTCTCCAATCATCAGTGATGTCCAACTTTTTCCCATTGCATCTTGGCCCCATGTATGTCTCATTTTAAAAAGCATCTGTTTATATGTTTATGTCCTTTGTCTACTTTGTAATGGGGTTGGGTTTTTTTTTTTTTTTTTGGTAAATTTGTTTAAATTCTTCACCAAAATGCCCATCGATTTTAGCAAGATAAAAAAAAGTGGTACATATACACCATGGAATATTATGCAGCCATAAAACCAAATAGGATCACGTTCTTTGCAAGAATATGGACGGAGCTGAAGGCCTTTATATTAGCAAACTAATGCAGGAACAAAAAACCAAATGCTGTATATTCTTACTTGTACCCGGGGGCTAACCAGTGAGACTATGTGGGCACAGAGAAGGAAAGGAAACAGCAGACACTGGGGCCAGCAGAGGGAGGGAGGGAGAGAGGATGAGGAAAATGACGAATGGGCACGAGGCTTAATACGTGGGTGACTAAACAATTTATACCACAAACTCCCGTGACATGAGTTTACCTATGCAGCAAACCTGCAAATGTTCCCCTGAATTTAACTTAAAATTAAAATTTAAAAAAGAATTATTGCTAATCTAACACTCATTGACTGTTTTAAGCCAAACACAGAATGAAAGCCCAAGGCAAATACTTATTATATGTTCACACCGTTCGGGGAACTGCGCTAAGTTCTTTCCCTATGGTTAGACATCGGATCCTCAGAACAGTATAGTATTGAAACTATAGTATAATAATAATAACAAGCCTCATGTCACAGATGAGAACACTGAGACAGAGAGACATTAAGTACATGCCTGCTGAGCAGATTTACAGCAAGTAAGTAGAAGAAATCGTTCTGGATAAACAATGTTGCATGTGGCAAAGAAGCAGATCAATGACAAATGAACTCCCCCTAAAAACATCAAAAAGCCCAAGATGAACACTTTGCAAATACGTCCTGTAAGTACTCCAGGTTGTAACTGGCCTCACAGCTTGTGTGCCTGGATTTTGGTGACGAGCCAGAGGAGGAAGCAGCCTTCGCTGGCTGCAGAGTGAATCCGGCGGGCTACCTGACTTCTCAGGCTTTGAGTCTTGTGTATGTGGAAACAGGGATAATAGCACTTGTTATTTTATGCAGCACAGATGCTTGACTTTTAAAATCTGATGGTTTAAGGATAAAGCCCTCTTCACATCCAAAAGAAAGCCCTTTAAAATCCTGAGTGTCCATATTTTAAACATTTATTTATTGAGTATACACTATGTAGAGCAATGCGGGCAGGAACAGAATTCAGGAAGAATCATGTGGGTACCTTCTTAAACTCAGTATCTTACTGTGGAGAAAAGATTTAAAGGTCTGTGGTGAGCAGAGAGTGTGTGCCTCCCCAACCTCCAAAATCAGTGTCCTTGACAGGAATCCCAGCAGGAGCCCCTTTTCCCAGCCAAGCACAGGTGGCTCTGAACCTCATCTCTGCCCCTTACTCTGTGTTGCGCTCGGGGGAGGCCACCTCTTGGAGAGTCTGTTTTCTCATCTCTGAAACGAGATTATAATTATGCTTCCATTGAAGCGATGTTATAAAAACTCAGGAAGAAATATCAAAGCACAGTGTCTGGCACATGGGAAGGAAGCCATAAGGTTTGCTTCCTTTTTTTTCTGGGCTGAGCAAAAACTACCAGTAAACGCAGAAACCAGGGCTGAAGTCCTAACAGTGGTCGGCTCTGTAGAATTCATGGGACTCCTGAACGAAAGGGAGGCGGGAAATGAGGCACGAGGGTGGAGCCATGATTCAGGGAGCTGAGAGACTATTGAGCCAGACAGGAAGCTAAGCAGGTGCTACTGTGCCCTCCAGCACATTATGGCTTATTACGATGGGGTGTCCCTGGCACCATTGCCCTAAAGGGCTCACCAGGTCTCGAAAAGGCTGTTCAGGACAAGCCAACCTGGTGATGGCAAAACCCACGGGAGCTCAGAGGAAGGCCACAAAGAGACTAATCCAAGTCACAATATTAGAATTAAATGCAAAGGAGCTCAAAGGTCAGGGAGTCCAAGCCTCTAGGTGATGCATCTGCACACGGTATTTGGAATCCACAGCTGCGTGCCTTCCCTGAGAGCCCATCTGTCATTCACTGTCACCCCTCAAAGTACACAGGAGCCCTGCCTTGTGGGTGTAGTCTCCCTACCTCTCCCTCATTACAGGCTGAAGTCTGTGGCCCCAATATTCACGTATTGAAACCCTAACCCCCGGGGACTTAAGAATGTTGACAGCATTTGGAGATGGGGCTTTTAAATAGGCGATAAAGTTAAAATCAGGCCATTAGGGTGGGTTCTAATCCAATAGAATGAGAATAACTTTGGACACAGACGCAGAGGGAAGACTATGGTGGCATCGTGAGCTGCTGGTGATCGGCAACCCGGAAAGAGAGCTTGGGGGAAACCAGCCCTGCCGACACCTTGACCTTGAACTTCTAGCTTCCAAAACTCTCCTGCCTCAGCCCATCTCCAGTGTTTTGTTCTGGCTCCTTAGCTGACCAATACTCAAATACTGTCTGCCTTGCTGTTTCCATGTATGCCTCTGTCTCTCCACCGTGGAGAGTTCCTGAGACCCTGCTGTAGCTCCCTCTTGCCTTGAAGACACACATTCTCTCTCCATGCCCTGACCACTTCAGTCCTGCAGTCTGTCCTCCACCCTCCACAGGGTGATGGGTGATTCCAGCTGGAACCACGGCCTTGTTTGTCTAAACTACAAGGTCACTTTTACCCTTCAGCATACTTGATGCCTGAGGTGACTGCAGCACAGAGCCCCTCTTCTTGTTAAGTTTGTGGTCAGAATAAAGCATTTAGGGCCTTGGATGGACTTGTGATAAAGACGGCCACCCTGTCCCGTGGCATCACGACCACTGCTGGGATCCTGAGTCTTCTTTGACCCAAGATTGTCTGAATCAGTGCGGTGGGAAGACCTCTCAAATAAAGAGGACAGGTAATAAAGATTTTTTTTTTTTGAAAGGGTAAAAGTTGGAGAATTGCTTAAACCAGGGAGGCAGAGGTCGCAGTGAGCCGAGATCACCACAGCACTCCAGCCTGGGCGACAGAGCAAGACTCCATCAAAAAAAAAAAAGAAAGAAAAGGAAATTTGGATGGGAGCTAATCTCAGGTCTAGTTCATTTCTCTCTCAGTGCAGTATGTCAGGGAGTCGCCTCGCTGGGGTTAGCCTTGATTTCTCATCTCGTTTCGACAGTGTGAGAATAGTAGTATATTCTCTGCAGAGTAATGAAGGCTAAATGAGACAGACTTGCACTGCCTGCCACATAGAGCTGCCACAGGTACTGAAACATCAGCTGACAGCCTTCATGAATATGGATAGCAACAGTGATGAGAAGAAATGTCTAAAATAAACTCCAGGAAAAGCACGTGCAAAAGTGAGGACTATGATGCTATGTCAGTTACTTTCAAAACGAATTGCTTTCCAAGGGACCCAGTATGTCCTCATTTTAGTAGAGGACTCTGGATGGCTCCACTCTGACTCTCACTGCATAGCAGCGTTGTAAGAGGAAAGTTACCTTGCCATATTTCCTTTATAACAAATTAACCTTATCAGGCTGTACCTTACTTGGCAGTTGGAAGAGTCAAGCTGCATTATTTGGGGGCTCCCTGTCTCTCATAAGGCCCCATCAGAACCTAGACAGCCTATGTGGCCCCCAGAATGTCAGGGGGCCTCCTTCCTCACTCATTAAGGTCACTGCTCACATCCTCATCATCTCGGTTTCAATGGTCCTTGAAGGCAGGTAGTTCACCTGACCCAGCAGGTCCAGGGCAGACATTTGCTCAGTCTGGGAGCCCCTCTCCTGGGATATGCATACAACCTCACCAAAGGCTCTACCTGGGCACCCCATGGGGGTCCTTCATCTCTCTGCAGAGCTGTCGGGGTGAGGGTGGGCCGATGACATCTCCCCTGTCTTAGGAGATGGATTTTCAGGGCCGGCTCCTACTTTTTTCCTCTCTGACACTTCCTCTGCTTTTCTCCTCCAGGACCCAAATATGGCTGCTTCAGCTGGCCCAGGCTTTCCAGAAATGTGAGGACAGTGATCTCCCGACTCTTCCCCTGCAGCCTGTGGCAAAAACACAAAGTACACTTGAGACCAGGAAGTCCAAGGAGCCTTGCTCATTCCTGGAATATACTAGGAAAAATACAGGTAGGAACATCACAAATAAATGCCACAATAAATCGCCTCAAGTTCTGTGTTTTGAGAAACATCATTTACTTCTTCAGTATAAGCCTAATGATACCAGACAAGCTTATGACAAAATGTTAGTAAGGGATCTTCTCTTTCTTTCCTCCAAGGAGTAAAACCAATGTTTATTTGTTTGTTTGTTTTTATTTCTGATTTATACAATTTCCCTTTAAAATAAAAGAAACTGTCTCATTGAGTCTAAATCTCTTTATGAGTCTTAGACTCAACGAGACAGAAAATTAATAAGGATATCCAGGACTTGAACTCAGATCCGGAACAAGTAGACTCAATAAATATTTATAGAGCTCTCCATGTTAAATACACAAAATATACATCCTCCACCTTAAATACACAAAATATTGATCGGCGGTTATTAATAACCAATTTTAGAATAAAGCTACATTCCCGTTTTCTCTCCCTCTTTTTCTTCCTCTCTTTCACTCCTTTTTTTCTTTCTTAAAAAAAAAAAAAGGCCGGGCACGGTGGCTCAAGCCTGTAATCCCAGCACTTTGGGAGGCCGAGGCGGGTGGATCACGAGGTCAACAGATCGAGACCATCTTGGTCAACATGGTGAAATCCCATCTCTACTAAAATTACAAAAAATTAGCTGGGCATGGTGGCGTGTGCCTGTAATCCCAGCTGCTCGGGAGGCTGAGGCAGGAGAATTGCCTGAACCCAGGAGGCGGAGGTTGCGGTGAGCCGAGATCGCCCATTGCATTCCAGCCTGGGTAACAAGAGTGAAACTCCGTCTCAAAAAAAAAAAAAAAAAAAAGAAAAGAAACTGCAGGCTTCAAATCAGGATGCTGTGATAGCAATCCTGATTACATAATCCTGAGCAAATGACGTTACTATGAAGTTATGATTAGAGATCATAAATAGGAGAGCTGGAAAAATCTGGGAGCTCATAAAATGTATTGTTATTGCACAGATAGAGAAACTGAGGCTTGATAAAAGACTGCGAGATATCCAAGTTTCCTGAGCTAAGTTTAGAAAACTCTGGTAGTTCTCAACATAAAAGTTGCTCAATACCACGTGTTGGATGAATGGTGAATGTGCCTGTTTAAATCCGGATCGTTTGTTAATGCTTCTACGTATCTGCTTCGGTCCAGGCACGGTGCAGCAGTGCCATGTGCTAGCTGCCCTGTGATCCACCAGGTATCGCATTTGATCCCGATGGCAAGCCTCAGGTAGGTATTGAGGTTATGCCCATTCTGTCTCTGGAAGAACTAAGAATGGAAGTTAAGTAACTTTCCTGAGGCTCCTGAGCTAAGGCTCCAGGCCTGGAATAGAGCCAGGCAGCCCGACTCCAGAGCCCTGGTGAGTGCTCCTCCAGAGAGGACACAGCTTCTGCAGCTCTGTGAGGAGAGGACCCAGCCACAGAGCTGACATGGGGAAAAGCAGCCTTATTTGGCTTTTAATGAATCACTCTACCTCCTTTAATTTCAAAATAAAGGAGAAGGCCTAGATCTTGATAATCCATTTGAATTCAGTGTCAGAATAACGGTAGTTTATATCCTAGCTGGGCCGTTTACCAGGTTGAAGACAAAACAACAACAACAACAATGAATCCGACAAATAAACAAAGCACAAAGTCCGACAGCAACAAAACAAACAGGAAAACAGAGAAAGAGAAGGGCACACGGTGCGAGCTTGAGTTCTTCCTCATCTCTGAGGGAGTTTGCACAACCCTTTAGCTGCATTGTGTCTCGGTTTCCCTACCGGTGAAACGGGTATCACATCCCTTCCCACACGTGCTTCTTCTTCTGTGGAGCTTACACTGCAGCATGGAGCAGATACCCAAACACTTGGGCATGAGCGAACCTCACAGCGATTCTATGCTCAGCCTTTAAGCTGCTCCAGCTGACACCAGATGGAACAGGCTGATTTGCCATTTCTCAGCCCAGAGCACACACTTTGTGAGCAAAGTATCAGGTGCAGCAGCTCACTCCTGTAATCCCAGCATTTTGGAGGCTAAGCGGGGAAGACTGCTTGATCCCAGGAGTTCAAGGCCAGCCTGGGTAACAGGGGGAGATCCCATCTGTATTAGTCTGTTTTCACACTGCTGATAAAGACATTCCTGAGACTATACAATTTACAAAAGAAAGCAGTTTAATTGGACTTACAGTTTCTTGTGGCTGGGGAAGCTCACAGTCATACAGAGGAGCAAGGAGGAGCCATTCACATCTTACGTGGGTGGCAGCAGGCAAAGAGAGAGTGAGAGCCAAGCAAAAGGGTTTCTCCCCATAAAACCATCAGACCTCATGAGACCCATTCACTACCACAAGAACAGTGTGGAGGAAACTGCCGCCACGACTCAACCATCTTCCACCAGGTCCTTCCGACAACAGTGGGAATTGCGGGAGATACAACTCAAGATGAGATCTGGGTGGGGACACAGCCAAACCACCTCACCATCTCTATAAAAAAATACAAAAATGTTAGCTGGGCATGGTGGTCCCTGCCTGTGGTCCCAGGCACTCAGGAGGCTGAGTGGGAGAATGGCTTAAGCCCGGGAAATTGAGACTGCAGTGAGCTGAGATTGTGCCACTGCACACCAGCCTGGGTGACAAGAGTGAGACCCCGTCTCAGAAATAAATAAATAAATAAATAAAGTCATTATTCAAGCCACTACATTTAATGTAAATTTGTTGCACTTACCTACTTTTCAAAATTGGGAATATCAAATGAGACAAAGTGAAAGATATTTGTAAATGATGGGGTGCTACGCTGGATAGATTGTCAGTCTCTAGTACCTTGAGGGTTAGGTAAAGTGAGCCATACAAGCCCTGCACGTGGGACCTGTGACTATGACCCGTGTAGTAATGCCTTGTCTGGAGGAGGGAGAGATCACTAGGAGCAGCGGTGACCCAGACGGCCCCCGGCAGGATTAGAGCATCGAGGCATCAAGGGATGTCCACGGGCCTCCAAGCTCACCTGGAAAACCACATGCCAGGACGCAGGAGGCCTGCGAGTTAACCTGGGCAGCAGAGCTCTCTCAGGAGACGTGCCCCACACTCTCCAGTGTCCAGAGTTTGTTTTTCCAACTTACTGAAAACTTTAAAATATACTATAACAAATGCTACATTATTATAGCTTTAAAAGTTGGCAACCACAATGGAGAAACGAGAAAAAGCAAAATGGAATCTGCTGGTGGTGACTCTTAGCAGGAGTTTTCATTGTGCTTTAGAGCTACACGTTTTCAAAGTCATATTTATCTCTTACCTTTCCTTAACCTGAGTTTAAGCCTGGCCTAATTCCTTTGAGAGGCTCTGGGCCTAGGGGCCTGTACTAATTTCTACAGCTGTCCTACTTTTTTTCTTTCTTTCATAGAATCATTGTCTGCTTCAAATACTAAGCCAGATATAAACTTCAAAAAACTAAAATCACTTCATGGATAATTGGAATGCAGATCCAATTCGTGGATGTTAATATTCTGAAAGTGACGCTCGACCTTTCTCTACATCCGTCTCTTTGTTTGGATTAATTTTCTACTATCATTACTACCACTTTTGACAACCTGGAGAAGTTCAGAATTTAAATAAACTGAATGAGGAGCTTAGTGTCTTGGCAGACCAAAGGCAAGCCCGAACCACAAAAAAGCACATTCAGAATCCCAAGAAGGCTGTGTCAGAAGAGACACACCTGCTAAGCAGCCCCTTGGACTCCCAGCCGGGCCAGGGGAGACAGTGTGAGCCTCCGTGACTCCAGAAGATGCCACCTGCAGCACAGCAGAAGGCCTGGTATGCTGCCTCTGTGGATGGCAGAAAGGTCCTGTTGCCTGTGCTTAATAGTCAAGCAATCGTTAGACAGCCTGACTCCCTCCTAGTGACAGCAAAGTTCAAGGTAACGGGTTGCAGTCTACTGCCATGTGGGAGTCGGGGGTTCTGACAGGGTTTGCCACATCTGCAGCACAGGGAGGTTAGACTGAGAAAGCTGCAGGTCCCCATATCTGAAAGCGAGTCCTGAAGGCTGCTGGAGCCAAGGGCAGGGGCCCACGGACCGACAGGAGAGTGTACTTCCCACAAGCCAGGTACAGTCAACACCAGGAGCTCGCAGAAGCTTGCGTGAAAGTGAAGGCAAAGGAGACCACAACAATGAACTCTTCCAAAATGCTAACTCGGTCACTAAGTCTGAACTCAGAAAAGCAAATTGATGCCAATAGGCCTCCAGAGAAGATTCCACATTTGGTAGACATACCTTCATGAAAATGCATGGGGGCATGTGTGAGGAGCCGCATGCTTTTCAGTCCTGTACATCTGTGCTGGCTCTGTCCGAGGTCAGGCCCATCCGCTGTGGACACTGAGTGGGTGAAAGGCCAGCTCAGCAGAAGATAGTGTGTGGGCTGCTTAGTCCTCAGGGGAGAAGATAGCCTTTCTGGCCTCCAGCCATTAGAGTGCTCTGGGTTGCCAGGGCTCTCCTGTCTGGAGGCTTCTTCAGAAAGGGCCCTGTCCTCTAGTCCAAGGCATGTGTCCACTGAAGCCATTTCATCATTGTCATTTTGTACAAGGGGGACAAATGCTCATGCTCCCTCTCTCATCTGTTGCCAAGCCATCTCCATCTTTGTTTTCAGTTTTAAGTCGCCTGATCTGGTGGGGAGGAATGAGATACATAAATCAACTGTAATGAAACAACTAATCAGGAATACAAAGAAATGGAATCTCCGTGAGTGTTTATCACCCTCTCAGTTGAGGATGTTTTCAGAAGAGTCACAGCACATGGAACAAAGGGATGTGCGCCTTCCCTCCTATGTCTTCACATAAGGGTTATTGAAACGTATTTCTTATGACCACCAACATTTAATATACGGTCATGCGGTACATTCATTACAGGGGATGAGCCAATACTCATACATTATTACTAACGAAAGTCCATAGTTTCAGTTAGGGTATTCATTTGGATGTTGGGCCTTCTATAGATTTTGTCAAATGCATGTCATCTATCTTCCATAACAGTATCACATAGAGTGGTTTCATTGCCCTACACATCTTTTAATCACTTAATAAAAAGGATGTGTTCCGAGAAACATGTCCTACGGGGTTTCACGTGCAAACGTCATAGCGTACTCACACAAAACTAGATGGCATCGATTCTTGTTCCCAGGCTACACACCTGAACAGCAGCTCACTGTACTGAAAACAGCAGTAACTGTAACATGGTGGTAAGTATTCATGTCCCTAAACATAGAGAAGGTATGGTAAAAATACAGTATAAAGGATACAAATGGTACATTTGTATAGGGTCCTTACCGTGAAGGGAGCCTGCTTGGCTGGACGTTGCTCTGGGTGAGTCCGTGAGTGTGTGGTGGGGTGGATGAATGTGAAGGCCGTTGTAATTACACACACTGTACAGCTGTACAAAGAGTTTTTCTCTTTATATTCTTACTTCGTGAGCCTTTTGCTCTGTTTTAAAAATTATTTATTTATTTATTTTTAACCTTTCTGTGTTAAAAACACAAATGCACACATTAACCTAGGTCTGCTCGGGGTCAGGATAATCAATATCAGTCTCTTCCCCCTCCACGTCTTTTCCCAGCGGAAGGTCTTCGGGGCAGTCACGTGCAGGGAGCTGTCGGCTCTGCTGATAGCAATGCCTTCTTCTAGACTACCTCCAATGGCCTGCCTTAGACTGTTTTACTGTCACTTAAAAAAAATATATATGTAAGTAGAAAGAGTACACTCTAAAATAATAATAAAATGTATAGGATAACAAATACATAAACCAGGAACATCGCCATTTATTGTGACGATCAGGTGCTGTAGCACATTTTCACCTGCTTTGGAAAACTTCTCTGGTATCTTACAGAATACGATCGCTCCAAATCAGGTATTTGTTGCCCACTCATTTCTTCGTGGTGCGTTTCTAGGAAGATTTGAAGTTCCTTCAGGAGTGGTTGCTTTTCCTTTTGTAGCTGATTTCCTTCTAACTGCAATGCTGCTTTCTCAGGTTAGAGACATTTTTCGTGATCTTTAACGACATTGGCTATTTCCTCTTCCGGAGTTCAGTTAGCGTACGGCTGGTCTCCTCTTCAAAAGTTTTAAAATATATATTTAATTCAGCTACATCAATTTGTTTCTTTGAAATTCCCTTGAGTCACCTTCTAGGAGGTCCCCATTTCTGTGGCATTCACGGTGTCTGCTTCCCAGTTCTTGCTATCGGCATTGCTTTTCCAGTAACATTAGCAAAAATTCTCGCTTGTTGCCACTGTCCATGTAGAGGCTTAATCTAACCTTCTTTCTAGTTTTAGAACATTTTTATTGTAATAATTTTACTCACTCTCATTTCCATCCTTCTCAGAATGTTCTTAGGCTTCTCAGAACATTAGGTTTTCCCTTCGAAGCATCTTTCAATGCGGTCTGAAGTCCTTCTTCATTCATCGGACAGATTTTGAAGGATGATTTTTATTGCAGGTACTTCAAATGAGATGTATCCTGATGCATCTTGTACAGACTGAAACTTTCCTGCAATGTCAGCTCTTGGCCAACTTCCTCTCAATGTTGTGTTTTATCTCCCTTCTTTTACTTCATTTCAAAGGTGTCTATGTACACATCAAGTGAAGAGTTGGAGATTTCCAGTTCTTTATTGATGTTTCATGTGTTTTTAATGATTTGTTTTCTGATCTGGTTTGCACCGAAGTGAACTCAAGACCTCTAAATATGAATATTTTTAATTAATACACTTTATTTCTTAGAGAAATTTTGAAGAAAACTTGAACAGAAAGTATAGTTTTGATATACTCCCTCTCCCCTCATTCACAGTTTCCCTATTATTGACATTTTACATTGGTGCAATACATTAGTTACAGCTAATGCAATACATTAGTTACCGTCAGTATTCTTACATTATTACTAAAGTTTATTGTTCACATTAGGGTTTGCAACTTGGTATTGTGCATTCTATAGGTTTCGTCAAATGCATTCATATATATTCCACTATAGTATCACGCCCAGTGTATACTCCATTACGGCATCACGCCGAGTGTATATTCCATTACGGCATCACGCCGAGTGTATATTCCATTATGGCATCACGCCGAGTGTATATTCCATTACCCTATCACGCCGAGTGTATATTCCATTACAGTATCACGCCGAGTGTATATTCCATTACGGCATCACGCCGAGTGTATATTCCATTACCTTATCATGCTGAGTGTATATTTCATTACCCTATCATGCTGAGTGTCAGTATCATGGTATCACACCTAGTGTATATTCCATTACGGCATCACGCTGACTGGACATTCCATTACAGCATCACGCCGAGTGTATATTCCATTACCTTATCATGCTGAGTGTATATTTCATTACCCTATCATGCTGAGTGTCAGTATCATGCCGAGTGTATGTTCCATTACGGTATCACACCGAGTGTATATTCCATTATGGCATCACTCCGAGTGTATATTCCTTTATGGTATCACACCGAGTGTATATTCCATTACAGTATCACGCCGAGTGTATATTCCATTATGGTATCACGCTGAGTGTATATTTCATTACGGTATCACGCCGAGTGTATATTTCATTACGGTATCACACTGAGTGTATATTCCATTACGGTATCACACTGAGTGTATATTCCATTACGGTATCACGCCGAGTGTATATTCCATTATGGCATCATGCCGAGTGTATATTCCATTACGGCATCACGCCGAGTGTATATTCCATTACGGTATCACTCTGAGTATATATTCCATATAGTATCACACTGAGTGATTTCATTGCCCTCACATCTTTTGTGATCCCCTTTTTATTCCTCCCTCACTACAAACCCCTTGTAATCACTGATCATTTTACTGTCTCCATACTTTTTCCTTCTCCAGGATGTCATGTACTTGGAATCTCCCAGTATGTGGCCTTTTTCAGTTTGGCTTTGCCCACTTCACAAAATGCACTTACAGCTCTTCCATGTCTTTCTGTGACTTGATAGCTCATTTCGTCTTGGTGATGAATCATGTTCCATTGTTCGGATGCAGCACAGTTCATGTACCCACTCACCCACTGAAGGACATCTTGACTGCTTCCAAGTATTGGCAATTACAAATGAAGCTCCTATAAACATCCCTATGCAGGGTGTGTGTGTGTGTGTGTGTGTGTGTGTGTGTGTGTGTGTGTCTGTGTGTGTGAACATACATTCTCAGATCATTTTGGGTACCAAATATGCTTTTAATCAACATTGCACTTGTCAAAAATGTGTTGTCTTTCTACCAGGAGAAGAGAAAATAGTGGGTAGCTTACCTCTACTTGAATAAAGTAGTTTCTTAATAATTAATAATATGGCCATGGTGATAAACACCATCATCCCCATTACTGTGGGACATGGACCTTGATAAGCATCCTCTGGCAGCACTGCCCTGACTCAGCCCAGCGGCCTCTGGAAAGCTGCAACTCACACCATCAGGACACCAGCAGACCCTTCATGGCCTCCAGGCAACTGCTGAGGTTGCCAGGATCCTGCAGCCCACACAGACTCTATGGAACACAGGATTGTTCCACCCAGAACCACATCTGTGCCTGGAAGCCTGTGCAGCAGACCTCGATGGGGGCAGCCAGAGGACAGGTGCAGTCAGCCCTGCCTGATACTCTTTCTTTTTGTAAGTAAACTTACTTCTCATTTGGGGCCTGCCAGCCCTCATTTTGCCCACAAAGGCCACAGAACACTTCTGATTCTCGGCCTCCTCTGTCATTTGGGTGACCTTGAATTGCTTGGGGAGCAATGCAGAAGGATTATGGAAGCCCCTACAAAGGGCTGCACCTTACTTCACTAGCTTCACCATTAAACAGCAAGGAAGGTCAGCTGGGAAGAGCTTCCAATGGTCCAAGCTGGAACAATTTTGGCAACAAAAATCTAACAAGAAATTGGATTATTAATGCATATATAAAATAAGTAATAAGTCCATAGTGATATAAATAAGTGATTGAATAAATGGAGGAAGAACACACAAATCTTCCTCATTGAATAATTGAAGATATCACATGAAAGTCAAGGCCAGCTCTATGGGCAGTCACCCAGAGTCTCAAGTTCAGAAGGGCCCTGAGCTTGATTGTAGGCTCTGCTATGGCCATCCTAAAACTCTTAATCATGTTGAGCAAAGGGCAGATCCCCATTTTCATACATGCTGGGTCTGACAAGTTATAAAGCCTTCTTGGGAAGATTATAGACACATGAATTTCTGGGCCCTTCCCCAGAATCCTGTTTCTCTAGGCCTGGAGTGGGGACTGAATAATTGAGTCTCTCCATACAGTGTTGGTGCTGTGAGCCCAGGAGGCACAACTCTGCCCTTCCTAAGAGGGGAAAATACTCCAAAAGAATGTCTGAGGTCTAGAAAGAGATGAGGAGCAAAGCAATGGGGAGAAGGGGGGCAGGGTGTTATATAATACAACATACAACAAAATTTATGTGACAATAATAGTATGTCGTTTTTGGTAATAAAATAATAAAAATTCATGACAGTAATAAATGTTAGCCAACAAAAAAGAAATAGAAACCAGACTCCTCTAAGTTCTTTTTGTATATGAAGTAAATTTAGATAATGTTAAATGAAGTATAAATAGATTTTTAGGAGTAACCACCAGAAATATAGAGTGCAGGAATATCAAACTATTATGAGAAAAAATGAAATAATGAAGATAACAACAGAAAGAAAATAAAGTAATAACAAAAAATCTTTTTAGAAAGCAAGAGAAAATAATGAAAAAAAACTGGGAGCAATAGAAAGCAAAAGAGAAGAGTAGAGAAACAAATTTTTTTTAAAAAATAGAAAGTTTGGAAGAAAAAGAACAAAAAGATTATAACAGACGAAGGTTAAATGAGACAAAATCAAAGCTTGAATAACTTGACTAAAATGAGACTAAATTGGCCTTAGGACAAACACTCATATTAAGTGTGTAACAAGGGACTAGATATAACAATATAATTTGAGGCCAGGCATAGTGGCTCATGCCTGTAATTCCAGCACTTTGGGAGGCTGAGTCAGGCAGATCACTTGAGGTCAGGAGTTCAAGAGCAGCCTGGCCAACACGGGGGAACCCTGTCTCTACTAAAAGTGAAAAACTTAGCCAAGTGTGGTGGTACACCCTTGTAGCCCCAGCTAATCAGGAAGCTGAGGTGGGAAGATCACTCGAGCCCAAAAGGGGAAGGTTGTAGTGAGCTGTGATGGCACAACTGTACTCCAGACTGAATGACAGCGTGAGACCCTGTCTCTAAACAAACAAACAAACAAACAAAAAACCTAAATAATAAAATTGGAAAGTTGTAATGATTCTAAAATTCAATGTACCTCAAAACAGCCTCAAATATTTACAAAAATTAACATTAATAGAATTATAAAAACATTTGAATAATATTTAGAGATTTACATGCCTAGTTTAATTTATCCATAAGTCAAATCAAAAAATACTAGTAATATTGTATATGATATGAACCATGAAGTTGTCAAATGTCTTTGAAAGGACATCTCAGAATAGTACATATGGGACAAATGCTCTGTTGGAGTCCATGCATGCATGCATAAAAATATTTTAAAATTCTAGGAATGAAGATGCAAAAGCAGGACATGGGTTCTCCCTGCAGTAAGGTAGAACAAGGGAAGTGGACGTGTGTGCACAAAGAGATTCAGGGATGGGAATTTTCCTAGTGTTTAGGATGTGGGCTGAGCTTTGGAATGCTCATTTTGTCATAGTATTTCCTAATGTATAGTGCTATGTACCTCATTTTGGGTGTGTCACATTAAAAAAAATATAGAAGAAAACAATGGTTACTTCATAAAGCTATTGTGAAGAAATAATGCTTGGCAAAGACACAGCCACTATCTGGCACATAATAAGTATTTCAATAAATGTCAGCTCCATATATATTCCTACGAGAGTCCAAAGATTACCAGTAAAATGTTGTCCCTGGTTTCAGAAATGCACAGACAGTTAAGGAAAGGGAATTAGAAAACGATTCTGTAAGTCTCTCGATCTGATTTTTCAGGACTCTGGATTCTTTTTACAATCAAAGGGAGCCTTTGCAAGAAGTTTAAAAAGAGAATAATAGGCTTAAGTTTGACTGCCAACAAAATAGAGAATGAATTTGGAGGAGTCAAATATAGAGAGTAAGGAATAAATGGTGGGGCCAATTACATGGATCCCAAGAGAAATGGGGCTGGAAATGTGGGAGGAAGCATGCGAAGGCCAGCAGGAGAAAGTGTGTAAGATGTTCTGGAATGGAGTTTGACAGGCTTAGCATGTCCAGGGAAACACCTGCATGTCTCAGGACACCTGAAGCTTGGTCTGTAGAGGCTGAGCCCAGCTGGGGATGGAGGTGGGGCTGTGTGGGAATCCCTCCCTAGCATGAGGTAGAGCCAAAGAGTCCTGGGCCTGCAGGGACAGGAGAAGCCACCTTGAGAAGGCATAGGAGGCAACACTGTTTCTTCACAGATCTGGGAGGAGTCGATGAAGACTGACAGGGAATGTGCGATGGGGAGAAGTGAACCAAGAACACAGTGTGGCCACCTCCAAGCCAGAGCTGTCCCTCGGAGGTCTCCAGCCCACCACCCCCAGGCCCTCCTCTCACAAGGGTAGATTTTTTTAAATGGCTGTATCTGGTATTTAAACAGGCTGCATTTCTTATGAAATTAACACACTTTAAATAATTTTTGAGCATAAGTTTAATATTTCCAAAACCACATCCTAGTTGTGTTAGTCTGTTTTTACACTGCTGATAAAGACATACCAAGACTGGGCAATTTACAGAAGAAAGAGATTCAATGGACTCAGAGTTCTACATGGCCAGGGAGGCCTCACAATCATGAAGGAAGGTAAAAGGCACATTTCACATGGTGGCAGACAATACAAGGGTTCTTATGCAGAGAATCTCCCCTTTTAAAACCATCAGATCTCATGAGATTCATTTATTATCACGAGGACAGTTCAGGAAAGATCTGCCCCCATAATTCAATCACTTCCTACCAGGTTCCTCCCATGACATGTGGGAATTGTGGGAGTTACAGCTCAAGATGAGATTTGGGTGGAGACACAGCCAAACCATATCATTCCACCCCTGAACGCTCTCAGATCTCATGTACTCACATGTCAAAACCAATCATGCCTTCCCAACAGTGTCTCAAAGTCTTAACTCATTTCAGAATGAACTCAGAAGTCCACAGTCCAATGTGTCTTCTAAGACAAGGCAAGTCTGTTCCACCTATAAGCCTGTAAAATCAAAAGCAAGTTAATTACTTCCTAGGTACAGTGGGGTACAGGCATTGGGTAAAATCAGCCTTTGCAAATGGGAGAAATTGGCCAAAACAAAGGAGCTACAGGCCCCACTAAAGTCCAAAATCCAGCAGGACAGTCAAATCCTAAAACTCCAAAATCACCTCCTTTGACTCCAGTTCTCAGATCCACGTCATGCTGATGCAAGAGGTGATTTCCCATGGTCTTGGGCAGCTCCACCCTGTGGCTTTGCAGGGTACAATCCCCAATCCAGTTGCTTTCATGGGTTGGCCTGAATGTCTGTGACTTTTCTAGGTGCATGGTGCAAGCTGTCCGTGGATCTATCATTCTGAGGTCTGGAGGATAGTATCCCTCTTCTCACAGCTCCACTAGGCAGTGCCCCAGTAGAAACACTGTGTAGGCTCCCATCCCACAAGTCCCTTCTGCACTGCCCTAGCAGAGGTTTTCAATGAGGGCCCCGCCTTGACAGCAAACTTCTGCCTGGGCATCCAGGCATTTCCATACATGTTCTAAAATCTAGGTGGAGGTTTCCAAACCTCAATTCTTAACTTCTGTGCACTCACAGGTTCATCGTCATATGGAAGCTGCAAAGGCTTGGTGCTTGGAGTCTCTGAAGCCGTGGCCCAAGCTCTACTTTGGCCCATTTTAGTCATGGCTGGAGTGACTGGGACACAAGGCACCAAGTCCCTAGAATACACACAGCACTGGGACCCTGGTTCCATTTTCTCCTAGGGCTCCAGGCCTATGATGGGAGGGGCTGCTGTGAAGACTTCTGACATGCCCTGGAGACATTTTCCCTAGGGTCTTGGGGATTAACATTTGGCTCCTTGTTACTTATGCAAATTTCTCCAGCCAGCTTGTATTTTTCCTCAGAAAATGGGATTTTCTTTTCTATTGCATTATCAGGCTGCAAATTTTCCAAACTTTTATACTGTTTCCCTTTAAAAACTGAATGCTTTGGACAGCCCTCAATTCACCTCTTGAATGCTTTGCTGCTTAGCAATTTCTTTTGCCAGATACCCTAAATCATCTCTCTCAAGTTCAAAGTTTCACAAATCTCTATGCCAGGAGCAAAATGTCACCAGTCTCTTTGCTAAAAACATAACAAGAGTCAACCTTGTTCCAATTCCCAGCAAGTTCCTCACCTCCACCAGAGACCACCTCAGCCTGGATGTCATTGTGCATAACATCATCAGCATTTTGGCCAAAGCCATTGAACAAGTCTCCAGGCAGTTCCAAACTTTCTCACGTTTTTCTGTCTTCTGAGCCCTCCAAACTTCCAACTGTTACCCAGTTCTAAAGTTGCTTCCACATTTTCAGGTACCTTTTCAGCAGCACCCCACTTTACTGATACCAGTTTACTCTAGCAGTTTGTCACACTGCTAATAAAGACATATCTGAGACTGGGCAATTTACAAAACAAAGAGATTTAATGAATTTACAGTTCCAAGAATCTGGGGAGGCCTCATAATCATGGCAGAAGTTAAAAGGCACATCTCACATGGCGGCAGACAAGAGATGAGAGCTTATGCAGGAAAACTATTCTCTATAAAACCATAAGCTCTCATGAGACTGATTGACTATCACAAGAAGAGAGCAGGAAAGACTCCACCCCCCATAATTCAAACACCTCCCCTGGGATCCTTGCATGACATGGGAATTGTGAGAGTTACAATTCAAGATGAGATTTGGGTGGGGACACAGCCAGGCCATATTGGTAGTCATTAAAATAGTTTAAAGAAAGAAAAAGGTGGTGGGGGGAAATTCCCCATTTTAGAACAGCTTCCTGTTTGGAAATGAAACTTTTCTTCATGTTTACTGTGTGATTTGTGTTTGTAAAATTTGAAATGGGTAAAGAAAGGATCCAAGCCACTGTAACATCAAAGTACATCAAGTCAAACTGAACAAGGAAGAAAGCAAAGGAATCCCTGAACCAAAGGAGGAGGACTAGTATATAAATGGAATGAATCAAGGAGGCAGTGGTGACAGAAATCAACGCCTGAAGATAAAAGCCACAGCACTCAAATAACAATCCTCATTAGAGTGACAAACAGACTGCAGCTCAGGGGAAACAGCCCCTCCTGCTTTCACATCATGGAAAACAATGCCATACCGGATTGCTCTCTGGAAAAGAAGACTGGAAAAAAAAATATGAAAAAGCAAAGAATGTCCTCTCAGTGGAGAGAGAGAGCTGAGCTTAATCAGAGAACAAGGCTGACTCCCAGTCACCTGAGGCAGGTAATGGCTGAATGCATAAGACTGTGCCATGAATGTTTTCAGAGCATTCCATTCAGTTCTCACAGTGTCTTGAATAGGTCATTGCTACTTGATTTATAAAAAAGAAAATAGAGGTGTAGGGAAGGTAAAGGGGGAACAAGAGAGCAAAGGGGAAAACCAGCTTGGAATCAAGTGGATCTCTGCGTCAGAACTCTCTGTAGAATAGAGATTGTGAATGCGCTCATCATGGGCTGAAGGTGCATTGGGATGGGTGTCTGGGAAGAGCTCTGCTCATGCTAAATTGTCAGAGAACACAGGATCAGAGCTGTTTTTAGAAAACGAATTCCATTTTCTGCTCTAGTTTTTAATGGAGAGACGGAAGATTTCCAGCCTGTATGTCTCCTGACACATGGCCAAGAGTCAGGCTCTCTCCTGGGCTCTGGGGTGTGGCCAGTGCTGTCCTCAGACTTAAGGGGCCATGGGTCACCACACTCCAGGAGCCAGGCATGTCTTGCACTTGTGACTCCCCACACCCAAAGCTCCTCTACCAAGTCTGCAATGAAAATTTCATGCCTCCAGGTGCTGCATGGATTATTCATGAAGGCTTCAGAGCTGTCGCCATGGGAGCCAATTGACTGTGGAGTTGTTAGCATATTAATGACCTACCCTGATTTGGAGCTGGGCGGGTGGGGACACCACCTGGATTGTCAGTCACTGGGCCTGGATCAGCTTTTCCATTTGCAGAATATGTTGTTTGTTATTTCTTTCCAGACAGGCCCAGGAGTAATATTTACCTAATTGACTAATCCAAGTAAGCAGGAGGCTCCCTTGCAGCCTCAAAGGGGGTCGGTCTCAGGTCATAGCCTCCTCCCTTCCTTTCTCCACCCCACAGGCTGGGCTGCCGGGCTGCTGGGCCAGGCGCCCGAGCTGGGAGACATTACATCAGAACGAATGTGTAACCAAGACCAGATCCCGCATCAGGCCTGGGCTGCCGAGGCAGGCTGGTAGATGCTGTGCAGATGTCAGGTCTAGAGCTGACAGAGATCCCTAAAAAGCTTTTAGCTACACCCCCCACACGGATCATGGAAAACTGGTACTACGTATATCAATGATCATTAAGAAATGCATGAGAACTTGCAGAGCAGAGCCCAGACCAGCACTCAGCTCGGTGGGGGAAGGGTATGTGGGACAGGCCCAGCTAATCCCTGTGCAAAAGCCACTGCATGGGGCAACCAGGAGCCAACAGAAAACCCAGGAAGGAACCATATCTACCTGGAGGGGTCAAGGAGGCTAAGACAACATTTGTAGGAGGATTTAGATACTTCAGAAAGAAGAAGGTAGCAGTGAAGAGCCCTATAGTCAGATCAGGGCAGTGGTGAGGTGTGGCCAGGTCACAGTACAAAGTGAGAGAGCAGCACAAGGCGGGAAGAAGGAGATTTGAGCCTTCCCTTTCCTTTTTTTTAAACACAGTCTCACTTTGTTCCCCAGGTTGGAGTGCAGTGGTGCAACCACAGCTCACTGCAGCCTCAAATTCCTTGTCTCAAGTGATCCTCCTTCCTCAGCTTCCTGAGTAACTGACACTACAGGCATGAGCTGCCACACCTGGCTAAACTTTTAAAACAATTTTATAGAGACAGCGTTTTGTTATGTTGCTCAGTCTGGTCTCGAACTCCTAACTCAAGTGATCCTCCCACCTTGGCCTCCCAAAGTGTTGGGATTACAGGAGTGAACCACTGCACCTGGCCAGGATTGGGACCTTTTGTAAGGCTTTGAGTATCATGTCAGAGTCTAATTTTTTGTGTATGGCATAAGAAAGTGTCACACTTTGGAGTTCGAAAGTGGCATTTCAGGAATACAAGCCATAGTGGGATCCAGAGGAGTGAGTGGCAAAAGTTGCTTCTCCAGTTAGCAGCAGTACCACGGCTGGCACTCTATCCACCAAACCAAAACACTGGGGCCTTTCTAGAAGCATTGCAGAGAAAGGAGGTCCAGAAAGGTAGCTTGGGTTCTCTGCCATTCTGCAGTGCACAAAGATACCCGGGGTGCCGATGACAGGCATGAACATAGCTCATTAGCTGGGTTCACAGTACCTCTAAATGTCAGCAGGAGAACAAAAACTTGGCAATTTAAGAAAATAATGAAGCCCCCTCCACTTGCTGGGAACATAAGAAGCCAGCCCAGGTTAATGCATGTGCTTGGCATTGGCAATGGGCTTTGTGAGGAGCAGCAAGGTTGTGATGGAGGCTTCTGTCCGGGGAGAAAGGAGAGCCCCTTGCTTCTCAAAGGGCTGCTGAAATCACTGATAACCTTGCAAATCCAATGGGAACACATGGTGGAGGAAGAGGAAGGTGGAATAACATTGGCCTGGCAAGGGTTAAACCAGCCTATCAGCTTTTAATATTTTACAGCAAATATATGGATACACATAAGTGAGCTTAAGTTGTTGCCATTCTTTTGATTCTGTTTAAAATAGAAGTCTTTTGGATGCTTTGAGTCACATAGGAAACTAAGTGTGGGGCCAGAGGATGCAACGTACATGACCTTCACCTTGAGAGGTTTGCAAGTCTTTGCCTTTTGTATGATATCACTCAATGCGATTTTTATGTGTTAGGCCGATTTTCCCTTGGGCAGCTCAGAGAACCTTACAGGAGGGACTGTAGGACTTCTCAGGGCTCTGCACTGACTCAGTGCTCTTGCAGATGAATATGCTCTGGACAATTATTGCACAGGATATAAATGTAAGCTTTGAGAACAATGAAGCGTTTCCAAATTCAGTCTGTCAAACTATATATACTACATATAAACACATTGAAATACATAAATTGGGTAATTGTGGTTTTTTTTTGAGACAGAGTCTCACTCTGTCACCAGGCCCCAGGCTGGAGAGGAATGGCACAATCTCGGCTCACTGCAACTTCTGCTGCCTCCCAGGTTCAAGCAATTCTCCTGCCTCAGCCTCCCGAGTAGCTGGGACTACAGGTGCATGCCACCCAGCCCAGCTAATTTTTGTATTTTTCGTAGAGACGGGGCTTCACCATGTTGACCAGGATGGTCTCGATCTCTTGACCTCGTGATCCATCCACTTCAGCCTCCCAAAGTGCTGGGATTACAGGCGTGAGCCACCACGCTCAGCCACTTGTGTTTATAAACAGATGACTTCAGGTTAGACTGGAGAGATCAACAAATGTTAGATCTTTAAAGCCCCTAATAGATCACTTTTTCTAAACAACTATGTATTCCATAAAGGAGACAGTCAGACAACCAGAGAGGCAACAGGACTTGTTAGGATCCTACTGGGAGAAAGTGACAACAGGCCAGTGGGCCCGTGGTTCACTGCCACTGTAACCGTGGGTATGACCACTGAGAACACAGGTACAGAGCTTGTCATTCTTGTGCCCTTCTCAATGGGACTTGAATCAAAAGGAAGTAAGGTGGTTGAAGGCTGGGAGAGGTAGCAGCAGGAAAATCATTGCACATTTTCTTGATCCTAAGTCCTTTTAGGCACTCGTCCACCATCCAGTCTCTGAAATCCAATTCAAGCCAATGGCCTTAGGTCTTCCTTAAACCTTACAATCTGTCACGTCTATAACTTATCCGAAAATAGGAGGGAAAAAAATCCCAGAGAGACCGTCTTTCTCACAGCTGAAGATTGTTCTTGAAGTAAAGCTTTTAAGCCAATGGAAAGAAAAATAATGAAATGTCCAAAATTGCAAGTGCCTTGGCTCCACCATCTGCCACCACAGCGGTGTGCCATACACCTCCAAAACCAGCTCTTGGGGCTACTCCCAGTTCCCTGCTCCAAGTGTGCAAGACTCATCATGGCTGACTCAATGTTATATCTCCACTTCAGGTAGAGTGAGCTTTTGCCATTATTTTAATAAGCAATTTGGAGTAGATATAGGCACAAAGGCAATATCTATATGGTAAATATACACATATATAATTAGATGGCTGTGAAATTATATAGGATGGTGCTTAAAGAAGCAAAGAGTTCAAAATTGAAATGGAAGCCTGGTAAATAACCCATTATGCCCAAAGAAATTCTGATTGCCTATTCATAGCTGAAATTTACATGAACCCTTGTTCATTAAAGAATGAATAGCTGCTAATTTGCAGCCTTACCAAAGCAAAGTTCAGATGACAGAATTTTAAAAAAATATCCTCTCAAATCAGAAATCTACCAGCTGGCCCACATAAATCAAATGCCACTGCAACTTCCTTAATATACTGGAGACCCTATTTTTAAATTCTACTATCTAATTAAAATACCAAGTAGAAAAAAAGACACAGATTGCAGAAATCAAATTTTAATAATAATAAAAAAAATGGCAGGGAAAGAAACAGTCCATTTGTTAAAGCAGTGTGTTCAGTTGCTTTCTTTTGAGCAATTTTTTGTTTGTTTGTTTGTGTCTTGGTATTTTTGTTTTGTGAAGCAGTTACCTGAGCGTTATTCAGGGATTCAGTGAAGCCTTCTATCCAGATAGCTGCATTAAAAGTTTAAAGCATGGAATGGGAGGGTGATCTCAATGATTAGGGAGGCTCTTGCCAGTATAAAGTCAGAATCCAGCAGGGGAATTGGATTCAGCAGGGAGGTGGCTGGTGAGGATTTAGGGTGCAAAAGTCCAGCTCTGAATACATGCCACCCTCTGCACAAGGCCGTGAACCTCTGCATGTGAGACCCCCCCCCCAGGTGAAAGACACTGTAAGAGTGAGAGAAATAACAACTTCTTTCTACTGATGAGAGCGCTGAGGGCCAGTGAGAGGCTGTGATTTGTCCAAGGTTATACAGCCAGAGTCAAAGCTGGAACTTGATCTTGATCTGTTGCGTAGGATTCTTAGATGTTTGTGTTTTATTTATAGATAGTAAACAGCAAGCAGTTTATCATTCAGAGGTTAAAGGGTGAAGAGTACCGTTCTGCTTCTCTACCACCACACATACAACTTCACTTTAACATAGTGAGGTCCCACAAATCAATACAACCCACGTAAATACCAGGAGGAAAAACGTGCAACCATTAAAAGCACTAAATCCCAAAAACAAACGAACACACTAAACAAACAAACTAAAAAAGCCATCAAATTAGGAAACAGACTTAACTTCATTAGTTCTCAAGCAAATGTGAATTAGAATTCAAACCGAGAACCATTTGTCACAAAGTTCACAGAAGTCCAGCATTGTAACCAATGCTAGGGAAGCTGAGCAGGAAACGGACCCTCTCCAGTCTTGTTGGTGGGAGAGTAAATGTCTCCTGCTTTTCCATGGGTGAGAATGAGAATTTCTCATAAGTTTTCTAAAGAAAACAGATATGTGCGCCAAGATATTTGTAATACTAAACACTGGAAATGACCTACTTGTCCAAAAATAAAGATCAGTTAACTAAATTTTAGAAATACATAATTTATGCCTTCGTGATGATTTCACTGCAGTACTGTACCTTGTGGTTAATAGAGTGAGCTCTGAAGCTTTTGAAGATTCAGGTCCTGGCTATGTACTTTGCTGGTAGGCTTATCCTCAATCAGCCACTTCACATTTCTTTTCCTTGGTGTTCCTATTTGTACAACGGGGAAATATATTACCCATTTCAGAAAATTCTCATGAGGATTGAATGTGTCAATGCTTCTTTAAGGTAAACCACTTAGATTCTATTCTGCTGCATCATATTTCCAAATTATTATTTTAACTACTCTTACTATTATCATGAAGCCTCAAAGAATGATGTTATCAGAGTGTATTTTATTTTTATAGCTTTCCAATGAAAAAAATAATCTAAGAATATAATTCAAGATCTAAAAAATGAATATTTTTATGCTATCTGTATTTTCTATTTAATGTGATTAGTTTGTATTATCTGTATAATAAAGTACCTTCGAGCACCTCGCATGTGTTTTCATTAGACTGCTATACAAGAAAAGACGACATCAACATTCACGATATAGCTGTCTGTGTATTCTGGTCGTTAAAAGCTTGCCCTGTAGCCTTGGGCACAATGGGTCTCTATGCTCTGCTGTACTCTTACTTGGGGAGGTTACTTAACCTCTTTAAATCTCAATGGTGTAATAACAAGGTAATGGTTTATAAATTAAATGAGATAATCTATGATAAATATTTGGCCTGATACCAAGTATGTAATATACACTCAATAAAAAATGTCAGCTAGTATTCCTAGCCAATACATGTCAGTAGTTATCAACACTAATTAGTAAAATGAGTCACACACATATATTACTAGATTAAGCTGTGCAGGGTCTGGAACATGTGAGATCAAGTGGCAGACCAGGGACAATCATGGTGTACCGCCCTGCTCATATGCCATCAGCATGGTTAGACCTACCTCATGATCTAAAAGTTGTAGAGTTTGAAGAATTAGTATGATTTAGATAAGTGCTTTTATTATTTTTAACTCTCAGTTCTTCACAGGCAAACATAATCTTTGTCAAAATGACAAATACAAATTTGGAAACACATTGAGTTTTGCAAAGAAGCCTTTATTACAGATGCCATTGTTCTTTTATTTTTCAGCACATTAAATAAAAACAAAATGATTATCCTCCAGAACTGGCAAAGTTTCTCTTTCAAACTTGCTTTAAAAGGCAACAAAATAAATAAATGAATGAATGAGTTCATAAATAAAAGGATTATTACTATAGATGTTGAGGATATGGGCAGAAGTTAGGTATATAATGAAGCAGAGATAGCAAAATGTTGATAGTGGACTGTGGATGGCGGGAATATGACTACTCACTGTGCGTTATATTTTTTGTTCATAATTCAATGCTGGAAAAATAAAAAAAAAAAACAAGACATAAAATACATGCATTGCTCTCATGATCAAATCTGGAAGTCTGAGTCAATCTTTCTATGACGGGAAGCACAGCTGTGGGCTCCACACTTGGGCATCCACATTAGTATGCTGCTGATGTACTGCTTCCCTCCATGGTGGACGGCGACGAGAAGCACTGGCTTTATGAACATTGCTTATTCCTAAAGCAGATCCTCCTAGTAAATCTGAAAGACAAATAAAATGGAACAGGCTTGGATTTTAATTCAAAAACTAAAGCCATTGCTTTAGGGACTTACTTTTTTCCCTACCAGCTACTAGACTTTCATTCACCTTTCGGAGAGCTTTGAAAATAACACTCTTTCCTGCTTTTGTAGTTTTAATAATTCAAAGTGGAATCAGTCCTGGTCCTTGCTGCCAGGCCTCCCACTGCTCATCAGAGCCAGGTTTTCTCCTAGTGGCCTGGCTCCCTGGGCACATCGTTCTTCGGAGAGTCTGGAGGGACACATTGTGAGCAGGGTGGAAGCCTTCTCAGGCCAGGGTTAGCCAGCAGCCCTTTGGAAACCTTACCTTTCTGTCTCCTTCTTCACACACGCACGTGGGCGCACACACACACACATATACGCACACATGCACACACACACATACGTGCATATACACGCACATGTGCACATGCACAAACACGCACATGCACGAATATATGCACGTCCACGCACGCACGCACACATGCACCCTCTCGGTGATTGTTTTAGTTATGCCAGCTCTGATCTTGGCTGAACACCATAGTGGGTTTGTTAAAAGGGGTTGGCCAAACCATCATGCAGTATCACTGTGTAATGTAGAAAACCCTGAGGATGTACTTTCACAGATAAAGTCCTTCTATTGGGGAAAAGCAAATGAGACCAGAAACCGCACATTGCCCATGCTCTGCTGCCCTCTTCTCCTGTGGTGTTGGGACCAACTTCAAGAGATGGTATGTGGTTGTTTTGCACGAAGAACACAGACAGGGCTGCGGAGTGACTCCTCACTTGAGTGGATGGGTGTCGTGTACATAAAGAAAAATCAAATGTCCATTTGCACCAAACAGAAACAGGAAAGGTTGGCATTAAGGTAAAATGCCCTCTTCTCCATCCTCAAAATACATGCCTTGTCTCGAAAACATGCCTATTCAATAAAAATAACATTTGATTAAGCGACATAGAATATCATAAAAAATGTCACTGTTTCAGAAATACGGCTTTTGATTCTTTTTCACAATAAATGGGTCATGCTTAGGGAACTGTAGGACAAGGAAACTATTTCATGCTGAGAAATGGGCTACTGATTATGAAAAATGAGCATTTACTAAGTAAATGTATAAACTGGTAAACTGTTAAGATGATACAAATTTGCAAAGGATACAAAATAATGGCATTTGGTCCTGCTGAAACCTAAAACCAGGGGAAATGAAGGAAAGCGGAGCCTTCTTCTTCAGGACACAGCCATTGCTGAGTGGCCTTGCCTGTCTCCTCTGCACCATGTTCCTCACAGCGACCCTTGAGATGTTGCCATGCTCACCGGAGACCCTGAAGGACGTACACACCCCTATTCAAAAGGAGGTTGGGTAATCAGAGAGAGAGGAGCTTGGGACACAGTGTCCTGGCTCTCCTCCAGTCAAGGGTTCATTGAGTAAAACCCACCAGTTATTTGAGGAGAGATTATTTAATATTAAAAAATAGAGAACTACAAAGGCAAAAGGATCCGGGAAAGAATAACAATGAGAGAGTATCTGCAGAAAGCCACTTGGCATTTAGGGCTGGGCCGCAAAAGGAGATGTCGGAGGTTATCTGAATCTAGGAGCTTGCAGAGCATCGTATAGAGCAAAGAGTCAGACTCTTGAGGGACAGGTAGTTTCTGCAAATGCGTAGAAATTCTGGAACCTGGAGCCTACTGCTACGGGAACAAATTGCCGCTTTAGCAGTGAGGAACTGGGGCAGGAGCACTGTTGACGGGAAGAAATCCACAGGAAGAGGGCGATCTCCTCTCCCACCACCTGCTCTCCAGGAGCCCGGTCTAAGGCTCCCTAGTGACACAGCCCAGCAGGAAGCAAACTGCAAAAACTCAAATAGGGTTTTCAGAACCCCTGTCCCAGCCTCATAGAACAGAATATTAGCAAGGGGGGGGATCAAAGCTGAGAGGCCTGAGTGCTGAAAACTTCTACTGACTCGAAAACGTCATTTATCCACATTTAAAATGCCAGCATTAGTCGCTCGGCCATGGCTGGTTCAAAGGGTGGAGGAGCCAGATGTCGGAGGACCGTCACAGAGCCTACCACACCAGTGGAGAAGCATCCTGAGCCTCAGCATCAGCGTCAACTACCTGACTTCCGCTGATAAACCATTTCGATTCAGTCATCCCACATATCTAAACCACATGCTAGTGGCTTATATTTTCCGTTTATACAAAATTTGTGAATAAAACATCCTAGTCATTTATTAATGTTATTGAAAATACAGCAGTTTATCAGACTCTGTGCCATGAATGTAGAAATGGGGAGGGCCAGAGTCCCTGCCCCTTGGAGCTTATACAATAAGCAACGGAGTTTTAAGCAATAATAATGCGACTTCCGGACAAGTTGTCATCATGTGAGTGGTATGAATGAAGGCTAGGTGAAGACAGGCAAGCTAAAAGAATGGCTTACGTGCACTTATTCTTTCTGGGTGAGCTTTAACATGGGAAATGTATTTTTATTTTATTTTATTTTTTTGAAAAAGTGGTTTGAATAGAATTACATTGATGAGAAAAATATTAATCAATAATAATTCTACCCTTCAATCTTTCGCTTCATATATTTTTTTCTAATTATTCGCTTGCATTTATGATCATTTTTTCCAAGGGCCAATGTGTTATAGTTCCAAGCCAAGTTATACATTCTTTAAAAGTAGGAAACAAATTGTATACTGAGTCATAAGATTTTACCGGTAGAGAAGAGTCACACACAACAATTAAATGCCTTAACAGGTCAGGCAGGTGATGTAAATAAATAGTTAATCAGGTATAAATAAAAAGGCTGGACTGTGCCAAACAGAAACTTTTTTTCATATTATTTACTTGTCACACACATAAAACACCTTCCAGATTAGGAAAATTTTCTCCTACTTCCTTGCTGTCTGTAGATTATAACAGATTCTAATATAAATTCTCATTTTATAGCTGACAAAATGGGTCTATGGAGATTAACTGATTTGTTTTTTGTAAAACAAATGAAAAACATAGGTTAGGACAAAAGTTACCAGCTCCCAGGACAAGCTCTCTGCACTATGGATTTCAAATGAATGGGTTGCGATGGTGGCCCCCTCACTTCCGGCACTACTGCTGTTTCACGTTGCTCCTCTGCAATCCCTGAGGATGAATGTATTTGCAAATGAAGCTTATTCTTTGTCTCCACTCTTCACCTAGTAAATGCTTACTGCTGTGTACTAGTTACAATAGTCTCTGGATCCAGGGAGGCCCTTTTTATTTTATTTTAAGTTTTTGATAAGGAAAATAACTTAAGCTTCTGTTTCTCATTTTAATTACTGAAATCTCTAACAATGACACCATTGTCATGTATACATGGCAGCAAATGTATATACTAATTCATTCAGACTTCTTGGGAAGAACACATTCAGCAATCCGAGATGATGGAAAATATAGCGTGATTCAACACTGGTTCTTTTTGTCATTTTACACAGACATCATGTTAATATTAGACCAAGGCACAAAATGAGGAGTGAAACCCAGTTTCTTTTAAGATTTAGCATTTTGGCAGGGCACGGTGGCTCATGCCTGAATCCCACCCCTTTAGGAGGCCAACGTGAGCGGATCACGAGGACAGGAGTTTGAGAACAGCCTGGCCAACATAGTGAAACCTCTGTCTCTACTAAAAATAAAAAATTAGCTAGGCATGGTGGTGCGCATCTGTAGTTCCAGATACTCAGGAGGCTGAGGCAGGAGAATCTCTTGAAGATGGAAGTCAGAGTTTGTGGTGAGCTGAGACTGTGCCACTGCACTCCAGCCTGAGCAACAGAGTGAGTCTTGCACACGAATGTTCATTGCTGCACTGTTTACAATAGCAAAGACCTGGAACCAACCCAAATGCCCATCAATGATAGACTGGACTGGGAAAATGTGACACATGTACACCATGGAATATTATGCAGCAATAAAAAATGATGCATTCTTGTCTTTTGTAGGGACATGGATGAATCTGTAGAACATCATTCTCAGCAAACGGACACAAGAACAGAAAATGAAATACTGCATGTTCTCACTCATAGGCAGGTGATAAACAATGAGAACACATGGACACAGGGAGGGGAGCACTGCACACTGGGGTCTATTTGGGGGAATAAGGGAGGGACAGCAGCAGGGGGGAGTTGGGGAGGGATAGCATGAGGAGAAATGGCAGATGTGGGTGAAGGGGAGGAAGGCAGAAAACCACACTGTCACGTGTGTACCTATGCAACTATCTTGCATGTTCTGCACATGTACCCCAAAACCTAAAATGCAATAAAAAAAGAAATTAAAATAAATAAATAAATAAAATAAAATTTAGCATTTTATTTTTATTTGCACCCAGTACTCTACCCTCTATAGACTATTTTACTTACCCAACAAAATCAAAGGAGGTTTCTGTCCAGATGTATAGGGGACATAGCTGTTTATATTATCAAAATGTTTGTATAACCAAAAGTACAATAATAAAGATTAAAAATGTCTCCTATTGCTTTAAGGAAATGGGACTTCATAAGCGGGCTGCACCTTTGATGTTTTTACTGCTACTGCCTGACAATGAATATCCAATGGAGAAAAAGAAATGTATACTTGAATTACGGTAGCTCAGCCATCGCAGCTTAACCTAAAAATGAAATTTCTACAGAAACAGGAACTATTTTAACAAAGACAAAAATATGCCTCAAACAAACTTCTTTGTAGCTGCAATTGCTGCAAATTGGAAGCATTTAGGAAACTACACTCTCAACAAGCTTTGCTTTATCAACAGCAATGTGCAAAATCTTGAAAGGAGATGAAAGTGAATTATTTCTTCAAAATTTTAGTAAAACTTTTGATAATCATTGTTCAAAGCAAATATGGAGCCTAACAGCTCAAGCATAAATCAAGATGAGGAGTCTGATTTCTTAAATTTTCCAAAAAGCTATCATTGCGACATATAGGATTTCTCTTGTATTTTAACCTCACCTGTTTCAAAAGAAAGTAAAAGGGTTGGCTTGCATATGCACAGCACGTGCGCAGGTACACACACACACACACACACACACACACACACAGGGTGGCAGGTGGAGTGTCCAATTCCTTCTTCCCACCACCCAAGTCTCATTTGACTTATTAAAAAAGAAAACTACAGACTTACTCATTGGTTTTCCTTTGCTTAATGATTTCTGTGACTTAAATTGCTGTCGCCATTGTTATTTCTTGTATTTCAACATCACAAAACTTAAAAGCAGCTTCATTCAGGAACGTGGATCTAAACACCTGTATAACAGCAGGGGTACCTAGGTAATGATAACCAGCAAATTCAGTGATCAAACTTTTGAGTTCCACAGTAAGGTGTTATGTGAAGCTCAGAATCACGTTTCAGACCAACAGATAGCTGAAGACATGATGTAAAAGATTAAGTACTTTTATAATGGTTTTATAACACATTTGCCAATTAAAGAAGCAAAATATTCCTCATTATTATTCATGCAGGTAATTGGGGAAAAATATAGCACAGAAATCAACTTTAGATAAAAAATTATTCTTCCACTTCCTCCCACTCCCCTATACTTGATGTTTTCCCCGCAACTAGGCCTTGAGAAAGCCGCTAGATGTTAGTGTGACATGCATTACCGTCTGCAATTTAAAAAGCTAACTTTGTGGCGATTGTAATTACATTATAAAAATGCCCACATGCGTAAATCTAAGAAAGGTTGAAAACCTACAGTAAACCTACAATATATTATTTACGTTTGACCACTGGTTTACGTTCTGTAGAAGTCATAGATTTGGTAAAGCACTGTAACAATTTAGAAAGGCATCTAGATCTTTAAATTCCGGACAAATTTTATATTTTAATCTGCGAAATTGCATGAAGGCTAACTCAAGAGACTTTCCATCGTTCTAAAATTCCTCAAGCTGAACAAATCATTTTTAGGATACTTTCTTAAAAATATTACCCTTTGAAAGCACTTACAATTCCATTTTTTCCACGAATTATGATCTTAACTTACACAGGGCTGATCTCAATTATTCATGGAATATCAAACGTGATAGGAAGAGCAAACCTGAGAGAAACATTACAATACAATGGCAAACTTGCTCAATTCTTTATCAGCACTCTCTGCAAAAATCTTCCTAAGCCTATCTCCTCTTTATTTTAGCAATGAATTGTGGAAAATGTGCAATGTTATCTTGACATAAAAGTATTTCAGTGCACAGTGATCTTGACTGATGGGTTTTAGTGTTTTCTGCATAATGGTTACAGGAACTCTTACATGGTTCTCTTCCATTCTGTTGTAAAGGCCAGGAAAAAGCAGCAAACAGAGGGAGCGAGCTTATCGCCAGAGTCATAATGTCTGAAGGTTTTCAGAGTAAGTTGGTTTTTCCCTCCTGTTTGTCTCCATTTTCTTCACACAGCTCATAAAATTTAAGGGTTTGCGGTTGTGAACAGTTGTTGTTTGTAGAATTCTTTTCTCCAGATTAAAGTCCTATCTCTCCTTAGTCTGTTTCTCTATGCACTGTTTCCTTGCCCAGTACCTGCCTAGTGCATCAATAGGCTCTTGATGCTAGAAGTTGTTTTACAAACAGTTTATTAAGTAAAAATGAAGAGATCATGAAAATCAACTTTATTAAAAATTTTAATAAGAATTTAAGTAGAGAAAACTCAAAAGTTTTATTTTTTATTTTTCTTTTTTAATTTGACTTTAAGTTCTGGGATATACATGCAGAACATGCAGGTTTGTTACATAGGTGTACATGTGCCATGGTGATTTGGTGCACCTATGACCCATCGTCTAAATTCCCTCCCCTCAGCCACTGTGCCCCAACAGGCGCTGGTGTGTGATGTTCCCCTTCCCGTGTTCATGTGTACTCAGTGTTCAACTCCCACTCGTGAGTGAGAACATGTGGTGTTTGATTTCCTGTTCCTGTTTTAATTTACTGAAGATAATGGCTTCCAGCATCATCCATGTCCCTGCAAAGAATGTGATCTCATTCATTTTTTATGGCTGCCTAGTATTCCGGTGTATATGTACCACATTTTCTCCATCCTTTCTATCATTGATGGGCATTTGGGTTGGTTCCATGACTTTGTTATCTGATATTCGACAAACCTGACAAAAACAAGTAATGAGGAAAGGTTCTTCTATTCAATAAATTGTGCTAGGAAAACTGGCTAGCCATATGCAGAAAACTGAAACTGGACCCCTTCCTTATGTATACCTCATACAAAAGTTAACTGGATGGATTAAAGACTTAACTGTAAAAACCAAAATCATAAAAAACCCTAGAAGAAAACCTAGGCAATACATTTTAGGACATAGGCATGGGCAAAGACTTCATGATGAAAATGCCAAAAGCAATTGCAACAAAAGCCAAAATTGAAAAGTTGTATTTAATTAAACTAAAGAGCTTCTGCACAGCAAAAGAATCTATCATCAGAGTGAATAGGCAACTTACAGAATGGGAGAAAATTTTTGCAATCTACCCATCTGACTATGATCTAATATCCAGAATTTACAAGGAACTTAAATTTACAAGAAAAAAACAAATAATCCCATCAAATATTGAGCAAACTGTATTAACAGACAATTCTCAAAAGAAGACATTTCTGTGACCAACAAACATATGAAACAAAAGCTTAACATCACTGATCATTAGAGAAATGTAAATGAAAACCACAATGAGATGCCATCTCACGCTAGTCAGAATCTTGATTAATAAAAAGTCAAGAAACAATAGATGATGGTGAGGCTGTGGAGAAGTAGGAATGCTTTTACAGTGTTGATGGGAATATAAATTAGTTCAACCAGTGTGGAAAATGGTATGGCGTTTCTTCAAGGACGTAGAACCAGAAATATCATTTGACCCATTTATCTCATGATTGGGTATATACCTAAAGAGATATAAATCATTCTAGCATAAAAATATATGCACACGCATGTTTACTGTGGTATTAAATGCACACACACACACAGTTGACCCATCATATCCATAAGTTCCATATAACAGAGTCAACCAAATGCAGATCTTTGAGAGAAAAAAATAACAGAAATAGAAAATCATAAAAATAAAAAAATACAGTTTACAACTATTTACATAGTACTCTTTGTTAGGCACTATACATAATCTAGAAATGTTTTAAAGTATACAAAAGGATGTGCCTAGGTTACACTCAAATACTGCACCATTTTACGTGAGGGACTAGAGCATCTGTAATGTCGGTATCTGAGGGGACCCTGGAGCCAGTCCCCCGTGAATATGGAAGAGCAACTCTACACATGTATATGTGCCCCTGTTGATGAGAAATGTGATATAATTTCTAAGAAGATAAAAAAGCAACATATTTCCTATAGACAAAATAAGAACACTTAGATTTTATAGCTTATCTTAGATTTATAAAGTGACCTAAAGGACCCAAATGGTAATTTTAAGACAGAAAATGTTTCACTACAGTGGAAAAGAAGAAGTGAAATTTCTTTGTATCCTGACAAAAAATAAAAGTTATGAAATAATAATTCTTTAGAGGTGATATTCATGAAAGAAACAAATTTAAAATGAGGCTGAATGGGTTCTAATAGTATATCAAGGATTAATAATTATACTTTGTTCTTAAGATTAATGTATATAATTAGATAATGTACTTTCATTACAAAAATAAAAACAATCTCCCCCCAGAAGCAAACTGTTGTTAAGAGATATATACATGTTTCAATCAATAAAAAAGCTTCTAGGTATTAGGTAGAAAAGTCCTGTCTTGCACTATTTCATTTTCTGCCTTTAGGTAGGACCTGAGAGAAGACAGATATGGATGCCCTTTAAAAGACACTGGTGAGAGAGATCCAAAATGGCTGATTACTAGCAGCTCAGGATTGTAGCTCCCAGTGAAAGTTCAGAGAACAAGAGGACGTCACACTTTCAGACAAATTTTTGTTGCTCACGGACTGGGAGATTTCCAGCAGAGGAGCCCCACGAGTCGCCAGCACGACTCTTGTGGCCAGTGTGGCAGTTCTTGGTTCAGAGTAAACGGGACTGTGTCTCCTTTTGGTCGACATTTGGAGCTCTGGGAAGGCAGAGTCACCTATTCAGCTGATTGAAAAAGGGACTCAAGAAGGAAGACAGACCAGTGATTCCCGGGCAGAAAAGCACCATAAATCTTAATGCCACTGTTTTAGCTGGTGCAGTGGGTTGCTCAGATTCTGGCGCTGGGAATCAACAAGTTGGATGTCCACTCAGAGACCTAATTTGAAAGTCGGTAGTTACAAAGATGACAGGTGGATAAATTTACAATGATGGGAAGAAACCAGAGTAAAAAGGCTGAGAATACCCAAAATCAGAAGGCCTCTCCCTCTACAGGGGATCACAGTTCCTCATCAACAAGGGAACAAGGCCTGATGGAGAACAAGTATGTTCCAATAACAGAATTAGGCTTCAGAAGGTGGATAATAAGCAACTTCTGTGAGCTAAAAGAACATGTTCTAACCCAATGTAAAGAAACTAAGAACCTTGAAAAAAGGTTTGATGAAATCCTAATGAGAATAGACAATTTAGAGAGGAATATAAGTGAATTAATGAAACTGAAGAATACAATACGAGAACTTTGGGAAGTATGTACAGGTTTTAATAGTCAAATTGATCAAGCAGAAGAAAGAATATCAGAGGTCAAAGACCAACTTAATGAAGTAAAATGAGAAGACAAGATTAGAGAAGAAAGAGTAAAAAGGAATGAGCAAAGTCTCCAAAAAATATGGGACTATGTGAAAAGACCTAATTTATGTTTGATAGGTGTACCTGAATGTTACAAAAAGAATGAATCCAAGCTGGAAAATATTCTTCAGGATATTATTCAGGAAAACTTTCCTAACCTAGCAATACTCAACTTTAGGACAATACTCAACTTTAGGTAATACAGAGAACACCACAAAGATATTCCTCAAGTAGAGCAACCCCAAGACACATAATCGTTAGATTCACCAGGGTTGAAATAAAGGAGAAAATTCTAAGGGCAGCTAGAGAGAAAGGTCAGGTTACCTATAAAGGGAAGCCTATCAGACTCAAGGCAGATCTCTCAGCTGAAACCCTACAAACTAGAAGAGAGTGGAGATCAATATTTGATATCCTCAAAGAAAAGGATTTTCAACCCAGAATCTCATATCCAGCCAAATTAAGCTTCATAAATGAAGGAAAAATAAAATTTTTCACAAACAAGCAAACACTCAGAGATTTCATCACTACCAGGCCTGCTTTACAAGAGCTTCTGAAAGAAGCACTACACACAGAAAGGAACAACCAGTAACAGTCATCCCAAAAACTTACCAAAAGGTAAAGAGTATCTCCATAATGAAGAATCTATACCAGCTAATGGGAAAAAATAGCCAACTAGCATTAAACGACAATATTAAACTCACAAATATCAATATTAATCCTAAATTTAAATGGATTAAATGCCCCAATCAAAGACACAGACAGGCAAATTGAATAAAAAGTCAAAACCCATTGGTACACTGTATCCAGATCCATCTCATAAGCAAGGACACATAAAGGCTCAAAACAAGGTGTTGGTGGAAGATTTACTAATCAAATGGAGAGAAAAAAACCAGGAGTTGTAACTTTCATCTCTGACAAAATAGACTTTCACAGTAACAAAGACTAAAAGAAACAAAGAAGGACATTACATAATGGTAAAAGGTTCAATGCAACAACAGGAGTCAATGATCATAAATACATATGCAGCCAATATAGGAACACTCAGATATATAAGACAGTTCTTAATGACTTATAAAGAGACTTGGACTCCCACACAATAATAGCGGGAGACTTTGACACCACATTGTTAATATTCGACGGATCAACAAGATAGAAAATTAACAGGGACATTTATGATTTGAACTCAGACCTGGAACAAGTAAACTCAGTGAATATTTATAGAATTCTTCACCCCAGGTCCACAGAACATACATTTTTCTCAGTATCACATTACACCTATTTTGAAAATGACTACATAATTGGAAGCAAATCACTCTTCAGCACTTGCATAGCATTTCACAGACTTAAATGAAATATTGGTTGGCTGTTAGTTTGTTATTTTCTTCCCTTATTCCTTCCTGTCTCTGTTGTTAAGCAAAATTATTGGCATAAAAGAGGTTTTTAATACCTATTTTTATATTGCATTTCAGCCTGGGTAATAGAGCAAGACTCCTGTTCTCTCTCCCCCTTTCTCTTTCTCTTTCTTTCTTTCAAAAAATAAAAATAAAAGTAAAAGACACTGGTTCTGAACAAGTAAAATAATAGTGCAAAGTGATCTCACCCTGCAGGAAATCTAAGCTCATGCAGAATACTTTAGGACAATGGCTTCACATAATTCATCACCTGTGTGAGTATAAATTGGAATACAAACAAAAATTAAGAACACTTTACAATATCAATATCATAATACTACGTGGGATTCTACCATAATTTGACTTCCATTCATACAGGGTAGATTATTTGGTCAAATAGTTTATTTTTAAAAATCAACAAGTTTCTTTAAAAGGCAAACCTTAAATCTAATTTTCAGATGTGTATTAAAATAGTTGTGCTGGTATATTTAGAGATCTGTTACTGAAGTAGATAACTAGCAGTCTCTTCTACAAGTAATATACAAAGTCTAATTGTTAATTTCATGCCCAAAGTTTCCATCAGTGCATATGTGCAGAAGATAATGAAATGGACAAACATTTGCTTAATTAGGTATCAGATCTTTCAGATATTTTATTTTGTCATATTTGTAAGATATTTTGAAGTCCTTTTGAAGCAAAACTGTCAAATTACAATCCATTTAGATAATTTTAAAATTGATATTGAAACTATTTTTTCGGCAAAATTTCTGATATTTGCTAAATATGCTAGTCCTTACTGTTAAAGGCAGTGCTGTCCTATTATATACCTATGTATATACATTCATATTATAAAGTGTAGTGAATTAAAAAAATATTTGAGGCAACTTATGCTAAAAGACAAATGTGGTATAATATAATTTTTTAAGAAGTTAAATTTTACTTGAGAGAATTTTAAGTAAATAAAAATTATCAAAAATTACATAATTAGCCCTACTGTTCCAAAATTCCCTTAAAATGAAAATAAGCATTATTTTAAAGACACAGATTCACAAAGACAAAAAATCCAAGAAAAGAGACAATTACAGAATTCTGGAAGGTGGGAGAGATGAATGTGTGAAAATTGACTTAGCCCACCTGTATATAAATAACCATGCTCTTGGAAATTAAAACTATAATAAAATAAATATAACAACTCAATAGAACAATTAAAAAATAAAGTTAACAAACTGTCCCAGAATGAGAAGTAAAAATAAATGAAAATGAGAAAGAACACAAGAATTACAGAACAAAGCCAGTGGGTTGGTATCTAAATGACAAAGTTTTAGAATGAAGGAAGTAGAAAAAAAATCATCAATGAAATAATCACAGAAATAATAAAAGACAATTTTCTAGAATGAAAAGGTTTTCTACGCTTAAGAGCCCATCATCATTATATACACAATAAAATAAATTATAATAGGCTTAGCCAACTTATATCTTTGAGAAATGTGTAAAACCTGGACATTATAAGACTATATAAATTACTAAAGGAAAAAAGTTTGCATTAAAAGAATTAGTTTAATTTTAGTTATCTCTCAGAAATTGGATGATTCCTTGAAAACATAAAGTATTTTGATTATTTCTTTTAAAAAGAAAAAGTTAATATATTATCTAATGATACAGATTTTGATGTGCAGTGAGGGTTTGACTTTGAATTGTCAAAAACACACAGAAAATCAAGCAAATGAAGCAAGATAATTATTATTACCAGGGAAAATTTTTAATCAGATATGCAGCCAATAAAAAGCAAACAGAGACTACCACATCACTCAGCTGTGATGAGCATCTGTACTGTCCTAGTAATGTAAAAACTGAATATGGATGTAAAACCACTATATTGTTATTATATTGGTAAAATGGGGAGATGGAAAGGGTGCCTGTGCATGATGACAGTGGGTGAGGAGGTAAATTATGTTCAATTCCTCATCTTTTAATTTGGGGTACTAATTGGTTATGTTAAAAGCCGAAAAATTAGGAAATAGCAACAGAATCATCTTATTTAGGGATATAGAACTAAAATACAGAAAAAATCACCTAAAGTACTTGGCATAGTTCTGCACAAGAATAAGCTGGTTCAGCAACTCAGTGTGGTGCTATGTACTTGTAGAGAATTCTGCACATTGCATAGTAATTTTCTGATCATCCCTGAGGTGTTCCAATTTTCAACATAATGAGCCAATAATCTTTATACTTGGTTGTTTGTAATTTTGGATATATGCTGGTTTTCATTCTCATGAAAGATTTTTTTTTTTTTTCCAATTTGTTAACCTTTTACTTGATTTCATTCGGCTACAAGGAGAATGGAGTAAAAAAAATCATTATTCTGTCTTCTTATTTTGGAAGAATTTTTGTAACGACTATTTTCTCTCTGGTCCATAACACTGCTGAAGGCACTCTTCAACAGTGGGCCTGGGTAATGAGAGCCCACAGCACTTCCCTGCTACTTCCATATATATATATCTATTTTGCTTCTTGTTTGCTATGGATTGGAAAACAGCTAAAATCATCTGATAGAAGCAATAGACTATGAGTAAGATCTGAAGGAATATTCTATGAATACACGTTTCTGCTGTGGAAAATGGACTGTGATCATTATTTTGATGGCTCTGAAGCCATTGCTGGTTGGTTCCGCCCCTTGACTATGTTTTATGTTGCTTTTGGATAAGAATTCTGCAGACATATACATTGAGAATTCATGCGTTTTCACACTTTTTGGCATCTGTGAATGAAGAATGAATACAATTGCTTGGTGTTAGTATTAATTATGTAAACACACAGAGCCCCTGAAAGACAAAGCTGTATTTTAGTTATGGAATGGTACTTAAAACAATAATCTTTTAAGTAAAAATTTTATGAGAAAGGTATGCAATACATGTCTTAATCTTGTAACTGAAATTAATGAAAAATGGTATGCTAGCTAAGATAAAATATAGGTATGGATCATACCTTAAGAGTCTTGTTTGAAAATTTGCTAACAAATTACAGTTAGAAAGATAATCAAACATTTTTAAAATTAAGAATAGCAAATATATTTCAAAATGTATCTTGATATTGAATGATCCATAGTGAACATCAGGAACTAGTGGCTGAAAAGCATATTTAAGCCCTATGTGAGCTCAGTAATCAGCTAGTGATGTCTGCCATGGCCACACAATAAAAAATAATCATGTTGTCACCAATCCTGGCTAAATTTCTGTAAAATCTTTGATAGTAAGTCTCATCTAAAAATAAACATTGACAAAGTCAAAATTAAATGCTTTAGTATTTATAGTGCTGTAATGTAGGAAAAAAATGCATACTTTGTTACGTTGTTATTTTGGTCTTGTTTGCTATTTTAGATTGATTGTATGAGGCAATTTTAAAAGCACAGTAGTGTCTCATGTGGAAAATAGTACACACCCTATTAAGATATCTTAAACAAATTGTTCCTGCAGATTTATATGTAGATCATATGTTGTAGGGGTTTTGAAATTATATTTTGAAATCATAAAGTACTGATAAATTTTCTATTATATAAAATGTATTATATATTTCAACCTAATAAAATAATATACACTAAATATTTTTTGAATAAAAAAATACACAAAATTGGAACCTAGATATTTAATTATCAAATTGGATATTCCCTTCAAATATAATTGCAACTCAAAATGCTGCTAAAGGGATAAGTATAATTTAATATATTGTTGAATTCAGTTTGCTAGTGTCTTGTGGAAGAATTTGGGCATGAATGTTTATGAGAAATAAGTTACTGTTGTTTGCTTCCTGTTATGTCTCTACAGTAACTGGTTTTGGCATCGAGGAATGCTGGTCTCATAAAAGGATTTAGGGAGTGTTCTTTCCCATCAATTTTGTCAAAATGTATGTATAGAATTTGTAATTTTTATTTCTTTCTTTAATGCTCACTGGAATCCACCAGTGAAGGCTAAAGGTTTCTTTCATGAGAAAGGATTTAATTGCAAATCCAACTTTTCATAGACATAGAGTCCTTAGGTTATATGTTTTCTCTTGAACGTATTTGGCAGTTTGCATGTTTCATGTAGGTTTGTCTTTCATCTAAGCTGATAATAGGCCTAGAGTTATTTGTAATAAAATTTTATTATTTGTAGGGATGATCTCTCTTACATTCCATGTATTTATAATGTGTGGCTTTTTCTTTCTCTTCTTTTTGGAGGAGTGGTGGGATAAGTTAGAGGTAAATCAATTTGACTAATTTGTCATCAAAGAACAAGTGTCTGCATTGTTTTTTCTTATCAATTAGATTGAATTTGGTTCTTCATTATTCCTTCCTCCTGATTAATATGGGATCAATTTTCTTGTATTTTTCTAGTTTATTAAGGAAGAAACTTACATCATTGTTTTGGGTGGTATCTTCTTTTCTAATGTATACATTTAATGCTATACATTTTCCTCTATGCTCTCTTTTAGATGCATTCCACAAAATTTTATGTGTTGTCTTTTCATTTTAATTGATTAATTTTTGTGACTTCATATTTACTTATGGGTTATTTTTTAGTTATTTAGGTACCTATGGGTTATTCTCAGAGTGGCATTTAATTTTCAAATATTTGGGGATTTATATATATATATTTCTGCTGTTAATTTCTAGTTTATTTCTGTTATATTGAGTGACTTTATTTTCTATTATTCTAATTTTCTAATTTGTTCATATTTATCACCCAGAATGTGATTCATTTTGATGCCTATTCCATGTGCCTTTAGAACAATGCATATTCTATGGATGTTCAGGAGTGTTTGTAAATTTCAGTTTGATCAAGTTCATTGATGTTGTTTGTTGTTGAACTCTTCCAGATGATTAGTGATTTTCTTCTATTTGACCTGTCAACTACAGAAAAAGATGTATTTTCATATTCAACTAAAATAATCTATTTGTCAATTTTTATATTCATCTCTTCTATAGTGTTTCCAGTTGGGACTCTATTCATACATTTATTTAAAATTAATAAGCTCATGATGCAAAGTATCACAAAACACTAATGAACTATAGTGAGCACAGTACCCATTGCTCCTAACAGTTGAACTTGCCAGTTAAACACCACAGGCATAAAGAGAGCAAGACCTCCTTCCGTTCCAAATGACCTGTATGAATTGTCCACATAATCTCTCAAAGTATCTCTTACACTTGAATACTTCGTGAGAGGTTTTGCATCAAATAAATTTAATGCGATTTGATACATTTTTAATTCTGGGATTGAACATAAAACATTGACAAAATGATATGACCTCCCAGAACTGGGCAGCTGTTGAACTGATACCTTACAGAGAATGGGCATTTGATTATTCCGTTGTTGGTTTTCATTATTTCCAATAGCAGCAAAACTATGTTGTCTTCTCTCATTCTGTGGCCGTTGTGGAAATAACATTGAAAAGATGAGAATTATCATGTGGAATCGGATTGGTAGAATTGTAACATGCCCTAAATAATTCTATTTATCTAAAATATTGAGTGTCAAACTGTTACATTAATTAAAGCATCTTGAATCACAGTCTTCTCTCCAAAGACCCACAGTCAAACAATACCTCAAGATACCAGAACCTAAGCAATCATTGTGCACATCACATCCTCACAGTTCCCCTCCCCTCCAAGGCTCCATTCCTTCATTACCCAGCTTAGAGTCTAAGATTCATCATCACAATCTCCTCCTTGTACTGCTTTCCCTCATCTTTTTAGAACCCCAGCCTTGGGTAACTCCCAGCCTCTGTCATCCCCTGCCATCCCCATGTGGTTGAGTGACTGACAGAAGCATGGCCGAGAAGTCTGGTCCACTATTTGCCTGTAGTTTAAGTGAATAGCTAGGCCCATCACCTTTTGTCACTGAATTTTTCTAATGCATTCTCCTTCCTGCTCTCCTAGATGTCTAGGCCCAACCTTGCCCTTTCTTCTCAAACATTCAACGTGTGTTCTTGTTCTCATGCTCAGCTGATGATTTCGTCTTCCATAGCCCTGAGAAAATACAGCTAAGCAGGAGGGCAGCCCCACACAACCAGCCATCAGCCCCTGCTGCCACCCACTCCTTGAACACTTTCCTTCTCTCTTCTCCCTGTGGATGTGTTGGCCCCAGGGCCATCCTTGCCTTTGTCTGTTAGATCCCGTTCTTCTATTCTACTCAATATTGTCATTTCAGCAATTCTGCTCTTTTTGCCTTTATCAACTTTTCTCTCCAAAGCATGCAAACTTGCACTTATAGCTCACATCCAAACAAACCAGAGCAAGAACAAAGGCAGCCTCTTCCACCCTCTTTTATCTCCTCAGCAGCCAGATTCCATGATTGAGTTTTCTCTGGTCAGTCTTCTGTCTTCTCCTCTCCTTTGCTCGAATCTATTCCAGTACTGGTTTCCTTCCAGCCATCCCGTCATAACAGCTGTCTTCAAGACACCTCTCAATTCCTGGCTGCTCTTTTTTCATTTACTTTCATGGTTTGTCTTACATTCCCAGCAACTAAATGCTAGACTATTTTGTCTTTTAATTTTTTTCTCATTTTTATTTAGACTAACTCTCATGGAGCTCTCAATTAGTCTCTGAATATCCATAGGCTGACAGAATATAAATTAACATCTACATTCTAGGCATCTCCCCTCTGAATTCCAGACTCATACCTGACTGCCTTCTGAACGTACTACTTGAATATCTGATATATATTGGAAACTGCAGAATTTACTTTTGGACATATTGATTTTCTTTGCCCTAATAAACAACAGCAACTACCCTCCCTTTTAAACAACAACAGACAGACAACCAAGCAACAACCAGCCAAACAGAAAAGGAGTGTGCTTCTTCCTTATCTCCGTCGTTGGTGCCATCCTCTCCCAGCTGCTCAGCCTGCAAGTCCTGAAGCTGTAGCCGGCTCCTTTGTGTCTGTCGTGTCCCACGTCCAATCTATCAGCGAATGTCATTTGTCTGTCCTCAAACTGTTCACTGTTTCTGCTGGGTCTACTACCAACCTCTCGGGTGCCTCTCAGTTCTGGATTTAACTCTTCACTGGTCTCTCTGGGCTTCTGCCCTGTTTCTGTAAAGTCTACCATCAACACTACACACAGAGAGACCCTCTAAAATGCATATCGGCGCTGGGTGCCGTGACTTACACCTGTAATACCAGCACTTTGGGAGGCCAAAGCAGGTGAATCATAAGGTCAAGAGTTCGAGACCAGCCTGGACAATGTGGTGAAACCCTATCCCTACTAAAAAAAAAAAAAAAAAAAATTAGTCATGATGGTGTGCACCTGTAACTCTGTAATCCCAGCTATTCTAGAGGCTTAGGCAGAAGAATTGCTTAAACCCAGGGGCTGGAGGTACAGTGAGACAAAATTCCACCACTGCACCCCAGCCCGGGCAACACAGCAAGACTTCGTCTCAGAGGAGGGGGAGGAAATACATATTGGATCACATCAGCTCTGTGCAGGGCCATCCTCTGGCTTCACTCACAGTAAAAGGAAAAGGCTGAAACGGCCCACAAGTCTCCATTCTTTGTGCCTGTCAGAGACGTGCTCTGCCCCTTCTCACGCTTCTTCTATCACTTTGTTCTTAACCTGCTCTGCTTCAGCCATGAGCCTTCCATGCAGGTCCTTACAAATCTGAAGCTCAGCAAACTGACACAAGAACAGAAAATGAAACACCGCATATTCTCACTCATAGGTGGGTGATAAAAAATGAGAACACATGGACACAGGGAGGGGAGTACTAAACACTGGGGTCTATTGGGGGGAAAAGGGGAGGGCCAGTGGGAGGGGGAGGTGGGGAGGGATAGCCTGGGGAGAAATGCCAAATGTGGGTGAAGGGGAGAAGAAAAGCAAAGCACACTGCCATGTGTGTACCTACGCAACTGTCTTGCATGCTCTGCTCATGTACCCCAAAACCTAAAATCCAATAAAAAATTTAAAAAAAAAAAAAAATCTGAAGCTCACACCCAGCAGAGGGCTTTTCACTTGCCGTCCCCTCTGCCTAAAATGACCCTCTCTCCGCACATTCTGCCTGCTTTTCTTCAGATGCCTTTAGGCTGTTGCATTATCTGAGGCCCCTTTCCTTACCCTCCTTCATAGAGAAACACTCCACTCCACGGTGGCACTCTACATTCACCGTCTTTATTTTCTACAGATTTACTTGCTTCTTGTCCGTCTTCCAGGAAGTGGCATGGAAGCTCTGCAAAGTCAGGTGCTTTATCTGTTCTGTTCACTAGTGCCCTGTGGCTTGAAAAGTACCTGGTGCACAGCAGAAAAGCCACAAATATTAATAAACAAAAAAGTCTGGTGGTGTTTAATTTAGATATGAAACCTTTGCTGCTATCTTAATAAACCCATAATTGAGCAATCTATCCAAATGTATTTAATTAGAGGGGTTAAGCCTATGTTCCTTTTTTTGGGGTGGGGGAACTGGTAATTAAATTATTTTTCAAAAGGCTAATAATTTTCACATTTTAATGTCTAAAGGTGGCTGGTTATTCTTCAATTACATATTAAAATAGTGTTTACCATCTCAGGTGGACCAAGATACTCAAACACATTCAGCTGAAGAGAAAAGCACTTTTAATTATATGATATCATATTATCTTTATTAACTTGATCAATCGGCCTTAGAGCTTTTCTCATTTATTTCTTTAGAAATCATATCTGAGAGTCTTTCACATGCTAAGCACTGTTCTAACGCTGGAAGGAGTCGCCGGCAACAGTGTGAAACACTCCTTCCTTGGGAACAGTGTAAAACGTTACCTCCTTGAGGAGTTCGGAGCCTACGTCAAGAATGAATTTGTGAATATGACTAGTTATAACTCTCTGTGATACCTAGAACAATGGAGGGTGAGGAAATGCTGAAGCATGAGAAGATATCTTAGAAAATCAAAGAAGTCTTCACAGCCAGGTGCTGCACAGAAACGAGGTCCAAAGAAGGCGGCACCTTCGCTAGCATAGCGTACATGCAAGGATGCTTAGAAGGTGGGACAGCTGTGCGAAGTGCGTGGAGTCAGTAGTTCGGTGTGAATGGAGGTCAGGCTGGGAAGGGTGAGGTGTAGAGTAGGCTCGGGCAACTTGGAGAAAACAAATGGCATAACTTTCAGAACTGAGTTTGCTTTTCTCCTCCCTTGGAACTTAGTATGCACATAATAAATAGTTGTTAAATAAATCAATAACTGGCAGAGATTTTCACCACTCTCTGAATACATGTAGAGTGAAGCATGTAGTCACATAAAAGGTGTATGATCGTAAAGAAGTTGTGTGTGTTCAAGTCCTTGGGTGGGAGAGGTAAATGCAAGACATAAATTTGTGATTTTTATTTTTTAACATAAAAATAAAATTTAAAGATAACGTATAGGAACAAAATTTAAATGAAAAGCAGATTATTTCTTAAATCAAAATTAAAAGTACAAATACTGTAAGAATAAAAACCATAAATTGAAAATGTGTGTATTTCAGTGGTGAGACAAATTTTTATGTGTCGTAGAAAAGCGATTGTCATACCATAGAAGGAAAACAGTAGATCTCACAAAAGAGATTGGAGAGGGGTGTGTTTGGTTTTTAACACAGCAAAGCAAAGCAAAGCAATGCTGTGTTAAACGGACAAATTACGAAAAAGAAGAATCAACTAATACGTAGTTGCTGAGTGTGCCCTTTATCATTAGAAACGACTGAAGAAGCTGTTTTGTTGCTCTGCAATCCCGCAAGTCTGGTTAGATCAGGACACTGCCCTGCTTTACAACTCACTCAAGTCAGCCTTATTCATGGGCTTCTATTTCATCCATTCCAGCTCCCAAGACCAGTGCTCATTTGTACATTACCTTTAAGTTTCCTTCTTTCTATATCTTGATCGCATTACATCTCCCGATTTTGTATTGTTTTCTCATCTGTGATTTCACTCCCAAAGCTCCTCACATGTATTCCTTTCCTTTAACTACTTGCACCCCTAATCCCCATCTGAATCCTTCTATTCTAGCATCAACCCAAGTCACTGCCTTCTTGCCAAACAGAAGCACAACTTTCCTGTCTGTCACCTGGACTTAGAGGCTCTATATTATGGTTATTCCTCACTTGGGTTCACCTCATCTGAATGCTTATTATAACTGGGAGGCTGACGTGGGCATGTTGCTTGAGTCCAGGAGCTCAAGACCAGCCTGGGCAATATGGTGAAATCTCCATCTCTACAAAAAAATAAAAAAATCACTTGATTATGGTGGCATGTGCCTGTAGTCTCAGCTAGTTGGCTGGCTAATGTGGCAGGATCACCTGAGCCCAGGAAGTCAAGGCTGAGTGAACCCTAAATGAGCTACTGCACTCCAGCCTGAGCGACAGAGTGAAGCCTTGTCTTGAATAAATAACAAATTAACAAACGGTGCTTACAATTGGCTCACTCTTGCTCCAAACATCTCCCTAATATGTCGTCTCATTACCTTCGATATTTCACAATTGGCCAGGGGGTGTGGCCTCTACTCTGGTCCCTTCTGCCGTCGTGTCCCCAACCATTCTCCTGGATTGCCGGTGTGAATCTGCTCTCATAACCTGCGCCTGATAGTATAAAGTTACCTGAGTGAAGTCTAGATTCAGTTAATAGCACAGAATTCATAACAAGGCTAATAGCTATTGAACACCTGCTCCACTTGAAGGCGCCCAGCAATACTTGCTCAAGTTGAGTCTTGCTCAAGTTTGCACTTAGTAAATGTGAGAGCAGGACCCTAACCAAGCTTCACAGACACCTTTGCAACAGAGCCTAAGTGATGATCACCAAACACACGCAGTGATCCTTGGATGTGCTTCGATTCTTTTATTCTCTCCCCTATGCATCTATTTCTGCCAAATTCTCACCAGTTGCTACCTCTTCTGTGTTCCTTTCTGCAGATCCTAAAACTGAAATTGTGTTCCCTCATTTAGAGTCACATAGAAATTTGCATTTCCATATAAAATTCAGCATGTTCTATAATGTACTCGTGTTATTTAAATACATACTTTATGCATTTCAAAAACACTTAAAGCAATATTTTGCAAGCTTTGGGAGGACAGTATTTGGTTAAAGTATCTGCCCTAATGCGGATGTCCTGGCCTTCCTATTTGCTCTGCCACTTACCGTATCAATTTCCTTAAATAAATTACTTAACCTCTCTATGTTTTATTTTTCTCAGTCATAAAATGAAAATGATAATAAGACCCATCTCCTAGGATTGCGTGGCTACAAGAAGTGAATATACATATATTTGAAATAGTGCTTGAAACATAGTTAGCCCTTGGTAAATTGAACAATTCTATTTGAGGTTCATGTCTAGAGTGTGGCTCATTGCCCTTCGTAGAGGTCATCTCAGTATTTGTTAAATGAGGGTGGGTGAAAATTGAAAAACAGATTCTCACCGTCACTTTCACTGTGTCGAAATAGGATCTGTAACTGCATGTCATATTGAAGAAATACTCTTCTCTGCATTTATTTATTGACTTATGTCACAGGCTTCATTTACCTGTTGGGTAATTCAAGATTTCGAGATGAAACTCACCCTGCCCTCCAGGAGCTGACGGTCTAGCAGTGGGTGGGAGATAGACCAGCCATTACCGTGCAGTGTACTGAGGACTGAGTCAGCAGTAATGCTGCGAGGATCACAAGGAGCAGGGCCGCCTGCCCTGTCGGTTCATCATCTGCATCTGTGCCCAGTGCTTCCGGCTCGGACCTCTGCATCTGCCATCCTGAGGGGCTGTCATCTTTTAAATTCATAGGTCAGTGTTAGGTCTGGTAAGAGTGTACCCTCCCTTCCAAGAATTCCACTTCAACACAAAGTTTAGAATTAAGGCTGCCAAAAAAAAGAAAAAAAAAAAAAAAGCAGATCTTTCCCTAAATCAGAAGTTTAACCTAAGAAAACAGTTATAAGAACTAATCATTCTCTTCATAATGAAAATACCATTGTTGAGGCATGCAGTTCACCTGTTTAGAAAGGTGTGTGGAACAGCCTAGAAGAAGCTGTCATGAGAGAGTCTTGATTAAACCCTGAAAGGTGCATGGCTTTCTCACACACAAAGAAGGCATCAGGGCACCGTTTCAATATCCGGGGAGAACAAAGGTGGCCCATTATTCACTAGTGTTAACTGAATGTTCACCATAGTGCTTAGTAAGTACTAGGTACATCATGCCAAGTTCATCAATTCCATACATCTGAATGAATACATTACCTAAGTTAATACTTGCAGTCTCAGCATTATTATTATGGTTTCCATTTTTTCAATGGAAAAAATGAGTTGAGGGGTTTAAAAACAGTTAGCAAATGATGGAACTGGCTTTTACTCACCAGAATGATTCCAAGTCTCCGTTCTTAACAGTTGTTCCATCCTTCCTTTCATGGAAGTGTATCTTCGCAGAGACCCTCGGCTAGGCAGGGGTGGGAAACAGAGCAAATCTTAGAGGCCTGGGGTGCAGGTAGGCTTGGGAAGCCTCCCCTGCAGAGGTGGCTAAGACTCTGAGCCCTGGGGATGCAGGGGAGTGGGAGCTGGTGGAGGTTGTGTGGCGCCTGGGAGTAGAACTGGAGGTGTGTACATACACAGCCTTTTCTAAAAGTGCAGGTGTCTAGAAGGCAGGTGTGTGTGTGTGTTCGTGTGTGTGTGCATGTGCGGAAGTATGACTGCGTGTGAGCAACTGTGTGTGCACCCACGATCAGGCAGCACGACGAGTGATGAGGCTAAAGAGACAGTTCAAAGCCACAGACTTAGCTTATTTTTGAGGCAAGAAGTATGGATCTTATTTTGAATTCTACAGAGAGCCAGTAAAACAATCTGGAAAGAGAAGGGACACCGTTTATGTGTTAGAAAATTAGCTGTGATTTCTTTGTGAATGATGGGTTAAAACAGACACGCTGGAGGCTTTTCCAGTGTGAAATGCAGTTCATAGCGTTCTTAGTTCTGTAAACTGAAATATTTGTACTTAAAATTGTTGATTAAGCTTGGCTTCTCGAAACTAAAACAAAACACATAAAAATCAAACCTGCTTGCCCTGCACTAGTTTTTTTTTAAATTAACAAGAATTGTGTGAGTTTCTTGGGCTGCAGTAACAGAGGACCACAAACTGGGAGGCTTAAAAAGGCACAGGTTTATCCCTCCACGGTTTGAAATTCGAGTGTCGATGGAACTCTGCTCCCACTGAAGGCTCTAGAGAAGAATCTTTCTGGCTTTGGCCACTTCTGGTGGTTTAATGCTTGCTGTGCTTGAGCTAGTAGGTACATTGCTGTAATTTCTGCCTCAGTAGTTACATAGTGTTTAGCCCTTTTTGTGTATCTGTCTCCATATGGCTTTCTTAAAGGGCACCAGTCACTGGAGTTAAGGCTCACCCTAATCCACTATGACCTCATGTCAACTAAGTACATCTGCAAAGCCTCTGTTTCCAAATAATGTTACATTCTGAGGTTCTAATGGACATGAATTTTGGAGTAGATATTACTATACTCCATATATTAAATCTCATTCATAAAACCAAGATGAAAAATATTGGGTCAAATAAATGAATGCTTTAGGTAGACAGTAAAAAGCAAAAATAATCACGTTCATAATAGTCTGGGAATTTTTCATCCTTGGGATATTTCACTCCAAGTTGTTGTTGTTGTTGGTGGTGGTGGTGGTGGTGGTGGTGTGTGTGTGTGTGTGTATCCTGGATGTGTGTGTGCACATTTCCATCCAACGCCCATTGATGTTTCTGATTCCAGAGTTGTGGTTTATGTCATAATATGTTGCTGTAATTCTTAGAGCAGATATTCACAGCCAAATTTTCTCAGGTTTGTGAACACAATTTTTCACAGCTATTTTTTATGTCTTTTTCATCATAGCCCCATAAAGTGCAGCTGCAATTACCAAGTGAATTTTTATGGAAGCCACATTTGACTATGCAATGTGTACATGATCTTACATCAACTTGTCTGTATAACACAGGAGAAATAGTTGTGCAGAAAGGATATGACCAACACGAGAGTCTAAAGCTCTGAAAAAATAGTGCCTTCCAGGATAGAAGACGAATGTTCAGGAAGCTGTAACTCTCCTTTAGGGAGCTGTTTCACTTTTAAGAGGCAACAGTGAAAAATTAATGAAACAAGGGCTTTTGTGAATGAGGCACATTGATGGGAAAACCTATTCATTGCACAAGCATTGGGTAACAGATATAATAGGATGTGGGCAGGATCCAGGGTACAGTGAGGAAGGAAGCATGCCCTGAGCTCTGGTGTCCAGCCCATTGTGGCCATCTCTCCACACTTCTCCGAAGAGCAGGTTAATGTTTCTCCTTGAATCCCATGTTTCTCAATGTCTAGAATTGATGCAGAAGTCCTGCTTGTTTCCCACTCTCTGTTTTAATCAATTTTCCTTCCTACTTCAAAAACTCTGCCTTCCCTGGGGCTAGTGCTCTTTGGGTGACACCAGCCATGCAGGTGTTCCCCAATCTCTGGCTGTCTCCTTTTCTCACTGATGAGCTCTGATTTTCTTTGAAATAGTTCCTTTCTCTTTGGACATTGCAGCACGTAGCCAACGGTGCGTCTTTCTGACTGGATTCCTGTAGTGTGTCCTGGTGGTTTCATGAGCTGTGTGGATGGCAGTCAATATCCCAGCCTCTTCATCCTCCAGCCTCTTCTCCAGTGAGCGTACTTCATTCGCGTGTGCACCTCATCACCCCTACATCTTGCCATTTTCAAGTCGACCACCCCAAATCAAACACCACCTCCCATTCTTTCAGTTCATGGTTCTTACACTGGTATTTGCACACCACCCAAAGAGCTTTATCTAAGATTTACTTATCATAGCGACATATTTGAGATGGTTCAGTAAATCATGAAATGTCCATTTGGAACATTAAAATCTATTACATGAAATTTGTACTGATGCAAAAGTGTGAATAGCAATACAATGTTACACTGTAAAATGATAGAAATCAGAATTATATGCTGATGATGACTAATGAGTTTGTGGAAGAAAATGATGAAAAGGAAGTATTGCAGAATATTGATGGTGTTATATCTGATTTGAAAGTACTTTATGCGAATTGGAGTAATTATAGAATAGAATAAATAAAAGTATTTGAATTCAAAAACTATTTGGCTACTATTATGTCTGTGCTCTTTGCAACTGCTGGAAATACAGACATGACTAAGAGTCACTTCTCATGAAGCTCAGATAGAAAGACAGAAATATTATATAAGTAAATATTATTTTAATATTATTTTATATTGTAAGACAAATTCAATTTCTCCTTGTTTTAAAGCATTACCTTTGTTTAAGAAAGAGTAAGCTTTGGAAAGCTGACATACGCATCCACCTGTGTGTGCATGCATGTCACATGTATGCATATACATATGTATGCACGTAGTGTGAGTGTATATATGCGTGCATGTCTGTCTGTGTGTATTATTCTCCATAATCAAAATTTCATTATTTCATGAATAAAGTGGAGTGGCTTAAACTCTCTTTCAAAATGCATGGAAGCGATGTGGAATTGGGTACATGCCTTGTAGCTGAGACTGGCCACCTGATCTGGTCCCAATTTATCTGTGAAGAGCATTCATTGTAAATAGTGCCATTAACAAAGAAAATGGTCAGCAGATGTTTCCTGTTTGTGTAGCTGTTCTCTGACGATTATATGTCCAAATCCATCAAGCATCATACACAGCATCTGTAAGCTGGGGAGTGGGGGCTGAGTTAGATGCTTCCCGGATCCAGCAGAATCACTTTCCTCCACTGTGGAGAAATTTGGAGCAGGGCTCGCAATGCCTTAACTATGTTCACTCCATAGGTCAAAAGCAAAATGTTCTCACTTTAGGAATACTTTATAATGTCTATTGTGTATTTATATTAATACCCAAATAACAACCAGTCCTTTGAGGGAAGTTCTCTGTATTTTTGAACAATCATGTCAATAAATTGCTTAAGTATTTCTGTTAAGGTAGTGATTTGGGATAGGATGTGAATAGCGGTCACAGTAAGAAAGTGAAGACAGACGAAAGGGTGTGGAAATGAAAATCCAAGAGAAAACAAATAGAACCAAGAGCAGCCTGAAATTAGTAATTTATCCTTTTCTAACCAGAACTATTAGCCAGTTCCAATTAATTTGCATTTATTGTAAATATCTAAGTGTATCCTGGGGTGTGTGTGTGTGTGTGTGTTGTCCATTCATTCATTTCATTAACATTCATGGAGCACCTTCTCTGCAGGGTTCACATTTTAGCTGCTAAAGAATCATAGATTAAGGCAAGGCCTGGCTACTTCTGTTTGTTGGGAAGTGAGGAAGCTGGCAGGAGAGAGGCCATGCAAATACACCTGCCCCACGGCCTCCGAGCGCAATGGAGGACAGCAGCGTGTGCATGTACATATGCGTGCACACACAAGCACACACGATCAAATACAAAGAAGTAAAGGAAAAGAATAATGGTGACTGCTAGGTGAACTGCTTAAAACTGCTCTCCTCAGTATGAAAATTCCTTAAAAGACGAAAAGTAGATCTACCATTTGACCCAGCAATCCCACTACTGAGTACCCACACAAAGAAAAATAAGTCGTTATATGAAAAAGACACAGGCACACGCATGTTTATAGCAGCACAATTCACAATTGCAAAAACATGGAACCAACCCAAATTAACACCTAAAAGACACAAAATCAAGCTTGATGCATTTTAGTTCCCTTTACTGGGACAGGGAACAATGAGAGATGAGAATTCAGGAGGAAAAAAAAGCAAAACAAAGTCATGAAAATATCTAGAATTCTCTCCCAATTAGATGTTCCCCTTTAAGTAATAGGGATATTAGAAAGAATTTTGTGTTTTTGAAAGATTCGTCGCTGTGTCATATTACTTAGACCTGCTACAACTTTGATCAGGTATGTTCCTTTGATTTTTCATCCCACAGTGTAGAATTTTAAAGTTGATGATATTTTTATTGCCATGACATGACTTGTGATCACCACCATGTCAGCCTGCTTGGCATCGTGCTACATGGCCTCTGAGTTCTCCGTGTTTAAAGATTCTGTAAGCAGGCGTCGTGTAGTTTGAAGAACAAGAGAGCAATAGGATTTCCTCATTGATATTTACTCAGTGCTGTAATTTTCCTGATGCTTTACATTTTCTGTTTGTTATTGTGCGTTGTGGTAGGAGTGACTGGCCTCCTTTCTTTTTCTTTTTTTTTTTTTTTTTTGAGACAGAGTTTCGCTGTTACCCAGACTGGAGTGCAATGGCAGGATCTCGGCTCACCTCCGCCTTCTGGGTTCAAGCAATTCTCCTGCCTCACCCTCCCGAGTAGCTGGGATTACAGGCACGCGCCAGCATGCCCAGCTAATTTTTTATATTTTTCGGAGAGACGGGGTTTCACCATGTTGACCAGGATGGTCTCGATCTCTTGACCTCGTGATCCACCCACCTCCGCCTCCCAAAGTGCTGGGATTATAGGCGTGAGCCACCGCTCCTGGCTTGGCCTCCTTTTTATAATGGCAGCCTCAGGGCAGTATGATATTTTAGCACCTGGAGAGAAAGCTAGACTGGGTGCAAATCTAGCTCCACCAGCCAGAAGGTGTGTGATTGTGGACAGGTTCCAAGCCTCTTGGTGCCCCCTGTCCCCATCTGTGATGTGAGGGTCATAACCATGCCTGTGCCGTCTGTGACTGTGAGGATTTTTTGAGTTAATACGCAGTGAGCACGGTCGCTGCGTACACAGCACCGTATCGGCGTCAGCCCTGAATATTACTGCCGTGTGGTAAGTGTGGGTCAGGGAGTTAAGAACACTGTGACGTTTGCTCAGCCATATGTGCTCGTGCTAGAACTTGAATTCAGACCCAATGCCAAAGCTCACCCTTCTTCTTCCTGTCTGCACTCAAAACTGTGGGAAGTAGTCATGAAGGCAATTGAAACCCACTGCTTTTCTGTTTCCCAACGACTCAGTCAAATACAGAGTTACATTGTGACAGAAGGGAGAATTACATGAAGTGTGAAGTTGCACTTTGTAATTAAAGAAATGGTTGTATTCTGTAGCGCAATGCTGCACATTATTTTTAACCTGGCACTTTGTAAGAGCAAGGTGAATATCTGCCTGTGATTATTTTAAAAGGGGAGAATAAGAAAAACGTAATCTCCTACATTGGGCAAGATGGGTGTAATTGAAGACAGTATCAACTATTAACATAACATGTTTAATAGTTGAGGGCTATACTTTTCCAGCATAATAAGCTGAAGCAGCCCAGATTTTAAAAAATATCTACAGAAATATTTTAATGTAGATAAACAAACTATATTTTCTCTTGATGTCCAGGAAAAATTTACTAGTTTCTCCAAAAGATATTAACACAGTTTTTTAAGGTGACAGAGCAAGACCCTCACTCTAAAAAAGGAAATAATATTTAAAAATTTTATGAGAGAAATAATGAATATGGTCCAAAGAAATCTTAAATATCAAAGTATAAAACCAACAGTCTTTCCTTAGCTTAGTTTCTTTTTCACTTCTTCCACCTGCAGCCCAACACACACACACACATATGGGCACACACTCACGCAAGCAAACACTCACACTCACACATTCACATATGCATACACGCAAGCTTATCCATGCACACATACACATATACACACAGGCAAACACACACTTACTGGCCTCGGGAACATGCACAATTGATAAAGAACTCTTAGACTCAAGCCAATAATTATCACCAGTAAGCTAATTTTTTCCCCCTAATTAAAGGCTTGAAGCTCAGGAGGGCCAAAACAAATGCAACAAATGTGCTGTGAAGACTGAATGCTCATCAGTGCTTTGCATGTCAAAAGCTCTGAATCTGGCTAAATGAACTTCAGGTTTTTATGAGACAGAGGCAGATGAAGCTGCACATTTGCCACAAAGTGAATGTCTTCATTTTGAAAGCTTCAAAGGGGGAATATTAGGTGCTTTAAAAACTTCTTTGTTCTCTTCTAGAAAATAATTATGGCACAATTTATCCTAATTCAGATTTTAAGCCTTGATTAGAGATGTACAATCTTACCTTCAAATAAAATCTATAATTTTCTGCAGTGCCTGCATTCATTCACTCATTCTTCTTTTTAAATTACAGCAAATTGCTCCAATTTTAGTTTCTTGTTGTGTGCATTTAGGCCACTCAGAAGGCAGCCTGCTCCTTCACCTATGTGCACCGCACAGTCACTGACAGACAATGTCATTTTCATTTAGAGTGCGGAATCTGTCATTTGGCATGGACGTTTGTCACAAGAATGCCATGTTACCAAAAGAAGGAGATGGAAAAGTAGCTGTCTCACGCAAGCTTCCAGCTTCCAGTTCTAGATTCTCAGGGTGTACCTAGAGATCTTTGTTCTACTCTGCTTTGACACAGCTTTTTATTTAACAATACTTTTCTCATTTGATTTCAAGTCAGTACATGCTCGAGTGCCTGAGAAAAGCAGGTCCTAGGAGACAGGTTACAGTCGGCAGATGGATGGAAAAGATGCTACCTACTCTGGTCATGCCATGTCCAGGAGGGAGTTGGTATGTTGAGAGGAAATCTGACCCTGGAATCAGGATGCTCACCTATTTGTCACAAAATATTCTTGGACTTCGACACTCTCCTTATTGTGTCTGTGCAGAAGCGGGCTTAGTAATCGCTGACGAGTAACAGACCTAGAATCTGAACTCAGAACTTGGAACTCAGAATCCCTGTATATCTTCACCAACTACAGTGAAGGAAGACTCACTAATTTAGGAAAGTATTAAGATAGTAAGTAGTGGAGATGAAACTAGACCCAGGTTTTTCTCATTTAAAACGGTACTGAGTGTCCTGCTGTGTTCATTTTCTGCAATAGACTCAGATGTGTACTCAAAAGTTGTATGGCACAATTTACCCCAATTCAAATTTTCAGTTATTTCTTTGTTATTATAGTTGTCTGTATAGAGATGAAAGAATTCATGTATGCCAGAGATGAAAGCCAGGTTCAGTTTTACAAGCGGGATGGTCCAGAAGATACTTTTTGACCTCACAGTGTTGATTACTTTGTATATATAATATAAAACATATATAAATAAAAACGAAAATAAATAAATATATATTACATATATGATTGATAGGTTTACATGGTTCAAAATTCCTAAAATGTAAAATTGTAGATAATAAAGGTTCTTTCTTCTTCCACATTCTTCTCCCATGGCCACTCAAGTTTTCTTCTTCCCCAAAGGCCTGTATTTCAGCCACTTCTTGGGTCCCCACTGAGATACATGTATATTTGAAGAAATAAGCATATGTGATTTGCCCACTTTTATTCAATGAGTAGACTAATACGCACATTGTTTTGTGCTAAGCTTATTTCACTCAGGAGTAGACCTTGGACATTATTTATTATTCAAAAAAAAGAAAACCACTTCACCAGTCTTTCTTTTGTTGCCTTGTGGATTTACCATAATGTATTCAGTGAGCACATACTGCAGGTATCTAACTCATTGAATGATCTTTTGCTATTAGGAATAAAATGCAATAAATGGCATTTCACATACTTCATTTCATATGTTCTGCAAGTATATTCTTAGGAGAAGTCTCCAAAAGTGCAATTGCTGGGGTTAATTGTATTTTCATATTGACGTAAATTACTCTCTACAGAGGTTATGCCAAACTGCCTCCCATGAACCCAGGGTGGCACTGCAAAGCTTTCTCACACCCTACGAAACATGTTGCGTTAAGCTGCGTGTTCTTTATCAATTTAAGGGCTAGAAATGGCCTTTCAGTAGTTTTAATATGGTTTTTTTCATTGTGAGAAACGAAGCACCTCTTTGTGTAGTAAAAGCCACTTGGTTTTTCTTTGTGAACTATTATGCTTTTGTTCATATTTCTATAATTTGCTGACATTTTTCGTCCTAGTTTTTAAAAGTTCCACGTGTATTAATGACATTAACCTTTTTGTACTATTCTCCTGTTTCTTTTGCAGTTTCGTTGTTTTCCTTTGGCTCTGTTTAATTACTTAGCAATTGTTCTTTATGAAATTTTCAGTCTTTCATGGCTTCTAAATTTTGTGTCACACTTAGAAAGACTTACTAAACCATGCTATTATACTGAAATCCTGCCATGGATTCTTCTAAATGTATTTATAGTTTGAATCTTTTGCCTTTAAATATTGGATTCGTTTGGAATTTGTTGTAAGTTGGGGGATAGGAATTTAGTTGATTTATTTTTTCCTAGGTTGCTACCTAATTGACTTGAAACTTTTATTCTCTCTTAAATAACACACCTGCTTTTAAAAAGGTATATTTGAAATTTATACAACTTTTCCGAATGAGCTGCTATGACACACTAAATTCCTTTGTTTGAATGTATTTCTGAAATTTCTTCTTTTTAACATTGATTTTGCCAATTCAAATGCCACTAAAACAGTGATTTATTTATCATAACTTTACAACATGTTTGATAGCAGATAGCGCCATGTCTTAATCTGATCCGACCGTTATAACAAAATACCATCGACTAGGTGGCTTAAATAACATTTATTTCTCACAGTTTTGGAGGTTGGGGGTCCAAGATCAAGGTGCTGGCTGATTTCAATTCTGCTGAGGGCTCTCCTCTGACTCACAGATGTCCACCTTCTTGCCTTCCTGCTATGTCCTCATGTGGTAGAAACAGAGAGAGAGAGAGAGAGAGAGAGAGAGAGAGAGAGAGAGAGAGAGAGAGAGAGAAAATGAGCACACTCCAGTCTCTTCCTTTTTTAATAAGACCACTCGTCTCATCACAGGGGCTCTGCTCTTGTGTCTCGATCTAAACTTCATCACCTCCTAAAGTTCTCACCCTCTAATATTATTACACTCAGTGGTTAGGGCTTCAACATGATATAAACATTCAATTCATAACAGAATACTTTTAATATGTTTTAAAAGCTTCACTATTTTCTTTCATTTTTTCCTCTTTCTTTCTTTACTTTCTTCTTCTTCTTCCTCCTCCTCCTCCTCCTTCTTCTTCTTCTTCTTCCTCTCTCTCTCTCTCTCCCCCTCCCTCCCTCCCTCCCTCCCTCCCTCCCTCTCTCTCTCTCTCTCTCTCTCTTTCTCTCTCTCTCCCTCTCTCTCTTTCAGATGTGGAGTCTTGTTCTGTTACCAAGGCTGGAGTGCAGTAGTCTCAGCTCACTGAAACCTCCATCTCCTGGGTTCAGACGAGTCCCCTGCCTCAGCCTCTCTAGTAGCTGGGGTTACAGTGCTGGCCACTATGCTTGGCTTTTTTTTTTTTTTTTTAAGCAATGGAGTTTTGCCATGTTGGCCTGGCTGGTCTTGATCCCTGACCTCCAATGATCTGCCCGCCTAGGCTTCCCAAGGTGCTGGGATTACAGGTGTCAGCCCCCTTGCCTGGCCAGCTTTACTGCTTTATGTTTTTCTTTCTTTATTCAGCATTACTTTTGTCTTTGCTAATCCCTTCCTTGTGTATTCCTTGCTGCATAAGGAGTATTAGCCTACCTCTTGAATTGGATAACATTGAATTAATTTATATTCCTTGTTATTCTATAAATGTTTACATTTTTCATGGGGCATAGTTTTATCTGTAGCCCAGAGATATTAAAATATGCAGGGTTTAGTATTATTGCATTTCAGCTATTTTACAAATTGACTGGGACTTTCTTTCTGACTTAGGAGTATTTCTACATACCAAGGAGTCAAGTACGTTGTTGGCTCTTCTACTTGTAGTGAACTATTGGTTTTAATGCATTGAAATCAGAGCATTTGAGACAGAAACACATTTTAACTTTTTGTCATGTACTAGGGTATACATATGTGTGTGTGTTTGTGGCTATAGTTGTGTCAAGTTTTGTGAATGGTCTACGATACTTGAAATAAACATTTTATCTGTTTTAGGATACAGGTTTTGATATATCTGTTAGGTTTAACTTTTATTTGGATCTTCCACATTTTTATTGACAGAAAACAGATACAAATTCAAATCTCCATCTTCTAGTGTGTTTCCGGTTCTCCTTTTAGCTCCTGTATTTTTGCCAAATAAATACATTTAAAATTACATAATCTTAAATGTATTGTTGCATATACACTCATAGTGTTATAACTTTTGGGAACTATAATCTTCGCTTAATTAAGAAAATATTCATTCTTATTTATGATTTATATATTTTATTATAACTCGAGGTCTGCATTGAAAGCTATTTGCCAGTAACATAATCTGCTTTGTCTTTATTTGAAGTTTCCTGATGTTTCCCTATTTTTTATGCTTTCAAATGTTTATAATTACTTGCTTTAGCAGTATTTAATAAATAAGAAAATAGTACAGTTTTGCTTAGTGATATAATCTGGAGTTGGTGTTTTTATTTTATTTCTTTGTATTTTGTAATAGATGCACTTAGCCTGTTAATACTTATTACTCTGGTGGAACATGTTTGGTTTTAATTCTGTGATTATTTTCTATTGTACTTTCTGCTTTTAAAGATTTAAATAGTTTTTCTCACCTTCGACATTGTGAAGGGATATAAAATGTTCTCTGTTATGTAACAATCATGTCTATAATTTATTTTATTCTCATTCTTACAGTTTAATATTCAATATTCAGAAGCATTTTTTTTCAATTAACACTTTATTAGTTGAAATCTCTTCCTCAATCATTCTTGAGAAGAACTAATGGTAACAATAACTCTGTTCTTGGATATTTAAAGTAGTCTATCAAGAATAAAACAAGAGACTGGGCGCGGTGGTTCATGCCTATAATCCCAGCACTTTGGGAGGCCGAGGCAGGTGGATCACAGGTCAAGAGCTCGAGACCATCTGGTCAACAAGGTGAAACCCCGTCTCTACTAAAAATACAAAAATTAGCTGGGCCTGGTGGTGTGTGCCTGTAATCCCAGCTACTCAGGAGGCTGAGGCAGGAGAATTGCCTGAACCCAGGAGACGGAGGTTGCAGTGAGCCGAGATCGTGCCATTGCACTCCAGCCTGGGTAACAAGAGAGAAACTCCGTCTCAAAAAAAAAAAAAAAAAAAAAAAAGAATAAAACAAGACTAAAATGGAACAAAAATAAAACTGAATGAAAGTTCTGGGACCACACATTATTTTCTTCTTCTTCTTTTTTTTGTTTGAGACGGAGTTTCGCTCTTGTTACCCAGGCTGGAGTGCAATGGCGCGATCTCGGCTCACCGCAACCTCCGCCTCCTGGGTTCAGGCAATTCTCCTGCCTCAGCCTCCCGACTAGCTGGGATTACAGGCACGCGCCACTGTGTCCAGCTAAGTTTTTGTATTTTTAGTAGAGGCAGCGTTTCACCATGTTGACCAGGATGGTCTCAATCTCTTCACCTCGTGATCCACCCGCCTCGGCCTCCCAAAGTGCTGGGATTACAGGCGTGAGCCGCCACGCCGGCCTATTTTCTTAAGTAATCTTTTCTTTTGTCTGCATCATCTTCCAGCATTAGGTATTGTAGATAATATAATCTGATGTGTAAGTTTTCTTATATAAGTGACTTGCTATTTTTCCCTAATACTTAAAGTAATTTTAATTTTAATTTTCAGCAACTTTATAAGCTTATATTTCAGGATAGACTAGCGTTGTTCTCTGTAGTGGTGGTCTCCAAGCTTTCTGGCACCAAGGACTGGGTTTGTGGAAGACAATTTCTCCATGGACCAGGAGACAGTGGAGGGGGTTAGTTTCAGGATGACTCAAGTTCATTAAATGCATTGTGGCCTTTATTTCTATTATTATTACATTGTAATCAATATAGAAGGAAATAATCATACAAATCACTATAATGTAGAATCGGTAGAAGCCCTGAGCTTGTTTCTTGCAATAAGAGAGTTGCATCTGGGGATGATGGGGGACAGTGACGGATCATCAGGCATCAGATTCTCATAAGGACCTAGATTCCTCACATGAGCAGTTCACTCTAGGGTTTGTGCTCCTGTGAGAATCTAATGCCACTGATCTGGCGGGAGGCAGAGCTCAGACATTCATGTGAGCAACTGGGAAGCTGTAATTCAGTTTAATCTTTACTCATTCACCTGCCATTCAACTCCTGCTGCACAGCCCAGTTCCTAACTGCTGCAAACTAGTCTCAGTCTATGGCATGGGGGCCGGGGAGCCCTGCTTATGAAAACATAGCATTGAGTCTTTTAATATCAGAAATGTGAATTCCCTAACCTGTTTCTCCTTCAGAGACTACAGTCATGCATGTCTTCAGAAACATTTTTATTTTCTCTCTAATCTTGCACTGCACAAATATAGGTGCGACTGATCACATAGAGCTATTAAAACTTAATATTAAATTAATTAAAATTAAAATTGTGGTTTTTTTATCGAAATAGCCACTTTTCTTTTTCACTGCATGTATTTAACGTGCGCAATGTGATATCTTGATATACATATTAAAATGGTTACTATAGTCCAGCAAATTAACATATCCATTGTCTCATAGCTACACTTTGAGGTTTGAGCACCTAAAATCTACTCCTTCGCAAATTTCCAATATACAATACGATATTATAACTATTGCATAATTTGCAGGTTAAACATGGGATTGCTAGACCTGGTCACCCTAAGCATCTGCAGTTCTGTGCCTTTGACCCATGTCTTTCCATTTTCCCCCTTCACTGACTGTGATAACCACAATTTCACTCTGTTTTTACATAATCTTTCTTTTTCAGCTTCCACATATAAATGAGATCATGTGGTATTGTTTTTGTTCCGTGACTGGCTATCTTTATTTAGTATAATAAAGATTCATCTATGTTGTTGCAAATGGCAGGATTTTCATGATCGGTGAGGCCGATGGATACTGATTTTGTGATCAACAGCTCCACGTGGCTGGAGGGTACCATCGTCACGGTGTGTTCTGTTGGCCATTACTGACAACTCTTTTAAAAGTTTTTTTTTTTATGTATATTCACACTTTATTTTTCTACTCTACACATCTATTATTATATTTTAAACAGAGTGAATTATATATTCAAAGATTTGAACACTTAAGTAAAGAATATTAACTTGAAAAATGAGAATAAAAAATTCAAAGTGGTTGCTGAGAAAATAACTCTGCTTAGGGGCTCTTGAAGGAAAACATACATCTGAGGTAATGTCTTATTTTTATCTCTCAGATTCCTGTCTTTTGTAGAAAGACCATGCCCAAGGTTGTCTCAAAGAGAACTATGAAGTGATTTATGTTTGTCCCCGGGTCTTCAGCTGTTCCTTTTTGTCTGTCTTTCTTCACATCACACGTGGCTTGTCGCTTCCCCATGCTCACTCTCTTATTTCCTCTCAGTATTAGCTTAAGATTTTATATCAGTCATCTACATCTTAGTGTGAGTGACTGAGAACAATTTGTATTCTAAATGTGTTCTACACATGGGAAACAAATGACTTTGCTTATTGAGAAATGAGGAAGAGAGGAATAGGGTAAATATCATTCATGAGGCCAAAGAACCTTTTCACTATGGAACATCAAACATTAAAACCTCGGTCATAGAACACAGTGGGGATGGTAGTAATAACTTAAATTCTGAGCAATTACTCAAGAGTTGAAGAAAAAAGTATCAGTCAAAGTGAGCTTTACTTGGCCTACATTTATTAGATACTCATCATGGGCCAGGTGCTGAATAGAGGTAAAAGGATGACTGGTTTGACTCCGTGTTTAAGGGACTCACAGTTCTCTGGAAAACTAGCAACTGACATAGGAATCTGTTCCCTGAAGTGTTTCTTAAATTTTTGATCAAGTTACAGAAAAACAGCGCTGAAGCATCCCTTCATGACCATGCAGCTTGAATTCTGGAAGTTTAGAAGGAATTCGCAGCCTTTCACTCTTGGCATAGACATACTGAGAACTTTTTCCATCTTTTTCTAAGCCACCTGAAAGTCACGAAATTGTAGCATCTTTTTTCCATTATATGATGTAGCTTATATATTAAAACAAGTTATTTATATGAGGCTCTCATTTCTTGGGAAATTTAGAACTGAATTTCAAGGAGTTACCAAGATTTCTTGGAGATGGCATGCCGCTTTGTGTTCCTGGGAAATAATCAGAGTATTTAAATCAAGTTCAAAGAGAAATCATCATCTCAGTGCTGCTTTATATAACTCGGCCGATTCTCCAGCATGAAAGGGAGATAGCTGATGTTCAGAGTATGGAGGTGAATTATGTATTTCTCTTGAGTGACTAAATGTTGTGCCTACTGTATTCATGATAATGGCTGATATTTATGGGAAGCTAATAATAAACGTTTACGACGTATTTTATATCTACAGTTGGCTCTTGGTCTCCATGGGGGCTTGCTTTCAGGACACCCTGTATAATACCGAAGTGTGTAGATGCTCAGGTCCTTCGTATAAAATGGTCCCGTGTTTGCGTGTAACCCACACACGTTCTTCTGTATACTTTAAATCTAGATTGCTTATAATACCTAATAGAATGTAAATATTATGCACAGTTATTATACTATATCGTTTCTATTTGTACTATTTTTTGTTGCGTTTTTAAAATATTTTTGATATGTGGTTGGTTGAATCCATGGAAGAAGAAACAGTGGATACAGATGGTTGGCTGTATTTTTCATCATCCTACAATATATATTGTTTAACTGCTATGATATGAATGTTTGTGTCCACCAAAATTCCTATGTTTAAATTCTAACTTGCAAGATGATGGCTTTAGGCTTTGGGAAGGTGATTAGGTCATGAGGGTGGGGCCCTCACGAATAAGATTAGTGACCCAATAGAAGAGGTCCCAGATGGCTCTTTTGTCCCTTCAGCCATGTAAGAATACAGACAAAAGACAACTATCAGTGAACCAAGAAGAGAGTACTCAGTAGACTTCCTTGTTCTTGGACTTCCAGAATTGTGAGGAATACCTATCTGTTGTTTGTAAGCCACTCAGCCTAACTACTTTGCTATAGCAGCGGGAATAGACTGACACTAACTTTATTTAATAGACTAAGAAACTGATGCTGAAGGAAAAAAATGACTTCTCTATGAACATACAATTTTTATGTAAATCACCTCTCTGGATCCCCAATCCATATCCTTGTATTTATACTGTATACTTGTTGATGTTGCATTGGAGGCTTTCAGGTCTCAAATTTTTCCTGGGTGTTGTTTCTTCAAAAAGAGTAGACACCTGAATAGTAAAATGCCTCCCATTTTCCTTTCCAGCCCGTTGTCCTTCATCGAAGACGTAGTGGAAAGCAAATTAAAATGAAGTCCAGTCCCACTCTGCTGTTCTCTGTGTGCACCTGCATACATGGCTTCCCTTCCCGGAGCGTTGCCTGCATGTGTAAAGTGAGGGCCTTGGCAGCGTGTGCTCACATGTTCCCTGAGCTCTGAGCATACTGTATGTCAGTAACGCTGTGTTACTCCATTCTACAAGGCCATGTTCTGTGAGATGGAATAATCGGTATAAAAGGCCTCTCCCTGTGGGAAGACGTTCCCAGGCACTCAGAGGAGCTTTCAATGACCTGGATACCTAGAATCTAAGAGGCCAAGAAGACAGTTGTTTGAGGGCAAGGGTTCATTTGGATACCTCTCTGTTCATATAAGCTCTCTCCAAAGTGACTCCCACTCTAAATTCTGTGATGTTTATATCATAACTTTTCAATTGCATTATGTCCCTTTATGTCTCTTGCTAGTATTATTTGAGTGCTACTTTTTAAATAAATATAAACACACACCTTTGTTTCCCTAATGTAAATTCAACAACGTAAGCCTGATTTCACAGAAGCATCAATGCCAACATTCCAAATGCTGATATGACTTAAGTTTTCTGATTTTATCAGCATGGAACTTACCCTCAAAGAGATGTATACAATTTACCATGATGCAGGTGGGAAGTGGAATGTTAGTGCTAGGCACCAAGTGTTTGGGCATAGAGAGGACACACTCCTGAGCCCATCCCAAGTGTCTCAGAGAGGAGGATTATCTGGAAGGTTGTCTTCGAGCTCCACTTTTCACATCCACATTCAGCATATCTTTGTGTTTCCCTGACCCGTTGTCGCTGCTTCATACCCTGTTGCCTTCTGTTTGCTCTGCACTGAACACAACACACCTCATTCTGCTGCTGACAATGCCCTTAGCCATGATGCTCAGTTGTGGCTCCAGAGCATCCCCCTACCAAGTCTGCACCAATGCTCTGGAGCCCCCACTACCTCTAGAGAAGAACATACTCCAAAAATAGGACTTAAAACACTCTTCAGCCTCTCTGGCATCCCCACTTACCAGCGCTGCAACAAACAGCAAGATAATTATCTGTGCCTCAGTTTCTTCAACTGTGCCAATAATGTTTACCTGTTAGAATTAATATGTAGATCAAATGTACTGTATGTGTTTGAAGCACTCAGAGCGACACCTGGCACTTAGCGACTGCTGTGTACATGCACAGTTCTGTCCTGTCTTTTCTATCAGAAGTCCAGAAGAAAATACTGGACCCTGAGGGATGCCAATAGGCAAAGACAATCAGTGACAAAGGACGCAAAAGAAGGCCCAAAGAGGGAATCCTTGAAACAGGGAAGGGAACAAACAGTTTTGGAAGAAGGATGAAAATGTTTCTACAAAGCTAGCATACGCTGCAAAAAGATCCATAAGGGAAAGACTGAAGATAGTTCATGTGTGAAGGTGTAAAGAAGACATCGATGGTCACAGTGAGAGGAGCTTGGGCCATGTGTTGGGAGGAGAACCTGGGGTGTAGATTTACCTTGTGTGTCTAAAGTTTTAATTGGAAAGAATGGAGAGGAGATGGTTGGTAGTGAAAAGGGAATAAATATTCAGGACAGGGGCGTTGATGCTTATAGGATGAAGAGAAAATACATGTGGTGTAGCTGAGTTTGAAGAGAGAGTAGTATAAAGTATCGGTCTGGTCTTTTTTTTTGAGACGGAGTTTCGCTCTTGTTACCCAGGCTAGAGTGCAATGGCGCAATCTCGGCTCACTGCAACCTCCGCCTCCTGGGTTCAGGCAGTTCTCCTGCTTCGGCCTCCTGAGTAGCTGGGATTACAGGCATGCGCCACCACGCCCAGCTAATTTTTTGTACTTTTAGTAGAGACGGGGTTTCACCATGTTGACCAGGATGGTCTCAATCTCTTGACCTCGTGATCCACCCACCTCTGCCTCCCAAAGTGCTGGGATTATAGGCGTGAGCCACTGCACCCGGCCCAGTCTAGTCTTTACTTTGCCTGCTACTGAAACTGGGCATGACGAATGCGTCTGATTTGGACTGAAAATCTGCACATGGGAATTCTAAATCCACACATTCCTAGCAGTCAGATCCAGCACCCATCAGTTCACTCACCCATATCCTTATGTAAAAGATATTTCTAGGTGCCTACCCATTGTCTGTAGTAGAGATACACCAGTAAACAAAAAGCAAAACAAAGCAAACTCCCCTGGCTAACCCAGGGTTAGTGCTATCAAGCTAAGCAAGATCCCGGAACCAGCAGAATAATCAGACCCTTTTCAGGAAGTTGAGTTTCAGTATGGGAAGTGCTTTGATTGAGGAAGTACCAGGTGCTTCATTAGACATTTTGTTACCAGAAAAAAAAAAAGAAGAAAAGAAAAGAAAATAGAGGTATTTACTTGTCTACTTCCATCCCAGCGTGGTTATAAGGCTCACTAAAAAGGGATTTCCTTGTAAATGACAAAATTCTAAGTGATCGTAGAAGGTTCTGTTTTATGATAACAGCAGTAGTCATGAGAAGAGGCTCATATTCAAATGGCAGTTGCTTGCTCTGTAAGGTAGTATAGTGGAAAGAGCACTGCCTTAGGAATTGGAACTGCATTTTCAGAATGAGCTGTGCCCATTAAGGCTTCACGGACTTGGTTTCACTGGGTATTTCTCATTGCCTTGGTATATGGCATCAGGAACTTCTCCCGTGTTTGAGGGAGTCCCTTCTGCATGGGTGGCAATGAGAGAGAGACACTTAGAGAAGAGGAAGGTCACAGATTCTTCCCTTTCCGCTGCCCTGAGATGGCCTTGTACAGTGTCACTGTTCCCTGTAGTGGTGGAGGTAGCAGTTGCCTTGAGGTCATGCTCCTGCTGCTACCTTCTAGGGGTGCCCACTGTGGGGCAGGAGGTGGGCATCAGCTTCCCGTAGTTATCTGGCTCAGGCATGGTTCGGGGTTTGATTCTTAATGCATAACCTTGAGACTGCTGGTTTGGGCCACCTGACAGTTCTGTACTCGACTGATGTCCTTTCAATCAACTTATTTTCTGCTTAAAACAGCTATAGTAGTCAGTGTTTATTGCAGAATTTTTCTTTTTAAAGCAAAATAAATCTTGACTGAAACACTTACACAAATTCCCATCCTGTCTGAGCCACATCTTGTAAAGTGGGAATCATAAAAGTAACATCCTTGCTTGTCATGGGGAATCATAAGATGCCCTTTGATGAATGAGCCTTTAGTATTCTAAGCTGCTATGTTAATGGAAGGGAGGTTCTGGGGTTTCGTTCAGTTGGCTGGCTTTCTGGGGAGGTTGCTATGGCTGGTGTGTTGTGAGAACTCCATCTTTTCCTTTGTCCTGTCGCTATTTCCAGCGAGGCTCTGGATCGCGGCTGGTGCAGGGCATGGAATGACGACAAGGTCCCGTAAAATGAGGCCTCCGCTCAGCAGCTGCATCAAGTTGCTGAAGTTTCCCAAGAGAAATTCCACGTTTGGCTGCTCATCCAAATCTTGTCTCAATACCCTAAGCTGGGAAAGAAATTAGAAGCCTTTGTTGTGGGAGCCTCTGGGGGGCTGGAGGACAGAGGCACAGAAGTGTGTGTGAGAAAGATAAGAGAAAGATGACAGAAGCCACTGTCCCATTTACTGAGCACTTACTGTAATCCAGGCACCGAGGTGGGTATTTCCTACACATGATTTTATTTCATCCTTCACTGGACTGGAAGATCCCAGGAGAAGGACCTTGACATTTTCCCACTGTCTCAATTTTAGCAGCTAGCCCAAGTTTTGTCAAAGAATCAGAGCTCAAGCCCTTGAATGAGCAAATCATCAATCGAATAAATAAATACGCAGCATTTTGTGATTGGGATTCCAGTCTCCACGCTGCAGAGGATTGAAACGCAGAGTAATTCTTCCAAAGCCACGAGCTAAGAAGCACAGAGCAGGACTGGAGCCAAGGCTGGCCTAACCAGAAACGTCTGCATTTTCTTTTGTGCTACCCCTGCAGGATCAAGCCAAAGAGATACAGGAGGAAAAAAAAGCTCAATGCGGAAGCCAAAGCGCAAATAAAGAAGCCTCAACTTAGACTCAAAATAAATGTGCAGATTGAAGGAAGTGACTGCAGACAGCGCTGTCCTCTGGACGTGAGGTGCTAAGTGAAGGGTAAGAGGTGAGTGACACACCCCGGGGCCTCCCTCCCTGACCACCCAGTGCTCTTCCATCCTGGCCCAGCACCACCTGATTTGATTTCTGTGCTGCTCCTCTGCCTTCTCAGGGGATGTTTCATGCGTTTACGCTTCTCTGTCAAAAAGTTTCTCCCAGCATTTCTGGGGTGAGTTTATTTTTCTTCCTAATAATTCCTGCTTGATTCTTTCATCTCATCTGGGTAGAGGCAAAATGATTGAATAGATATTTACAGCACCTAATAATTTGTGTCATTCAACTAGATGCCATCTTGAACTACTTCAGTACTGTTTACTTTTGCTGGAACTTAGTCTACGCATTCTGGGAGAGTGTACTTCTGACCTTTGTCTCAGAGCCCTGTGGGTGCCATCATCCAGCACAACAGATCCCAGACCCCAGAGAGCCCACAGAGTCAGGGGCTCTCAGCCCTGGTGACTGTGAGGACATGTCCAGGACTCTTCAGTGACTACAACACAATTTGCAAAGGGGTGGTGTTGTGCAAATCCACTGCTGTTCAGGAAAGGTCAGGAATCCGTGTGGCTGATGTATATGACAGGAGACGAATATTCTCATTGGTGAGACTGAGAACTAAGAAAGCCCATGATTCTGAAGCAGTCGTTATGATCCTTAAATGTCAATATGCTTTAGATAAAATATGCCAGGGGCTTAAATATAAACAAATATGCTTTAGATAAAATAAATTTTTTTCAAGAGCATAATGGAAGGAAGAGTAGAAAGAACGCTGTGGCAAAAGTCTGTATAAGCCAATCAGATGCTAGGAAAGCACATCAAGATCTAATTGGAAATCAGTGCATACCACTGTTAATATTACTGTATGGTTATTAGGATTGTTATTAATTGCTACTTTTTGTTGAATGTCTACGCAGAAATGACACACTTTACTTCCATCCAAAGCCCATTGGCTGAATCTGAACACTGAAACCACCTGCCTTCGTGGGAGTAGGGAGGATGTGGACAGCATGTGGCTCTGGGGTAATGGATAAAGAACTCCACAACAGTGGGAATGTTCACTTGCATTCCAGCAGATGAGCACATTGACTCAGAGAGGCCAGGAATGCATTTTTAATAAAAGACATTTAGACAGTTATAAAATATATTTATCATGTTGAGGTTTTATATGAGATTGTTTCACAAAATAGCATTGGTTTTTGAAAAGATACCTCTTGAAAGGTATTGTTAGGCACAAGCAGAGCATTCGGCTGATACACAGGAGGGGCTGGTGCCGATCAACACTGACACTCGTGTCATTGATTTCTTATAGTTCACAATTCCAAGAAAAGCCCTGTAAGTATCACACTTACTTGTCTAGTTACATAAATATCTTTAGCCATAATAATTTCAGATGAATATGTCATGGATAAAAATTATAGAAATCATATACCAGACATATGCACTGGTCATACTGTGAAAAAGAAATATCAGTTCAAAAAATGTGTGGAATACAAGAACTATGCAATTTTTAGTACTAAAAACTTTAGTTGATAGGAAAGATAATTTGCTTCATTATTTTCATAAGGTGTCATGTTGTAGTGAAATAAACATGGAATTTGAAGGTATATGGTCCTAGGTTTAAATTTAAGCCTTTTCTCTTAAAATAAAATATGGAGAAGTTTAATTAATCTCTTTGAAATTCAGTTTTTCTGACTCATAAATTGAGATAATAGTCTCTGCCTTATTCTCTAACCTTAAGATTAAACAGGACTTCATCCAGAGCTGAGCAGGACGGCCGCTAACATGTATGGAGTCCCCATTATGTAAAATTATCGTGATAGACACTTCTTATGAGCTCCTTGGGGTAATGTGTGCACATCCCTGCAACTTATTAGCATCTCTTTACACTTGAGGAAGCAAAGACTCTAGGAGCTTGAATTCTTGATGAAGGTCACAGTTTATAACTGGCAAAGTGGAAAACCAAAGCCACGTCCCTCTATTCCAAAGCCTCTCTTCTTCCCACTGCACAGAATCACTCCTGATTTGTATCCACAGGAGGCAGTTTTGTCTCTCCCGAAATAATGCATAGTTCATATTAGTGGATGCTAATTAGGCTAGCATTGATTGTTTCTACATTTTATAAAAAATTGATATCACTCTAAGAATGATAGAAAGACCTGTTGCTTTCCCTTTGTAAAATTCTATTCAACCTTTGAAACAAATATCAACCATCCAGACGTAGACATCTGGTAGACTCAAGATCTTTTTTTTTTTTTTTTCACTTTTTCACCATAATTAATCAATGTTGAGAGGGGATCCACTTTTCTACCAGAGTTAAATGAAAGATCCACAGGCAAGCTGGACAATAAAAGTGGTTGAGGTCATTGAGACCACAATGTCGCACCAATTTTTTTGAGCTCTTTTGGGAAATGTTCTCAGTCAGCTGAGAAACAGTAGCATGCCCCCTTTACTGAGAATTACCCAGACATATGGCACGATGTGGAAACATGGAGAGACAGAACAGTTAGCAGTTGCTGCTGTACTGTTGGCTTATTTCCACTTTACGGCTTCGTATGAAGCTAAAATACCATGCTGGGGACATATGCTTACCGGCTCCGCACTTACTGCCTGCAGCTATAAACTCCTGTATTCTAATGGTAATTCCACAATCTGTTCTTTGACAGCTCGGGGGTCCAGATGACATGCTTGCTACTGACAGGGACATCACTTTCATGAAACGTTGACTTCTCTGCACCTGAACATTGGAGTAATCACAGACAGAGTCGACACACCATGAAACAGAGTCGGACTGAGGATTCAGGGAATCAAAGAGCTGACTGCCATCCAAAATAAAATTCTTTTTATACCCAGCAGAGCTATGTTAACAGGCATTTTCTTGCCGGGGTAAAGCTCTCTACATTCAACACTGAGGGCTTTAGGAATGTTTTTTTCTCTTCCTTGTTGGGGGTCCTGAAGGAAATCACTCTCAGAGATGTCTGTAGAAAGCCTATGTTGTACTTTCTTTGCTTGCTGGGTTGACTCTAAGCTCAGTATGTGAAAAAGAGAAGAGGACACAGATCCAGAAAAACTGGCTGCAAGTCTTGCAATAAGAGACTCTCAAAGTCTCACGCTCTACGAACATGCTCTTCCTATTCTGCTCCTGAATCTGAATTCTCTGCTCCTGGTGATGGCTGTTTACTTGTGTCATTGAAGAGAAAAATGGTTTACCTGCTTAATGATAAGTATTTTGGAGAAATGTAGTACACAATATACACATACCTATGTGTATGTGTATGTATATAAATATACATTTTATACCTATACATATATAATAAATATAAAGATATTATTTATTGTCACGTACAAATGTATTTTAAATATATAAATATATATGCATTGGTATGCTTTGGCTCTGTGTCCCCGCCCAAATCTCACCTTGATTTCTAATCCTCCACAAGTGTCAAAGGCAGGACCAGGTGGTTGTAGTAGGATCATGGAGGTGGTTCCCCCCATGTTATTCTCATGACAGTGAGTGAGCCTCAGGAGATCTGCTGGTTTTACGGGTGCCTGGCATTTCCCCTGATTGCACTCACTCAGTCCTGCTGCCCTGAGAAGGTGCTGCATCTCCTTTGCATTCTGCCATGATTGTAAGTTTCCTGAGGCCTCCCCTCCAGCCTTGCTGAACTCTGAGTCAATTAAGCCTCTCTTTTGCAGAGGAACGCTGCTTAGAGCTGTTATTCAGCTTGGGATTTTGTGTCTGTGGTAGAAGAGTTGAATGTCCACACGAATTCATGCTACTCTTATGGAAGTAGCCAGAAAGGACCGAAATGTTACTTTAATTTCTCTTTGCTTGCTGAGAGCAATATTGTAATATGGATGAGTTTGGATAAGAATCACTGGTTAGAGAATAGACACAGAAGCAAGTAGAAAGTCAAGATATGGAGTTTTAAGGGTGAGGAGAGGCAACAACTTTCAGACATTAGAAAGAAAGGGATTCAATTCAAAATGATCTTGAGTAACAAAAATAAGTCAAAAACTTAAAAACTGTAGTTCAACAGAGGGACTTGATAAATAAGCAAATGTCAGGTTCAGAAAGATAGCTCCTGTGTAAGTCTACTTTTCCAATAGCCTCAAAGGTAGCCATCATTAGTGTGGAAGCGATCAGCTTAGGCAAAGAGGAGGTGAATGTAAAGCAGGTGTGAGAATCCAGTTTTGTAAGAAACTCTGAATACTGACACATGGAACTAAGTAGAGTCAAGTAGATTAGAAGCCTATGTATTGATTAGAAAATTATATTTACAAAGAAACTACTACTGTAGGCTTAAGAAGCTTTGACAGAAAAATCACCCTTTCACTCTCCCAAATCCCGCCAGCGTGAAGCTGCCTGTGAAATTTTTGCAAACCCAAAGAAGGGTAAGCTCCCAGATGCCTACTGTGGATGTGATCATGGAAGACAATCTCCCAGATAGCACAGAGGAAAACAGCCGAGAGTCCCTGCAAGGAAGCAGTATGAGGGCGTAATTGAGAAAATCCCCCCGCTGCTAGGATGAGGGCAGCTGCCCAGACTGCTCGGGATGAGTTGCTGCTGTGTTTCCTGTTCTTCCGTTATATAAATGGGAATGAAGGGATCTTACTTTATTTTTCCTGTAGCTCTTCCAAAATCAAAGAGGGGGACAGACACATTTTTCTTTCGCCTACAGGTCAGTAGTATGTGTAGTGTGACAGAAGTGAATAAATGTATGCCAATTGCGTCCCTCTATATGTATTACTTTGCTAGGGTTTTCAGAACAAAGCAGCACTTCTCAGGTGGTTTTCTAAAAGAAATAATCATTTGTCTCATGTTGATGGAGGCTGAAAGTTCAAGATCAGGGTATCAGCAGGTGCAGTCTCTCCCCAGGCCCCTCACTGTGCTTTGCAGCCACTCACCTTCTGAGCGTGTTCTCACCTGGCCTTTCCTCCATGGGCATGTTCCTCTGTGTCTTCATCTACCGGTCAGGTCAAGTCTCAGTCACTTTTTAATGGCCCAATCTCTAAATGCAGGTGCCTTCTGATGTACTTGATACTGAGGCTTCAACAAACAACATTTGAGGAAAGTGTCATTTAGATAATAAATCCCTTGTCCGAAACAATAACCAGTGGTCACTGAGAAGTACCTACTTAGTAAGAAAATACATCAGCTAGCACCCCTCTCACATAGGGATTGGCATAAAATTCCATCTTACCAAGAGATGTGATGTAGCTGCCTTCAAAAGGAAGAATTTTTTTAAGAGAATTGATATTTTTCTTCACAATCTTCCTCCTCTTCAACTAGCAGAACATAAACAATTTTGATGCCCAAAGAGAGTTCAGAGCCACAGATGGGAAGAGATAGCCACTACTATTTCCAGGACATTGTATCAACACAAAAATAAACTCTCTACCTATTAGCAATCATTCTCTGCCCTTGCAAATGATCCTCTGGGCAAGGATCTGCCTTTCCTCTCAGCTCCTGGCAAACAGTAATCTACTTTCTTTCCCTGTAGATTTAGCTGTCCTAGAAATTTAATATACATGGAATCATATGATACATGGCCTTCTGGGTCTGACTTCTTTCACTTAGCATCCTGTTTTCATCTGCATTACAGTATTTTCTCAGAACATTGTTTCTTTATGGCTAATTACTAGTCTATTTTACTGTTTCACTGCATATGTTATTTCATTCATTAGCCGATGGGCATGTGCATTTTTCCATCTTCTGTCTATCATAAATAATACTGCTGTGAACATTTATAACTAAGGTTTGGGAAGGACATATGTTTTCAAATCTCTTGAGTTCATACCAAGGAAGGGAACTGCTCAGAAAAATAATTACGTTTATTTTTTTAAAGTTCTACCAAACTTTTCCAAAGTGGCTACAATATTTCCTCTCCCACCAGAAATGGATGCAGATGCTAATTTCTTCATATTATCACCGGCACTTTTTGTGGTTCCCCTTTTCAATTTCAGCCCCTTCTGTGTGTAGGTGGAGTTTAAATGTAGCTTTTATTTTCATGTCCTTAATGACTGATGGTGATGAGCATAGTTTTACAGGATTGTTGGCCATTTGTGTATCTTCTTCGAGACACGATTACTCTAATCCTTTGCCCATTTCTAATTGGGTATTTGTCTTTTTATTGCTTAGTTGGAAGAGTTCTTTTTTATTCTGGATTCTAGCTACTTATTAGATACATAATTTGCAGATATTTTATCCCATTCTGTGAATTGTGAGCTTTTTTTTTTTTCCATTTTCATTATGATGTTCTCTGAAGTACAAAGCTTTATATTTGATAAAGTCCAATTTGTCTATTTTTGTTGTTCTCATGCCTTTGGTGTCATACCCCAAAAGACTCTGGCAAATCCTAGATCATGAAGATTTCCCGTTGTCTGCTTCTAAGGTTTTGCTCTTGTATTTAGGTTTTTTATGTATTTCACGTTAATTTTTGTATTTGTATGAGGAAGGTGTCTAACTTTATTTTTTGTATGTAGCAATGTAGTTGTTTCAGTATCATTATTTATAAAGGCCCTTCTGTCCCCATTGAATGTTCTTGGTACCCACACCAACAAGCAGTTGACCATTGAGCTGTGGTTTATCTCTGCGCTTTCAATTCTAATACATTGAGCTATGAGTATCCATCTGTCAGTACAACATAGACTTTGTTACTGTAACTTTGCAGTAACTTTTGAAATTGGGAGTGTAAGTCCACCAAGTTTGTTCTTTTTCAAGATTATTTTGACTATTCAGGATCTCTTACAATTTCATATGAATTTGAGAATTGGCTTCTTCATTTTTTAACTCACATCATCACTTCTATTCAACATTGTACTAAAAAATAGTAACAGGACAATAAGAACAAATGAAACATATAAGAATTTGAAAGTATAAAATCAAAACCTTATTTGCAGAGTATATTATTACATACTTACACTATATGCACAGCTAAATTATTAGATATACTATTTAATTTTCTCAGAATTAACAACTTTTATCTTCTGCTTTGTATGTAGAAAGGTATAAAAAAACAACAAATGAATAACCTACAGATGCACAAAACCACAAACATAAACCTCATAGCATTGGGGAAAATAAGCCAGTGAAACAAACAAGCAAACAAAAGCAAATCATACTGGATTATTCAACAACAGGCAAAATACTTCTATAGGCTTTCTGATCGTTTTTTAGAAAAGGTGTATGGGTAATAAATGAGAGAGAATGAGAGCAACATTTCTTGACCTGCAGTGGTTTCACAAGTGTATTCACTTTGTAATAATTCTATGCACATTTTTACATGAGTTAAACTTCAACAAAATAAAAACTGGGGTACTAGGTTAAGTCTTCTTATAATTCCAGAGAATAAAAAATAAGAAATCAACTTATAAGATCAAACGGTCTCACTTTAGGTTTTAGCTTCTAAATTATATTGCGAACTAGGTATTCTAATTCCAACTGCCAGGGATTTTGTTGGCATTGAAACCACCTGACTAATTATTAAGAGCTAAGGTTCATCTTGACAGTTATACTATGAAATAAAAATTTATTTTACCCAATACCTTCAGATTTCAGCTTGGCAATGGAACAGTTAAGATGGCCAGAAATTGGGATCCAGTCAGAAGCAGCCAGTAATTTCACATGCTGTCTTTCTCCTTCTCTAAGGTAGTCCCTGTGCTCCTCTTCAAGGCCAAAAAGATTGAGAAAAAAGAGAAAGACAAAAAAAGGAACGGAAAGGACAGGGAGGAAAGGAAAGGAAAAGAAAGGAAAGGAAAGGAAAGAAAAGAAAAGGAAAGGAAAGGAAAGGAAAAGAAAGGAAAAGAGAAAGGGAAAGGGAAATGCAGAAAGAGAAAAGAGAGAGAGAGAAAGAAAGAGAAAATAAAGAAAGAAAGAAAGAAAAAAGAAAGAAGAAAAGAAAGCAAGAAAGGAGGAAGGAAGGAAGTCAGAAGAAAGACGGTTAAAAGGAAGGTAACTTAAAAAAGACTATGTACACATAAAATTGCTATATTTGAAGAAGAAGAACAACAGGGTGGTAGTGAACTGACACTTTCTTCATAATCTAAGAAGATATTCTAAAAGTAAAGACCTGAATACACACACGTGTTTGTATGTTGTATATTCACGTGCATATACAATGTTTATATATGCATGTTTATATAACATGTTTATATAACAATGCAAGTTATACTATAAATAACATGTTATACTATAAATTTATATGAGAATAAACCAGAAATTTCAAGAAACTTGGAGAAATAAAATGCCAAAGAAGCACTGCTTAAAGTATCAATGTTACAGATAAAGAGGTTCTGACTACACAAAAACTCAGGGAATCGTGTAGACACACGATCTGTCTTCAGAATCTACTGAATGACTCTTTATTTACAGGCATGAACAAGGGTGGGTCCGTGGCTAGCAGAATAGCATACAAAGATTGCGTATCTCAGAGAGTAGAAAAGATGCAAAGAATAAAGACAGACAAAGTTTGGGGTGGGGAGAGTGGAGGAGCAGAAAGACAAAAGTGGAATAGTACCGTTGACTGTGTTTAGTAGTTAAGATTCAAAGAATAATCTTCATGATGGACCAGGTGAGAAAATGGTTAGGTGAGAAAAACTCAATGAATGTAACATTGTAAACACCGTGTTTATAACATAAAGTTACGGGACAAAGTGAAGAGCAAATTTCAGTGATCTTGATAAAAGTAAATGGGCTTAACTTACCTATTTTAAGAAAAAAATTAATACTAAATTATAAGGCAACACTCAAATGCATACGGCATATACACAAGACACAGTGGGAACATAGTTTCTCTCTAAATTTTATAATACGTGGATGGGCAAATATATACCAAACTGTGGCAACAAGAGAGAGGGAATTGCAACACTGAGAGCAGACGAAGTTGAATCAGAATCAAGGGGCATGATGTATAGAACTTATTCTACAGTGATTTGAGAGAAAAAGAGAAGAGAGTAATGCAAAACCACAAATCCCAAAATTAAAAAATCTGCGAATCTGAATTTTCCTGCAAGTTTTCTTGGGTCAATATTATTTTATCGTCAAATCTAAAGGTAATATGACGTTTTGAAATGTTGATGAAGAGTAATTTTGGAATTCACACAGATTGATAAAAATTTGGAAACTGGCAAATCAAATAATGATATCTCAGGTTTATTTTTTTAATTTTATTAAACACTTAAAAATGCTGCTAAGTGCTCTATATTCTCTGCCTGTAGCATCACTTTGCTTTCCTGGCTCTCACTCTGCCTTGTGCTGGCGCCTGCTGCTTCTGAGTTCACCTGGATCTTGCTTCTCTCGTGATGTTGTAGGTCTTTCTTTCTATATGTCTCCTTCTAATAAATGAAGACATTTTAAAGGCAAATACACTTTGCATTTTTGCATCCTCAAAGAGTAAAGCAGTACTTTTTACATGATGCATATATGAGAAATATTTGTAAAAGAAGCAGAGAAAAGTGGCCCGTGTCACACGGAAATATGAACTGAGTAGAGATTTGGATCTTGGCTCCCTAGACAGTAGCTAGACTGTCCAGGTTGTGGGGAGTAAAGAGCCTGAATCCCAGGGCCCCGATGAGGTCACTTTTTCTCTCTGTGGCTCTGATGTCAGGCAATGTGTTTAGCTTCACTGAGCTGAGTTTCCTCCTATGCATGGTGGACACAGTCACACCACTTTGTCTTGTGTAAATGAGTTCAACTTCTACGCTGACATCTGTTCTAAGAGGTAGATGTATAGCAGCGAGTGAGACACAAACAATATATTTGTGGGTATGTATAGGTGTGTGCACCTGTATATGGATGCTGTGTTAGTCCATTCTCACATTGCTATAAAGCCGGGGGGTCCAATGTGACCCTGGGCCACGTTGGAAGAAGAATAATTGTCTTGGGCCACACATAAAATACACTAATATTAATGATAGGTGATAAGCGAAAAAATATATCTCATAATGCTTTAGGAAAGTTTACAAATTTGTATCAGGCTGCATTCACAGCCAACCTAGTCTGCGTGTGGCTTCGGGGCCACAGGGTGGACAAGATTGCTGTAAAAAAAAATACTCAAGACTGGGTAATTTATAAAGAAAAGAAATTTAATTGGATCACTATTCTGCAGGATGTATTGGAACCATGATGCTGGCATATTTCAGGCTTCTGGAGAGGCCTCATGAAACTTTCCGTCATGGCAGAAGGTAAAGGAAGAGCAAGAAATTCACATGGCCAGAGAGTCAGCAAGAGAGAGCCAGGGTGGAGGTGCCACACACTTTAAACTACCAGATCTTGTGAGAGCTCAGTCACTGTCATGGGCCAGTGGCACCAAGTGGATACTTCTAAACCGTGTGTGAAGGATCCACGCCGACGATGCAATCCCCTCCTACCAGGCCCCATCTCCAACCCTGAAAATTACATGTGACGTGAGGTTTCAGTGGGGACACAGATCCAAACCATATCACACATGAAACAGTGATGAATGTTAGGAAGAAAAACCATGCCGAGTAAAAAGCGCAGGAGTAACACGGAGCGGGGAGCTAAGGGTGGAGAAGCCCCTTGGATTGGCTCACAAAGAAGGAACTCCCAGGTGTCCAGACTGTGAGGGTGTCAGAGCTGAGACGGGAACAGAATGAGTCTGAGGCGACACAGTGGAAGAGCCTGTGTTCAGAACGTGGGCAAAGACAACATCATGCCGGTAAACTCCCGTAATCCCTGGAAAATAAGCAACGCAGGAGGCATTAGATGAGATCCTTCCCATTATTTCTATGAAAAAAAAAATATGTGGAAAGAATTCAATTGATTAAATACACAAAGCCTCTGACATATGAGGCCCCCAAACATGATGGCTTCATTTACTGAAAGTGTGTGCTCAGTGGAAATCTGTGGCGGAGCATCCATCGTAAGGCTTTCTTTTGTCATGTGGTTTGGTCACGGAAAGTCGAAAGTGAACAGCAATGCGTGGTGGTGGCTGTGACACAGTGAAGATTCGAGACTTATAATAACCATTTTCTCCTCTTTTTACTTTACATTAATGATACATTTCTACAGGCCTATTCTTATAACAGGTAACATGGCATTCTAAAAAATTATAGCAATTTGGTTTCTTAAACACTGGTGAAAAGAAAGCATTTTCAGTGTGCAGATAATTTGTATGAATAAAGATTATTGCTTAAGTATTTAGCTGTGCTTAGGACAGAGAGAGAAATACCGTTAGGCAGCACCAATGGAGCATGGGATACAAGAGCCGTAGGGGGGCCACTGCTGCTACTAAGCCATGTCCTGCCCCTCCTTCTGCCCATGGCCTCAGGAGAAAGGAGAGATGGGACCATGGCCTGACTTCCCTGGGGAAGGGGTTTCTCAGCTGTTGCCTTGAGGAGCAACAGCACAGGGAGGACAGATCAGCTGCCTGGGGACAGACCACATTCACCATGACCTCCCTATTTGGGGTCTGGGTTCAAGAAGAAATAGAGACGAGATCAGCCACCAACCCCACTCTAGGAGCAATGAACCCTGTAGGGCACTGATAAAGGAAGGTGGTGCAGGTACAATCCAGCAAGGCAGGCCCAGGCCACAGTGAGGAAACCTGAGCTCTGGGGCTGGCTACAGGACGTGAGCAAGTCACTTCCCCTCTCCCCTTATTTTTCCATCGATGAACTGAAAATCATTTGGGCAATCTTAAAATCCCTTCCACTTTTAAAAAAGTTGTCACCGTGGCCTGTTTTAAAAATAAAATGAGGTCATGGACACGGGAGTTTGTACAAAGGAAGAGTCATGTGGATATACAATGGGACATGCTGGTCTCTCCCTGTGCCCTCTTTTTTCAGAAGCCTTTTTCTCATTGACAAACCGTCCTTCACAGGGAGTCCACGGGCCTTCCTAGTGAAGGGCTGTGCCATCCTGGGGGCCAGCAGCTTTTCATGTTCCTGTCACTGTTCAGGCTTTCTGTCTCTTTTGCTTTCTTGCTTTTCCTGTAATAGAAAAATAATATAGAAGAGTTTTTAAAAAAAAAACTCTATCAACCCCTAGGTACCTACAGAAGATAATTTCTGCTGTAAAGGTAAAAAGAGCTCTGGAAACTCACAGATGAACGTAGATCTAAAGACATCCCCACCTGGCACTAAATCTCCACTCAAAATCTATTTAAGGGACTTTCTGCTAATTTTTTAAAAAACTTTTGACTTTATTTCTAAGACAATAAATCATTTTGGTTGGGGAAAAATTATAAAACAGCCTGGCATACAGGTGTTTCTCAGAAATAGCCTTGTTTGTCCTCATTCTTTGTTAGTTGTAACTAAAATTTGTGCATTATTTGTGACAATGGCTTCTTCAGCACCACCAAAATGTCATTGGATAGGATGTATTTAGTTGTTCTTTTGTGTTTGAAACTCAACCTTATTTCCGGTAAACATGTATTATTGATAAGGTTTCCACGAGCATCTTCCTTTACTTGGTTTTGCTTTTGTTGTCAAGCTTCTTTCTTAATTGTGCCAAATATCAGGGTTCCTGCAGCACATGGGGATGCATTTCAGCACAGCCTTTCAAAATTGATCTAGAATGATTCAACACGCTAAGAGGCACAACATACTACATGGCTGTCTTTTGCTGTTAAATTGTATTTTACTTCATCACTATCTAAACTATTTTTTGACATAGGCTTATTTCTTATCTGTATCACAAAACTAGAGAATTCTGAGGGAGAAAGTGTATGGAGTACCTTCTATTTTTCTTGACCAGCAAATGAATCCTCAGGAAAATTGCAAGCTCAGGCCCTCTCCTGCTTGGAAGGAATGTACTCAGATGGCTCATTTCCACAGCGCTTGTAGGATGACGCAAATACGGGCCCCTTGATAGCGGGTAGCAGCAGGAAGGGATTTCTGAGAACTGAAAGCCAGAATCATGCTTCCTAGGAGTTAATGATAAAGACAAGGCATTTCAGCTGCTTTTTAGAAAGCTCCTTTTGTATTAAGATTGATTTTTAAGGGGTTATAATACCACATTATTATAAATAATCAATACTTCTTTTGACAAAATAATAATCACATGTGGAGAGATTTTGGATGGAGGAATCTCATAATAAATGTCTGACAACTCTTGGCATTAGGACACCCATTTATACGACTGTATAATACCAAGGTAGCAAAATGTCTGCTAAAAGCCTTATTTTTCACCCGAATACACTCAGTTCATGTGAGTATATGGCATCTTCCCCACAAGTCTCAAAATGCCCAGTTGTTTGTGTCAAAGAATCTGATCATACTTTGGCATCTGATTGCGGTGTGCCAGGCCACACTGTCTCTGCTTCAGAGGAGATGGATGCCCTGTTCTTACTCCTGGGGTTTATATTTGTTAATCATCTTCTTCTTAACAGATTGTGCCTGGGACTCCAGAGAGAAAAGAGACCTGGGATCCAGACGGGGCCAGCCTCATGCATTTCCCAAGTATAATAGGACATCAAGGATTCCACTAGCCCTAAAAGAACATGTCTGGAGAAGAAGCCAGTGCTTAAGGTTACCAGGGAAATGACTGGTGAAAGGATGAAGCTCCAAGAAAGGATGCAGTCGTGCTCCCTCTAACAGAACATGCACTTTGCTTTCCGTGGTCTGCACCGAACTAAGATGGACTAACTCCTAGACTTGGAAGAATCCAACACTCTTCTTTGCACACATGAGCCCTCAACAGTCAATGGTTAGCTAATCCCATTTCTACTCTCACTGCAGTACAATTATTACTGGAATCGGAATTCTTACATCAGCATTCCTAGTACCTTCCTGCAGGAAGGTCCACCGACAAGGGATGTCATAGCCGGGAGCAAGGAGGGTTAGCAGAAAGGTCCACATGTTTCCTAGCTCAATCTATGAAAGCCTTGACACTGGGTCCCTCTCCAGGGGAGTTATCTTGTCTCGGGGGAGAGCTGGAGGGTCTATGGGCCAGACAAGGTCCCTCTCACCTGACCACTGCAACAGGCTCAGCCAATATTGGACTCCATTTTCTAGATTTCTCTCTAGACCCAACTGTCTTCTTAGCAACACTTTATTTGATTAGATATGCAAATACTTTGATCTGGTCATGGCCAAGTTATTCCATCTGTCTCCAGGTGACCGCATGGCTCTGCTGTGTCACTTGAGCCTGAGTACTTTGCTCTGCCTCACTGCCACTGTGCACTGCCTGCAGGAGCCCAGAACATCCACTGATATGCAGTCTCTGAACAGGAGAGGCTGACTTATGTCCTCAGGGGAGGGTGGATGCCCAGACCTGTGTTTCTACCCCATGCTCTACCTGGAGACACCCAGGTCAGGTTGATAGATTTTCCAGCAAGCTCTGTTCAGTGAACTTCCCTTCTGCTGCTGTTGTGTGCTCTGAGGAGTCTCTACCCTGTACCAAAATTTGCACTTGAAATCATTTCTGCTTGCTCATGCTATCTTGGGAAAAGAAGAAGAGCCTGGGAATGGCGAATAAGGAGCCACCATTATGGTCACAATTTGGCCACCTGTGCAGACACGGATGAGTTGCATGGCACAGGGGTGAGGTCTCTTGTAAGGTCATGGAGGTTTGCAGGATGGACTCAAAAGGCTGCATGGGAGAGTCATCAACACTAAAGTCAGCAGCTCTGTAGTGTTAGTCTCTATTGAAGAATTTTTTCTTAGTAATGTATTTATTCAACCAGCCAATGAGTGGAAATTCGTCATTCAGGGAGTATCTTTAAATGAAGAGACGCTCCTCTAAAATATGCTGGGAGATGAACCAACCTCTTCCATGACATTTGTTAACACCAGGCCCCTTTCTCATCACCTACTTTGAGCCAGGGATGGTATGGAAGAGTTCACAGAGCTTATTTAATGTTATCCTTACAACACAGCTTGTTAAGGGTTATTATCACAGTTCTACCGGTGAAGAAATTCAAGGTAGATGAGATAAATTCACTTTTCCAAGGTCATCAGCTATTGAAGGACAGATCTGAAATTTGATCTGGTTCTAATATTCAAAAAATCCTTTTGTCTCCTTTTTGCTGTTTTCTTAATGACAATTTTACCCACTAGCAGATCCCCCAGCTGGGTCCTTACCCTCTCTCCCTCAGGTTTTCCTATGTGCCTCAGTGCTCACCATGAGCTCTTACTGCTCTCCTGAGGCCCTGGCTCCACTCCCCAGTCCCTAACGGTGCTAGACAATGTTAATTCTAGCTCATATTCATTACATGCTGCCCCCACGCCAACCCCACAGAAAATACAGTCACCAACCCTCTTTTTTTTTTTTTTTTTTTTTTTTGCTACAGAGTCTCGCTCTGTCACCAGGCTGGAGTGCAGTGGTGCAATCTTGACTCACTGCAACCTCCGCCTCCTGGCTTCAAGCAATTCTCCTGCCTTAGCCTCCCAAGTAGTTGGGACTACAGGCACGTACCAACATGCCCAGCTAATTTTTGCATTTTAGTAGAGACAGGGTTTCACTCTGTTGTCCAGGATGGTCTGGATCTCTTGACCTCATGATCGCCCGCCTCGGCCTCCCAAAGTGCTGGGATTACAGGCGTGAGCCACCGCACCCAGCCACCATCCCTCGTGAATGAAAAGAACTCCTTTCTCCTTTCCTGTTGAATCCTGCATGTTGAGAATAACTATTAATCACCACACAGTTATTAGGTGCTGCCTTTAAGGTGAGCATGCCACCACATCCTGTAGATGATAGGAAGATGTTTAAGAAACCAGGCTTTGACTAAAAGACTGAGCCACCTTTCATGAGCCAGATCTCATTCGTTGTTAGACTTTGAGAAAATCTCTTCACTCATCTGAACTTCGTGTGTAAAACTGAAAATAATTCCTGCCTTACAATTCTACCATATGAAGTAAGATGTTGTATTAAATGTGTTCAATATTCTATGTAGTGGATTCTCAGTAATTGGAGCAGTTATTGCTTTTACTAACATTGATTATTTTTTTGGCAAAATGTTCATATAAGTAGTATGAAATATTATTACAGGCTGGGCACAGTGGCTTATGCCTGTAACCCCAGCACTTTGAGGGGATGAGGTAGGTGGATCACCTGAGGTCAGGAGTTCAAGACCAGCCTGGCCAACATGGTGAAACCCCGTCCCTGCTAAAAATACAAAAATTAACTGGGCGTGGTGGCAAGTGCCTATAATTCCAGCTACTAAAGAGGCTGAGACAGGGGAATCATTTGAACCCAGGAGGCAGAGGCTGCAGGGAGCCAAGATTGTACCATTGCACTTCAGCCTGGGCAACAAGACTGAAACTTCGTCTCTCTCTCTCTCCCCCTCCCTCTCTCTCTCTCTCTTTCTCTTCTCTCTCTCTCTCTTTCTGCTTCTCTTTCTCTCTCTCTCTCTCTCTCTCTATATATATATATATATATATATAGTTATTCTCTAGATCGATCGATCGATAGATAGATAGATAGATAGATAGATTAATTGATTTGAGAAGGTGTAGGGATCTGCAGAATCGTGCTCAGCCTCCTGAGATTACTGGAAGGGACTGGGTATGTTTTGGGGGTTTATTAGTCAGGGTAGTTAACGCTAACTGTGAAACAAACAGACAAAACCTCAAAGAGTGCAGTAAGGGTTTGTCTTCTCTCACGTCACAGTGAGGTCACTTGTTCAGCAAATGGCATTCCATGATTCAGGGATTCTAGCCCTTCCATCCTGTGTACTGGAATCTTCAGGATCTTCTAGCTTCTCAGAGTCTTCAGTGGATGATCTCACTCCAGACAGTCAAAGATCAGAGTAAGAAAGGGAGAAAAGAGAGAGAGAAAAGAGTCAGTCACATGGAAGATTTTGTCACCAAGTCTTAGAGGAGCTTGTGTTGTGTTTACCTTGTTTCTATTATCCTGAGATTTGCCCCACTGCTCTCATTTAATTGCAAGGGGGGTTGGGACATGTCACCTCTTTGTATTCTCTGAAGAGGGAATGGTCTTGGTCAACTTGAAACCAGTCTCTGTCACACAGATGGGATGCTGTGGGAGGGGACTACTTCAGTGGGAAAGGATGAGAATTCCCAACTATTCTTGTAATTATTCTGCATGGGCTTTGCTCACGGAGTCTCTCTCTCTCTCTCTCTTTCTGTCTCTCTCTTTCTCAGTAGTTTTGTGTAGTAGAAAAATAAAAAAATAAATAAATATTTGTGTTAGATAGACCTAAGTTTGAGTCCTAGACCAACCCCTTCCTCAAGGATGGCACTACAAACAGGAATGCGTGAGGTTCAGTCTTATTATATGTACCGGGCTGACAAAATTTGCCCTGAAGTATGGCTGTGTGTGGGTTAAGGCTATTGTTTTTAAAGTGATTTCAGATATGTTTTTTTATGTAGTAAGTCGTGTTGCCACAGGAGGTGATAACACATTACATTAAAGGGTTTCAGAGTTTGAAGAAAGGGCAGCTACCATCTAGAACAAGCTATTTCTCAGCTTTCACTGATACATAGAGTTTCATTAAAGTCTGGAGCATGATAATAGGTTTGAAAGCCAGAATTTTGGAGAGAAAGAAAGAAAAAAAATTTTTAAATGTTTTTCTTTACTATATTGAAATCAAATGCGAAAAAGTGAGACAGAGGTTTGTACATAGTACAGCAAATTCTCTTCTTTGTACGTGTGATATGCTGTCCCTTGGCCACGAATCTTGTTGTCTAAGTGAAAGAGGAGAATATGTCTTCAAGAAGTGACAGTCTCAAGCACCTCTCCTTCCAGGCTGGTTTGATGGGTGGAGAAAGGACAGAGGAAGATGGAGAACCTCTTCTTGTTTCTTCTATAACTGTTCATGGTGGCAGAAGGCAGCCGGAGTACGAAGGATCTCCAGAATGCCAGAGCCCATGAAATCTGCATGCTGAAGGCAGGTGTGCAGACTCGAGATAAAGCTCTTAACGTGCCTGCTTGCTACATTCATTGAACAGAGCACTGCGCCTGCAGGTGGCTCTGGAGAGGAGAGGAGAGGCAGAAGCAGCACTGCTTGCCTCTTGGGTCTGTGTGAGGAGTGCAGGGACAGCTCTTCTTGCTCTGATCAGAGGACATGCAGGCTCTGAGGGAGCCCAGAACTCAGCAGCAAAGGGGTCAAGTTGAGGAGGAGGAATAAGCAAAGGTGCTGAAACTGGAGCAAATAGCCAGGTACGTGTGCGCCAGTAGAGATGTCAGGACCCCAAAAGGCCACACGGGACCAGTCACACCATAGTCATTAACAATTGAGACAATGAGCAAAACTGGCCGTCTTGCGGCAGAAACAAGCAAAGAGCCTTGCTGAGGCTACTGGATTGGACTAGTATTTGCTTTTTGTAGGTCTTTCTCCTAGTCAGGCTATGGGAAGATACAGAAGCTAGCCAGAAGCAACATTCCCCACAAAATAATAATAAAATAGTTAGATGGGTGATACATTGATAAAATAAATAATCAAAAAATATAAACCTTATACATTATCTTTATATTAACAAAATGACATCATTCTCCAACAGGGAGACTAAACGAGATGATGCACATGCAATATCCAAGAACCGTCTCCTGGTACATGGGAGGTTAGGAGCTAACGCTGTGAGGGGAAGAGTGAAGTGAAGAATCACCTGATGGCATCCTGGCCTGTGTGGCTCAATCCATGGTGACACCTTTCTCTGGAAGAAAGAACAGCAGAAGACAGACCTCAGAAGGGGTAATCAAGGGGTTACTGTCCATTTGGCTTAGTTTGAGCTACTTCGAAGTATTCCAGAATAGATACTAAGTATTAGCTTGGTGTAAAAGTAAAACTACAATTACTTTTGGTACCAACGTAATAGATCCATAGAAAGGCCTAAACAAGAGATGCAGGTTTGTGAGCTGGCTGTGTGTAAACAGCGCTGTGGCTGTGGGCAGGAATGAGATTGCCTGGGTGCAGAGAAAGCACAGAATCCTGAGACTCTACTTGTACCGAAAATCTTGGCAAAAATATTGAGAACGCCAAGGGCATCGAGGGGAAGAAAATGGGACAAATTCAGTGTCCTGAAGACAAAGAATATTCGAGGAAAAATATTTTCAAGATATGTTTTCAGGATCCATCTTCTCTTTCCACTCCAAATAAAATCCATATGAACTAGAAAATATTTCTGTTTTTCCCTTAATAGAATATAGGGTTTGTGCTTCTCATCAGAAAAACCTGTTTCACTTCAGAGTCAAATCACTGTTTTTAACAAGTTGCTTAGCTCTGAATCTCACTTCCATAAAGCACAAAGGGGGATTTTAATAAACACAAGTTCTCTCGGAACAAATTATACAATGAAAATTCAACTGTTTTTGATTGTTATCTAACATAGGTATATATGTTTATCACCAACCTTTAGTTCTTCAAGCTCAATGACATTTTCTTACTATCAGTATTTAATGAATGTTTATCTAATTAGTGAATGAATAAATGCACTCTATCCATTAAGTCTTCTTTAGACTGTGTCTGAGTTATGTATAGAGAGCATGTTTACTTTTTACAGAGAAGCCAACAAATTGCAAAAACAAAATAAGTCTTTTGTTACATATGGCATATATATAAAGCGATATTCCAATAATTTATCGTTATTCTATTTCTAGTAGTCAGACAGTCTTGTATTTTAGTAAAACAGAATCTTTACAGTATCACTGCAGTAAGTGAACAGTTCACAAATGCATTAAGAATTTAGGACTGATCCAAGATGGCCCTTTAGGAGCAGCTCAGGATTGCAGCTCCCAGTGAAAGTGCAGAGGGTGAGTGGATGCCGCATTTCCAGATAAATCTTTGTTGCCCACAGACCTGGAGATTCCCAGGTGAAGGAGCCCCTTGGGTCACCAGCATGGCTGTTTTGGCCAGTGTGGCTGTTTCAGCTGGTGTGGCTGTATGTACAAAATACACTGGTCTGGTTGCCCTTTTAAGCTGGCAATTGGAGCTCCTGGAAGGCAGATTCGCCCATTCATCTGATTAAACAGGACTGAAACAGAGAGACAGGACAGGAGATTCCCAGGCAGAGCCATTGTTTCAGCCGGTGCAGTGGGTCGCCGCATGGGAAATCACACAGATCCCGGCACCCTTTCAGCAGGTGACTGGAACACCTGGGAGATAGTCAACCGTTCAACTTAAAAAAAAAAGGCTCTGAGGCAGGGAGCCAGGTGATCAGGCTCGGTGGGTCCCATGTCCACAAAAACAAACAAACAAACAAAAAACAGCAATTGGAAATGCTCGGGGTTGAGAGTTTCACAGCAAGCACAGCTGAACCTGGGATGGTCCAGCTCTGTGGGGGAGGGGCGTCTGCCATTACCAAGGTACTCCACCCCTATGGAGGTAGTCTGCCATTGCTGATGTGGCCTTCTGTTGCTGAGGCAACCCACCATTGCTGAGGCAACCCACCATAACAGAGAGAGCTTGCCATTACAGAGGCAGGCCACCATTGCCTAGGCAGTTCTAACCACACCCATATAAACAGGACTGCAGGGAAGTACACACAACTGCAGGGCAGAGCCCACAGCAGCCGGGTGGATGGCACAGCAGCTCAGCAAAGCCTCTGCAGGCAGACAGTAACTAGGCTGCCTCCTTGCTGGGCAGGGCAGCCCTGAAAAAAAAAAGGCAACAGAGCAATGGATACTCATAAAGAAAGCCCTAACTCCCCAGGACAGAGCACCTGGGGAAAAAAGGGGGTTTATGAGTTCCACTGCAGCAGACTTAAACATACCTGCCTAGCAGCTCTGAATGAACAACGGAGCTCACAGCTCAGCACTTGAGCTCCTATAAAGAACAGACTGTCTCCTCAAGCAGCTCCCTGACCTCCTTATATCCAAAGAGTCACCTCACAAAGGACTGATCAGACTGACATTTGAAGGGCATCATTCTGGGACAAAGATAGCAGAAAAAACTGGTAGCAACCCTTACTGTTCTGCAGCTGCTGCAGGTGATCCCCCGGCAAGCAGGGCCTGGAGTGGACCTCAGCAGTCCTACAGCAGAGGGGCCAGACTGTTAGAAGAAAAGCTAAGAACAGAAATAACTTCATCATCAACATTCTGGATGTCCACTCAGAGACCCAACCTGAAAATCAGCAACTACACAGATGACAGGTGGATAAATACACAAAGATGGGAAGAAACCAGCACAAAAAGGAGGAAAACACCCGAAACCAGAGCACCTCACCTCCTACAAGGGATCACAACTCCTCACCAGCAAGGGAACAAAGCTGGATGGAGAATGAGTGTGATGAAATGACAGAATCAGACTTCAGAAGGTGGGTAATGAGAAACTTCCGTGAGCTAAAAGAACATGTTCTAACTCAATGCAAAGAAACTAAGAACCTTGAAAAAAGATTTAATGAAATGATTTCAAGAATGGACAACTTAGAGAGGAATATAAGTGAACTGATGGAGCTGAAAAACACAGCATGAGAACTTTGTGAAGCATGCACAAGTTTCAACAGCCGAATTGACCAAGTAAAAGAAAGGATATAAGAGGTCGAAGGTCAACTCAATGAAATAAAACGAGAAACCAAGATCAGAGAAAAAAGCGCAAAAAGGATTGAACAAAGTCTCCAAGAAATGTGGGACTATGCGAAGAGACCTAATCTACGTTTGATAGGTGTACCTGAATGTGACGAAGAGAATGAATCCAAGCTGGAAAACACTCTTCAGGATATTATTCAGGAAAATTTCCCCAACCTAGCAAGGCAGGCCAATATTCAAGTCCAGGAAATACAGAGAACACCACACAGATATTCCTCAAGAAGAGCGACCCGAAGGCACATAATCATCAGATTCACCAGGGTTGAAATGAAGGAGAAAATGCTAAGGGCAGCCAGAGAGAAAGGTCGGGTTACCCACAAAGGGAAGCCCATCAGACTCACAGCAGATCTCTTGGCAGAAACCCTACAAGGCAGAAGAGAGTGGGGGCCAATATTCAACATCCTTAAAGAAAAGAACTTTCAACCCAGAATTTCATATCCAGCCAAACTAAGCTGCATAAGTGAAGGAAAAATAAAATTCTTTGAGAACAAGCAAGTACTCAGAAATTTTGTCACCACCAGGCCTGCTTTACAAGAGCTCCTGAAAGAGGCACTACACATAGAAAGGAACAACCAGTATCAGCCACTCCAAAAACATGCCAAATGGTAAAGAGCATCAACAAAATGAAGAATCTGCATCAACTAATGGGGAAAACAGCCAACTAGAATCAAAATGACAGTATTAAATCCACACATGACAATATTAACCCAAAATGTAAATGGGCTAAATGCACCAATCAAAAGACACAGACTGGCAAATTGGATAAAAAACCAAAACCCATCAATGTGCTGTATCCAGGAAACCTATCTTACATGCAAGGATATGCAAAGGCTCAAAATGAAGGGATGGAGGAAGATTTACCAAGCAAATGGAGAGCAAAAAAAAAACCAGGAGTTGCAATTCATGTCTCTGATAAAATAGACTTTAAAGCAATAAAGATCAAAAGAGACAAAGAAGGACATTACATAATGGTAAAAAGATCAATGCAACAAGAAAAGCTAACGATTCTAAATATACATGGACCCAATACAGGAGCACCCAGATACATAAGGCAAGTTCTTAATGACTTACAAAGAGACTTAGACTTCCACACAATAATAGTAGGAGATTTTAACACTCCATTGTCAATATTAGACAGAGCAACCAAACAGAAAATTAACAAAGATATCCAGGACTTGAACTCAGACATAAAACAAGCAAACCTGATAGACATTTACAGAATTCTCCACCCCAAATCCACAGAATATACATTTGTCTCAGCACCACATCACACCTACTCTAAAAGTGACCACATAATTGGAAGTAAGTCCCTCCTCAGCAAACGCAAAACTACTGAAATCATAACAAACAGTCTCTCAGATCATAGTGCAACCAAGTTAGAACTCAGAATTCAGAAACTAACTAAGAACCGCACAGCTTCATGGAAACTGAACAACTGGCTCTTGAATGTTGACTGGATAAACAATGAAATGAAGGCAGAAATAAAGAAGTTCTTCGAAACCAACAGGAACAAAGACACAACATACCAGAATCTCTGTGACACATTTAAAGCAGTCTCTAGAGGAAAATATATAGCAATAAGTGCCCACATGAGAAGAGTGGAGAGATCCAAAACTGACAACCTATCATCAAAATTGAAAGAGCTAGAGAAGCAAGATTTAAAAAACCTCAAAACCTAGCAGAAGACAAGAAATAACTAAGATCAGAGCAGAACTGAAGGAGATAGAGATACGAAAAACCCTTCAAAAAATCAATAAATCAAGGAGCTGGTTTTTCGAAAAGATCAACAAAATAGACAGCCCACTAGCCAGATTAATAAAAAAGAAAAGAAAGAATAACCAAATACATGCAACAAAAGAACAATAAAGGGGAAATCACCACAGATTCCACAGAAATTCAAACCATCATCAGAGAATATTATAAACAACTCTATGCACATAAACTAGTAAACCTGGAAGACATGGATAAATTCCTGGACACTTGCATCCTCCCAAGCCTAAACCAGGAAGAAGTCGAAACTATGAATAGACCAATAACAAGATCTGAAGTTGAGGCAGCAATTAAGAGCCTACCACACACAAAAAGCCCAGGTCCAGATGGGTTCACAGCAGAATTCTACCAGACACACAAAGAGAAACTGTTACCATTTCTTCTGAAACTATTCCAAATAATCCAAAAAGAGGGAATCCTTCCCAAATCATTTTATGAGACCAACATCATCCTGATACCAAAACCTGGCAGAGACTCAACAAGAAAAGAAAACTTCAGGCCAATATCCATGATGAACATAGATGCAAAAATCTTCAATAAAATACTGGCAAGCCGACTGCAACAGCACATCAAAAAACTTATCCATCATGATCAAGTAGGATTCATCCCGGGGATGCAAGACTGGTTCAACATATGCAAGTCTATAAACGTAATTCACCACATAAACAGAACCAAAAACAAAAACCACATAATTATCTCAATTGACACAGAGAAGGCCTTTGACAAAATTCAACAGCACTTTATGCTAAAAATTCTCAATAAACTCGGTATTGATGGAACGTATCTCAAAATAATAAAAGCTATTTGTGACAAACCAACAGCCAATATCATACTGAATGGGCAAAAACTGAAAGCATTCCCTTGATATCTGGGACTAGACAAGGATGCCCTCTCTCACCACTCCTATTCAATATAGTACTGGAAGTTCTAGCCAGAGCAATCAGGCAAGAAAAAGAAATAAAGGGTATTCAAATAGGAAAGGAGGAAGCCAAATTGTCTCTATTTGCAGATGACATGATAGTATACCTAGAAGACCCCATCGCCTCAGCCCAAAAACTCCTGAAACTGATAAGCAACTTCAGCAAAGTCTCAGGATACAAAATCAATGTGCAAAAATCACAAGCATTCCTATACACCAATAACAGACTTAAAGAGAGCCAAATCAAGAACAAATTGCCATTCACAATTGCTACAAAGAGAATAAAATACCTAGGAATACAACTAACAAGGAACGTAAAGGACCTCTTCAAGGAGAACTACAAACCACTGCTCAACGAAGTAAGAGAGGACACAAACAGATGGAGGAACATTCCATGTTCATAGTTAGAAAGAATCAATATTGTGAAAATGGCCATACTACCCAAATTAATTTACAGATTCAATGGTATCCCCATCGAGCTACCAATGACCTTCTTCACAGAATTGGAAAAAAGCACCTTAAACTTCATATGGAACCAAAAGAGAACCCGCATAGCCAAGTCAATTCTAAGGAAAAGAACACAGTGGGAGGCAACACACTACCAGACTTCAAACTATACTACAAGACTACAATAATCAAAACAGCATGGTACTGGTACCAAAACAGAGATATAGACCAATGGAACAGAACAGAGGCATTGGAGACAACACAACATATCTACAACCATACAGTCTTTGATAAACCTAACAAAAACAAGCAATGGGGAAATGATTCCCTGTTTAATAAATGATGTTGGGAAAACTGGCTAGCCATGTGCAGAAAGCAGAAACTGGACCCCTTCCTGACACCTTACACTAAAATTAACTCCAGATGAATTAAAGACTTAAACATAAGACCTAACAGCATTAAAAACCCTAGAAGAAAACCTAGGCAAAATCATTTGGGACATGGGAGTAGGTAAGGACTTCATGACCAAAACACCAAAAACATTGGCAACAAAAGCCAAAATAAACAAATGGGACCTAATCAAACTCCACAGCTTCTGCATGGAAAAAGAAACAGTCATTACAGTGAATCGGCAACCAACAGAATGGGAAAAAATTTTTGCCATTTACCCACCTGGCAAAGGGCTGATATTGAGAATTTACAAAGAACTCAAACAGATTTACAAGAAAAAAACAAACCAGGCCATTCAAAGGTGGGCAAAGGATATGAACAGACATTTTACAAAAGAAGACATACATGAGGCCAACAAACATACGAAAAAATGCTCATCATCACTGGTCATTAAAGAAATGCAAATTAAAACTACATTGAGATACTGTCTCACGCCAGTTAGAATGGCAATCATTAAAAAATCTGGAGACAACAGATGCTGGAGGGGATGTAGAGAAATAGAAAAACTTCTACACTGCTGGTGGGAGAGTAAATTAGTTCAACCCTTGTGGAAGACAGTGTGGCGATTCCTCAAGGACCTAGAAATAGAAATTCCATTTGACCCAGCAATCCCATTACTGGGTATATATCCCAAGGATTATAAATTGTTATTCTATAAGGACACGTACACACGAATGTTCATTGCAGCAATGTTTACAATAGCAAAGACCTGGAACCAACCCAAATGCCCATCGATGATAGACTGGACAGGGAAAATGTGGCACATATACACCATGGAATATTATGCAGCATTCAAAAATGATGTTTGTGTTCTTTCCAGGGACATGAATGAACCTGGAGAACATCATTCTCAGCAAACTGACACAAGAACAGGAAATGAAATACCGCATGTTCTCACTCATAGGCGGGTGTTAAACAATGAGAACACATGGACACAGGGAGGGGAGCACTACACACTGGGGTCTATTGGGGGGAATAGGGGAGGGACAGCAGGGGGTGAGGAATTGGGGAGGGATAGCATGGGGAGAAATGCCAGATATAGGTGAAGGGGAGGAAGGCAGCAAATCACAATGCCACATATGTACTTATGCAACTATCTTGCATGTTCTTCACATGTACCCCAAAACCTAAAATGCAATAAAATAATTTAACTTTCTAAAGATAAATTGTACAATTTGAAACACTAATTCCAGTCAGCCAAACTTCCAAAATCTATGCTTCTCATTTCATATTTAACTTTTCCCACCTTATTTTTATATTCTACCTGCAATTTAGCTGTTTATGTCTTCATCTATCTCTCTATATCTATTGATTTACCTTGTCTATCTAACTAGACTACAAAGTCCATGGGAGAAAAATCATAAATAGCTAATTCTTTCCACATAATCTACCCTACCTCTATAATTTTCATACTACTTTAGACAGTATGCTTAGGATAGAAATGTTTGTTCAACAAATGAGTGAGTGAATGAATGAGCAGATGAGTGTCCCAGGAAGAGAGATCTTGCACTTGCTTTTACATTTCCTGCTTATTAGAGTAACTTAGGCAATAACTGATGTGATTTATGGCGGTGTTTTTCTACCAATAATATGTTTGAACAAAGTCACCCATGAATGCAAATAGCCGCTACCCTGGGTACTCATTTTACCAAAACACTGAAGAATTCATGTCCATGCCTTGCCCCTTGGGCTACAGCTAATGCACATCGTTTTGCTCTAAAATAGTTTCATCACATTTTGACATGTGAGGATCAAAATTTAAGGCCTTTCTAATTTCTAAGACTTAGGATTAGGTCTAGTAAACATAACGTCATCTGACAACATAAATTCTTTCAAAGAGTCTTTGTTTTTGTCAGAGCGAGAAGCATGCCACAGGTGAGCAATTTGCCTGTGAGGAATCTCTCAGCCCACTCTCTACCTGTTTGAACTGCCCTCTAATAATCGAGGAAAGCTATCATGTGCCTTTTCATTTCTCTGATTTGAAAAACACAAAACCTTTTAAGGTCTGTATTTAAAAAGAAGTGTGTTATTTTCTTTTCTTTTATTAATTTTATATTTTTAGTAGGTTTTATTTTACTCCAGGTCATGCTGATATATTGCTTGATGTGAAAATGGAATGAAAGTCTTAAGATCAAAGGCAATTATTATTGATCTGACTTGATTTTTCGGCCTGGGGAGGAGTAAATTCATGATTATAATAAACTAATTTTATATCCTCTTTTAAACTTTGGAAAGTATGTTCATGGCTGTGGTAGGAAGAGCAGAAATCAATTGTACTACAAATAGGGACATAATACCAAGAAAGGTTACGTGACTTTCTTAGATCTCCCAGCGATGGGCATGATCCCTGCCGAAACATGGTCTTTCTCTTTGCCATTCTGAGACTCGCTCCACTGAAATGCATGAACTGCCACCTCCTTGTGTCCATAGAGAGGAAGAGTCAAGCTGTATTTGGTCTAGGTCTAACGCTCCCTGAGGCTGGCTTGCATTGCCCTTTTTCATGTTTCAGATACCTCTCACCTCCAATGATACACTCCTTGTCTTTGAAGCAATTCGTAGAGGGTTTTCTGCTACTTGAAAGTTATTATTTCCATCAAGAATGCTGTTAAAAAGAAATAAATAAATTCAAAGAAAACAGTTTTCTCCTCAGTAATACGATTCTTATGAAGTTGTGCAGGGGAACAAATTAGGTAATTAGGCCCCTCCAACAAAAGCAAATGCACAAGGTAAACAGGCCACGTGCTGGTCCCTGCTCCAGGAGCTGGCGGTGGGTGTGGAATCAGGCTCAAGATGCCTGCCAGCATGTTTGCAGGGAAGCGGGGTAAACGCAGTTATTATTACCATCTCACTTCGGGGAGACCTGCAGTCCGCTATTCTGCAGGGTCCGCTGAGCACTGGACTATACATTTGTTAGGACATCTTGCTGCTAAGTCAGCTCTACGATCGACTCATTGTTATCAAGCAGATATTGAAATTCTTGGGATTCCAATCTCCTCGTGTCAAAGGAGGCCTCTCTGTTCTCCCATCCCCTGTTCTCTTAGGGCAGAAAGTACAGGCTCGGAGAGCAGAGTGGCTGTGCTGTTCGGTGTGTGGGGCACAGAGAGGACCAGCAAGAGTGACTTCCCTGCCAGAAACAGCCCATGCTGTCCTCGTGGCTTCCTCTACCATCCGGTGCAGGGTCAGGGTGAGCCTTTCCCCAGAAACTCATTCTCATGTCTCTCTCAAACAGAACTCAAGCAGAAATCACAAAAGTGATGAAGGGGAGGGGAAATAGGACCCCAGGGAGACTTTAGGGGAAATGGATTATTTAGCCTGGAGAAAGAGAAGCTGAGAGGTGACGGCATAAAAGTCTTTCTTTCACTTTACAGCAGATTAAAGGAAAAGTTTTTGAACTGTAAGAGAGATTGGTTGTGAGGTGGAGGCTTAGTTTGTGAGCTCTCTCAGGCTGGTGGGCGCTTCCTGGGAGGCAGGCGCGATCCGCTGTCCAACACGGAGTCCTCTGTGCTTGGATTTGGGCGTGAAACCTCCAGCCAAGACTGCTGCACAGGCACAGAGACTTCCCTTCATCCAGGTCTCCTGCACTGAGCTCTGGCAGGTGAGGTCAGTGAAGAACCAGAGAGAAACACGCCCTCTTTCCTGGGGGCTCCTAAAACATCTTTCAGGTTTTGGCACCCAAGCATTCTAGCTCTATGTTTTCTTTCACCCACACCATAGTAATACTAGTCAGGAAACATTTCTTGAATACTTTTTACGGTTTGTGTCAAGCTTTATTAGGTCTTCTTCAGATTTTCTGAAAATGTTTTATTCTAATCTACAAAATAAAGATGAAAATATCTTGACTCACGGCCTTGCAGAGTGATTGTCGGTCTAAAAGAAAAGGTTATTGTGGGCTTCCCAGGTTCCTCCCGCAGGTTTGCCTGCAGAGCTGATGGATGGTGGTGGTGAGCTGCCACTGGCTCCCGCCTCACAAGAGCCACTTGTTAAACTTTCAGGAATTTTGCGAGCCAGGCATTAAAACACCGGTAGTTTGAAACAGGCAACGGGAGGAGTGTTTACAATGCAGAAATCGTCAGACGCTGCAAATCAAAGCTCCTCCTACTCCCCGGGAGAGCCAGTTAGCTACAGCATCCCTGGATAGAAGCATATCATGGAGGCTTATGTTTATTTATATTTGTTTTATTAAAGGCCTTAGAAATAGAAATTCCATTTGACCCAGCAATCCCATTACTGGGTATATATCCAAAAGACTATAAATCGTTCTACTATAAGGACACATGTACACGAATGTTCATTGCAGCACTGTTTACAATAGCAAAGACCTGGAATCAACCCAAATGCCCATTGATAATAGACTGGATTGGAAAAATGTGGCACATATACACCATGGAATATTATGCAGCAATCAGAAATGATGAGTTCGTGTCGTTTGTAGGGACATGGATGAATCTGGAGAACATCATCCTCAGCAAACTGACACAAGAACAGAAAATGAAACACTGCATATTCTCACTCATAGGTGGGTGATGAAAAATGAGAACACATGGACACAGAAAGGGGAGTACTAAACACTGGGGTCTATTGGGGGGAAAAGGGGAGGGCCAGTGGGAGGGGGAGGTGGGGAGGGATAGCCTGGGGAGAAATGCCAAATGTGGGTGAAGGGGAGAAGAAAAGCAAAGCACACTGCCATGTGTGTACCTATGCAACTGTCTTGCATGCTCTGCTCATGTACCCCAAAACCTAAAATCCAATAAAAAATTAAAAAAAAAAAAAGGGAAACGATTTCAATGATAATATTTTTACAAAGAGTTATACAATTACAAATAGTTGTATAGGCATGTGTGTGTTAAATATATATGTTCATATATACATTTAAGGATAAAATAAAATGTATAGCTTTTTAAACAAGACATAAGCTATATGCTAGAAAACATGCTTTTTTCTTGCTTTTAAGAGAAAAAACGTCAGCATAACTGTAAGCCAATGACATAAATTTGCTTGTTAGCTTTTTAAAATTTGTTAGCTTTTACTTTTCCCCGTCTGACAGAAATGGACACCAAGAAGCTCCTTACAGCGCAGATCTCTAATCATCATGGATCACCTTCAGAGGGTCTGTGCTTTAGGGTACATCTATGAGGCTCTTTGTTGAGTTTCTTCCCTGATTCTTTTTGGGGTCAAACTATGTCCAGGGAGGCTCTGATCTTCAGCCTGTGCACTGTGTGCTCTTTGTTACCCAGGCGGCCTGATACTGGGAACGTGGACTCCTTCTTGGAGGCCGCCCACGTGTTTGCACAGGTTTCTCAGCTTCATTGCAGCTGGAGTTCATGTCTCTATTTTTCACCTTTGTTGTCTGTGCTGTTGTTTTTAGAAAGAATTCGTGCCACACATACCGTTTTGAAAGTAAAATTTGGGCTCTAGGAAACTATTTCATTCAAAAAAAAATGATTTTTTACATACTGGTACATATTAGTTATATTTCCAAAGGATTGATAGTGGTTGACCTAGAAAACTTCTAGTAATCAATACTGGAAGTTTTCATCAGAGAAAGGAACATGACTCACACATGGCTTCAGAGCTGGCTGTATGAGATGGGCTCTCTGTGCAGGAAACAAAGCTGAAAAAAATTTGACCAGAACTAGAGGGGTGTCTTTTTTTCCCCATGAAGTGCCCAGGAGACCAGTGCACTTGTATTCTAGAGCAGTTGCAAAATTAAGCCTATTCAATCTCCTGGAAATCCATGGAAGATCAGCACTAGATAGAATCAGGAGACCTCTGAGTACAGCACTCCCCAGAATCAGAATGGAACTCCAGCAGCAGCTCAGATGAAACAAGAAATACAAAAGTTAAAACCAGTCTGATTGCAGGAGTTTGGGAAAAACTAAGAGATTAAACTGGCTTACTCAATATGTTGATTAAGCATTTAGGAGTAGCCTGGACTAGACTGTGGAATGGCTGGGAGAGAACACAAGCAAAGCATTAGTAGGCAGAAAGGATGTTATCCAAGCAGCCTTTGTGGCAATAGTTCGGGAGGAATTCCAAAATTAGACTCATTTTTTAAAATTTGTTTTCTTTTTAATTAAATATTTCCAAAGTGTCTGGGGATATAATAATAATGCATATAACAAGTTTAATTCTAGTTTTGCTGTGGCGGTGGCTCATGCCTATAATCCTAGCAATTTCAGATGCCAAGATGGAAGGATCTTTTGATCCTAGAAGTTCAAGACCAGCCTGGGTGACATAGAGAGATCCCATCTCTAAAAACAAATAAGAAGTACAAAATTGGCTGGGTGTGGTGGTACACGCCTGTAGTCTCAACTACTCAGGAGGCTGAAGCAGAATGACCACTTGAGCTCAAGAGGTGGAGGCTACAGGGAGCTAGAATCACCACTGCCCTATCCAGCCTGGGCAACAGAGTAAGACCCTGTCTAAAAAAATGTATGATTCTGATGTGCTTTGGATGTAAGAGAACAGATTATTAATCCCACAACTCAAATGTATACTCCCTGAATGCAAAACCATTTTGAGTATGGCATTCCCAGCACCTGCAATAGTGGCCGGTACAGGAATGTGTTAGCTTCATATTCATTCAATGGAAAAAAGCAGCTTTAAGCAACTCATCATTTCCCTCTGGGAACTAAAGCCTCCCTATTGCATAATTTAGAAAGTAACAGGTATGGTAGCAAAAACATAGATTTTGAAGTCAGTCAGAGTTCTGCTAAAAATTTGAATCAACATATTAACTTAGATAAGCTGTTGTTGGTTTTTGACATTTGTTTCTTGTAATATAGGGAAGTTTAACTATACTGTAAAATTCCTGTGGATGTAAATTAGAAATTATACCATAGTACATATGAGTATATAGACATTATTTTAAATATAAACTGCATTTAAAGTACTTATTACATTCCCTCTAACATGGGATGCTTGCTTAAATGTGGATTTTCCTCTCTGTTCCTGAGAATATAGAATCTTATCTCAGGAAGACTGTATTAGTCTATTTAAACACTGCTAAAAAGAAATATCTGAGACTGGGTAATGTATAAAGAAAAGAAGTGAAATTGACTCATAGTTCCACATGGCTGGGGTGGCCTCGGGAAATTTACAATCACGGAAAAAGGCAAAGGAGAAGCAAGCATACTCTTCACAAGAGGACAGGAGAGGGAAGAATGAAGAAGGAACTTCCAAACACTTTTAAAACCATCAGATCTCATGAGAACTGAGTCATTATTGTGGCAGCAAGGGGGAAACACCTCCATGACCCAATCACCTCCCTCCCTCAAACTGTGGGTACTACAGATCCTTCCCTTGACAATGTTGACATCACAATTTGGTGGGGACACAGAGCCAGACCATATCATTATTACCCTGGCCCCTCACAAATCTCATGTTCTCAAATTTCAAAACTTTCCCAACAGTTCCCCAAAATATTAATTCATTTCAGCATTAACTCAAATGTCCTCAGTCCAAAACCTCAAATGAGACTAAGCAAGTGTTTCTTCTCCCTCCGAGCCTGTAAAATCAAAAGCAAGTTAGTTACTTCCTAGATACCAGTAGGAATACAGATACTGGGTAAATGCTCCCATTCTAATTGGGAGAAATTGGCCAAAAGAAGGGGCTACAGACCCCACTGAAGTCTGAAATCCAGTGGGGCAGTCATTAAATCTTAAAGCTTTGAAATGATCTCCTTTGGCTCCCTGTCTCATATCTGGGCATGCTGATGCAAGTAATGGGCTCCCATGGCCTGGAGTGGCTCCTTCACAGTCTGGCATTGAGTGTCTGTGGCTTTTCCAAGCTCATCATATAAGCTGTCAGTGAATCTACCATTCTGGGGTCTGGAGGATGGTGACCCGCTTCTCACAGCTCCACTAGGCAGCACCCTAGTGGGGACTCTGTGTGGGGACTTCAATCCCACCTTTCCCTTCTGCATTACCCTAGCAGAGTTTCTCCAAGACGGCTCTGCCTCTGCTACAGACTTCTGCCTGAACATCTAGACATTTCCATACATCCTCTGAAATCTAGGCAGAGGTTCCCAAACCTCAGTTCTCGACTTCTGTGCACCCACAAGCCCAACACCACATGAAAGTCACCAAGGCTTGGGGCTTCCACCCTCTGAAGCAATTGCCCCTTTTAGCCATGGCTGGGATGGAAGGTACCACATCCCAAGGTTGCATAGAGCAATGAGGACAGGCACCATGTCCTCGTGAACGTTTGGGAGGATGCAAACACACACTTTCTCATGAAAACTCCTCCTATGTTTTCATGAGAAAATAATTCATTTGCACTATGAGGAAACGTGTTGAACAAAATCCCATTTTTCATGAGCACAATTTCAGTGTCTGTGAACTAATGATACCTTCTTGAGTATATGGGTGTGCATGAGCTAGGAGTGTGAACTAATGATACCTTCTTGAGTATATGGGTGTGCATGAGCTAGGAGTGTGAACTAATGATACCTTCTTGAGTATATGGGTGTGCATGAGCTAGGAGTGTGAAGCCTGGTGGAAAGGGTGCTCAGTAAGCACCCTGCTCTGTTTTCGTGGCCTCGATGAAACTGCTCAGTACAATTAAGTGAGGAGACCGAGTAGCTGCACAGAATTTTGTTTCCTTAAACAATCTTACCAATAACCATTCAGTTTCACCCTTCAATGGTTAGTTGATCTGTCTATGGTCACCTAATACCATTGTTAAGAATTTATTTCTCAGTGAAGAATACTTATGTATTCAACAACCAAGCAGTTGCTAATCTTGTACCTTATGTGGAACTCCAAGATTGTAAAAATAAAGATGGCCTAGTCCCTGCCTTTCTGTCTGGTAAGGGTAGTGCCATGCAGTCAGTTCATCTCAGTGCAATGTGCAGAGTGACCCAATGCTGAGGCATGCAGGAAGCTCTAGGAGAACTGATGGGGTGGTACAAAAGCCTTTTAGGGAATTGGGAATGGAAATCACATTGAATTGAGTCTTAAAGTACTTCAGGCTGAGAGAGCAATGAGCCCCTTAGCAGGACCAAGCCCCTCGAGGACTAATGCTGCCTGTGACTCTTCTGAAACACTAGAACTGAGAGCACTCAGGGCTTCACTGTGGCTTTCCTCAGACGTAAACACCTTTGGGGCTTTTCTTAGCTGTTCATCTCTCTTGTGAATTTGGCTAGGGCATCACATCTTGCTAATTCATTTCCATACTCTGAATGTTTTTTAGAAAGCCTACACCTTAAAAGACTTTTGCCCACAGGAGGTGAGGGAGAATGGTTTAGGAAGGGCATTAGAATCATGCTTTTCATGCTTGATGCGTTGCATGTAAGTAGAATGTCTCCGTCTGGATTCCTGACAGTAATAAAATTGCAGCCTTATTTATGGCACTGAGCTATTGCCACCAATGACGTATGACTGCAGTATATTACCCAAGTGAGGGGTTCCCCTGATGCATGTTTCAAAAGAGATGACAAAAGGTCTCAGTAGCAGATTGCACTAATTAAGCAGAATGGCTAAAGAAGAGTGACGGAGACTTTAAGATAAAGATACAAGTGTGAAACTGTTCTGGGCTCTTAAATATATAAACATATATGTGTATATTAACTGTAGGTTCCTCCAAAACATTCGAAAAACATTCACAACCAAAACAGTGTAAATTAGTTCAGCTATTGTGGAAAGTGGTGGCATGGTGCCTCAAAGAGCTTAAACCAGAATTACCATTTAACATGGCAATCTCATTATAGGGTATACACTCAGAGGAATAAAATTCATTCTACTATAAAGACATACACACATATGTTTATCATAGCACTATTCACAATAGCAGAAACATGAACTCAATCTAAATACCCATCAATGGTAGACTAGATAAAGAAAATTTGGTATTTATACATTATGGAATACTATGCAGCCATACAAAGGAATGCGATCGCATTCTGTGCAGCAACATGGATGGAGCTGCAGACCATTATTCTAAGCAAAATAATGCAGGTATGGAAAATCAAATACCATTATGTTCTCACTTATAAATGGGGGCCAAACAATGAGAACACATGGACACAAAACAGACACCAGGGCCTGCTTGAGGGTGGAGACTGGGAGGAGGCAGGACATTAAAAAACATCACTATCAGGGCCAGGCACCATGGGTCAAGCCTGTAATCCCAGTACTTTGGGAGGCAGAGGTGCGTGGATCACAAGGTCAGGAGTTTGAGACCAGCCCAGCCAACATGATGAAACCCCAATTCTATTAAAAATTAGCGGCCGGGTGCGGTGGCTCAAGCCTGTAATCCCAGCACTTTGGGAGGCCGAGGAGGGTGGATCACGAGGTCAAGAGATCGAGACCATCCTCGTCAACATGGTGAAACCCCGTCTCTACTAAAAATACAAAAAATTAGCTGGGCATGGTGGCACGTGCCTGTAATCCCAGCTACTCAGGAGGCTGAGGCAGGAGAATTGCCTGAACCCAGGAGGCGGAGGTTGCGGTGAGCCGAGATCGCGCCGTTGCATTCCAGCCTGGGTAACAAGAGCGAAACTCCGTCTCAAAAAAAAAAAAAAAAAAAAAAAAATTAGCCAGGTGTGGTGGCAGGCATCTGTAATGCCAGGTACTTGGGAGGCTGAAGCAGGAGCATTGCTTCATCCTGGGAGATGGAGGTTGCAGTGAGCCAAGACCACACCACTGCACTCCAGCTTGGGCAACAGAGTGAGATTCTGTCACAAAAAAAGAAAGAAAGAAAGAAAGAAAGAAAGAAAGAAAGAAAGAAAGAAAGAAAGAAAGAAAGAAAGAAAGAAAGAAAGAAAGAAAGAAAGAAAAACATATCTATCAGGTGCTAATGCTTATTAGCTTGTTATCTGGGTGACTAAAGAGTCTATACACCAAACCCAGATGACATGTAATTTACCTGCACAAGTCTCTGCACACGTAACCCCAACCCTGAAATAAAAGTTGAAAAACCAAACAAAAAAACAAAGCCCTTGATTTCTTAGGGAATCAACTTACCTGCTATTTTAGTTAAACACATAGAAGTATCACTGTTGATTTTGCAGAGGCTCAATCATGGCTCATCACAGCCTCAACAACCTGAGCCCAAGAGATCCTCCCACCTCAGCATACTGAGTAGCTGGGACTACAGGTGTGCACCATGAAATCTGGCTTTTTTTTTTTTTTTTGGCAAGGTTTCTCCATGTTTCCCAGGCTGGTCTTGAACTCATAAGCTCAAGCAATCCAGCCACCTCGGCTTCCCAAAATGGTGGGATTATGGGTATGAGTCACTGTGCTGGCCTATTTACCTTCTCTAATCAGCAATTTCCTCTTCTTAGAAAACAAGAGGGAAACAAGCTACAGCAGAATGTTGTTACAAAGTTTAAGTAAAATAAAACATGTAATATGCCAGTCCAGGGCATGCATATAGTAAATGCTCATTAAGTATCAGCTCTTATTTATATTATTCTAAGAGAAAGACGCATATTCCTAACAGAAGTATAGACAACCTTTGTAGACATGTGTTATAAAGTCAGCAGGTATCTGCTGTTATCAGCTGACTCTGCATTTATCTATAAAAAAGGAATAAAATAGAATTATCCTTGACCAGATGGCTGTTGGTTAACTTTCAGGCAAAAACCGTATCAGTAAGAAATTTATAACATTTTAGAACCCAGGGGATTTCTTGCACTTAGAAGTAACCAGCAGTGAAAATTTATAGTATTGTAGAAGTAGGGAAGGGTGCCTTAGCTTCTCAGCTATGCAAACTTGGACAAGTCACTTAACTGCTTGAAAGCTTCAAATCTTCTTTTCTACAACCACAAAATAAGAATGATTTCTTTAAAATGTCTTTGTCCCTCCCACCATGTGAGGACACTGCAAGAAGGTGTTACTATCTTTGAGAATGTAGGCCTCCCAAGTGCAGGGGCTCATGTCTGTAATCTCAGCACTTTGGGAGGCCAAGGCTGGCGGATCGATTGAGGTCAGGAGTTTGAGACTAGCCTGGCCAACATGGTCAAACTCTATCTCTACTAAAAATACAAAAATTAGCCTTGTGTGGTGGCAGTCACCTATAGTCCCAGCTACTTGATAGTCTGAGGCAGGAGAATTGCTTGAACCTGGGAGACAGAATATGCAGTGAGCTGAGATCGTGCCTCTGTACACCAGCTGGGGTGGCAAAGTAAGATTCCATCTCAAATTTTTTAAAAAAGGGAATATGGGCCCTCACCAGACACGAATTCTGCTGGCACCTCGTCCTTGGACGTCGGCACTTCCAGAACCATGAGGAATAAATATGTGTTGTTTGTGAGCCACTCAGCTAATGGGATATTGTTATAGCAGCTTGGGTGGACTAAACACATGGAAATGCATGTAATCCTCTCAATAAATCCTCTTTTGTAGCTGGGGAAGCTGAGTCTCTAACAGGTCAAGTTACAACACCTGCCATAGTTTTATTCCTAGAAGGTGTTGCAGCTGACTCTTCCTTCCATGCACTTTGTATTTATTATAGCTCTGCTTAATTTTGTGTCTTTCATACCCCACTATCATGTTATAAAATTGTGCATGATGATATTTAAGCTTGGGTGATGGTGTTTCTTGACAATACAAATTGATAAATGAGTCAGTTACATGTGAGTTTTTGTTTTGTTTGAGATAGGGTCTCCCTCTGTCACCCAGGCTGCAGTGCAGTGGCATGATGGTAACTCGTGCAGTGTCAAGCTCCTGGGCTCAAGCTGTCTTCCCACATCAGCCTCCCAAATTGCTGGGATTATAGCCATGAACAACTGCATCCAACCATGTGAATTTTTTTTTAATGTTTTAAAACACACATGAAATAACAAAAGTATTTGTAGATGCCTACATTTGGTCATTGTATACACAAAATGTTTTTGTGGCTTTATTATTCTTTATAAATATTAATAAGTATGCATTTGCAAAATAAATGAACATTTATCTTCCATCTGTAAGCATGCTTATATATACGGTTCTTTTGTTGTTAGTCTTATAGGCAGAAGAACTGTATATATAAGAATGCTCAAGAACAATTTTCCTCTTTTCACATTTTCCCCTTTGCCGTGTTGTAGTGGTTTGATAAGTTCCCGTGAACGTTCTGATAAGCGAAGTTAAAAATTAACCTGTCTCCTGTTTAAGTCAAGTGAGATTAGGGATCACCGAGGAAAAGCTTCATGTTAGACCCAGAAAAGTAGCACGAGCCTGAAGAGGGACATGCCAGGTAAAAAGAAAAAATGAAGGAAAAAAAAAACAACGGTTTAAGCTTCGTAGAGAAGGAGCCTGATGATCCTTAGAGAATTGCTGGGGTAGCGTGCGAGGACAGGGCATATGAGGGAATCAGAGTCCGTCTGAGCCATAAAGCACACATCCAGCAGGCAAATATAACCTGAGAATTTGACCAGACTTCAGGATTCAAGACTGTGCTGTGGGGCAGAAACACACCAGCCATGGAGAGAGTAGCAGGTGTGGAGACCACAGGTACACGAACTTGAGACGCAGATGCATGAACTTGCCTCATTTTCAAGGTGTTGTCCACAAGGAAAGTACAGGCATTGGCTGTGGTCATTTCCTACCTCATTTATCTTTTATAAAATCATATCCGGCAGGCCTGGTATGCGTAGGGCTATACGTGTCATCCGAATCTCACACAACATATATCAAGTTCAGCCTATTGATACCAAAGAGAGTGATTTCATGTGTAAAGAAACAATGCAGGGCATTGTTGGGAAATTGGCTTCAACGTTTAAAAAAGTTGGTGTTGAGCCTCCCTGTGTGAGGGCTCAGATGAGAACTGAGACCACGCACCCAGAGTGTCTGTTGAGTGAACAATATCTCAATATTGTCAGAAATCTTGGTGCGGCAACAATTGAGAAATCTCTCTCTTTTCTCCATGCTACTCCTGTGCTAGAGGCTAGGGTTACTCAACTCCATTCCAGGTGCAGGACTGAATTCACCTTTCTCCTCACTGTCCTGGGATATTGGGAAACAGAGATCGCTTCTGCTCAAATACTTAAAACCCGTGTTCTCTGCCACACTTGATGATACGATTTCACTTGCCTTTATTAGGTTTACAATATTCAGATACTGTATAAAAGAACCATTGTTTTACTGGGTTGGAAAAATAAATTAAGTCTTTGAGTGGTGGATGACTTTGATAAGAAACCCCACTTGTGGATACACAGGGAGCTGATATTTTTGAAGTCTGTTTAACAGAAGCCGTGACGCTCCAGTTTGCCTGAAAGTTCAGGCGAATGCGCAGACAGCCACCAGCTCTGAGGCTCAGAGCAGCTTTTCTGCTCCGTTTGTTAAATGGGGTGTTAGTTTGCAGAACAGTGATTTAAAGCCTGAGTTCTCCATAGAATCCCTCCTGTGTGCAGTGAGGATTTCAGCTTGAATTCCTGTGCCAGTTTAAAATCAAACCTTTCTTTTGTGGCAATAAATTGCTAGTACTTTGGAAGGATTCTAATGAAAGAACCCAATCCAAGGTTATTCAAGAGTGAGGTTTCACTGTAGGCTGAAATTCATTGGCTGGGCTGTTTGCCCTGGCAATGAGTTAACCTCAATTAAGAAACCAGAGGCAATAAAATAAATAAAAACAGAAATAAAACAAAACAAAACAAAACTGAAATTAGCATTTGTTGAATGTCTAGTCTCTATGCTGTCGTACAGGGCGCCATTATTTGAGTGTTTGCTCTCTGTCGCCATTCATACATTGAAACCCAACCCTCAGTATATTAAGAGGTAGGGCTTTCAAGAAGTGTCTATGCGATTAAGGGTGGAGCCCTCAAAAGTGGCATCAGTGCCCTTAGAAAAGAGTCCCCTGGGAGTTGGTTTGCTCCTCCCATCATGTGAGGACACAGCAAGAAGCCAGAGCTGTCTAAGAGCATGAGGGCCCTCACCAGATGCTGGTACTGCTGGCACCTTGTAGTTGGACTTTCCAGAAATAAATATTTGTCTTCTATATGCCACCCAGTCAATGGCTATTTTGTTAGAATAGCCTGAATGAACTAAGACACATGGAAATTCACTTGATCCTCTTAATAACCCTCTTTGACAGTTGAGGAAGCGGAGTCTCGGACTGATCAAGTGACATGTCAAAGTCCCATTCCTAGAAGGTGGTAGAACTGATTTCAAAATCTAAGCACTTTCTGTCAGCTCTGCTTAACCTTATTTGTTTCATACACCACAATCGTATTATAGAGTAGTAAATAATGATACTTAACCTTGGGTGATGGTGTTTCTTGACTATTCAAATTGATAAATGAATTAGGCACATGTGGGTTCTTTACATTTGAACACACATATTAAAAAACAAAATGAAGGTATTTGTAGATGCCTAAATTTGGTAGTTGTATACATAAAATATTTTGCAACGTTATATTCTTTACAAAAATTATTAATTATAAATTTGGAAGTTAGTGGACTTTTGTCTTTAACCTTCCAGACTATGCACTTTCAGTCTTACAGACTCAGGGCAAAATAGACTGTATATAAATACTGCACAGCAACTGATAACAGTTGTTTCTTATGGGAATATAGGTTAACAACTCTGGTACCATTACGCATGTATAATGAAGATGAAAACTTGAGTAAATTGATGCAGAGTGATAAGGCTAGTTTCTCACTGTGGGAGTGAGAATTTTCATATTAGCAAGGACAGAAGGCTAGGATAATTCATCTGGCAATAGATTAGAGTTAAGGACATCAAATAAACTCATGATTAGCTTAGGAACAAATATTGATAGATACGTACATGTACACAGACTAATATACACACATATATTTCCTTGCTCTGCCAGCTGAAAAGACATAGAAATAATAACACCCCATAATAATGAGCATACCTAATGCCTAGATCTTGATTTATATTACCACTTATCAATAAGAATCAGGGATACTTTCAGAGATGGCTTGATTTAAGATTAGGGAAGAAATTTTACATGACTTCTTTGCATCTTGTAGCACCAGAAATAATGTAAAGTGTGTGTGTGTATACACATTTAATGCATATGTCTACATAATATCTTCATATATAGTACATACATAGATATACATGTGTGTTTAGATAGATATGAAGAAACAAACAAAACAAGACAAAACACAGTGATGGGACATGGGATTCAACTGAAAGAGGTTCCCGTGGACAAAGATTGAACAAATTAAACAACAAAATAAAGTAATAGTGTGTTACGACTTAAATTAGAAAATAAATATCCATGAGTCCATACTAGTATAAGTAAATGGCTGAATAAATAAATGAAAAAGAATAGACAAATATCCCTTGCAGAAAAGTTCCCAGATAATGTATGGAGACACTCTGTCCTGGGGGAGATGGAGCATGGCTCCCAGTCTTTAAGGATGGTTTGGGTTGCACACGGAGACTTGTTTCCCAATGTTGTAAGTATGGAAAGAGGGAAAAGGAGAAACTCCACAGTGGAGAAACCTGAGAAATACCACTTCAGTCAACATCAACAGTGATTAGTCATGTTGCTGGTATGTGTTCTTTACATGATGTGATAAGAAGCCACTTAACCTCTGTGGTCTTCTTCCCTCAAACTGAGTAAAAGATCAGAAAATCTAAATTGAGGGCTAGGCATCATGGCTCTCACCTGTAATCCCAGCTGTTTGGGAGGCCATGGTGGGCAGATCACTTGAGGTCAGGAATTCAAGACATGGCTGGCCAAGATGGTGAAACTCCATCTCTCCTAAAAATGCAAAACATTAGACAGGTGTCATGGCATCCACCTGTAATCCCAGCTACTCAGGAGGCTGAGGCTGGAGAATCACTTGAACCCAGAAGGCGAATGTTATAGTGAGCAGAGATTGTGCTCCTGGGTGACAGGGTAGACTCCATCTGAAAAATAAAGAAAGAAAGAAAGAAAAGAAAAAATAATCTTAAATTGAGAAACATGCTATAAAGTTTCTTTGTTAGTGTCCCAAATTATCAAGGTCTTCAAAAACTAGGGATGTTTGAAAACAGTGACAGTGAAGAGAAACTTAAGGAAACACGACAACCAAATGTAATGTGTTGTCCTGGATCAGAAAGAGGACAGTTGATAAAAGAAACAAAGAAACCTGAATAGAGATTTCCCTTAGTAATAGTCTATCAGCACAGATTCATCGATGATAACAAATGTTCCATAAGAACGTAAGGTGTTAAAATACAGAAAACGGGTTTGGGGTATATGACAACTGTATTATCTTTGCATTTTTGTCAACAGTCTAAAACAGTTTTGAAGTAAAAAGTAAAAACCTTGTTTTTTAAAGCAATAGACTTTTGAACTCCCAATAGATTAAGTGATTAAATACATTTTTAACCTAGGATCGCTGTGCTTTTTAAATGGCACAATCACATTTATAGGAAGGGTCCAGGCAGACATGACGTCAGAGATCAGAGGAGAGCACAGAGAACTTCCGCAAGGCTGCGGGGGCATCCCACTGCCCCTGTCCTGCTCAAAGGCCTAGGTGCTGCTGGCTGGCCCCAGACGGTGGGCTTCCTCTCGCACTTCTCCGTCCAGGCTCTAAAAAGCAGAGAGTTTGTCTTGAAGCCCACTTAAGACTCTGTCCTCTGGGCACGAGAACAGAAAAGGTAGTATGATTGTGGGTGTGCAGCATCCTTCATGAGAAATAGTTCCAAGACCCACGACTTCTGATCCATAGGGATTGAATTTCCAGGCAGCCGTTCTGGACTGCGTGTTCTAATCATACATAAGTATCTGTACAAAGAATCATTTCTGCTTTCTGGCTGCACACTAAAGTGAAAATTCTAGTTTATGTATTAAACTCTAGATTGATTGGATTAGTCCTTACTGACTGATGAAATATTTGCAGACAGGCAGGCTTTTCTTCCATGCATTAGTTTGACATTACTTTGTTCCTAGAATGTTCTATATCGCTTACAAAAATATGTTCGATGATATTAGGATAAATTAGAGAAAACAAAGGCCTTCACGAATGATGTGAAGGCAAAGGGTATAAAGAAAGATAAAAGTGAGGTCAGGTGCGGTGCTCACATCTGTAATCCCTGCACTTTGGGAGGCCGAGGTAGGTGGATTACTTGAAGTCAGGAGTTCGAGACCAGCTTGGTCAACATGGCAAAACTCCGTCTCTACTAAAAATACAAAAATTTGCCAGGTGTGGTGGCACACACCTGTATTCCCAGCTACTTGGGGGACTGAGGCAGGAGAATCACTGGAATCTGGGAGGCAGAGGTTGCAGTAAGCCAAAGTCACACTACTGTACTCCAGCCTGGGCAACATAGCCAGACTTGGTCTCAACAAAAAAAAAAAAAAAGAAAGAAAAGAAAGATAAAATTTAACCAAGGATAGGCAATTAATCCATAAAAGCCTGCTGTGAGGTTCTGGTAGTTTTGAACAAGAGACACAAAACATAGTTATAAATTTTCTGGCAATCAGCATATGGAAGAAAGCATAATGAGATGTGTAAGTCACACTGAGATAAAAATGGGTCATTTGAAACACAACACCAGGAGTTTTTAGGATTTCAATGATTCTCTTTGGTAAGTGCCTGATATGTACCTATTCCTGGCTGCTAGATATGTATAGCACCCTAAACATCTTCAGCGTGCCAGCTAATCACTCCTTAGCGTTATCTGCAAACCATTATTCAATAAATAAAAGCTCACTGCAACCAACCATACACTGTTTCTATGTTTGGTGGTTAAAATGAGCTTGACTCAAAGTTCCCTGTGTATTAGTCTGTTTTCACAGTGCTGTAAGGAACTACCGGAGACTGGGTAATTTATAAAGAAAAAAGAGATATGATTGACTCACAGTTCCACATGGCTGGAGAGGTCTCAGGAAACTTACTATCATGGCAGAATGTGAAGAGAAAGCAAGGACCTTCACATACTGCAGGAGAGAGGGTGGGGGAAGCTTTTAACCAACGCTTTCAAACCAACAGCTTTTGTGAGAACTCACTCATTTTCAGGAGAACAGCATGGGGAAAACAGCCCACGTGATATAATCATTTCCCATCAGGTCCGCACCCCCACATGTGGGGATTACAATTCTACATGCAGTTTGGTGGGGACGCGGTGCCAAACCATATCTCCCTGTATATTTTTGTATCAGCCCTCTTGATTTGTGCTTCAGAGCTTATGGTTGAACTCATGCTTACGTTTATTTGCCACAAGCAGCTTACACGACGTCTGCTCATCTCTGTTGTGTCTTTCCTCCCCCACCGAGAGTTTCCTGCAAATAAATGTAGTAAATATATAGAGTTTATATTGTACTTCAGATTACTCCAAGTATGTTCTCCTAATTTGAAGACAATCCCTCCAGCTGCACCTGTTCTTCTAAGATGCAATTACATAAGAGAGGCAGAAATGAAATTGTTCTTAAGCATCCTAGAGCCGTAGTTGCAGGAAACAAACATACCTGGAATTCAGAACTCCTAGAACGCCTGGCCCTCTTTTGTGAAGTGGCGACTGTTGTGTTATCTCTCAGAAAGTGCTGGAAGCAGCTTTAAGGAAACAGCTAGGAGCTTGGCAAATCACACTGAGGACACTGGGTGTGCTGTGATAGCTGGGTGTGAGGGAAGCTGTCCAGGGCCAATGTGGTGACCAGAATCCTCTCACAACAGCAACCTAGGCTGGGCACAGTGGTTCACATCTGTAATCCCAGTGCTTTAGGAGGCCAAGGCAGGTGGATCACCTGAGGTCAGGAGTTCGAGACCAGCCTGATCACCATGGTGAACCCTGTCTCTACTAAAAACACAAACATTACAAAACAAGCTAGGGGTGGTGGCTCATGCCTGTAGTCCTAGCTACTTCGGAGGCTGAGATAGGAGAATCACTTGAACCAGGGAGGTGGAGGTTGCAGTGAGCCAAGATCACGCCACTTTACCCCAGCCTAAGTCTCAAAAAATAATAATAAAAAAAAATTAACCCAAAAGGATGCTATTTGTAAGGATGCAAGAGGTAACTCTTATAAATTTGAACAAGAACAGAAGAGTCTGAGATGTGATTTTGGAGATTTATGCTAAGGACTGAGCAGTCAATTTAATTTTTGCAACTGCTGCTAATATAAAGACCATCTTTTCCCCCACCTGGTATAGCTCTGGGAAGTGTGGGTAAAAAGGATGTACGTAAATTGTTGTTCTTTGTGAGCAATCCCAAGCCTCTTGAAGAAATGTCTTCCATGTGTCTCCTCAGCACTCAGCCCTTCCTTTCCTCTATCCCGGCAGTCATCACCTAACTGGTGTCTTGTTTGATTTTTTCACATCACTCACTAGGCTACGTATGACTCCTTGAAGGTGTGGAAGATAACATTTTATCTCCACAGTCTTACACATGGCCAGAATCAGAGTAGAGAGTCATTCAATCCTCGTTGAATGAAGACCTATGCTATTTCCTGGAATGCTTTGACATAATGCATCTAGGAGTTGAATGCTACATTTATATTTTATGGACTAAATGGGTATGGTTGAAGGGGAAGGGAGTTATAAAAAATTTGAGGAGTAAGCAGAGCCAAATTCTTATGGATGTATATGATGGTATTTTTATGTTTTTATGGCATGACAAAGCTATAATCACTTACCTTACAGCTTAGGAAAACCCAATTTGATTTAAATTCTAAACTGTAGCATCACAGTATATTAAATCAACACATAAAAGACCTGGTTGCTAACACCAACTTTGCTTTGTGAAGCCATAGAATTGCCTTTGTGTTACTCCACTGCATGAATGCATTTGAAAATAATACAATTACCATTTAAGGAAGATTAAGCAGAAGGGTTATTGTAATCTGAATACATGAACGACTAGCTCTTTAAAATAAATATCCATTAAATAACAGGAGTATGTATATGAATCTTATCAAAGTGCTTTGAGGCAACCACAGTTAATGAGTTTATCATTATGACTCTTAAAAAATCACAGCTCTCCAGAGAAATGATTTATTTGGGTGCAGCTATTGCAATCTAACTCTACACTCAGAAAACAGATAGCTATTTTGTGAGGCATTCCTTGAAGTTAAGACTTTTCAAACTAAGAACTCAAGATCACAAAGATAAAAGTTGGCAGCCATGTTCTTAGAGGTTCTATAGCTGTGTGGCCTCTCTAGGTCTCCGAGTCCATTTCTAGATTGAATCTAATGCCTATACATCCTTTGTCAGATTAATGTGATGCTTTTGGAAGTGTTTTGTAGGTTAGGAAATACTGCCAGAGCTTTGATCTCATTTTTCTTAGTATTAGTGTAACGGAGACATTAGCACAACTTTAGATAATGCCCTTAGCTTACAGCTCCATTGAGGATATTGCCTGAACTTTGTCAACAGATTTCCAAGAAGATGACTGTCCATTTTCTTTTCTTTCTTTCTTTCTTTCCTTTTTTTTTTTTTTTTTTTGAGGAGACAGGGCCTTGCTATGTTGTCCTGGTTAACCTCAGACTCCTGGGCTTAAATGATCTTCTCACTTCTGGAGTAGCTGCACTACTGGGGCACCAGCACATCTGGCTTCAACCTTCCCTTTTTATGCTCTCTATTCTCCCCACTCCTGTTCTCACACACTCTGATTTAGACCCCGCTGTCCTGTGCTCTATGACTCTCATAAAACACCCTCACCCCTGTGCCCTTCTCTCCACTCTCCCACTCAATGAGGAAATGCTAAGCCTCTCAACTCCCAGCCAATCCCACGCAGCTTCTTTGTAGCTTACATGTCGCTAGATACATTTACACAGCTGTGATGTCTTAATACGTCTTCCAGGGTATGTCCAAAACCATTGGCAGACACTTCTACACATTTCCCGGATGAACCCAACATCTCATTCTCAGGGTTGGCTATTTCATACAGTCTCTCTCTTTCAACTTCTGGCATTCTCCTGGCCTCAACTCTCAGCTAATGACCTGACCTCATACTTGAAAAAGGGTGAACTAATGTCATGAAATGCATGTACATTTACTAGAAGTTTCTATTCAAAGAGAGAAATATTCTGGCTTTCCCTAAAGCCTGTTTTTTCTTGTATGCTGTATCTCATCCTCTCCCATGTACTCAGGAACTTCTAGAGGCATCTCTCATGTCCCCTTCATATCAGTGTCTCACTCTTTGCTAGACTTTGTCCACTAGCTTTCCTGGCCTCATGCATGTCTTAATACGATCCTTACAAAATCTCAAACCTCATTCAGTCCCACATCTCTCTCAAACAGTACCTCCATTTCCTTTCTCCCTTTCACAAAATGATTCTTGCTATTTCCACTTTCTTACATAGAATGTGTTTCTCAATCTACTTCATTTTGATCTTTGTTGCCACCAATACAATGAAATTCTCTTATCAGTTACCAATGACTTTCATATTCTCCAGTTTACTAGTTAATTATGTGTCCCTTATCTTATCTAACTATTCAGTAATACCGGCAGCATTAGCCAGTAACTTTCTCTCAGACACTGCAGTCTCTGGGTGTCCCTGGCACAAAATCTTCCTGCTTCAGTCTGTTTCTTCTCAGTCTCCTTTACTAACTCCTCATGTCTGCCAGAATTCCAAATATGTAAGCATTTATCTCCTGTACTTCTCTTCTTTTGTTCCATCTCTTTGCCATCTTCACTGTCTCCCAAGGTAATCTCACCTATTCCCAGTGGTCCCGTGAACAATAGTGTCCCAGATTTACAGGTCCAGCTTCAGCCACTCTTTTTTTTTTTTGAGACGGAGTTTCGCTCTTGTTACCCAGGCTGGAGTGCAATGGCCCGATCTCGGCTCACCGCAACCTCCGCCTCCTGGGTTCAGGCAATTCTCTCACCTCAGCCTCCTGAGTAGCTGGGACTACAGGCACGCACCCCCATGCCCAGCTAATTTTTTGTATTTTTAGTAGAGATGGAGTTTGACCACGTTGACCAGGATGGTCTCCATCTCTTGACCTCGTGATTCACCCACCTCGGCCTCCCAAAGTGCTGGGATTACAGGTGTGAGCCACCGCGCCCGGCTTGGCCACTCTTATTAGCCCTGGCCTCAGAGATCTGCTCCCGAGTCATTAGTTGGATGTTTTTGTTTATCAGATGGCTCTTGGACCCATGCTCTATACAATATCCAAAGCAGCCATCTAAGAGTCAAAAAAGTCATATGGTTCTCCTGCTTTAAGCCTTCTAATGGTTTACCATTGTAATTAAATCTTCATCACAACTTTCTAACCTTTCATGAGTTTGCCACTGCCAACGTCTCTTGCTCTTATTTACTACGGTTCAGCTGTATCGGACTTCTTCATTTCAGATTCAAAACATAATCTTCCTCCCACCTCTGTTTTTCGTTGGTTTGTTTCGCTTTGGATAAACTACACTCAGAATACACTTTTCCTAAATACCTACAGGACTAATTCTTCCTTGTTCTTTAGGTCTCAATTCAATCATTACCTTCTCAAAGAGGTCAACCTTCACATTAGCCACCACCTATTTCTGGATTTACTTTCAAACCTATTATGTATCATATTTTCTCTATAGCATTCGGCGTGATGTTCATTTTTTTTATTCATTAGGTACATATTGCCATTTTTCCTTTGACTGGAATGCAAACTCCATGAGAGCAGGTGCATGTTCATCTTCAGCCTTCGAGCCCTAGGATACTTACTGCCGGGGAAAGACATACCATGAATGTGTTCTGAATAAAAACGAGAACACGGCTTGGCATATTGAATCCATTTTTATCTGTAAGTGTTTATTGAATAAGTTAGGGGCCCAGGACTGTATTTGGAGCTGGAAGCCCAGATGAAAACTCACGGTCCTTTCCTTCAAAAAGTCTACACTGGAGAAGAGTTGTGATAAAACAATTATGAGACTGCTCTGGGAAAATGGACCCAACTCTGCCTGAGAGGAGCAGGGACCAGGTTCAGTCAGGACTTGAAGGAAGGGTGGCATCAAACCGCCCCAGGGCATGGAGTAGGAGGCGCGCATCCTGGCCACAGACAAGGAAGCGAGCTCAGTGAGCAGTTTCTCCACATGCTCTGGCGTCCCTGGCATGCAGCTTTGATCTACAGCTGGAACGGGACTGCCAACAAGTCAGGCTGCTGGGGAACTTCTCAGTCTGTGAAACACTTCTACTACTGTTCCTGCCTCAGATTTTTCATCTTGATTAAAATATATGCATTTATTTTATATATATTATAGGCACATAAATTTATGGCCAGGTGCAGTGGCTCACGCCTATAATCCCAGAACTTTGGGAAGACAAGGCAGACGGATCATGAGGTCAGGAGTTCCAGACTGACCTAATCAACATGGCAAAATCCTGTCTGTACTAAAAATACACAAAAATTAGCCTGACATGGTGGTGAGCACCTGTAGTCCCAGCTACTTGAAAGGCTGAGGCAGGAGAATCTCTTGAACCCGGGAGGTGGAGTTGCAGTGAGCTGATATTATGCCACTAGACTCCAGCCTGGGTGACAGAACAAGACTCTGTCTTCAAAAACATAAATTAATCAAAATAAATTAAGAGAAGATACATAAATTTATGTATGTAAACTTTGCATATAAAAATATATTTTTACATATATTAAATATATATAACATGAAATTTTCAGAGTGCTTCTGTAATGAATTACATACTCATTTATTTTTAAAATTTTATTTAAACTTGGTTTCCTAGAAATCCACTGAAATTAAAAATCGAGCACAAAGTCATTTTTGAGGGCTTTGTGGTTCACAGAAGGCCTGTAATTTGGGGGACAGCCTGACTGCCAGATCCCCCCTCCCCCATCACATGCTAAGATCCAAAAGAGACCTGACTGGGGTTCAGAATTTTTTTGAAGAGAAAGTTTAAAAAGTTCAAGGAGAAGGACAAGATGAATGATAAGGCACTCACCTTTTTATAGAAAAGGCACCCTGAGAAACTCATGTCAGCACTCGGCATTGAAGCCGAAAATGATATGCAGTCATAAACCTGGGAACTTAACCCAGCCCCGTCACCCAAAGCATGCACGCACAAAGAAACCCTATTCTTTGATGGATGCTTCTGCAGGTCACCTTCATTCTGACCATTGGCTTTCCTAAGTCTCTGTCTCTGTAACCAGAGCTGGCTCAATTATGTCCCATCAAAAAGAACAGATAGCAGGAAGGCCAGGTTCAGGGAGGGAGCTATAATTTTAGCAGCACTTCCTGTTATGAGTCTGACTTCTGATCCCTTGTGCTTGCTCAGGTCAGTGAATTGCAGCAAATGGCATGCATGAGTCACTCTCTCTCCTGGGTCAAGCACAGGCTGTAGGCAGACGTCTGAAGGACTTTTCCCTTTTTAGCTCCAGGAATTACACATCCAGTCCACCTTGCTCTCAAAGCATGTAGTTTGGGCAGAATTGGTCAGCAATACATATGTATTTGAACTGAAATTTGTAAAATAACACAATAATGTACTGTAACATTTTTATATTTAATCAGAGCAGAATTGTTCTCAGGTGCTACCAACCTAAGAAAACATTTTGTTCAAACTTCTCATCTGGAACAGGAGGAAGGCCTGGGAAGGGTAAGAAAGTCGCCTAAATCAAATCACTAATTAATGACAGAGCTGAGTCCAGCACCCAGTTTGTATGACTTTCACAACAGGGAGGCAGTCTGTGTGTCTGCTGGGTCTGCTAGGCTTCCTCAGGTTGCCTCATCCATCAGACAGCACTCAAACTTGGATGTGGCATGAGTCACAAGAAAATGGGGCCAGGGGAACACTTTTGTAAAGAGTTCTGTGGTAGAATTGCAGTGTGTTAGATACTGGAGGCCGTGATTCAGCATTACAGTTAGAATTTAATTTCCTTGTTTGTAAAATGAAAGGTAGTAGCTTCAGTGGTGGTTCCCAAACACGTCTTTCTGAATTGCCAGAGACCGTTTCATGACCTCAGATGTCTGTGTCCCGTCCTAGAACTCCTAAAGAGCAACTGCGGAGTTAAGAACATAAATGTCTCTTTTAGGGCCCTTCACTGTTCTAATGACGACCTAGGTTAGAACATGATTTTATTAGACTGCTCCAGATTCCTTATTCAATTCTAATATTCTGTGATGTCAATCAGTATTTTCCAAAATTTGCTTCTACTGGAAATCATGTTATCATCAAGATTGAGAAGGAAATGAAAGATTGAGAAACTTTCAAGAAGTCTTTAATTAACTGAAAATTTTTGACTATATTTTCTCAATGTATTGAGATAAAGAATCTTTTTTCTTTTTTTAAGACAGTCTCACTCTGTCGCCCAGGCTGGAGTGCAGTGGTGCAATCTCAGCTCACCGCAACCTTAGCCTCCCAGATTCAAGAAATTATCCTGTCTCAGCCTCCCCAGTCGATGGGACTGCAGGAGTGCGTCACCACATCCAGCTACTTTTTGTATTTTTAGCAGAGATGGAATTTCACCACGTTGACCAGACTGGTCTTGAACCCCCGACTTCAGGTGATCCCCCCGCCTAGGCCTTCCAAAGTTCTGGGATTATAGGCATTAGCCACTGCACCTGGCCAAGAACAATTTTTTTTAAAGCAACAACTATTAACACCTTAGAAAGTAATGCTCCCCAGAAGATGTTTTTAAAATAATCTAAATTATTAAGACAAGAAGCCTACATACAAATATAGAAAGTTTATAATTAAAAAAATACATGGTCATTCGTGTACATGTGTCCTTATAGTAGAAGGATTTATAGTCTTTTGGATATATACCCAGTAATGGGATTGCTGGGTCAAATGGAATTTCTATTTCTAAGGCCTTGAGGAATCGCCACACTGTCTTCATGGAATATTATGCAGCAATCAGAAATGATGAGTTTGTGTCGTTTGTAGGGACATGGATGAATCTGGAGAACGTCATCCTCAGCAAACTGACACAAGAACAGAAAATGAAACACCGCATATTCTCACTCATAGGTGGGTGATGAAAAATGAGAACACATGGACACAGAAAGGGGAGTACTAAACAGTGGGGTCTATTGGGGGGAAAAGGGGAGGGCCAGTGGGAGGGGGAGGTGGGGAGGGATAGCCTGGGGAGAAATGCCAAATGTGGGTGAAGGGGAGAAGAAAAGAAAGCACACTGCCATGTGTGTACCTACGCAACTGTCTTGCATGCTCTGCTCATGTACCCCAAAACCTATAATCCAATAAAAAATTAAAAAAAAAAAAATACATGGTCACCCTTTTAAAAACAGTTAGATAAGGGAAACAGACTGACAAAACGATTCATTCAATCACTGAAGACACATTTTCTCTTAAGGGCTGAGTGTTCAGAATTAACAATAGATTTCTGAGATGTCTGGCTCTTTAATGTAAATGTGTACTGTCTCTACCCGGAAAGGTGCTTCTCTTAGACCTTGTTTTTCTGGGAAAGGTGAAGAATAATGAGATGTCTACTTTATTTGAGTAGTCAGATGTTTACAAATGAGCAATCTCTAGATAGATCTTCCTTTTGGAGTTTGCGTTCCTTTTGCAGTTCACCTCTTTGGGTTTTCAATGTTTCCTCTGACTCCAGATGAAAAACTAGCTTGAAATAAATACCCCATGACAGCCACAAAGCCCTTCTGTACAGAACTGTGTCCGCTGCCGACGGACTTGGAATGAGAGTCAGGCTTGTGCAGAGGCATCCGGGGTCAGATGCAGAATGACCCGCTCCTCTGGTTTCACTTAAACGCACATTTTCTCCATGGAGATAACACACACCTCCAGATCTGGTTACTTGCTCCTTAAGGGATCTCATTTGTCCGAATGTAATTTTTAGCCTTTGAAAATGTCTTAAACTTAGGTTTGTCCCCTTAATAATATACATTTAAAAAAAGAGTCCTTTAACAAAAAGAGATGAGTATACAGACACCAGGTAAAAAGTGGAAGTGCTAACTCGTCATATTCCTGAGGATTTCATCAAAAGGACTGCCGTTTTTGAGAAGCAGGCCGAGGACTGCCATTCCATCCTTAGCATTCACATCTGCACATGTTCACGGGCTGGGGCTGCTCACAGCCTCTCCCAGTGCCCGCCTCTGCCTCTTCATCTGACGGGGAATTCCTGACTCCTCCACTAGTGTCTGCATTTGCTGTTGCTAAAGCGTTCATGGGAAAACACAAAAATAATTGAGTCTCTTGCTGCCTTCATTCCTCCCTCCCGCCCTCCCTCTATCACTCCCTCTCACCATCACCCCTTCCTTCCTTCCTTCCTTCCTTTCTCTTTCTTTCTTGCCTCCATCCTTCTTTTCCCCCCTCCCTTCCTGCCTCCTTTCTGTCCATCTGTCCTCCCTCATCTTTCATCACTCTCCCCTTCCCTCTCTTTCCTGCTTCCTTTTTTCTCTCCTTCCTTCCTTTCTTCTTTCATTTATCCCCCTCCCCTCCCACCCTTGTCTTCTCCTTTCCTTCCTTTTCCTTCTTTCACCCTTCTCTCTCTTCCTCTCTCTCCCTCCCTTCCGTCCTCCTCCCCCCCTTCTTTCTTCTTTCCCTTCTTTTTCCTTCTTTCACTCTTACCTTTCTTCTTTCTTTCATCTGTCCTTTCTTTCTCCCTCTCTTCGTTTCCTTTCTTGTTTCCGTCCTGCTTCTCTTCCATCTTCCTCCCTCCCATCTTCCCTCTTCCTTTCCTCTTTTCCTTCCTTCCTTCTTTTTCTTCCTTTTTGAATATTCTATCTCCAAATTCTTATTGCACACTCATTACATGTCAGATAAAATTCTGTTTCCAGAGACAGAAGTAAAACACATAATTGCTGCCTTGAAAAAGCTGTGATTACTGAGCCTAACTGAACCAGGAAAGCCACCAACTGCACAGTGGGGTTCTCACGGTCATGTAGGAAAGACTGTGAGAACAGGGCATAAGGAGACACTGCGGAGCTGGGGTGCATGCGGAAAGGTGCCCAGACAGCTTGCCAGAGAAGAAAGTGCCTGCCTCAGGTCCTGAGGGGTACAGGAGAACCCACAGAATGTAGAAATGGAGAAAACACTTTCCAAGCAGCAGAAATCCTAAGTGGATGGCACAGAGATACAAAACTACACTAGCAAACCTCAGCGAGTGTTCCGAAAGGGCGGGCGTTTGTGGGACACAGACTGTGTTGGACATGAGCCATGTCACCATGACCTGGAGTGCGTACTTGAGGAGAATGGACCTCGTCTGATAGGCGACAGGAAGTAAAGCACGTTTAGCATTTACACAGCACTTTCTGCGTTAGGGGATCTCATTTGAGCTAATGTGATCTTAGCTTCTGAAATGTCTTAAACCTCACTTTGTCCCCTTTATTATAATAATATACATTCTTAAAAGGAGTCTTTCAAAAAAAGAATTGGTGCAGAGAAATCTAGTAAAAAGTAGAGTGTTAACTAATCATGTTCCTGCAGATTTGATCAAAAGAATTGGTGTTTTTGAAAAACAGATTCAGGGCTGTCACTGGACAGCCCACCATATCATGAAAAGCGCATCTTGTATGGAAAATAAAGACTTATAGTCATAAAAAAAAAAAAAAGAGCCTTCATCAGATTGAAGAGACAACAAAAAAAAAACGTAAATAACGGAAAAGCTGAGGGAAATTAAAGCCGTGCTGTTTTAAACTGATTTTGTTCCTGTTTTCATGAAAAGACATGTGCTGCATAAAGACTGCGTGGCATCGCTGTCAAATGTGTACCTTGCACATTATAACCGCCTTAACGGAACATGTGCAGTTACATGTATCATTGATAAATAGGTGGAGACATGTTTCCTAATAGACAATGAACCCTATGAATGTGTTCATATGTATTCAAAATAAATGTAACCACTCTGCTTACACTGATTATCCCAGGGACATCAGGAAAACAGGAACAAAATCAGTTTAAAACAGCACGGCTTTAATTTCCCTCAGCTTTTCCGTTATTTACGTTTTTTTTTTGTTGTCTCTTCAATCTGATGAAGGCTCTTTTTGTTTTACTGATTGATAACTTTCCTAGAGCCCCGTTTATTCCTTAAGAGAAAGACAGTATTTTCTTGACGATATTGAAGTTCTTTAGACGTTTTCACGTTTCACGTTGGTAGCTTTCGCTGTAGCGCTTAGACTCATTTCTCCAGGTCCTGCTTGTTTGTTTTTGTTTCTAATTAAGTGGATTTTATGGTTCAGGGATTTAGACAATGCCAAAAAATGTAATTAAAATCACACTGGTCACAAGAGGAGACTTTTGGCAAAAGCATATATTATTCCCCTCCTGAAAAAGGACGTTGGCCAACCGGATTTTTATCTAATTGTTTAGAAGGCCCAGGAGCTATCAGCTCTCCACACAACTTGTCTCCCTGCCAGCCCTCTGGGTTTCAGAGGCCTCTTCTTCAAAGTTCAAAGACCAACTTCACATTTTCTGTGAACCTTCTTTGGAATCTGCCCGAGGGAAGCACTTTGAGGTTAATCCCATGGCCTAACTCCAAAGGAGGGGCAAATGTATGTCTTTTATGAAAGACTCACTCAAATCAGAATCTTAGAGAGCTCCCAAGAGTAGCCTTTGACACAGAGTGGTGGCCGGCTCAAGCCGGTTAAAAGGAGCCAGAGGATGGTGGACATTTACATTTGGTGGCTGAGATGGACCGTTTAGACCAGAAAATAGAAGAAGGAGATGGCTTGGTCTGTTTTCCTTTCAAAGACCCCATGACCGAGGACGCTGCAGAGTCATAGGGAGGTTTTTTTGCTTAAGGATCTGATGACTGAATCATGACCCTTGGCAAATTCCCACCATAATGCACTCACAAAGCAGCTGGAAACTTCACTGAAATACAGAAAAACCTCACTGGGAAATGTTTGGTTGCCCTTTTAAAGAATTTTTACAAACATAAATAAAGGCAGATTAATAAATTCATAAAAATATAGGTGAGGATGGAAGAAGGGCTTGTCGTAAAGCAACCACAGTCTGTGTAAAGAAAAGTTTATAATAAATTAACTCTTGGAAAGAGAGAAAGAAGGAAGGAAGGAAGGGAGGAAGAGAGGGAGGGAGAGAGGGAGGAAGGAAGGAAGGAAGGAAAAAGGAGGGAGGGAGGAAGGAAGGAAGGAAGGAAAAAGGAGGGAGGGAGGAAGGAAGGAAGGAAAAAGGAGGGAGGGAGGAAGGAAGGAAAGAAGGAAGGGAGGGAGGGAGAGAGGGAGGAAGGAAGAAAAGAAGGGAGGGAGGGAGAGAGGAAGGAAGGAAGGAGGGAAGGAGGGAGAGAGGGAGGGAGGGAGGGAGGGAAGGAAGGAAGGAAGGAAGGAAGGAAGGAAGGAAGGAAGGAAGGAAAAGGAGGGAGGGAGGAAGGAAGGAAAGAAGGGAGGGAGGGAGAGAGGAAGGAAGGAAGGAAAAAGGAGGGAGAGGGAGGAAGGAAGGAAAAAGGAGGGAGAGAGGGAGGAAGGAAGGAAAGAAGAGAGGGAAGGAGGGAAGAAAAGAGGGAGGGAAGGAGGGAGGGAAAAGGAAAGAAAGGAAGGAAGGAAAGAAGGAAAGAAAGGAAGGAAGGAAAGAAGGAAGGAAAGGGAAGGAAGGAAAGAATGAAGAGAATAAAGGAGAAAATAGGAGAGGGAGAGGGAGGGAAGGAGGAAAGAGAGAAAGAAATGGGGAGGAGGGAGGAAGGCAGTAGGAGGAATCCTAATACCTATGAAGATGCCAGAGCACCAGCAGAGGACTGAGGACGTCTTCCTTCCTGCTCATCTGGATTGTACCTCACTTACTGGTGAACTTGCAATAGTTAGTTTTCCTCTCTGAATCCCGATTTCTTTTTTTTTGAGACCGAGTTTCACTCTTGTTGCCCAGGCTGGAGTGCAATGGCATGATCTCGGCTCAGTGCAACCTTCGCCTCCTGGGTTCAAGCGTGAATCTCAATTTCTGTATCAGCACAAATTGCAGAATTGGAGGAAATAATTTTTATTGTTTCTTCCTCTCTAAGATTTTGGTGAGTACATGTGTATGTGCTGCTAGTTTCCCTTAAAACCTGATACATAGCAGGAAAAACCTTTCTGAAATCGATGTGATTGTCAGGTGTTTGTTCCACAAAACTAGGAAAACAAATAAACCAACAGTGAGAACTTAACACATTTTTATTCTTGCATTTGCAGCTTTGCATTCAGAACTAATCTATAAATGTACATGATTTCTTGGAGTTCTCTTCTCCCTTGAATGGGTCTTGAAAAAAGAAACTGTTGATACGGGAGTAGAGATTATGTCCCTTATTTCAAATTTTAATTTCTTAAAATCATTTCTAGTTTCTTGGAATATGCTTGAAATTTCTACATAAATGACATTATTCATCTGACAGACTTAAAAACCTCCCAAGTAAGTATCTTAATACCTGCTCGAAATTTTAGTGTTTTTAAACGTTCGTGTCATAGCATCAGTTTTCTTCCTTCTGTACCGATGAGGAAGAAAATACATGTTTTTCCTCATGTTTACACGATGAGGAGTTAATGCAGACAAATAGTCACAAAGAAGAGAGAAATGAGCAGATTCACTGATCAGGGTCCTGATGTATCTGTTGGCTTCAGACATCTTTATGCCCATATTACCGCGTAATGTCGTACAAACATAGAACAAGACTCGGTCCTTGTTTGCATTCACTCTGAGGTGGGATAAAAGCCGGGCTGTCGGACCAAGCTCCTAGGTTCATGATCCCGCAGCGCCTCCTCACTTTGGCACACAGGCTGCTCACAGTCTAGCCTCTGCCCTCCTGTCTGGCTTCCTTTGCCAGGACCCCCTTCTCTCTCTCTCCCACAACTCACGCATGGGTGTGCATGCACACACGTAACACACTACATGTACACGTAAGTTACATCCTATGGTTTCTTCCACCATGGCGTCCTCTTTGGCTGGGGTGCTCTGTGCCATCCTCTCTAAGTGGCTGAACTTTGTACTTTACGACTGAGCTTGAGCCTCATTCTTCAGGCAGTCTCCCCCACTGTCTTGTCTGTCTTCTGCGTTTCCCCAGCACTTCACTGCATCCTTTACACGTTGAGTTGCATATCGGTTTACCAGTGTAAGCAGGGCAGGAGCTCCTCAGAGACAAGAACTGTTACTTCAGCCCTGAGCCCTGAGGGGGCATCCAACAAACATTTGTGATTTGGGTGCTACGGAGGGCTTTTAGACCAAAAAGCAACCAAAAGCACGCATCATTTAAATTGATAAAGAAGCAGTAGATCGCATCCTAACGGGAGCAGTGGTGTTCAGTCTGGTAACTCAGAACGGAAGGTTCAATGATTGTCTTCTGAAATTTGATATCCACATCAGTGACTCCAGGTGGCATCAGAATGGAAGACTGTTTGCACTCCAGCCCTTCACTTTACTGAGATTTGTAGGAGAAAGTTACTTTCAACCCTCAGTAGCCAGAAGGGTTGACAATGGCTGCCTTCCTCATACACTGCCTTAAGCAGGGGAGTAACTTATAAGCAGGCTGTAAAGACTGACTCAAACCTCGGGTCACGAGTGTGTGGCTATGTTCAGTAAGAAAGAATTAGAACTGAACGTAAATTAATGAGGTTATAACCCAGTAAAAGCTTTCCCACAGTGGAAGCTTTTTGAGATTGAATTTTGCCTTACTACGTATTTTTGAAAATCAATAAAAATTAACACTAAAGCTTCAGAAATGAGTAAGCAGGGAGAAGGCCACGCTGTAACTTCTGGACACCACGCGGAGCATGCAGCTCCCGCAGTGAGGAGAATGGCCCTGACCCTCGTAAATTCTGGAAAGGGGGCCTGAAAGTCCCGGTTCACACACAGCCCAAACCTGCCATTGTTCTAGGCCGTCCTCTCACAGTATCATAAACAAGATCAAGGTCTCCAAAGATGATTCGATCTGGGCCAGGCTGATGCTGATGGAAAAGAAAGCTCATTTTAGCACATTTTTCTTTGATGACTTTGAAAATGATTGTTTAAGGTAAATTTTTCAAAGAGAAAGTTAAATAACTTTTTAAAGGCCATTCAGTGAGAAAACAAATCCGCCACGTACACTCAGATCTGGTGGGAACGTTCCTCTCTCCACTCACCTGGGCATCAGGAGGAAAGCAGAAGTCAGAGGGCACCTCTCTTTGCAGGATATGTCACCTTTCCTTCCTGGGGAAAATTGAAAGAGGAGAAATGTGTCACCGCTTATGTTACCGCATCAAATCTGGTGACTCCTCTGTTTTTACTAATGATATTTCCTTTTTCTCAAACTCCCTCCCCTTTCCTGCTGGAGCTCCAAGCTCCAGCTCCAGTGTCCCCACTGAGCCCCCCATGTAGAATAAAGCGCGCCGCTCTCCCTGCCGCAGAGTACCGGGGCTTAGTTCGGAACTGTGCATTATAAGCCCTGCATAGCCCTCCGAGCCTGACATACCAAACATCCTCAGCTTCTCTCAGGGTCGATCAGCATCCTTCACATCTCGGGAGTACCAAGGCCTAGGCGGACCGAAACAGTAAAGGCGTCATAGATGTACACCATGCGTTTTTACTGTGTTGATTTGCTTGTTTGGCATTCTGAATATATGTGGAAATTTAAGTTCAAGCAAGCAGATTGTTGCTTGAACTTAAAGAGCAGGTGCATCTGATCAAATACACAGATATCGGTAAGAAAGGATAATAGTACGTGAAGATGTTTTCATTGGATGTGTAGTTTCTGCATAGAACTCAACTCTGGCTGCTGGATAAATGCTAGTCTCTTTGGGAAGATTGTCAAGAAATACTTGCACACTTAAAGCTGACATGCACATTCGAAAATACAAGGGGCTTTGCTTTTTCTCTAGTAAAAATAAATCTTGGCCTTGTGGGTAAAGTCAGAACTGACCTGTAAACAGAAGCCATTGGTGTATCCATTAACAATTTTATTTTACTATGACTCTATCATACATACAAAAGTAAATATACAGTTGACCCTTAAACAACACGTGGGTTGGGGCACTGATGGCCTCCATTGCCCTGACACGGTAGAAAAATATTTGCATCACTCCTGACTTCCCAAAATCTTAACTACTAATAGCCTGCTATTGACCTGAAATCTTACCAATAACATAAAGAGTGGGTCAACTCGTATTTTGTATATGTATTATACACCATATTCTTAAAATAAAGCAAGCTGGAGAAAACGTTATCAAGAAAATCCGAAGAAAGAGAAAATACATTTACTATTCATCAAGTGAAAGTGGATCATCACAAAGGTCTTTGTCCTCAGTGTCTTCCTGAAGAGGAGGAGGAAGAGGAGGTGGTTTTGCTATCTCAGGGGTGGTTGAGGTGAATCCAAATCCACATATAAGGGGACCGATGCAGTTCAAATCCACGTTGTTCAGGGGTTAACTATGTATATATAAATATATGCACATAGAAATACGCTATTTTTATGCACAACAGAATGATATCTTGGTCAATAACAGACTGGTTATATAGTGGTGGTCCCCTAAGATTAAAATATAGTATTTTTATTATACCTTTTCTATATTTAACTCTATCTAGATACACGAATACTTACCATTGTGTTGTAATTACCTGTAGAACTCAGTGTAAGGACCTGCTGTACAGATCTGTAATCTGGGAGGGATAGGCTATTTCCTATAGCCTAGGTGTGTAAGCAGGCTCTATCATCTAGGCTTGTGAAAGCACGCTCTCTGATACTGGCACAAGGACACGTTTCTCAGAGAGCATCCCTGTCATTTAGCAACACAGTATTGTATTTACGTATATTAAAAGCTTCAAAATTAAAAATAAAATCAATTGTGCCTGAAACTCAAATTTAGAGTATTCACTTTTCCCTCTGAAACCTCCAATATACGTTTCCTGACTGTGTCTTATTTTCTTCCCAGAAGTAATTAGTGACCTGTATGTTTATGAACTCTTCAGTATTTCCATATTGCATGTCTGAAAACATATAAATGCATCAGTATCTATTTTAGACCTACAGAAAATCTGACTGTTGGTGATCTGCGTTGGCATGAATTTTTCTGTCAAAATTAATGTTTTGAAAATCATTTGTTTATGTGTATAGCTGTAATGATTCATTTTATTTTACTATTTTAGAGTGAAATTGTACAAATATATCATAATTCATTACTCCAGTTAGTTCTAATAATACTTGATGATTCCTAATTTTTTTTACATAATGTAAAAATTTATATTTAGATACACATGAACACGGGGCTCTTCAGGATCCAAATTTAGGAGTGAATATTTTTTCATGTATTTGATAACACTTTCTTTCACCAAACTTTAACATTTTTGATAATGTGATAGCTATAAAATGTCATCTTGTGGTATTTCTTTCAAATAAATTCTGTTATTATGCGTGTATTAAAAATTAGAAAATATAGAAAAGCATTATTAAGAATATCATGTTAATAACACCCAGAAAGCAACACTTTTTTTTTCAGTACCTATACCTCTCAATTTTTTTAAACCAATTGAGATAGTGTCCTATGTGCTGTTTGTAACCTGTTTTAAAAATTAACAATTTTAAACTTTTGATTTCCATTTATTTACATCTTTCCTAATTTCTGTATCATTTTCATATTTTTGAATGAACCTACATATTCTTTTAGCTGGTTTGCTTAGACTGTTTTCTAATGCAGGACTATGCAGGAAAATCCATTTTTACATTCTTAACTCCTTTCTATTCTTGTGCAGTCACTTTTTATGATAATGGCTTGCATAGAACGTTTATAAGGAATCCCATTTTTGTGGATGGCTCTAGTTGCTTCTTCATGGTGTCATTGTGCCCGTATATTTAATCCCTGTAAACTACAGTTATGAGAAAGCTTAATGAATTCCAGTTAATTTTTTTTTTTTTTGGCTACCATACGCTGCAGGTGTACTTCATACCACATGGAATCAGAGGAAAAGATAATTGGTTGTATCATAATTAAGATGTGATGTTAAAACTGACCATTTTGCTGAGATGAAGACAGTCATCCTTATATAGGGGTATCTCAGAGATATTGGAGCTTGGGTTTCATGCCATAATTAGGTGAATACCGCAGTAAAGTGAGTCAGAAAAGTTTTTTGTTGCTCAGTCCATATAAAAGTTACGTTAACACAATAGTCTATTCAGTGTGTAATAACATCACTTCTCAAAAACATACCTCAATTTAAAAATACTTTAATGCTAAAAAACATTACCTGAGACTTCAGTGAGCAGTAATGTTTTTTGCTGGTGGAAGGTCTTCCTTTGACGCTGATGGCTATTTACCAATCAACATGGTGACTCCTATAGGTTGGGGTGGCTGTGAACATTTTTCTTTTTTTTTGAGACGGAGTTTCGCACTCCTTACCCAGGCTGGAGTGCAGTGGCGCGATATTGGCTCACCGCAATCTCCGCCTCCTGGGTTCAGGCAATTCTCCTGCCTCAGCCTCCTGAGTAGCTGGGATTACAGGCACGCGCCACCATGCCCAGCTAAGTTTTTGTATTTTTAGTAGAGACGGGGTTTCACCATTTTGACCAGGATGGTCTCGATCTCTTGACCTCGTGATCCAGCCGCCTCGGCCTCCCAAAGTGCTGGGATTACAGGCATGAGCCACCGCGCCCAGCCGAACATTTTTCTTTCTTTTTTTTATTTTTATTTTTTTGAGACAGTCTCACTCTGTTGCCCAAGCTGCAGTGCAGTGGCAATCTCAGCTCATTGCTGTGGAAATTTCTAAAAGAAAAACAACAATGAAGTTTGCCATATCAGTAGACTTTCTTTCATGAAATATACCTCTGTAGCCTTAATGCTGTTTATAGTATTTTTACCTACAATAGAACTATTTTCAAAATTGGAGTCAATCCTTTCGAAGCTTGCCACTAATTTTTTAAATAAGTATATGTAATATTCTAAATATATTTCAACAAATGTTCATAGCATCTTCACCAGGAATAGATCCCATCTCAGAAAACCACTTTTTATGTTGATCCATTAGAGGCAACTCCTTACCCTCATCTATTCAAGTTTTATAATGAGATGCAGCAATATAGTCACATCTTCAGCCTCCACTTCTATTTTTTTTCCTATTCCCACGGCATCTGTTGTTATTTCCTCCACTAAAGTTTTGAACGTCTCAAAGTTATTCATAAGAGTTGGAGTCAACTTCTTTCAAACTCCTGTTAATGTAGATATTGGAACCTCCTCCTGTAAATCACAAGGATTTTTATTGGTATCTAAAACTGAAAATTCTTTCCAGAAAGTTTTCCATTTATTTTCCCATATTTATCAGAAGAATCACTATCTGTGGCCACTATCGCCATACAAAATAATAAAATATTATTTCTTAAATAATAAAACTTGAACATTGAAATGATCCATTCATCCATTGGCTGCAATATGTATGTTGTTTTAGCAGGCATGAAAAGAATAGTAATCTCCTTTTACATCTTTGTCAGAGATCTTGGGTGATCAGGAGCATTGTCAGAAAGTGGTAATATTTTGAAAGAATTTTTTATTTTGTCTCAGCAGTAGGTCTCAACAAGGGACTTAAAATATTTAGCAAATTGTGCTGTAAATAGATGCACTGTCATCCAGGGCTGAAGCAAAGCAGATTTACCATAATTTTTAAGGGTTACAGGATTTTCAGAATGGTGAGTAAGTGCTGGCATTAAGTTAAAATCACTGACTGCATTATCCCCTTAAAAGTGAGTCAGCCTGGCTTTTGAAGCTTGGAAATCATTGACTTCTCTCCAGCTATGAAAGTCCTAGATGGCATCTTCTTCTAACAGAAGGTTGTGTTATCTACATTGAGAATCTGTCATTTAGTGTAGTGGCCTTTTTCAATGATCTTAGCTAGCTCTTCCAATAACTTACTGCAGCTTCTATTCATAGCTCAGCTTTTGTTGTTTCATTTTGATACTTTTTTGTAAGGAAGATGTCTTCTTTCCTTATACCTCTTTGAACCAACCTCTGCTAGTGTCAAACAGCTTCCTCACTTCTCTCAACCCTCATTGAATTAAAGAGTTTTGGGTTAAGCTTTGGCTTTAGGAAATGTAAATGGTTTGATCACCTATTCAGACCCCTAACATTTTCTCCATATTAGCAATAAGGATTTTTTTTTCTTCCCATTCATGTGTTCACTGGAGTAACATTTTTAATTTCCTTCATGAACTTTTCCTTCACATTTACAACTTGGCTAACTGGTGCAAGAGGCTGAGCTTTGTGACTATCTAGTCTTTTGGCATGCCTTCCTAAGTTTAATTATTTTCAGCTTTTGATTTAAAATGAGAGACTTGGAACTCTTTCACTTGAACACTCAGAGGCCATTAAAGGGTGATGAATTGGTTCAGTTTCAATATTGCTGTCTCTCAGCGAATAGGAAGGGCCTGAGGAGGAGAAAGTGGGAATGGCTGGTCACTGGGGGAGTCAGAACATACACGTTTATCAGGTAAGTTCTCTCTTTCATAGGTGCAGTGCATGATGCCCTAGGCAACTACAAGAGCCACATCAAAGATCACTGATCACAGATTACCATACCAGATGTAATGGTAATGAAAAAGTTTGAAGTACTGTGAGAATTACTAAAATGTGACACAGAGACAGGAAGTGAGCAGATGCTGTTAGAAAAATGGCACTGGTGGGTTTGCCTGATGCAGTATTGTCACAAACTTTTAATTTGTATAAAACCCAGTATCTGCAAAGCACAGGTAAACAAAAAACAATAAAATGAGATATGCCTGTAGAGTTATGAATTTTTCTTTGCAATGAAAAATAATTGATGTGGTGTTGCTTTGACATCAATAGGTCACCTAGTGATTTTAATCTCTATATTCTTTGTCTGAATTAATCTCACTATGCTTTTAATTTCAATGTGTCTATTCATGCTTACATAAATAGATGCTAAACTATTTACATATTTATTGGCGACTTAATCTTCCTTTCCTATAAATACCTATTAACTGAATTCTGTTTATTTTTCCATTGAGCTACTTGTAATTGTTAACTGATTGGTAAAATGTCTCTGTATATTTTTGACACTAGTCATTTGCCATTTATATGTGTCATAGATACTTTCTCTGAAGTTGAAGATGTATTTTCCAAACTTTAAGTTGCTTTGGGATTAAAATAATTCTTTTGAATTTAAATATAATCAATTTAAAACATTTTTATTTACAGTTGTTATTTTATGTGTGGTTTATATATAGTCCTCTCTTCAAGAATATAAAGATATTTTTCTCTTTTATTCTATATTTTTAGTTGCCATCCACACTTAAGCCTTTAAGTAATGTGGAATTCACTTCTGTGTATCTTATGGGAGTGAGATCCTATTAAATTTTTATCCTTATCATCAATTTTCTCAGCACCATTTACTGAATAATCTATATGTCTTCTAGTATCTACAATATTAGTTTTGACTTACAGAAAATACCCTTATATTCCTGGTCTAATTTTTTGGTTTTGTTTTGTTTTTTGTTTTTACTCTATGTTACTGTTTTTCTCTATAGTGTTTTTATTATTATAACTTTTTGATAAGTTGTCCTCTGGTAAGACAGTTTTTCTCATTTAGGTTTTTTTTTTTTCTTTTGCCATCATGTCATGCCATCGTCAAGGCTAGAGTGAAGTGGTGCAATATTGGCTCACTGCAACTTCTGCTTCCAAAGTTCAAGTAATTCTCCTGCCTCAACCTCCTGAATAACTGGAATTACAGGTGCCCACCACGCTGTCCAGCTGATTTCTGCATGTTTAGTAGAGACAGAGTTTCACCATATCGGCCAGGCTGGTCTTGAACTCCTGAACTCAAGTGATCTGCCCTCCTTGGCCTCCCAAAACATTGGGATTACAGGCACAGGCCACGGCACCTGGCCCCATTTAGGCTTCCATCCAGATAGTGTTGACCATTCTTAGACTTTTTCTTTCAAAATATTAAATCAAGTTTTTGGGCTCTAGGAAAAATCTTATTCAATGTGTGTTGTCCAGAGTTTCAAATTTTTCTATTTATCCACTATCCCATCAGACAATTCACAAGTTGACTCTACAAATTATGGGATGAAATTTTGCTGACGGACACTTGAATCGAAAATTATATCCTTGCAGAAAAAACAAAGATGAAAACCTCATCCTGAGGGAGATACAACAATAGTGGTGAGGATTTGAACATTTCCTGGAAGCTGATGATCCCTTCTGCAGTTTCACTGAGGATGAGCAAAAGGGAGCAATGATGGAGAATTCAATGAAACAAAACATAATGAAACAAAGACCCACCCCCCATTTCCTAGAATTGTTCTATACTCATGGTAACCAAGAGCTAGCAGAACTCGTTTTAAACAGTCTTACTAACCAGTAACAGTTCTATAGTCTTCATAATAAGCAAATGTCAGCATTGTTTTTAAGCCTACATAATCCCTTCAGTGGCAGAGTGCCCTAGTGAAGAAATCTCTGAAAGCCAACCAATCAGTGGCAGCCTCATAGTTTGAAAGTCAGTCAATGGGGTAAGTGATGCAGCCCAGTGAGGTCAACCCTATACTGGCCTTTACACCCAACGCAAAACTTGCCACTAAGGTTGTAGACAGTCCAATTCCGCTTCTTTAAACAAAAATATTTTTTCTCAAACTGATGTCTGACTCCTGCCTCACTAACCAACACAACTCAAGACAAACTATTTCCTAAGATCTGCAGTTTGCTTTAGATTAGAAGGACTTTTCTGTTCACCATAGTTCTTCTTCACTTAAGTAAGCAATGAATTCATACTCATTGCATCATATTTTCAAGAGAAAGCCCTATTCTTGAAAATAGGATCTTCTTAGAAAATGGCTTGTGTGGTAGATCAAAGAACAGGAAGACAAGGGATTTGAAAGAGGGGCACAGAGATGAATCTACATACGTGGGCACAAAGCATGCGGAATTATTGTGTTTTACGTTATTAATGTCCACAAGAGTGTCCACAGACCAGTCACTTTACAACCAGTATTTATGACTTCTCCTTTGTAATTCTTGGCCAGTTTAATGCTTCTCTAGTGGGTCAATGAATGGAGTGGTTATGGAGGCTAAGATTAAGATTTTATAAACCAAATAGCACAGATTCCCACTCACCAAGACTGATCAAGCAATTGCTGTTGTTGAAAGCCCAGTATTTCTTTTGAATTCTCAAGTGACAGCTCATAGAGATCAGAAAACTATTTGGTGGGGGTTGATTTTATTAAACCCCATTTATGCCGGGGAGCAAGTGATTCATGCTTCTCAGATGTAAAATATGCCAACTGCATTCACAAGAGCAGGGACTGGGGCTTGGTTAACCCTCTTATGCTACGCCTATTGTAGGCCCACATGGAACCATTTTGAACACTCTCTGTGAGATTGAATATTGCAGGGCAGGAGCAAAGAAACAGAAAACATGGGATATCTTTGGTGACCCACCCAAATCTTTTTGTCTAGTCAGTGCTGCAATGACCAGCTCTGCAGAGGTGTGGCAGCACTTGGCCTCTGAGATTTCTAGGGAGATGCCTGTACCCATGAATGCACGGCCTGGAAGTGCACGGGAGTTAATGTCACAGAGCAATGGGCACCGATGAGGGAGGGAAGCGTGGGGAAATGGCTTTCACTCTTACACTGTCCCATTCCTTTTTCCTGAAATCACCCCCCAAAATTTACCAGCTAGAAGCAAGCCTTGTCTCAGTTCTGCTTTCCAGTGAGTTCAGGCAAGACAGTATCTACTATTACTCCAATATGCAAATGAGAAATGTGAGCGTTTGAAAGATTAAATAATGTGTGTGAAGCCTCAGAGGCAGCGAACAGCATGGACAGAATTTGAATGCATGCCTGTTTGACTGCTGTTCTCAGCAGCATTTTTACGATGTCATGGTTATTATAAAACTTTGCCTTGGAACAAATGATTTCCCATTTTTTGAGTGCTCTAGTTTGAAAATTTCTGTTACTTTATCTATGAAAGGAAAATAATTTAACTAAATCCTAAAGTTGAAATCTAATTAAACCATCTGAAAAGGTTCTGAACATAACATTGTACAAATAACAATACACGAAGTGACGAAACAGGTGCGATTGCTGTAATCAAGATTAAGTTTGAATCCCAGAGTTTCTACTGACTACATCCTCGGTAACTTATTTAACCTTCCTGAAACTCTTTCTTTAGTAGAAAAATATGTGTAATAATTTTACCTGAAGACTTTATAAAACATACATTGGTTTAAAAATAATACAGGATTTATTTCATTGCCTGGAATAAAATTCGCAGGAAACAGGCTTTCAAATGTTGGTAGCTTACAGGACATTAAGCACAAACCTACAACAATATTGAGCACTGAACAGAATTCAATGAAAGAGAAAATCCTATGGTATAAAGTAGTAATTTGTTTGTTGTGTGAATAATGAAATAGACATTGGGGACGGATGGTCCTGGGAACTGAGGCTGGACTATGTCTCAACTGTGAAAATGTCTTTGGAATTTCTTATGGGTCTAATGGTGCTCTATTTCCTGTGGACCTCATTCTAGCTGCCAGACTTTCTGGGGTAGAAGACCTCCAGGTACAATGGACCCTAAGCTTCTTTGATAGAAATTATGTCCGAAAAATAACTATAGAGAATAGTTGAAAGAAAGAGGAAAGGAAGAAAGGAGAAAGAAAGAGAGAGAAGGAAGGAAAAAAGAAAAAGAGGAACAAAGAGAAAGAAAAAGCAAAGGAAGGAAGGAAGCACTAAAGAATGTAATAAAGAAGAAAGGAAGGGAGAAATGGAGAGAGGGAAGGAGGGAGGGAGGGAGGAAGGAAGGAAAGAAGAAAGATAAAGGTAGGAGGGGGAGAAAAGGTAGGAGGAGAAATTAAGGCAGGAAGGAAGAACTCCAAGAAGAAAGGAACACCGAAGAAGTGAAGACCCCGGAAGACCACTCACTTCACATGAACTGAATCCTTTTAACACCTTTGTTCCTCACATGAAAATATTTTGGTCTGTGGTTCGGTTTTATCTTTGGCTCCAGTTCCTTTTTTTTTTTTTTTGAGACGGAGTTTCGCTCTTGCTACCCAGGCTGGAGTGCAATGGTGCGATCTCGGCTCACCGCAACCTCCGCCTCCTGGGTTCAGGCAATTCTCCTGCCTCAGCCTCCCGAGCAGCTGGGATTACAGGCACGCACCACCGTGCCCAGCTTATTTTTGTAATTTTAGTAGAGACGGGGTTTCACCATGTTGACCAAGATGGTCTTGATCTGTTGACCTCGTGATCCACCCGCCTCGGCCTCCCAAAGTGCTGTGATTACAGGCTTGAGCCACCACGCCCGGCCTTGGCTCCAGTTCTAAACCATGACAGGGAATCCTCTCTGTTGTCAGCCAGGAGCAAAGACCCTTGAGTTCCTGTTGACGTTGAATTTTGTAACCATAAGAGGATGTAGGACAGAGAGCAGTCACGTAGCTGACTATGGTACCATTAAATCAAAGGAGCTTTAGTTTGGGTGGGTAGGTGCATAGATTTTCTATAAAGAGAATATATATAACTTCATGGGAAGAAACCTTCATTAAATAAATTAAATGGTAAGATAAATATACAGTCTATAATGCATCAAACATCTATATGTCTTATTGTCTGTAAAGAAGGCTACTGAGAGTGTTACAACCAACACAGAATTACCATAGCTTCCCGCCGCTGACACGTTCGTTGGTATGTTCGTAGGTAAGAGCCAGAAGTCCAGTTAACATGCACTGAGCACTTAGTCTATGCTGGAAACCTTATATATGTGTCTCATTTGGTTCACACAAAACTCTGTGACAGGAACCACTATCCCCATTGTACAGATGAGTTAAACTGATGTTAGGAGAAAATTTTAAAGAACTCCACCAAGCTCACAGTTTGGAAAGAAAGAGAATTGGGATTTCAATGCAGAATGGTCTCAGTTCTTTTCAGGTAAAGTTGAGTCTGCAGACTGTCATGGTTTAGAACTGAAGCCAAAGATAAAACCGAACCACAGACCGAAATATTTTCATGTGAGGAACAAAGGTGTTAAAAGGATTCAGTTCAACCCAGTTTCACAGCACTAGGGAGCCCAGGGGATCAAAGGGAGAGGAGGATCTTGGCCAAGCAGGAGCACAGAGCTGGGCCATGGTGGAGACCAGGAGCAGGTCAGGCTTGTGAACGAGACTCAGGCGAGGGCAGCTGTGGGAAATCAGGACTCCGAGGAGAGCCAGAAGCAGGATCAGAGTTCCTTCTGAAATGCAGGAATGAGGAGCAAGGGCGGCCTCTGTACCTGAACACAGAAAGCCTGTCCATGCCCAGAGCTCGGCCGCTCGGGCTGAAGTCACCTGCAGGTCCTGCAGTCTTTTGTTTGCCTCCTGTGCTCCCAGCTGATTTGGACCTCTGCCTGCAAGACATGACTCCAATTAGATTAAATATTCTGCACTGAGCTTAAATAAATATCAAAACACATTTCTGCTCCTGCCTCTCACTCTTCCCGCATTACCTTAGCAGGAATCCTAATGGTTCAAGTCAACAAATCCCTATAGTTCTCTGGTTTCTTTCTGTCAGAGAAGCCACAATCTAAGCCACTGATTCGGCTCACCTGTGTGCCATCAGTTTCCAAAGACTTGATGTGCTGCGTGTGGCACAAGCTGAAAAATGGTACCAAAGACATCTCACCGGGAAGCTGAATTCCAAATTACGACAAAAGCATCTGTGAATTATGATTTCGATCTTGCTTTTGTTAATTTACCTTTTATATCCGATGTGCTTTCGTGGAGCATCTCTTATTGGAAAAAATCATGTGTTAATGCAGTTTCTGGGATGCCAAATTAAACAAAATAGAATAAAGTAACGGCAAAAGTGTAACATTCCTGCATGAAGCGGAGAGAAGGAACTTAGTTACATAGTCACGGAGAAATGGAAAAAGACGTGTATTTTCATAGTATTACAAAGGCACACAGTTAAAGTGAGGCAGGTGAGGTACAAATAAATCCTCAGTGGACTTAGAGACAGACACCAGGTCCATTTGCATAACGCAGAACAGGCTTCCGGCTGGAAGAGGCATTCAAAGCAAGTCGGAAAACAAGGACTCTGTTTGCCGTCGAAGGACACAAGGACTTTGGATTAAATCCCGAGTATGATGGGAAGGCTTTGGAGTTTCTGATCAGAAGACTGTCCAAGCACATTCATAAGAGGGATCACACTGCTTTCTGGGTGGGTCCCTGAGAGGGATCCCACGTCCTCTGACAGCTCGCATGGAAGTGTGCCCCTGCTTCCAGCAGAAGGAATCTTCCAGCAGAGGAAACCACTAGTTCTATGTATTTACTTATTGTCTGCCTTCTACAAATAAAATGCAAGCTTTGCAAGAACGAGGACTTCTCTTTCCTTCTTCCATTATTCCGATGCCTAGAATACAACAGCTCACCGCTGGCTGCCTGATAAATATTTAGCATTTGTCAGCTGTCAATTCCGAGTGGAGCCTTACATAGCCTCTTTATTTAACCCTGTGTAGACACTTATTCTTGTTCCCATTTTATACATGAAGGAACTGAGTTTCTGTAAGGTCATCAGTCTAGAGCGAATCACTTGGCCACATCTCAGTGTGTGAACGTGTGTGCTTGGAGGTCGAGATTTGGCAGACGGTAGCTTGGTTCTCTGGCAACGAGAAGGGGAAATGGGTCCTGGCGGAACCCAAGGACTTTGTAAATTGGAAGGAACCTGTGTCCTCGGTGGAGTCCGTCACAGAGGGCTGGCTACATCAGCAGTCTAAGGTGGTGCCTCTTGAAACTGCCTGCCACTAGACTCACCCAGCCACCTGTGGTGAAGGCAGAGGATTTTCTAAAATATTCAAGCCAGGGACGGTCCCCGGATGTCTGGTGTCGGCAGAGACATTAATAGGAATGCTTTTACACTGTTGGTGGGAGCGTAAATTACTCCAACCATTGTGGTAGACAGTGTGACGATTCCTCAAGGATCTAGAAATAGAAATTCCATTTGACCCAGCAATCCCATTGCCCAAAGGATTATAAATCGTTCTGTTATAAAGACACATCCATACATATGTTCATTGTGGCACTATTTACAATAGCAAAGACTTGGAACCCACCCAAATGCCCATCAATAATAGACTGGATAAAGAAAATGTGGCACATATACACCATGGAATACTAGGCAGCCATAAAAAACGATGAGTTCATGTCCTTTTCAGGGACATGGCTGAAGCTGGAAACCATCATTCTCAGCAAACCAGCACAAGAACAGAAAAACAAACACCGCATATTCTCAATCATAAATGGGTGTTGAACAATGAGAACACATAGACACAGGGAGGGCAACATCAAACACAGGGGCCTGTTGGGCATGGTGGGGGTGCTAGGGGAGGGATAGCAGGGGGTGGGGGGATTGGGGAGGGACAACAGGAGAAATACCTAATGTAGATGACGGGGTGATGGATGCAGCAAACCACCATGGCACGTGTATACCTGTGTAACAATGCTGCACGATGTACACATGTACCCCAGAACTTAAAGCATAATTTTAAAAAAAGAAGGAAGAAATGAAAGAAGAAAGGGAAGAAGAAATGTCTTCAGATTCTCATAGAGATCTGTGAGTCACAGAAGATTAAGAACTACTATTTGTGACTATTACTATGCCAATAAGTGGGAAAAAAAACCTCACACACAAAAAAGAGATTCTTACAAAGACTTCTGTGGCCCAGCGTGGCTTGGAAGCATCAGCGTGGATTCCATGCCTCCAGCAAGATGTACGTAAGGAAGGTAAAGGAGGGTCTGCGTAGCTTGGTGGCCACCCAGGCTGGAGTCAGGGACATCCCAGTGTAATTTCCAGTGGACGGTGGCCACCTCAGCAGATCCAGCATAGTGACAACACATGCAGAGGGGTCGCATCTCCCGGCGCCCAGTCAGTGCCCGGGTCTCATGGGAATGGCCACCCAGACAGGCTGCAGCTCAGCCTTGGCCAAAGGCCAAAAGGAATCCGGACTCAGAACAGAAGTTACCTTGAATTAAGAAACAAGAAGGAAGCATTTGCATACACCTGGCTGTGTGGATTTGCCCTATTTGTCACAGGTTGGTTTTCATCCAGGACTGCAGGGATTGTGCAAGCTGCCTGCATCTGCCCCCAACCTCAATACAAACCTGGAATTAGTACAAAGTCCTTGGAGGGGTGGCTGTGAACCTGAGGGCAAGGTACAGGCAGGTGGAAACTTTCAGAAGTCAGCGTGGATTCTGCTAAGACGTTTGCTGTGCTAAGATGGGGTTTGCTGCGGGACTGGGCGGTGTGTTAACTTGTCAGCATAGCTAAGGGTGTGTGGCAGAAGAAAAAGAGAAAGGTGGAGTCAGCCTCCCTTCCTGCTTGCTGACAACAGCTTCCAGGGCCAAAGATAGGAGAGCAGATCCCCCCAGCTTCTAATGGCAACCAAACCAATCTCCTACTTTTCTTTTCTTTTCTTTTTTTTTTTTTTTTTTTTTTTTGAGACAGAGTTTTGCTCTTGTTACCCAGGCTGGAGTGCAATGGCGCGATCTCGGCTCACCGCAACCTCCGCCTCCTGGGTTCAGGCAATTCTCCTGCCTCAGCCTCCTGAGTAGCTGGGATTACAGGCACACACCACCGTGCCCAGCTAATTTTTTGTATTTTTAGTAGAGACGGGGTTTCACCATGTTGACCAGGATGGTCTCGATCTCTTGACCTCGTGATCCACCCATGATACTCCAGGTTTTGTGCCTTTCCTGCAAGGAATAATCATTCTCAAAGCCAGATATTCTTCAGGTGAATCCTCACTTAATGATCTTGAAGAACTGACAGACATTTGTGGTTAGACACGAGAAGGGCAATCCTAACAGTGACTGCTCTTGCTGTAACCTGGACTTGGAAATTATGTGACAGAATGAGAAACTGAGGTGGGAGAAGTGACCCACAGCTGTAGCAAGATATTAGCTACGTGGAGAAAGAGTTCAGGTTTCCCATCAGCCAGTTCAGTGTTTTGTTGTTTTTTAAATCTCATCTTCTTCTGCATTGGTTTCTGTCCTTTATTGTCTTGGGTAATTTGTGTGGGTAAAGGTCTTTGCAAGAAATTTTAAAGAAAAGCTAATTTTAAAGTCTGTTATTAATAACATGGAAGTATTCCTGATGTAATTCCTGCTTACAGAAAAACAAAGCAGGCATCCACTGGTGACCTGCTTGCCTTTCTGGTTCTAGGATTTTAGCTATGCAGCTGAAGAACCATCTTTTCCTTCTGGAAGTTTTCTAGAACATGAGCAACTTTTCTTGGGGTGGGGGCTGTCCTCTGTGGAGCAGGCCTGTGGAAGAGCTGGCTCTGCTGTAGCCTGAAGGCTGGGTGTCTACGCAGAGTTGGAAGGGGGAGCTTCTGCTTTCCTTGCTGATTCAAAGCAGAATTGTTGTCAAGAAATGAAAGAAGGGACATCCCTGAAATCCAACTTACAGAACCAACAAAAGCTGAAAATCTTACCCAGTCCTAAGGCCACGGTTCAGACACGGGGCAAATTTTACATGTCAGAGCTGACCTTGCCCCGTTCCCTAAGGGAGCAGGCCTGTTCCTCTCCCAACCAGTCCCATTAACCCTTTGAGGATAAATCCTGGGCAAAAATGCTCTTGGACCTTCACCAACTGCAATATGTGCACATGCACAGAACAGACGCCTGTGTGCAGGAGAGACTGTCCGGGAAGTACCAAAGTGTTGGAGCTCCATATGAAGACCTGGGGACAGGTAAAGTTTGAAAGTTATAGGGTTTTACAGCCATAAGGGAAAGGGGGCTTTGGGGCACTCACAGATGAAGGTCAATGGTTATGGGCTAAGCTCCTTGGCTTGATGGTAAATGCAATGCCAGGCCCTCTATGCGGTACAATGCTGGGGAATGCTCAGGGCTTAGTGAGGAGGGAAGAGCAGGCACACTGCTGTGGATAAAGCCCCATCCTGTGTGTTTACTTGTGCGCGGCAAAAGAACTGGAGGAATATTCCATAAAGTCACATCCATGGTTATTGCTGGGCACTGGGGAAGTCATAATCCCCCTCTTCCACTACATTGTTGGGGATTTCTGAACTTTATATAACAAATATAATTTACAGCATATTTTAAGTATATAATAAATAAAATTTATAAACTTTGTATAATAAAGTTTGTAAGGTATGTAATGCTTTGCCACTTTCTTCTGATTCTAAAAACGACATAACTTTATTCTTGAAAATGTTGTACAGAACAGCTTGAACAAAACATTAAAACTCCAAAATTGTGTTGCTCAGAATTGCCATTACTAATCATTACTTCTTTCCATTCAGTGATTCAATCTACAGAAATATGCACTTCTACAGATGTACAGACAGATGTGTATATAATTTATATCACAAAGATGGAACCTTTCTGTATATATCATCCTAAATTTTTATGCTTTTGTTCTGATGAATACATCATCATTACATATGTCAATAAATACTTCATACAATTTAATCAGTATGATGTTTAATTTTTAATTGTTCTGCAATATAACATTAAAAGTTTGTGGAAGAATAAATTATTTTAGTCAATTATTTCCATGGGGCAGTTAATTTATTTTGATATTGCCATCTCAAATGCAAAAATATGATGAATTTCCCATTTACAGATTTTGTTTTATCCTTGGCAGATTATTGAGATACATTCTCAGAAAAAAAAATTAAAGAAAAGGAGAAAACATGCATTTCTAAGGTTTCTTAATATATTGCTAAACTGTCTTGAGGAATGCACATAGCAGATATTTTGAGGGAGTCTTAGAGTTTCTGCTGCTCCATACCCATGCCCATCTCAGTTATTATCATAGGTTTTATTTTTTCACATGTACTGTTGTTGAGTTTTGAATTTACGTATTTGTTTGTGTGTGTGCGTGTGTGTGTGTATTCCAGATATGAGTATTTGTCAGGTTTGTGGTTTGAAAACATTTTCTACCAGTTTGCAACTTTTCTTTTCATTCTTTTTGTAGTGTTTCACACTGCAAGGCTTTTAATTTTAATAAGGTTCAATTTATGAATTTTTCCTTTTATGCACTGCATGTTTGGTGTTAAGCTTATGAACTGTTTGCCTAGGTCTGAATTTTACAAATTATTCTAGGAATTTTTGTCTATAATTTATTCTAAAATTTTGTAAAATTAAATTAAGCCAATTACCCACTTTGTATTTTTGTATTGAATGTGAGATTTAGGTTGAGGTTCTTTTTTTAATTTTTTGCCTATAGGTGTGCGGTTACTGAGCAATCGATTCTCAAAAACATTTTGCAGAAAGCCACACAGTTTAGTCACTCTGTTTAGCCTTTCCTTTTTCAGTTGCTTTATATTGAGTTTCCAGATATAGTCTGTTTTTATTTATTTTTTAATGCTTTTCCTATTAAACTTCATTTCCTTTGTGTTATAGGTTATTAGCTTTTTAATAAAAATGACAAGTGTATGCAACCATTTAAAAATATGTGTTTATATTTTTATCTTACTGCTCACAGACATTGTAATCTATACTTTCTAATTTCTGAAAATTATAACATTTGATGTAACATAGGATAATCAGAAAAATGTTCCACAAATACTAGAAACTGAAGTCCTATACGCTGATTGTATGCTATGGATTATATTAAATATGTACTATAGATTTCTGCACCCCTAGATTTTCATTTTATTAACAGTTGTAATAGTAATAGTGGAAAATTATTATTTTATATTACATTACTTTTATTTCAAGAACTCTGATTATATCCATCTTTTAAACCATGTACTAAACCAACTTTATTATAAAATCATGGCCGGGCGCGGTGGCTCAGGCCTGTAATCCCAGCACTTTGGGAGGCCGAGGCGGGTGGATCACGAGGTCAACAGATCGAGACCATTCTGGTCAACATGGTGAAACCCCGTCTCTACTAAAAATTACAAAAAAATTAGCTGGGCATGGTGGCGCGTGCCTGTAGTTCCAGCTACTCGGGAGGCTGACGCAGGAGAATTGCCTGAACCCGGGAGGTGGAGGTTGCAGTGAACCGAGATCGCGCCATTGCACTCCAGCCTGGGTAACAAGAGCGAAACTCCGTCTCAAAAAAAACAAAAAAACAAAACAAAAAAAAATAGAATAAAATAAAATAAAATAATTTATCTTCTTGCATTAGCAGGGAACAGTGGCCAATATTTATATTGGGGATGGTCAACAGTGATTTATCTTATGTCAATTGAACTTAAGTTGGTTAAGAGACAATATACTATGAAAAACATAGCCACAGAAAAAACATAATGGAATTGGATCCACCTTTCTTGACTTTTACGTATCAGTTAGAAACTCTCTCTCCTGACAAAACCGGGTTCACTGTTCCCAAATAAACTGACTGGCCGAGGCCTACGTCCCTGTGCGCAGTGGCAGACGGTAGATGGCTCTTCCCTGGACTCATACCTGCACCCGTTCTCTATCTGATGTGTGTGCTTATTAGCAGCCAGTCGTATCTGTTTTCAGCGTTATAACGCACTTGAATTAAATATTACGTACATTTATCGTCTGTGATTATGAAAAGAGAGGTTTCGTGGTTCTGATTTAGCATTAGACACGTTAAGCTCCGCTGACAAGAAGATTGCATTGAATTTGGGAGCGGTGTGACAGCTGCCAAAGGTGGGAAATCAGAAAATTCTAGAATGGCAGACAATGCAAATTGCTTCAAAAGGATACCTAAAATCATGCTTTTTGTTAAAAGAATGGAAAACTTTAAAAGTTAAATGTATCAGGGTGTTTTCATGAGACATTCTATTTCTATTAGTTTTGAATTTCTGCACCTCTAGATTTTCATTTTATTAACAGTTGTAATAGTAATAGTGGAAAATTATTATTTATATTACATTACTTTTATTTCAAAAATTCTGATTCCATCCATCTTGTAAACCACAGTGACCATAGTTTTCCATGTAAGGCTTCATGCTAGGCTTCCAGGGTGTGAGTGGATGGAAGCTTCACTTCTCTCTGATGGAACAATGGAAAATTATGCATTCTTTTTCTCATTCTACAGAAACAGAAAAGCATACACTAAAAGAAAGAATGACAATAGTAACACAATGCTACCATCTGAAGAATATTCTCTGGCCTTTCAGCTTTGTAATTCTTCAGTGAATCTGCCCAGCATGAGTTAGAAGTCAGCTTTCTAGAGCACTGGCTTCCTTTTCTTCCTCTCATCCCTGAATCTTGTTATGCATATACTCCGGCTCCCTGCATTTTATACAGCAGACAAGTAAAGACAAGCTCAGCCCCCTGAGATTTCAGCATACCCTCTGACCACTTGCTAAAGCAAATTCTTCCTTCTTAAAATAGTATAAGATGACAGAGAAAAATAAAACATATTTACATAATAATGTCAGAATTTTCTCTTAAAGTGACCTATGAGGTTAAAAGCCTTCCCATTCAAGAGTAGATCAAAGTTATTTGAAAGGGAGATCTAAAGCCCAGAGGGAGATGGGGGTGGGGGGAAGACATTCGACAGGGGATGAAAAGGACAGCAGAGACAGAGGAAAATAAGCAGAAAAAAAAAAAGATGAAAAAAAAAGAAAGTGACGAGATGCTTGATTTGATTTTCCTACTAGGTCAGATGATAGCGGCAGGCTGGTAAGAGTAGTGGTGTTCAGTAGGGTCTGACAGTGTTGGTGCTGGTCTCTTTAAGAAAGGAAACTGGTTAGTGACTTTGGGGTGTCTACTGCACACCCAATTCTGTGCCCAACACTGGGGGACACTGAAGCCAGGGGGTCCGGGGTGCACACTCTACTTGTTGAATATCAGCAAGGAAATTACCATTTGGGGCCACACTTACTCTCCTCACTGACTTTTTCTTGAAAACACAACAAATATTTGATGGATTGTAATCATGCGTCCGTGTTGTGTTATGTAAGACCCCATTTGTGGATGATACAAAAAGATGTGAGGAATATAGTTCTTGCCATCAGGAAGTTAGTAAATGTGTGGCCAGCTGTGGTGGCTCACGCCTGTAATCCCAGCTGGAACCTGGGAGGCGGAGGTTGCTGCGAGCCAAGATTGCACCACTGCACTCCAGTCTGGGCAACAGAGTGAGACTCTGTCTCAAAAAAAAAAAAAAAAAAAAAAAAAAAGAAGTTAGTAAATATGTATTGAAGAAAGTAATGAATGAATCAATGTGTGTATAATCCATCCTTAATATTTTTTACCCATTTCTACCTACAAATGAGTAAGTGCAGAATGAGTTCAACAATTACAGGATTTTGTCTAATTTGTTTTGTTTTCAGCAGCCTCATGTAACTGGACTGATCTCCACTTCCAAAGGTGGAAATAACTGTGTGTTCACATCTCTTTAAATGTACAAGCCTTTAGCTCAGAGACCATAAACTCACGAAGTAAGAATTAAACAGAGACAATCTGTATAGAACCATTTTTGGTCCTCACTAGACTTAGCTGAAGAAGAAGGCAAGAGATTTGTAGCTCAAAGAGATAAGAAATTATGAATTATAAACTCTTCTGATAGGCTTTAGTGCAGATTTGGGCAGTGTGAACCCAGAATTTTTGAGAGGTTTCAGCCAATTTAAGAAGTTTCTTTTGCCAAAGTTAAGGACACGAGTTCATGACAAAGCCTCGGGAGGTCCTGATGGCGTGTACCCAAGGTATTACCAGCATGAGTCCATGACAAAGCCTTGGGAGGTCCTGATGACGTGTACCCAAGGTGGTCCCAGCACGAGTCCATGACAAAGCCTCGGGAGGTCCTGATGGCGTGTACCCAAGGTGGTCCCAGCAGGAGTCGATGACAAAGCCTCGGGAGGTCCTGATGACGTGTACCCAAGGTATTACCAGCACGAGTCCATGACAAAGCCTCGGGAGGTCCTGATGACGTGTACCCAAGGTATTACCAGCACGAGTCCATGACAAAGCCTCGGAGGTCCTGATGACGTGTACCCAAGGTATTACCAGCAGGAGTCCATGACAAAGCCTCGGGAGGTCCTGATGGCGTGTACCCAAGGTGGTCCCAGCACGAGTCCATGACAAAGCCTCGGAGGTCCTGATGACGTGTACCCAAGGTATTACCAGCATGAGTCCATGACAAAGCCTTGGAGGTCCTGATGGCGTGTACCCAAGGTATTACCAGCATGAGTCCATGACAAAGCCTCGGAGGTCCTGATGACGTGTACCCAAGGTATTACCAGCAGGAGTCCATGACAAAGCCTCGGGAGGTCCTGATGGTGTGTACCCAAGGTGGTCCCAGCACGAGTCCATGACAAAGCCTCGGGAGGTCCTGATGGCGTGTACCCAAGGTGGTCCCAGCACGAGTCCATGACAAAGCCTCGGGAGGTCCTGATGACGTGTACCCAAGGTGGTCCCAGCACAGCTTGCTTTTATACATTTTTGGGAGACATGAGACATCAATATATGTAACATAAACGTTGGTTCGGCCTGGAAAGGCAGGACAACTCAAAGCGAAGCGGGGACGACTTGCAGTGGGAAGGAGTCTTCCAGTTTATGGGTAGATAAAAGACAATTAGTTGCATTCTTTTGAGTTTCTGATTAGCTTTTCCAATGGAGGCCATCAGATATGCATTTATCTCAGTGAGCAGAGGGATGACTTTGAATAGAACGGGAGGCAGGTTTGTCCAAGCAGCTCCCAGCTTGATTTTTTTCCCTTTAGCTTAGTGATTTGGGGGCCCCAAGATTTATTTTCCTTCCACAGCAGACAGAAGGGGAAGGTGTTATGTCTGCTGCCTGACAGTTTAGGTTTGCTACATCCAGAGACGCAGCCAGCAGGCCTCAGCAGCTAGAGGAGGAAATCTGTGGACAACAGAGAGTCTATAACTTGAAGACACCCTGGAGAGAGAGTGACAGGACTCTTTCATGGAGGCCTAACTGACCACAACCATAATCTGTAGCTCTAGCATTTGGAGGCTGGACACCTTCACATGCATTAATAACCTAGCAGGTCTTTAAATTGAGTTACTCAAAGCCATTCCTGTTTGTACATTTTAGCCACTGCATTTCTGCCTATGGTAGAACTGCTGCATGATAGTCAGGGCACCATAACCTACTTCTTTTTATTTTTGAGACAGAGTTTCGCTCTTCTCACCCAGGCTGGAGTGCAATGGCGCGATCTCGGCTCACCGCAACATCCGCCTCCTGGGTTCAGGCAATTCTCCTGTCTCAGCCTCCCGAGTAACTGGGATTACAGGCACGCACCACCATGCCCAGCTAATATTTTGTATTTTTAGTAGAGACGGGGTTTCACCATGTTGACCAGAATGGTCTCGATCTCTTGACCTCGTGATCCACCTGCCTCGGCCTCCAACATAACCTACTTTTTATGGAAAGCCTACTGGCTTCCAACTAATTGAGGGAACAGCCTCAAGCACTGCTTTGCAAACGTAGGCTCCATGTAAATCAAATGGGAGAATTAAAAAAAAAAAAGGGGGGGAGGCTGGGCTCTGTGGCTCACACCTGTAATCCCAGCACTTTGGAAGGCCGAGGCCAAGCTGGATGGATGACTTGAGGTCAGAAGCTCGAGAACAGCCTAGCCAACATGGTGAAACCTCGTCTCTACTAAAATATAAAAAATTAGCCAGGCATGGTGATACACACCTATAATCTCAGCAACTCGAGGCTGAGGCAGGAGAATCACTTGCACCGGGGAGGCAGAGGTCGCAGTGAGCCGAGACTGTACCACTACACTCCAGCCTGGGCAACAGAGTGAGACTCTGTCTCAAAAAATAAAAACAAGGAAAGGACAGGCATCTAGTTTCTACTCTGCCCAATTCAATCAGAATGGTTGGTGTTGGGGCCTGGGAATTAGCATCTTTAAAAAGTACCTGGTCCAACTATGAGAAACTGACCATCAAATTTGCTACTTAAGGCACAGTCTCCAAAGGATGGTGGTGTCTTTCAGAAGCTTTTTAGAGTGCACAACCTCAGGACTCACGTTGGTCCTAGGGGCCAAAAGTCTGCAGTTTTCTGGTGTTCTTAGGGGATTCAGATATGCATTAGTGTCTGAGGCTAAAGAGACAGATTTTTACCGAATGCTGTATACAAAAGAGTTTAGCATCCAAAAGGAAGTCCTGAGGCCCCACCAATACATTAGCAATTAAGCAGGCTGTTTCCCTGACCTCTTTGTGGGACTTCTGATAGGGGTGCCCCATTTACCCAGGCCACAGCTTTCAACCCCTCACAGGAGGGGGCGTGAGAGTGAATGGGGCAGGAACTAAAGGACATGAGTGTTGGAATCAGCAGGCTACTTCATCACGGGCAGGAGTACACAGCACATACTCAGACCCATTGCATTCCACCCTTCATGGGAGAGGGCACTCAGGTGAGGGGATGCAGGAGCCAGGCAAGCGCTTTGGGGCTCCAAAAGCCCCAAAAGCGGGAGGAACACACCTTACAGGCCCCACGGCAGCAACTGGGAGGGTGTCCATGAGCCCTGAAGCTGCAGAAGGAGTGCTACAGTGCTGTTTTAGCTCTGCCGTCCGTGGACAGCTTCAGTGGTAACAGCTCAGTGCGCCCTCTGCATTTTTGCATGAGGACAGTGAGAGCAAAGAGTCAGTATGACAACCTTTTGCATTCATACTGATGGCACCCGAGTTCTCATCCAGTGTCCAGGAGAAATGAGGTCACACAAATGAATTGAAAGATGGAAATTGCAGGGGATTTTATTGCCAGTGGAGGTGGCTTTAAGAAGGAAGGAGAACTGAAAAGGGAATGGGGTGGAAGGTTATCTTCCGCTAGGTCTGGCCATCCCCAGCTAGATTCTTCTCCAAAGGTTTTCATCAAGCTGCCCCTTGAAAGTCAAGCCGTTTCTCTCTGATGTCCAACTGCTTCTCCTCTGTCTGCCGGCTGGGTCTGGGGCTTTTATAGGCACAGGATGGGGTGGGGCAGGGCTGTGGGTGGTTTTGGAAAAGGCAAAATTCGAGCGGGAGAACAGGGATGTAAGTTCTCACTTTGGGCCCTGGTGTCAGGTCCTCACTGGGAACCCGAACTCTTCTGCCCAGAATTTTCCTGCCTCCTGGCCCAATCGGCAATAATTATAAAATAAATGTTTGTTGAATCGATGGATAAATGTTGGGGAGGAAACATTACACCAAGTATTAAAGTTCAGATGCATACAATGAATAAAGGCCTTCCTCGCTGCAAGTGCCCATATCAATTTAGTTCCCTGTGTCCTGTTTTCAACAAGGAAGTTTAGAAGAAATGTCACTGCCAATACATCAGAAGTTGTCATTAAGAGACACACAAAACTGCTCACTTCAGTTGCTAGTTTTTTTTTTTTTTAAGTTTTTTGAAATATTTCCAGCCAGAGACTCTGGATTTTCTGCAAATGCATGATCTCAAGCTCAGCAGGTGGCTCAGCTGCTCTGAATTTCTTTTGGGAGCTTGGTGGTGTCTCTGCTTATGTTTACTTGCGGTTCCAAAACTCTGTCTCCTCATGTCCCCCACCTCACCCTGCCAACTGCTGTCCTTGCATATGAGCTGTTAGCTACCTCACAGAGATGGAGGAAGGCCTAGAACCATCTCCCTCAGCCCCCTTCATATAGCTCCACTGTTAGCTACCTCACAGAGATGGAGGAAGGCCTAGAACCATCTCCCTCAGCCCCCTTCATATAGCTCCACTCTTTAGCCATTACAATGTGTGGATATTTGACAGATTCTGGCTGTGGCTCTTCCTTTGCCTCTCAGTTGCAAAATCAACTGAGTTACTAACACACTGTCTTTCCTTCCTTCATCTATGGTTCTCTTGCCCAGGCCTGGTGCTGCTCCAATAAGGAAGAATATGTAAGGAGAATAAGGCATCGCAAGTCTCATGCCAAGGAAGCTTACAGTCATATCTGAGGGTCGATGGCTGATAACTCAGTGTTGGTTAGATTTCCCTAGATAGCAAGCAGGAGTGTGATAAGGAACAGGGTATCTGATGAGGAGAGGACTCACAGCAGTACCCGAGAGAGGGAAGAATATTATGATTTTATGAGTGCTGGCCCTCATGCCCTTGGGCATCACAACCCACCAGGATGTTATGTAGTCTGTATCCTTATTACAAACCATTCAAAATGTCCTACCCTGGGTGGAGGGCGCACCATAATAGCGAATTAAAGTGTTTGAATACATTTCCAAGCACTTCATTCTGTGTTTGCACTTGTTATCTTTGGTTCTCAACATGCTTTGCGAAGATCAGCGAAACAACTGCCCTCTGCAACTCCAGGCCGGTTTTAAGTGTCTGCCTCGGGCTAGGCGTTGTGCTTTGCAGTGGGGCAAAATAGCAAGAGACAGAGCTCCTGCCCCAGGGACTCACTGTACCTCACCGCGAACTCTCACTCAGCTGTCATCTCGATCATAAAGAGATACTTCTGTTTAACTGACGGTTTCTAACTTTTACAGTACAGATATTCTATGACTGAGTTTTCTGCCTGTGCTAAGTTATTGTTGCCTGAGAGACCTAAAAAAACAAAATCTTCTGGCTTTGGAAATCAATAAAATCAATACTCTACTGGCAGAGCACCCAAGCATGGCTAACATTAATTAGAATATGATACCAAAGCTGACCAAGGGAAAACATTCCCAAATTGCAATCAGAATTACAGATCATTAGACCTTCTTTTTTATTTTTGTGGGTACATACTAGGTATATATACATATATATTTGTTAATATTCAATTTTTGTGGATACATAGTAGATATATATATTTATAAGGTATATGAGATCTTTTTTTTTTGAGACAGAGTTTTGCTTTTGTTACCCAGGCTGGAATGCAGTGGCGCAATCTCGGCTCACCGCAACCTCCACCTCCTGGGTTCAAGCAATTCTCCTGCCTCAGCCTCCTGGGTAGCTGGGATTACAGGCACGCGCCACCATGCCCAGCTAATTTTTTGTATTTTTAGTAGAGACGGGGTTTCACCATGTTGACCAGGATGGTCTCAATCTCTTGACCTCGTGATCCACCCCCCTTGGCCTCCCAAAGTGCTGGGATTACAGGCGTGAGCCACCGCGCCCAGCCATATGAGATCTTTTGATACAGGCGTGCAATGCATAATAATCACATCAGGGAAAATGAGACATCCTATTATACTTTCTCCTAATGTTTTAGAATATGACTTACTTTTGGTGGTACGCGATATTATGTGAAGAAAACAAGCAAGTAACTAAAACACATAGAATCTCTGTTTTCCTGTATTCTCTACAAGAGAAAATAAGTTAATGATGGACAGATTTACACACCAGTGCTGCCCTGCACATTTGCAGGACCAGTTTGTCTGATGGAGAGAGCTGGAATACCATACCCTCTTCTCTAAAAGAGAATTAGAAAGGAAGCTTTTGAAGTTTATGTAGTTTTAAGTTAGGGTGGTTCTTTGTGTAACAGTGACACTTTTAAATCCTCTGTTAAACATATAGACAAATGTCATACATGTATATTCACACGCATGAATATGCACACACATACACTTTCCACATCTTACAAACGCACACACAGATGGAAGGAAACCATACATCCCAACGATAAGACTAGAGTCATATGCTTTATTGATAGGTAGAAATTTCAAAGTGAATAGTACATTTTTTGCCTTATAGCTTGTTTGACAGGATAACTGATTGGATTCATCTCAGATATGCAGCCTGACCTTTATGTTTCTGGTATTTGAGATGTATTAGACTTACTCCATTGCCTTGTGGATTTGTTCTATGTGGTTACCTTTTGTGGAACGTAATTTGCCCTTTAGCACATAAGCTAAAGTGCGTTTTATTATTCCATGTTATGATGGCTTTCCACTGTGTTTATTTGTTAAACACTCTAAATCACTGCAATTGTTTTTGTCCTAAAGTATTTTAAGTGCCATTTTGTTATGGTGTGATTAATCACTTATCTTTTCAACAAATATTTGTCAAACACCCACTAGGGGCAAGCAGAATGCTATAGTTTGTTTACCAAACTCAGAACAAATAGGCTCTGTCCTCAAGGAACTGAACTTTCTAAACACAGTATCATGACACGAGGTAGAAGGGAAGTCCAGCAAAGTCCTTCGAGCATCGTAAAAGCAGCCTATCACCAATAGTTAACACCATAGAACGCTTCTGCTTGCCATGGAGGGGGCAGGGACAGGTCAGAGTTGATAGAACTGGGCATGGACAGGAATGGTTGTGGTAGAAGATGCTAGGGGATCAGAGGCAGGAGGCTGCAGTGTGCTTGCCGGTTTACCCAGTGGCTCACTTTTCTTTAGGACATGTCCTACTGCCTGAGTCAGCTTCCTAGTCTTTGAGGAGCTACCTGGCCTAGTGGTAAGCTCACACATGCCAGCTGCAGACACATCTGCGGTTTGAACCTGTCCTCTCCCATTTCCTGGATGAATGACCCTGAGCATAGATATTTATCCTATCTATGTCTCAGTTTCTCTGTCTGTTAACTGCAGATGCTAGAAATACTACCTACTTCATAGGGTGTCTGCAAGCATACGCATATGGCGTTCATGTTCTTGAAGCGATCGGAGCACAGCCTGGCCTATACGACGCCAATAAATGCCAGCTCTCTCTGCAAGAGATTAGCTAACTTTTTAACTTTCTGATTAATAAAATCTCTGTATCGACAGGGTTGGTTCCTTCTGAGTGCAGGGAGGGAGAATCTGCTCCAGGCCCCTCGCCTGGCTTCTAGTGGTTTTCTGGCCATCTTTGGTGTTCCTGGACATGTAGAAGCATGGCTCAATCTCTGTCTCCATCTTCACATGGTGTTTATCCGACGTGTATTCATCTCTGGGTTTAATTTCTCATGTTTATGGGGACACAGTAATATTGAACTATGGCTCACCCTGATGATCTCATCTTAACTAATATAATGTAACGGCTTTATTTCCAAATAAGGAGTTAGGATTTCAGCATAGGAATTTTTAGGGCGTGGAATTCAATCCGTAACACACCCCCATTCAATTAGAAGGACATAGAGATAAAGGACCATATCTTGTAGTTTTATATTTCTACAATGTTGGAACTTAGACAAAGCTAGGCACCTGTAGGTCAATTGCAGCAAAACCATTTTAAATTAGAAAGTGGCATTTGGAATTAGACATGAGTGATTCGTATAGTAGGGCAGAGTGTGTGTGAGTTAACAGGGGTTTGAAGGATGTGTGCTGAATGTAACTGTAACATGGAACAAAATCCACCAATAAAATAAGGAATACTTTGCAGAGAGTATGAGGCAATGTTGGTACTTGTTCAGAATCTTGTTCCTCCCGTTGGAGAATGAATAAGACCTTCAGGAAGTTAGAGAAAAGGCAGATGAGAAGACCCGAGCTACAGAAGGAAAGGAAAGCTGTGAGCCTCTGGAAAACACCAGGAGGTAGAAGGTTCTATAGCCCACTGGAGAAACCATAGACTTGCAGGTTCTCCAAAAGTCAGACCAGTTAATAACCAGAACCTGGGCCCGGTATCTTCTTTTTAGACATATGCACTTTGTCCAAAGCTGATCTCAGAAGACAGCCAAATGTTGAGTTTAGAGCTTTGGCAGAGTTTAACCCCTTCCCTCTAAGTGATAATTGATTCTGCATTCCAAGAGTATGATGCAGCCACAGCCAGGGTGGGAGCCAGTGAAGACCATGGAGGTGTGGAGGGTGGATCTTCAGATGCAGTGTAGACACTTAGTAATAATACATTAATTCATGATTGAATTGAAAAAAGGAAGAAAGAGAAGAGAGGGAAAAAAAGATACACAAGAAGTTTGTAGTACCTGTGCGATGGTTAATAGTGAGTGTCAACTTGATGGGATTGAAGGATGCAAAGTATTGATTCTGGGTGTGTCTGTGAGGGTGTTCCCAAAGGGGATTAACATTTGAGTCAGTGGGCCGGGAAAGGCAGATCCACCCTTAATCAGGGTGGGTACTTTTCAATCAGCTGTAGTGTGCCCAGAATATACAGCAGGTAGAAAAATGTGAAGTGACAAGATGGGTCCATTCTCCCAGCCTACATCTTTCTCCTGTGCTGGATGCTTCCTGCCTCAAACATCGGCCTCCAGGTTCTTCAGTTTTGGAATTCAGACGGGCACTCCTTGCTCCTCAGCTTGCAATCATTCTATTGTGGGGCCTTGTGATTGTGTGAGTTAATACTTAATAAACTCCTATTAGTTTTGTCCCTCATGAGAATCCTGACTAATATAACCTGGAAAACCCGTCACTGAAGGATGGGGAGAAAATATTGGAGTAAAATTTTAAGGTAAAATAAATTGCAATTTATTTGGAAATTAAGTGAAACTAGAAAATGACAACCGAATGTGTTGAAAACACATTTAACATAGAAAGGAAAGTAAGAGAACAGATTTTGGACAGAGAGAGGTTGGGTTTGAATTTCACCGTGTCTGTTTTCAGTTCGTGATTTCAGGCAAACCTGCTTTTTCTTGCTGTGAGTCCCCTCATGAGTAAAGATAAAAGAGTAATCCCTTCTTTACAGTGCCAGGTAAGGTCTACATAAGATGATGAATAGCAGATGTATACTCATGTAAAGAATATCATGCCAAGTGCAGAGTACAGACAAAAAAAAAAGATTCTTCTTCCTTATACTGCAAAATTGAACCTAAAATCGAGTCATTTATGCTTACTCAGAAAATAAAAACTTGTTAATAAGATATAAACTGACTTGGCCGGGTACAGTGGCTCAAGCCTGTAATCCTAGCACTCTGTGAGGCTGAGGAGAGCGGATCACAAAGTCAGGTGTTCCAGACCAGCCTGGCTAATATGGTGAAAGCCTATCAGAGATTAGCTGGGTGTGGTGGTGTGCGCCTGTAGCCCCAGTTGTTTGGGAGGCTGAGGCAGGGGAATTGCTTGGACCCAGGAGGCAAATGTTGCAGTGAGCTGAGATTGTGCCACTACACTCCAGTCTGGGTGACAGAGCGAGAATTAAAAAAATAATAAATAAAAGATATAAACTGGGCCGGGCGCGGTGGCTCAAGCCTGTAATCCCAGCACTTTGGGAGGCCGAGGCGGGTGGATCACGAGGTCAAGAGATCGAGACCATCCTGGTCAACATGGTGAAACCCCGTCTCTACTAAAAATTACAAAAAATTAGCTGGGCATGGTGGTGCGTGCCTGTAATCCCAGCTACTCAGGAGGCTGAGGCAGGAGAATTGCCTGAACCCAGGGGGCGGAGGTTGCGGTGAGCCGAGATTGCGCCATTGCACTCCAGCCTGGGTAACAAGAGCGAAACTCCGTCTCAAAAAAAAAAAAAATTAAAAAAAATAAATAAATAAATAAAGATATAAACTGATTTATGGAAGATAAAACAAAACATTGGCGTGCATGTGACATCTTAGCATGTTGACGTATCTAGTAAGGTCACAACGGATTAAAAAGATTTTGATCTGCAAGACAGGTCCTGTAGTAGGTGATCACTTCTTCCTGGGAGGAGCCTGCAGTGTATGAAGGTCAGATTGACAGATGCCCAGAGGACAGTACTGAATCCAGATGGCAGGATTTCAGCACAGGGCAGGTAGGGGCCCCTTGATGTGGCCTCTCACCAGAGTTTGAGGAAGCAAGGTCCTAGGTGGGCTGAGGTTGGTGGGATGTATCGGACAGGGGCAGAGTGGATATGGGCTCACAGCAATGAGAAATTTACTTACACAATTTCAACTGAACTGGGCAGACTTTTTCTTAATCCATGTTTCTTGATGTTTGTATTTTCTCTATACTGAAACCAGTATCCGTCTGCCTGAAAATCTCCAAATAAATACAACCACACTTTAATGTGCTGTTACCAAATGTTCAAGAACTTTCTCGGGTTTTTTTTGCTTTGTCAGGAGAGTTATTTAAGATTCATGTCCTTGATGGAAGGCCTGGGCTTCTGGGCAGTGGTGCTGCTGTTTACATAACTGAGATTATCAGCATAAATGCCAGTGGTCAGTCACCCTGGAGACGCTTGGGTTTTGTAACATTTGAAGTAGATTTGCATTCTCAATGAAAATTAATCTCTTCAAAAAACAGTTAAATGTACAAGCTTTGTTCAAGTAAACATCAAAAATGTTAACTTTCTGTGGTAAAGGGCAGCCATATGCGGTCTCTTAGAGAAATGTTTTATAGTGGGCTGAAAATTGCATTGGGAAACAAAAATCTAAAAGGAAAAGCCCCAAATTCCCATTTGCTTCTGAGGGATATTTCTCTGCCCCTCAAAGATGTGGAGGCACAGCCTTGATCTATTACTCCAAAAGTAAAACTCACTTCTCCCAAGACATTGACTATGTTCTTTGTCGACTGTTAAACCAGGGGACAGAAAGTCCTTTATGTAAAGGGCCACAGAGTAAGTGATTTGACTTCCGGGAATGTGAAGTCTGTCTCCACTGCCAGCACTGCCTTTGGAAGCAACCACACACAGCACTAAATGGTAGAGTCAGGAATCCACCTTTGGCTGTTCTTTGCTGACACCTGGTAAGCCTTCTTTAGATTCAAGTTTGCAGGATTTTTCCACATTTATTTCAAAGAGATGGTTTTTGAAAATTGTACTTTAAAAATATGTATTTCCATTGCTTTTTAGCAGAAACTTATAATGGCCGCATATTTACAAAAATGCACAGAAGAAAAGTGTAAAAGTTGAAGTAAAGTAATAATCTAAAATGATCACTTAATGGCACAACACTTTTATGGAATCAACGTGATGAAATATGGTGCATTAGATCTGAAAATTCGGTTTAACAATTTTCCGTTACAACACTTTGAACATATGAATCTAAGATCAGTTCAATTTGCTGATTTTTAATGACTATAAAAGACACCGCATAGTGACATGTAGAAAGAATCCATGTTTGTGCTTATTAAATGATAATAGTATTAAATCCCATATGTCAATTAGCTAAAAATTTTGTTAAAATTTGTCCTGCAAATTTTCACCTTTTACAATGTCAATCAGCTGTTCTCCAAACTAATTGGAAGATGTTACATGTTTCCATTATTAACAGATGGATTATAATCCCACTGAAACTCTATATTGAAACTTTTAAAATAAAAAATTAGAAATCATGTTTTCAAGATTTTCAGAAATGCACAAATGAGGTTCCTAAAGTTTTTGTTTTGTTTAAACAGGTGATTTATGTTGTTTTTGGCAATAAAATTACAGTGATGGAAATATTTCTGAACACCTGTTTATGTAACGTTCTTACCAAACAGAAGCGATTAAAAATAAACCCGTTACTTCTGCACCCGTCATTAAAATGTCATCTCTGCTCTGAAGAAATCGAGTCTGTTTGCGGTTCTGCAGACAGCTGCTGGAAGGCACGGATCTGGTTGTCACTGGCTTGCTTTCGAGTGGGCTCAGAAACAGCTTGCAATGGAAGCAGAGGTCTCAGCTCTGCCATTCTCATCCTGGTTCACTTGTCCTTGCATTATTAGCACAATTCTAAACCTACTACTTTTCTGTAGTAATCTTCCAAAATGACTGTTCATTTTGTGAGAATATTCAAATGATATTAGAGAATCTGATCTGTAAAATCATAAACAAATAAGTACAAAATAAGCCAGTACAGATGGTCCCCAACTGGAGACTTAAGAGTTTAGCGACTTAACAACAATGCGAAATCATTGCTTTTCACTTTCAGTCCAGTATTCCGTAAGTTACACACAATATTAAACATTTTACTATAAAACAGACTTTGTGTTACATGATTCTGTCCAACTTTAGAGTAATGTAAATGTTCTGACCACGTTTAAGGGAGGCCAGGCTAAGCTACGACGCTTGGTAGGTCAGGTTTGGCAAGTGCATTTTGACTTCCAATATTTTCCATTTATGATAGATGTATTGAGACGTAACATAAATCGGGGAACATTTATCATCTCACTTTGATAAGGTTAAACAAATCAGGGTGCTGCTGTAACCCCCTAAATAGAACAGCTCTCTCATGTCTTTTTTCTGGCTACCTCTCATATAGGATATGTTCGATAATTATCTGATCCATGGAAGTCTGAGGATGCCAAATCAGTTCATACAGTAATTATCTGTTAGGCATAGTGTCTTTCTTATTTAAAAGATATGTGAATGTAAATAGCCATTTCTGAGTTTTCCTCTGGAACCCCATGTATGGACTTGGGGATCCTCTTTGAGCAACACCCCATTTTGGATATCACTGCCCATCTCTGCAGTCAGGAACAAGTTTTCTCAAATATCTGGAGTGCTTAGTTCAGTCAGAACTTCTCAGCCAGTCCCTTGAATATTGAGCCAATGATGCAAGTATAGAAAATGTCTGTTTTCTGTTAATTCCTTCAGTCATGATTCATAGAATCACGTGGTTCTTGGTTGTTCAGTTTCTCATTTGATTCTTTGGTTTACCCCATGTTCTTCTAAACAACTTCATTTTTTCATGAATTGCCAAGACTTGGTTCCTTTTGTTGATAACCACAAAATCTTACTTGATGTGCATGGTGTTATTGAGTCCTTGTGATTTAATCTCTGCCTACTTCTGTAATCTCAGGTCTCATTTCCTCATACGGTCTATTTTCAGCTACACCGACAAATGTACATATGTGTATGTGTTTATGGGTCTATGTATGTATTGATGTGTGCATGTGTGTTTATATGTGTTTAATGTGAGTTGTGTGTGCATGTACGTGTGTGTGTTTCTGTGTTAAGTAAGTTTATGTGTTTCCCCATGTGTTTATGTGTATGCTTGTGAGTTTTATGTGTGTGTTTGTGGCTGTGCATGTATGTGGGTGTTTATGTGTGTATATGTGGATGGTTATTGTGTGTAAGTTGTGTGCATATGTGTGCGTGCTTGTGCACCTATATGTAGTTTGTGTGTGTATGTATACGTGCATGTGTGTATGTTTTTGTGTTTATGTCTCTGTGTACTTATGACTGTGTCAGTCTTGTGTGTGAGTTTTGGGTGTGTGTATTTATGTGTGATATGTGTGTGCATGTGTGTACATGAGCTGTGAGTACACTTATATGGATATGTATGTGCATGTGTATGTTGTATGTTTGTATGCGTGTGTATGCCTTTGTGTGTATGTGTTTATGTGTGTATGTGCATACATATGTGTTGGGGGAGATGCATAATTTCACTCTGGATGAAGCCAAGCACAATACTGCCTTCCTCTACCCACGCAAAGAGATGGGAGAGGGAAGCATCCTGACACTGCGCCTTGTGTCCACTAACACACTTAGAGGGCCTTTCTAGAGAAGGAAAGTCAGGTCATAGCCCAGAAGGCAAAGAAATAAGAAAACACTAAATAAATTGCTGAATTTTTCACTATTAATAGATGAGGTTTTCAAGCCATTGCAATTTCCTTCCTAAAGATGAAGTAATTCTGAAACATTGTAAGATTTGGAACATGCAGAGGATGGCCTCTGGGTTACCTCCAGTGTCTTATCTAGTCCCCTCAAAAACTCCATGTGCTAGACTTTATTATCTTAGTGTTTTTGTATTAGTAAAGATTTGGGGGTATGCACAAGGTCCAGAAAACCAACATGACCTCCAGAAAAATAGAGAAAATTGATTGTCTCAGTTAAACAGGGGAGAACAACGTGGTGATAAGCTCCAATGTCACCAGGCTACTTTTCTTATCTCTCATGCCTCTGTTTCCTTCCAGCTCAGCCTCCTTCTCTTCAAGTAGCTTCATAAAATGGTTGAAAAAGTGAGTTTTAGCAAATGCCAAAACTCGTGTCTCAGAGCTGTGTCACCAGAGAAAAACTAGTTTCCTCACTTCACCTTCTTCAATTCAGAAAGGTCCTACGCAGGGGTCTGTCTTGCTTGGCTTGGGTTCACTTCTGTTCTGAGAAGAATCACCTTTTATGGAGCCAATATATATGCAATGAATTTAAGCTATTTTCTCATGCTGGCATAGAATGAAGAAGAAAAGAAGAGGAGAAGTAAGAAGAAGAGGAGGGAGTGCGGAAGGAAAGACATTAATGGCTATCTTCCCAGCCATTTCACTGACTAGGTGATTCCCTCAAGGGAGCCTACTGCAGAGTCTTATCTTCCCCAGTTAGTCTTGGGGGCTGTGGCCCCTCCTAGGGAATGGATATCTTTCCAAGCTGAGTCTCTACCGCATAAAAATATTATTTTTATGAGCAGGATTTTCAAACACAAGCCAATTCATGTATGTAATGATCGCTTGAAGAAACAACTGTCTTTTCCAGTCCTGGAGGAAATTCTGTCTATGTTGGATTTATTGATAAGTGCTATGTTATTGTATAACTTGAAATATAAATATTGCTCTTTTTAATGTGTTTTAAGGACGATTCAAGGGAGTTGAACAATTTATACTACACTTCTTCTTACACGCGGCCTTCAAAACTTATTTATTTATTTTTTTGAAATCCATAGTAAAAGAAAATAGATTCATGTTTGCTTAGGCCAAGTGGATGGGAGGATAGGTGTGGGGTTTCTTTTTGAGGTGATGAAAATTTTTTAAAAATGACTATGGTGATGGTTGCAGGTATCTGTAAATATATTAGAAACAATTGAATTATATAATTCAAGTGAGTGAAATATAAGCTATGTTATTTATGTTTCAATAACACTGTTTTAAAGGGTAAACAAAGGTCTCTAGGAATAAAAATGCCACCAGTCCAGGCTCTGCCACTCAAGGTTGCTCCAAATCCCCTCCTATGTTTTCTCTGTTCTACAAGGCAAATGTCCTCACTCTAAAGTAAGATTCGGGCAAGCAGAATAGGAAGAATGAATAAAAGGCTGAGAACAGGAGTAAATATATGCAACCCTGCGGGTGAGTAGAACTGGGTGTGGAAGAAAAGAAAAATACTGTGACATTGGAGAATGAAAAATTCTTCTGGTCAAACTTTACTTTCTGAGTGTCTCAGGCAGGGCAAACCTTCACATTCAATCAGTGTGTCTGGGTTGAAAGCACAACAAGTGGGTGGGAATAAAGGCTGGGATCCTACTAAATAAGGGCAGATGGGAAGAAAATTGAGGCAGGAATTCCAAACATAATCTAAGGGGAATTGATAGCTAATTAGGCAAAAAAAAAAAAAAAAAATTCTGTCACATGTTTTAAAAGGGGGTTACTATAAAGAAAGGTTTATGAAGACTCTGCTTCAGTCAGAGGAGTGGAAGCTGTCAACAGGCCAAGAGAACAAACTAAGAGAGTCACAATAGCCAAGATGTAGCCTGGGGCTGAACAGAAATGTGTCATAGCCATCTCTGAATTACCTGACGAGTTGTAACACATGATGCTTATAAAAAATCATTAGAAGAGATCACTAGACCATTGAAGACTGAAGGAACTATTTGGATTTTCTAAAATAAATACATAACATATGCAATTTAGAGCCTTGGTACATTCTGATGCATGTTTTTTTTCTCTCTCTACTTTCTTACCATGTGCAAATTGTTGGAAAGCTTTAATTCTAAAAATGTTACATTAAAAATTACTTCCCCTGAGGTGCATGCAAACTTGTAGAAAACTAGAGTAATGGGCAGATCAAAATGGCTCGTGCATCTGGATGATTAAGGTGAACAGTACTGTCAGCACTAAGTCACAGGAAACACAGAGGAAGGGGAAGAGAGGTACATTCATTGTGTTATAGGCCTAAATCCATCATTTCTCCATTTTTCCATTCTCAAAGCTATTTCCCTTTGTGGTTCTTCTGACTAAATATGTAATTTTCCTTCTTCATTCCCTAACTTTTGATGGTCATATAACCAGCTTTGGCCAATAGAATCCAGTGAAAGTGATCATGTGCCTCAAGACCTTTACCTTTCTACATGCTTGCTCTTGTGGACAAGCTTGAGCTCACCTTCTGGAGATGAGAGACATATGGAACAGAGTCAGAGCTTCTCAGCTACCCGGAGTGACCAGCTGAGATCAGTCAACACTCAGCACACTTCCGCATGTGTGGCTGAGCCTTGCCAAGACCAGCAGAACCACCCAACTGAGCCCAGCCTAGGTCTTTGACTTGAAGACTTCTGAGTTAATTATTGCAGCAAAAGTAGCTGGCAACTAACTTTAGTGAGTATCTCAGATTTTGTCTGGTACTGTGCTTGGCCCCTGCACTAGTGTTAGCTTAAACTATCACTCTCATTGTCCATGTTTCACAAATAAGGAGTCCCAGCAAAGGTAGACAGTTTTTCCAGATAACTGAACTGGCAATTCAAAAAAGATTTCAAACCCACCTCTGTCTGACTACAAACCCATTACTTATATTTTTCTTACATGTTTATTTTCTACTTGGCTTACTTCTGTTTTGTGAAAATAATCATAAGAGCAAACTTATTTAAAAGCAAAAAGACTGAATTCCTAAGACCATTAGTATGTTTATGCATGTTCTGTGCATGACTGTAAGCTCGTAGCAACCTGATTAAGTAAACCTTAGTACCAATAACTTAGTAGGAGTGAAAGAAAATATTTCAATCTGGGCAGAAAGTAGCCACAATTTTTGTGGCCTAATTGTGTTTTGATAATGTTGAATGTCGATTGATCACGTATACAAGCATGTGGTCCTATAAGTAAAGAATTCCCTTGGTCTATATCTCTGTTTTGGTACCAGTACCATGCTGTTTTGATTACTGTAGCCTTGTAGTATAGTTTGAAATCCGGTAGTGTGATGCCCCCCGCTGTGCTCTTTTTGCTTAGAATTGACTTGGCTATGTGGGCTCTCTTTTGGTTCCATATGAAGTTCATGGTGGTTTTTTCCAGTTCTGTGAAGAAAGTCAATGGTAGCTTGATGGGGATAGCGTTGATTCTGTAAATTACTTTGGGCAGTATAGCCATTTTCATGATATTAATTCTTCCTAACCATGAACATGGAATGTTTCTCCATCTGTTTGTGTCCTCTCTGATTTTGTTGAGCAGTGGTTTGTAGTTCTCCTTGAAGAGGTCCCTTACGTTCCTTGTGAGTTGTATTCCAAGGTTAAGGGGAGAAGGAAAGAAAAGCACACTGCCATGTGTGTTCCTATGCAACTGTCTTACATGCTCTGCTCATGTACCCCAAAACCTAAAATCCAATAAAAAATTAAAAAAAAATAAAATAAAAAATAAATAAAAAGAAGTTGGCAATGTTAAAAAAAAAAAAGAATTCCCAGATATTTCACATTTATACTACATGAAGTATGAATAGATCTGGATTCAAATCCAGTTTATGCCATTGAAGGGCTATATGGTCCTGAGCAATCACTAAACCTTAGGTCTTGGATCAACTCAGATTGGACTCTACATTAAAACATAAGTCAGTCTTATAATTTATATGAAGTAGTCTAATTTTTACATATGGCAGGTAAGAAAACATTAAACTCTCATTCTAAATAGTGTAGATATACCCCATGCTATTGATTTCTGAGCACATGTCCCTCTAAGAGAACCCTGACTAATGCACCATACTTGCTGAAAAGTAAAAGTATTTGGCAGGAGAAGGGGGGATATAGAATGACATAAAAGTTTAATCTAGGCCATTGGGAATTTTTAGATCTGACATTTGCCTCAGAGTTTTTTGCCCATCCCTTCTGACCTGATGCTATAGCTTTAGATGCTCACTAACAAGAGATGTGAAATAAAGTTAGACATAGAGCCACAAGTCACCTGACAGAGCAAACACAAACCCGCTCCAGAGAAACACACTTAAACAGTTCAGATAAAATTTCAAATAATATGGACTCATAACCCAGAAACTCTAAATAAATGCAGAAAGGGAAAATATCAGAAAGGAAATAATATAATAAGAGCCACAAAAACAATAGATACCAGAATCATTGGCTATAGAACATACAATAAGAGATAAGAAAAATCTCTTATTGAGATAAGAAAATAAAATAATGCTTTGAAAAACTGATAAAAGCATAAGAAAAAAGAATTTCTCTAAAGTTTTCAAAAATTTAACCAAACTCAATCTAAAATATATATAATATTAAGCATTAGAGATGCAATAGAAAGATTAAACGTAAGACCCAGCTGAAAAGAGAATTAGTAAATAGGAAGACAGTTCTGAAGAAGTTATAGATCAAAATAAATAAGACACTGAATTGAGAGAAAAAACAAAAAAGGAAAAAAGAATAAGTGACATCATTGAGATTAAAATCAGAAAACATAAATCAAACGTAGTTACAATACCAGAGGGAAATAATATAATAAGATAAAAGCAATACTCAATGAGCAAATGGCTGATTATTTCAAAAATTGATGGAAGAAAGCAATCTTCAGAGTTAAAAAAAAAACATATTCCAAAAAAGATAAATAAAATTAAATAAACACTTGCACAAATTGTACTAATGTTTTTGTAAAACATTTGGGCCAAAAAAATTATTATTAGAATTTGCTGGTTTGAAATACAGACTATCTGCAAAGAAATAACAACATCAAATATATACATGATATTTTAGTTATACTGAAACCTGACCTCTCAGTAACAAAAATTTGGCCTGAAAATTCCTATGGCTATATAAGAAAGAATTTCCCATTTTTTTAAAGTTAAACATAATGACTAATATGTAAAACTTAGCCATTCACTCTCCTACAAAAAAATAGGAAACATATGTCTCCATAAAGTCTGTACACAGATGTGCAAACAGCTTTGTTTGCAACTGCCAGACACTGAAATAAGCCAAGCATTCCCAACAGGAAAATGCATAAATGATAGTATAGACACACATATAATATATGAAATGCTACTGAGGGGAAAAAAGTGAAGCTAATGATATACCTAAGTACAAGGACAAATCTTCATTATTCTCAGTAAAATAGCCACCACTACAAAGAGTAAACACCGTACAATTTCATCTTTTAGATATTCAAAACAATGCAAATTACCTATAGTGACAAAAAATAGGCGCAGTGTTTTCTTGAAGTTGGGACTGAAAGAAGTTGTGGATTAACACTATATAATTCCATTTATTAGACATGCAAACAAAATAGACTTCATCTATGGTGAAGAAAAATAGAGTCAGATGGGCATCCATTTTCCTGAAGTTGGGCCTAGAAGAACATGTGGATTTCAGAGGCAAAAAGGTGTGTTTTAGGTATTTCATAAATGTTCAGTATCTTGATTGTGTTGGCAGATTCACAGATATGCATACATGTGGCAAAACTCATCAAATTGTCTGCTATATATATAATTGTAATTCAATGAATTTGTATAAAAAGCCATGACTATTTAAATACAAAATCAATGCATTGTGTTGTAGAGTTTGCTATGTGTGCCGAAGTAAGACATGTCTACACAAACTGAAGTAATGGAAGGAGTGAACTGTCTTAGTTCATTCAGTGTTGTTATAGCAGAATACCTGAGATTGGGCAATATTTTTAAAAGAGGTTTATTTAGTTCCCAATCCTGTAGCATAGGATGTGGGAGAAGTCTGGCACCAGTGGCTTCCAGTGAGGGACACTTGCTAGGTCGAAATATGTCAGAGAAGGTCAAAGGGGAAGCAAACCCAGTGAAGAGAAAAAGCTGAAAGGTCATCCTTGCTTTCTATAACACTCTTGGGAGCTAATGCCTTCCCACAGGAAAAAGTCTTCACAGCAAGAACTCACTCCCTGAGAATGGTGCCAAGCCATTAATAAGGGACTCACCTCCATGAGCCAAGCACCTCCCAACAGGCCACACCTCCCAGCCACACTGGGGATCAAACTTCAACACAATTCTTCGTGGGAACTAACAAATTATATCCAACCTTATAGCATGAATCTATACCATTGTAAGATTTCTATAACTTATATAGACTAGTGTCACATAATTTAAAATTAATAAAAATCATAAAGTACTTGGGAATAAGTTTAGCAAAAGTCTAAGACTTCAACACTAAAAAATAAATATCCTCGTGAGAAACTGAAAAGTACGTGAATAAATGGAGTGGGAATTATGTCTTGGCACATCTTCAACTTTTAATTTGCATTTTTCTAATGAATAGTAATATTGAGGATCTTTTTTTTTTTTTTCTTGAGATGGAGTTTCACTCTTGTTACCCAGGCTGGAATGCAATGGCATGATCTCGGCTCACCGCAACCTCCGCCTCCTGGGTTCAGGCAATTCTCCTGCCTCACCCTCCTGAGTAGCTGGGATTACAGGCACGTGCCACCATGCCCAGCTAATTTTTTGTATTTTTAGTAGAGACGGGGTTTCACCATGTTGACCAGGATGGTCTCGATCTCTTGACCTCGTGATCCACCCACCTCAGCCTCCCAAAATGCTGGGATTATAGGCATGAGCCACTGCACCCGGCCTATAACTTATATAGACTAGTGTCACATAATTTAAAATTAATAAAAATCATAAAGTACTTGGGAATAAGTTTAGCAAAAGTCTAAGACTTCAACACTAAAAAACAAATATCCTTGTGAGAAACTGCAAAGTATGTGAATAAATGGAGTGGGAATTATGTCTTGGCACATCTTCAACTTTTAATTTGCATTTTTCTAATGAATAGTAATATTGAGAATCTTTTAATGTACTTATTTGCCATCAATATACCTTCTTTGGTGAAATGCCTATACAAATATTTTTGACTTGTTTTTTTTGAGATGGAGTGTGTCTGTTTCCCAGGCTGGAGTACAGTGGCCCGATGTGGGCTTTCACCATGTTGGTCAGGTTTATCTTGAACTCCTGACCTCATGATCTGCCACCCTTGGCCTCCCAAAGTGCTGGGATTACAGACATGAGCCATGACACATAGCTATTTTTATTTTATCTATCTATCTATCTATCTATCTATCTATCTATCTATCTATCTATCTATTTGTGTGTGTGTGTGTGTGTGTGTGTGTGTGTGTGTATTTTTTCTTTCTTTTTTTTTGAGACAGAGCCTCACTCTGTCAAGTAGGCTGGTATGCAGTAGCTCACTGCAACCTCTACCTCCCAGGTCCAAGCAATTCTCGTGCCTCAGCCTCCCGAGTAGCTGAAATTATAGGCACACGCCAACAAGCCCAGCTGATTTTTGTATTTTTAGTAGAGACAGAGTTTCATCCTGTTGGCCTGGATGATCTCCAACTCCTGACCTCAAGTGTTCCACCCACATCAGCCTCCAACCTCCCAAAGTTCTGGGATTATAGGGGTAAGCCACGTACACTATTTGATTACTCTAACTTTATAATCATTTTGAATCTGGTATAATCCATCAACTTAGTTCTTGTCTTTGAAAATTCTGATTTCTTTTCTTTAATATGAATTTTAGGGTGGGTATGCTTTCATCATTTGTTACATAAGAACAGAGCAACACCCTGAGGACAGCAATTATTCCTCACTATTGAAGCAAGACCTTCTGTGTCCTTGACCCAATGCGCCATGAATCTTGAGATTTCCTGACTGGCTGGTGGAATAGGCACAGTTTCTGGCTGTGTGTGAGCACAGGAAACTGTTAACTTCATGCTTTTGCTGCTTCATTCCTTTGCCTCAAGTGGTATCCTCACATGCATTTGCTGATCTGTGCTCAGCTGATTGTTTGGGGGGACCTTCTGTAGACTTTCGGGGTTCTGCATCTGTGCAGCCGTCTCCTCTCCAGAAGTTGTCCCTGAGAATCTGAACGGCCAAGGTCTCCCCAGACGTATTCTGTGCCCTCACCTTGGAGAATCTGCCATGTTCTGCCTGGGTTCCCCTTCCCTGTGCAATGGCCCTGATACTCTCTCAAGGCTGTACACTGAGTGATCCTGAGGCTCACATCATTTGTTTTGTTTCCCACCCACCCCACCCCACCCAGGGCATCACTGTCTTTTGCTTCCTGATATACAGGGTCTTGAAAAACATCTTATAAATGTTATCCATTTTGTTTTGTATTTTGTATGAGAGATCAATCTGATCTATTTTGGCCAGAAGTGGAAGCCCAAAGACACATATTTTCAGATATTTCTTAATTTTTTTACATTCTTTCAGCATTCAATAGGCAGTCCATGTTTGTCGGTTTATCAAAATGTGCTTTCTCTTTGTCAGATACTTAAAAATAAAACCAGGAATAGAATGGGCCTGCTGCCAAAGTACTGAGAACTTACTAGAGGCTACAGGCATATGAGTGAAAAAAAAAAAGCCCTGTAATATAACTTTAACAACAGATATATCTTTAGGCAGCCTTTGGAGACATAGATGAGTGAGACGAATTAGTGCTGGACTTACAGAAATAAATAGTTCTTGTATCAATAAAAAAAATGAAGCATTAAAATATAATTTCTTCCATTCTCTGGAAGATGATCATGTTCTATTAACAGAAATTCAGGAATTCTAAATTTTTTATAAAATCGTATTTACTTCCTGGGAGCTCCCAATTTGGAATGTGTTTTAAAATTGACACTGTGTTAGCATTTAACTGGAGAAACATATTTTTTCTTAGTGGCCCTCTAAAACCTATATGATGCAGTAGGATTTACCTTAAAGTAGAAAAATAATGTAGTATTATTGGCCTTGGTCCGATGCCACCTCTTCTGTGAAGCCTTTTCCACTAGCTGCAGTTCCTTGCAGCACTTCCAAAGCACTTAGCAACTGTATTAGTCCATTCTCATGCTGCTAATAAAGACATATCTGAGATTAGATAATTTATAAAAGAAAGAGGTTTAATTGACTGAATTCAGCATGGCTGGGAAGGTATCAGGAAACTTACAATCATGGTGGAACGGGAAGCAAACACATCCTTCTTCAGAGGGAGGCAGGAAAAAAAAGATTGGGAGCTGAGCAAAGGGGGAAGCACCATATAAAACCATCAGATTTCATGCGAACATACTCACCACCATGAGAACAGCATAAGCAGCCTGAGGGCAACCTCTCCCATGATTCAGTTACCTCCCTCTGAGTCCCTCCCACTACACATGGGGATTATGGGAACTACAATTCAAGATGAGATTTGGTTGGGGACACAGCCAAACCATATCAGCAACTGATTTATACTTTGGAGCAAGTGGAAAGAGAGAAGGAGAAAGGGAGGGGAAAAGATGAAAAGAGGGAGTAAAGGCAGAAGGGGAAGCACATGAATACCTAAACTCTAAAGCATCTTTTTAAACAGCTTTACCTGTTGAAATTTAAGCATAATTTCAAATGACTCTGGGACTTGTTTTCTTTTCCATCTATCGACTCTTGCCTACTGCTTATAACCGTCAGCTAGAATGTTACATTCTTTAACCAGCAATTAATGCAGAAAAAGGCTAATTTATGAAGTATTCAGTCATTTGGAACTTGAGACGATGTTTATACTACCTTTTAAAACTATTCTCATTACACGCACAAGCAAATTTATGACCAAATGGAAGTATAAGAAGAAATCACTAATGGCTTGAAAAAACATTTTTCAGAATTTTGGGAACAGTCATTTACATTCATTGTATTTAGCTGTTTCTTAAATTAGTTTATTTGAGGATACATTATTTGTCAAACAGGTTATGAAGTGTACTTGAACATTGTGTGTGTGTGTGTGTGTGTGTGTGTGTGTGTGTATGTATTTGATATGCAGTCAGAGTCTTCTGTAACTTAGAATTCTCACTCACCCCATACATCTCCAGGTTCCCAGTGATCCCATGAGGTTTTGTGGAAGTTTTGAATTTCTTTTTTTTTGATAGTTAAGCGGTAATAATAAGAGCTAGCATTTACTGAGCACTGACTTCGAGTCAGATACTATTCTCAATGTTTTTTTTCTGTACTAAGCAATCAATCTGAGCTATCCTTGGCCCATTTCTTTTTTTGTCTTCCAGTGTTTTTGTTTTTTAATTTTATGTTTCCATAAGTTATTGAGGTAGAGGGTGTATTCGATTATATGAGTAAGTTCTTCAGTGGAGATATTTGAGAACCTGGTGTATCCATCACCTGAGCAGTATACACTGCGCCATGTTCGTTGTCTTTCATCTCTTGCCCCCTTCCCACTCTTCCCCCTAAGTCCCCAAAGTCCACTGTGTTATTCTTATGTCCTCATAGCTTAGCTCCCACATATCAGTGAGAACATATGATGTTTGGTTTTCCATTCCTGAGTTAATTCACTTAGAATAACACTCTCTAATCTCATCCAGGTCATTGCAAATACTGTTAATTAGTGTCTTTATCCACTCACTGATTGATGGGCAATTGGGTTTGTTCCATGATTTTGCTATTGTGAATTGTGCAGCTATAAACATGTGTGTACAAGTATCTTTTTCAAATAATGACTTATTTTCCTCTGGGTAGATACCCAGTAGTGGAAGCCCTGTGTGAAATGGTAGTTCTGCTTTTAGTTCTTTAAGGAATGTCCACACTCTTTTCCATAGCAGCTATACTAGCTTACATTCCTGCCAGCAGTGGAGAAGTGTTCCCTGATCTCTACATCCATGCCAACATCTAGTGTTTTTTGATATGGCCATTCTTACAGGAGTGAGGTGGTATCACACTGTGGTTTTGATTTGCTTCTCCCAGATCATTAGCGATGTTGAGCATTTCTTCATGTTTGTTGGCCTTTTGTATATCTTCTTTGGAGAATTGCCTATTCATGTTCTTAGCCTACTTTTTGATGGGATTGACTGTTTTTTATTTTTCTTACTGATTTGATTGAGTTTGTTGTAGATTCTGGACGTTATTCCTTTGTCAGTTGTGTAGATTGTGAAGATTCTGTCACTGTGGTTTGTCTGTTTATTCTGCTGACTGGTCCTTTGGCTGTGCAAAAGCTCTTTGGTTTAATTAGGTCCCAGTTATTTATCTTCATTTTATTGCAATTGCTTTTGGGTTTTGGGTCATGAAATCCTTGCCTAAGCCAATGTCTAGAAGGGTTTTTCCAATGTTATCCTCTAGAATTGTTATAGTTTCAGGTCTTAGCTTCAAGTCCTTAATCCATCGTGAGTTGATTTTTGCATAAGGTGAGAGATGAGGATCCAGTTTTATTCTCTAACATGTGGCTACCAATGATCACAGCACCATTTGTTGAAAAGGGTGTCAAAATGCAGTATACAGTTAGGCTGCTATGAAATATAGCTTTGTGAGGAAAACTGTAAGTTGATAAAAAGGGGAACACACTTTTGCAAAAATTGAATATATGGTTGGATCTTTACAGCAGGCATTTCACCTAGGCCTTGCTGAATTATTTAGATTTCAATTGTGAATGTCCACTGAAGATGAATGGCTGTCCAGGGCTGAGAGTATGTCTTAATGGTAAGTACCTAGTACACAGTATGTGCTACATTCATATATCTTGAAATCAATTAGTCTTTCCAGTCCAATAATTATTTTCAAGTTAGTCTGTTCCAGGATTTAACAAGCTGGTTTGGACCTAAGAATGATATGTGGTGCCTTCTCACCTCCTTTCTTCCTCTCACTCATAGGTCAGCACAGGGATTTTGTGAAACGGAAAGTCCAGGGTGTTTATCTGGCTTTAGGCTGAGCTAAGTCAAAATGTTTAAATGACGTCATCTTAGTGCTCTGCTTCCTTCTGTTGCTTGACTGCTGATAAATTCGGCTTTATTTTTGGCTACCTGAAGGAAAATGTTATCTATCTGTCTTGTCCGTTTGTCTGTCTCATTAGTCTCTCTGGGCTGCTGTAACAGAACACCACGGACTGGGTAGCATGTAAACAGCAGCCATTTATTTCTCATGGTTCCGGAGGCTGAGAAATCCAAGGGCAGATTAGGTGCTGGCGAGGGCCCAGTTCCTGGTTTGTACGTGGCAGTCTTCTCACTGTGTCCTCTTTAGCCTGTTTCTGAAGAGAAATTGGAAGCACCATTAAGGTGCCGATAAATATTTGCATAACTAAACAGGAAGCCAGGGTTTAGCAGAGGCTCCCTGGCTTAGAATATTGGTGTCATTACAACTGGATGATACTACTGTTGGGGGTTTTGTTTGTTTATGTTTTAAACGAAATGTAGATTTTCCAGAAAACTTAAAATAAAAACAAAGTTTTTCCCAAACAAAGAAAAGCATTTTTTAAACCATCCATTCTTGATTTGCCTTAGATCTCATGAAATGGGCACAGTTTGTATATTTGTATTTGAATACATGTGAGAGTCTACAAAATACTTGGTTAAACATTTCCACTGCTCTTTTCTTTTCTGACCTTAATTTTCAATCTCTCTCTCTCTCTCTTTCTTAATTTTAATCTGCATGACAATTTCATTCCCAAGTTAATGTCCAATTCTAGGTTCTTATGCATAAAATAAAACAAATATATATTTTTTAAAAATTAACGTCAAAATTCAGGCATTGCCACTGATGTGATCAGAATGGGACTCTGATTTTCCATCCAGACCCTTCCCTCCCCCGCCCGTCACAGGGCATCCCGCTCATGAATGCACATTCATATTCTCAGCTGGTGAAATATTGCCACAGCTCAGGTACCCACTGGGCTTTTCTTTGCTTTTGACAGAAGTTATACAGAGTTTATATTTAAAGAAAGAAAAATGAAAGGTTTTCCTGAATTTCTAACAGAAAATGTTGAGCTTTTTCAATGTTCCTCTCACCCTGGAGCTTCTTATAGAGGAGCCTAGTGATATCCTTTGCAAACAAAGGAGGCTTTTGGCGGTGCTCTTAATATGAAGGTCAAGGTTTTATTTATATTCACATTCAATTCAGAAAGAATAAAAAATCAATACAGATATGAAGCTGATATACATTGTCCACAAGCCCTGCTATTTTTAAATGTGACACAAAAAGACACATGCAAAGGGAAACTTCCACAGAGGATTTGGCTCTGACACTCATATGAAACCACGCTTTGCCACCAGTCCTCAAACGTAGAATCTGTTCTATTCACACTTCACCACTTCTGATACCTTCAATTTATTGATTATTTTCTCTGGGGAGTGCATTAAATTAACAGCATTAGAAATAGAGGGACTTCTAATACTGCTTCTTTTTTTTAGGCATTTCCTTGTTATAGAGGGCGGAGGGTTTATGCTATGTGTATTTAATGAGACTTGGAGTTGCAACGGATCAGGAATGCTCCATGGTTGAGAGCGCCAATGATAATGCCTAGCAGTGCTAGATTTGGGCTGTAATAGCAATGGCAAAAAAAGGCCAAGGCCCTTTCTCTGGTCACATGTTCCTTTGCAATGACATCTTTCAGACTATACCTGCACGGTACATTAAGCATATTGAAAATGAGACAGAATCCCTCAGCCAGACGGAAATCTTCATTCTCTTTTTATCCTTGGGGTTTTACTACTGCAAAGAAATCTTAAGGATATGGTAAGAATTTTCTGTATGTCTGTGGATTTGCCTTCTTCCTCTTTTTGCCACTAACCTCAAAGTAACATTAGTGAAATTGGATGTACCTCACACACAAAGCCATGAGCGCACGTGCAGGGTGTGCCTATATCATCAGATATTTTGGCTGTTTTTTCTGAAATAGTATTGTTTTATGTACTAATTTTTAATTGACAAATTTCCTAATTTTAATGTGTGGTATACATGATGTTTTGACACATGCATACATTGTGGAGTGGCTTAATCAGCCTCATTAACATAGTCATTACCTCAAACGCTTATCTTGCTGTGGTAAGAACACAGAATCGACTCTCCGCAATTTTCATGTATACAACACACTATTATTAACTATAGTCACCATGTTGTGCAATGAATGTCTTGAAATTATTCGTCTTGTGTAACCGAAATTCTGTGTCCTTTGGCCAACATCTCCCAGTCTACTTCCCCAGCTTCTGTCCCTTGTTGAAACAGTATTTACACTGCTGGGATAGGGGTGTGTGTGGTGTATGTGTGTTGGGGTGTGTATAAATATAGAAAATGGTAGGAAATAAAGTTATTTGCCATCTTTGTAGCTGTTCAAAACAAAAGCAGTTTTTGTGTTTTGTTGAGGTCAAAAATACAAATCGATCTTGCCCAGGGCAACGCTGGTCAGCTGCAAGAGGGAAAGGGGAAAACTTCCTTTTTCCACAGGAAGGAATCAGTGGGCACAGAATAGGTCTCTCCTGACTCCCTTCTTTCTGTGAGATCCTTGCCAGCCCAGAGCAGTCAGTGCAAGAGGCAGCTGAGCCCTGCAGAGCAGCTCAGAGGACCCTGGGCTCCCCTGGCAAGTTCCCGGGCAGCCAGACAGGTCAAGTTCAGGGAATGTTCACACAAATACTTGGAAAACAAGAATCAAGGTCCTTTATCCGCAGTAATCCCCAGTGGGAAATAAGCCAGAATCTGAGCAGAAGGTAATAAAATAAAGGAAGCCCCCTAATCGTCCACACTTATTGGCACAGATAAGAATCGTGGTTCCTGGGCTTCTGACCACTGCATAGCTGCTTCTGCCATGGCTGTTATCAGAGTCAGAGCGTTGGCCTATTGAAGGCACTGTGCAAGGATGAGGACGGATGGAACGAAAACTCAAGATGCTCTCAAAACCATTAAGGTTTATGAGCACATTTTAATCTAATACATATTAAAATAATTATATTCTTACATTTTATTTCATTATAAATTAAGCTTATTTTTTTTTTCTTATTGTAAAAATAAATAATAGAAACTGTGGACACTATTTTAACAAAGAAAACTTTAGATTTTATAATCAGAAAGAGACTGATCACATTTTGGTATTGCTACAACTAGTCTCTCTCTGTCTCTCCCCATATTAACATAGATCTGATCTTTAGCTCATGCTGAATGCATCATTTTTGTGCCATGCATTTTTTACATAGCACTATATTGTGAACGATTTCTAGTTTACAAATGGTTGATGAACATTGTGTTCAGAGACTGTGTACTATGGCGCCCTTTGGCTAAAGATACTTTTTAAAATCATTGTTTTTTAACTGAAAGATTAAATTTTTAAGATATCTCCAAAAAATCCATATTTTAAGGCTTTGAACGTAAAATTCTAAATTACTCCTACAATAATTTTCTACTTTATACTTCTGCCTGCAGAATGTCATCCTCCACACAGCCTCCAGCATGCTGATATTTTATTACTATTATTTATTTTTAATTGAGAAATAAAAATGTATATATTTATCACGCACAACGTGAGGTTTTGATACCTATGCACGTTGTAGAATGGCTACATCAAGCTAATTGATATAAGCCTTACTCCCTATGCTTACTTTTTTGTGATTAAAACACTTAAAATCTCCTCCGTTAGCAATTTTCAACTACAGCCACTGTGTTGTATAAAATGTCTCTACAACTTATTCTTCTTATCTAACTTAAATTTTGTGTATTTTAACACGAATCTCCCAATCCCTGCCCTGGCCACAACTCTAGTTCTGTGAGCTTACTTCTCTTTTTTTCTGTAGAGACAAGGTCTCATGATGCTACCCAGGCTGGTCTCAAAGTCCTTGCTTCCGATGATCCTCTTGGCTCAGCCTCCCAAAGCACTGGGATTCCAGGTGTGAACCACAGCAACTGGGCTGGATTTCTTATTTTTGATATGTGAGAAAATATATTTGAAGCTGTGTATATGAGTAAGAAACACACTTCATGTTTCCACAAACTTTCTACAAATCTGTGAAAGTAAATTTTATTTACATATATTTAGATAAGTACTTACCATAAACTTATACCATAAACTTTTTTAACTGTTAACTTTCTTTTTGGAGAAAATTTAGAAACATATGGGTTTAGAGCTATGTAGACCTTATACATAATTACATTTGAAGCCTATCATTATCATTTTCCAGTTTGCATAACGGTGGTTGGATACGGGTGTTGGGAATGATTAAATGAGTTACCTGCGAAAAGGGCCTCACGGTAAATAAAGACTGTCTATAGTCATTATCATATTTTTTTCCCACAAATCAGAAAACTAAAGACCTGAGAGGCTAAATAATTTTCTTAGGAAAATGTATTCCAGAAATGGATATTATTCTGACTTATAGTCTGGTGATTCCTCTATTTCACTGCATAAAACATCTAGTAGACCAAAGCATGGTTTATCTAAGTGGCACACCTCAAAGCTAGTACTTATAAGGAAAATTTGACTCAGATCTCACAGTTCCAGGCCTCTGTTTGCAGATCACATAGTCCTAAGGGGAAGGTCTTAGTCTTGTGTTTTAGTTTGGCTGGTTGGTTGGCTGCCTTCCGTGTTTTCTTCTCCCCGTTAGGCTTAGGAGATGCTTAGCTAGGAATGCATTTCTGGAAAATAGTAACTAGACCTGCAGTATGACCCCAAAGGCCCAGAATAGGAACCTGCACTGTCAAGTGCTGTGTTTGCTCTTCTCAGGGTCAGAGTTGGCTGTTCCTGAAAAATACACAACAATCTCAGGCAACTGACTCTTGTCTATGATTCAAGATCCTTCCTTTGCCTCCAGGCTCTGCAAATACATGTTGTTTATGTGACAGAAATTCAAAAACTGGGGGGAAAAGAAAAATTACAAGTCTGTCTAGAATAAGCCACATCTTGTTACTTCTCACAGAATATGCTTTCATCTCCTTCCTGGGCTCTCACAGCTGAAATTTTGTATTATCCATGTAATTATTTGATTAGTGACTCTCCTCCAGTCTACAAACTCTATGAAGACAGTAACCATGACTCTAAAGTAATCATTTACTAGTGATTTTCAGTGTTTACTCCTCCATCAGAATTAATAAGCAATGGCATAAAAGTATTTGTTTGTTTATTAAATACACTGTAAGTGCCTGGAGAGTGAAGGCCATTTTGTTAGTCTGCGCATTTCCTTGAATAATATTAGGACAATAGAAAGGGCAAGAGTTGCGTGTGGCTGAATCTGGCATTGAAACTCTGCTCCTCCATTCACTGGCTGTCATGGAAAGATACCTAATCTTTTGTAGTTTTAATCCTTTCATCCTTAAAAATGAGTTATTGACGATGATGATGATGATGTGGTGGCGGTGGTAATGATGATAAGAACAATCTCAAAATTTCTTCTGAGAATTAAATGACTCTGCAAAATTATTTAGCCCACCATGTAGACACCCAACAAACGTTACTTTACTTTTTCTTACACGGGGCTTGGCTTCTTTCTAATGCTGTGGACTCAGGAGGTGCTAAAATACTAGCAGACTGATGCACCAGGATGCATGAGTCAGAAACATTGCAGTACCGGCCACCTCTCATATTCTTTTCCTCCTGGTCTCATTACATTTTCCATTATCTCTTGCAGCTCAGAGGCTGCACGACTGCATTATGATGACAGGACATACATAGAATTGTTTTGCATGCATTTCAATGTGTCCAGAGCAGTCCTTATTTATGCCTGGAATCCTGGCATTATTATGAGCATGGTGCCTTTCCGCTCTCAGACGTGTCCCAGTTTGGATGATAAATTATATGATCACTCTAGATAGATAATCATTCTCAGGCCGGGCTGTCAACCTTCCCATACTTCTTCCCACTCTTTCTCTTTCCCCAACTACAGGCTAAGTCCAGTGGATCCTGTGGGGAAGCCTGACTCCCAGGGGATGTGAAATCCTAGGTCCATGGGTGAATGTGGAGCAGCCATTCTCCCCAACCCAACTTCATATGGACTCTATATAAAGTGAGAAATAGATAAAACTTCTTTTGTTGAGCTTGTGGAATTGGGGGATTACTGGTGACAGCAGCTAGCCCATGTTGATTCGTTAGACATGTCTAAGAAAAAGAAAACACAGAAAATATATGAGAAGTAATAGACAAATAAAATATTAAAATCTCGATAAACTTAACTAGTCCACAAAAGAAGCTCAAGGAAGAAGCACAGAAATAATGCAGACACACGCATAGTTTAATTTGGTTTACTTTTAAATTTATTAATGTGTCTTTCTCAACTTTATGGAGAACAATTATTCCAACTATACATTTCAGTATATAATTGCATATGCTTTGAAAACCTCATTTCATCTTAAGTTTCACAGTTTCTCTCAATATACTTTTGTAAGCTTGATAATGAAGATTTATAGTTATCCTTTTAGTCTGTTATACCTTTGCAAAAAAATTTCTTTCAAGCTAATACAAAGAAAATCTCCAATGGTGTCGATGCCATCTATACTAGCCAACAGTAAGATTTCTGTAGTAAATGTCTATGAACCAAAGTGCTTTCCAAAATTCTATAAAATTCAATGAATAAAATTGTACATATAACTTTATATAAAAAGATACACCTTCAACTAGACTTTCAACTTACACAGAATAGTTAAAAGCTGTGTTTTGAAGATTTCATTCCCAACATTTATCACGATGACTTTGCAATGTTGGTAAAACTAGTTAGTGGGTCAAATCAAAGTGTCTTTATTGTCCAACCTCACTTCGTAGATTTCTTTCCAGAGAATTGGCCTGCTAAGATCACACCATCAATCTTTACCGGAATCAGGGCGGGAACCTGCCGTCTTACTGAATTGCTGATTGGGTGCTTGTCCTTCCTCCTCCACCCTTCTCTAAGTGAGCTCATGCTCTATGGTACACGACACTTTACCATGTTGAAAAGCACTTATTTCTTTACTGCTTCTTTTATCATCTCAACGATGCTGCAGCGTAAGTAGAATAGGCATTTGTGATGATTAACTTGCTTGGGCTCAGGGATGCTCACATAGCAGGTAAAACCGTATTTCTGGTTGTGTCTGTGAAGGTGCCTCCAGCAGAGACGAGCATTGTACCTCAGTGAACTGAGTAAAGCAGGTGGCCCTCCTCAGTGTGTGTGGGCACCATCCAATCCATTGAGGACCTGAACAGAACGGAAAGGCAGAGAAGAGTGACTTTGCTCCCTTCGCTTAAGCTGAGACATTCACCTACTCCTGGCCTGGAATGTCCCCCTTATTCTCAGGTCTTCAGACTTAAACTAAATTCACCATCCATTTCCTGACTCTCCAGCAAGCTTGGAGACAGCAGATTATGGCACTTCACCTCCATGCGAGACAATCCCTATAACAGATCTCATTCATATATAAATCTCCTATTGGTTCCATTTCTGTAGAGAATCCTGACTAATATAGTATAGTTACCTCAACTTCTACAGATAAAACTAAGACAGCTGGCCATGTGACACACTCGAGACACTTCCGGATGCTTCCTAAAGGCGGAGCTACGTAACTCCCCCTCTGTCCCTCACTGACCCTCCCCTACATGCAGCCCCGTCTGCCTTCCAGCCCAAATTTCATCCATTGATTCTCAAATGACACGTTAAACATCAACCAGTGAGGGCAGTAATGCTCAGAGTAATGCTTTTAAGTGGGAGTGGGACTTCAAAGACCAATTCTTTTAGTTAAACTTCTCAATTCTTCTAATCCAAAATTTTATAACATTGCTAAGACCCTTTCCTCAATGGAGGCTCTGGCTGTTTTGTCATGTAAACTGGAAGCAGAGACTTTTCTTTGAATCAGTTAATGATGATGAAGGGTCCCCTGATATTGACTAAGCCTCTGAGATGGATTAGGGGCTGTGAGTAAAAAATCCCTCATGTCTCCTATGATTGTTAGAAAATGCAGACATGTTCTCCTCATGCTGCCCTCTTCACCCCCTCAGCTTATTAAAATTAATGATTAAGTGCGTCTGATGGTGGTTGACCCACATCTTTGCAAGATGTATGGACCATGTTTTCTACTGTGCTTCTGATGATAATTCTTCAGTTAAAGAATTCATAGTAAAATTACAGAAGCAATAGTGTTATTGTTTCCGTTACTATGACGGAGGAAGAGATTTACATAAAAACAGTAAAAGGTCAAGGGAAAGGTTATCAGTTATTTTAACTGAAGAAAAATTATATGGTTTATTGAAAACGCTGAAAATAGTAAAAAGTAGATTAATTATCAGCTACTAGATTGACAAATGTTAATATCAAATAAATGCGTAAACCCATTGCAATCATGCAGACAATTTAGTTCCCAAAAGTCAAGATCCAAAACAGTATATTTGAAATTTTAGCAGTTGGAAGCCATAAAAAAGAATAAATATTTTATTTGGGGGGTGTCACATGAAGTGGGTAAAATCAGAAAAAATGAGAAATATTGGATGATTATTAGGCATATAAAGAAGAGAGGTAGACTTTGTCTAAGATCTAGGATCTAGGTCGATGATGCTGGAAGTACTCACACCTCCTTGGCCCTGAGAGGAGGGTCACATGTGATAAAACATGAAAGTCCTGTGAATATGAGGGTGAAAGGTGAATGCTACACAAATGGGAATTATTCAGATTAACATAATCAGAACCTCAATTTAAGGATGTACTTTTAAAATCTTGTGTTGTTAACTTGTTGAGAATTTTCAGAATTTTATTTTATTTGTTTTTTATTTTTTATATGGAGTTTTGCTCTTGTCGCCCAGGCTGGAGTGCTTTGGTGCAATCTCGGCTCATTGCAACCTCCACCTCCTGGGTTCAAGTGATTTTTCTGTGTCAGCCTCCTGAGTAGCTGAGATTACAGGCACCTGCCACCATGCCTGGCTGATTTTTATATTTTTACGAGAGACGAGGTTTTGTCCTGTTGGCCAGACTGGTCCTGAACTTCTGACCTTAGGAGATCTGGCCATCTTGCCTTCCCAAAGAGTTGGGATTACAGGAGTGAGCCACCGTGCCCAGCATATTTTCAGAATTTTAGAACTAATCTTTGTAATCAAGTTACATAATTTTTCTGTAAGTGGAGCATTATAATGAGAAATTAATACTGGTGCCACAGAGGCTTTCTCTTTTCTATATCATTGTGGGCCTAGTCTTACACTGAAGATGAAAAGGGAAGCAGCTATTCTTTGTTCACTTTTTATTGATTTGTTTATTCATTCATTTTTTAAAAATTTTAAGTATTATAGGCACATAACAGCTGTATGCACTTAAGCGGTATATGTGATGTTTTGATATAGTCACACATTGAGCAATGTAATAATCACAGGATAATTGGTGTATCCGTCATTTCCAGCCCTTAGCATTTGTTTGTGTTAGAAACATTCCAATTTTATTCTTAGTTATTTTAAAACAAACAATAAATATCTTGAATTTAAACTTATTTCCGTACCCTTTAAATCTGATTGTGTATCTCCTTCGCATTCCTGGTTTGAGTAGACGACGACCATTTGACACACATTTCCCTGCTTCTGTGTAGTGCAGAAATCAGTAATTTTAATGCGAAGAAGGAAAGAAAAGGAAGAGAAAGAGAGAAAAAAAGAAAAAGAAAGAAAGAAGGAAAGAGAAAGAAAGAAAATGAAAGAAAGAAAGACAGAAAGAAAGAGAGAGAGAGGGAGGGAGGGAGGGAGAGAGAGAGAGAGAGAGAGGAAGGAGAAGAGAAAGAAAAAAAAAAAAAAAAAGAAACAAGCATGTTAAAGCAATAAATTGAGAACTCCTGTTTAGTAGCAGGTCAGATTGCCTTTGCCTGTTACTGTTCTGTAACTTTTCAGAACGAAAGATACTGTGAACAAACCTTGAACAGTACCGAGAGCTGTCAGCTGAATGTCCGGATGTCTTCCAGAAGCTGGAGTCTCGTCAAATCCTCCTTGATACTTCTGTTACTCTATACTTTCTTCATTTTAATTCCCCTTGCCATCAATACACATGAGAATTTCTGTAAGCCACAGAAAGCCTCTAGTGCTTCTCAGTAAGACACATCTGTTAAAGTTCTCGGGAAAGATGCTGACTGCTATGATGAATACTCCATGGGAAAATGTTTTTATTAAAATATGATTTAGGTGAAGAGGGTAGTTTAATCATCTGCCAGGGTAACATTTGTGTAAATGTCCTATCTCGATTCATTATATTCCACAGTTTTCCTTTTTAAAAGTTATTTTTTTTTGACCAGTGTTAGATTCACAGAAGAATGGCAGTAATCATGCCGAGAGTTTCCATATACCCTGTAACCAGTTTAGACTACACCGCACATCATCATGGTGCACTTGTTACCATTAATGAACCAAAATGTACACATTATTATTAGCCAAAATCCATTCTTACTCTGCGCCCCTTAATTTTTGCCTAATATCTTCTTTCTGACTCAATAGCCTATGAAGGATAGCACATTACATTTAACCCTCACGTCTCCTTAGGCACCTCTTGTCTTTCAGGTTCTCAGAATGTTCTTGTTTTTGAGAACCCTGACAGTTTTGAGGAGGGTTAGGTGGGCATTTTGAAGAATGTGCCTCACTTGAGATTTGTCTGACATATATATAATGGTCAGATTGTGATTTCTTTTTGTTCAGAAGACCATGGAGGTGAAGTGCTATCTTTATCACATCATATCAAGGGTACATCCCACTCACATTACTTTTCATGGGTGATGCTTGAGCTTGATCACCTGGTTGAGGTGGTGTTTATCAGCTTTCTCACCTGTAAGCTTGCCCCACCCTTTCCTTTAGACAGAAAGGATTCACTCTGAAGAAACAGAAGTTGTGTTCCACTGCCTTTAGAGCAGAGAACCTATGTTAATTACTTGAAATGCTTCTGCATGGGAAATTCATTCTTTCTTTCCCATTTGGGTGCTTATTTATGATATTCTAAACTAGTAAGTGTTAATCTTTCACATGGGGTTATAACTAAACTCTACTTAATTCATTTTGGTGCTCAAATTGTTTCGGCTTTGGCAATAGTGATCTCTCAGTTGGCTCTTGTAGCCCCTTGACATACCCCTGCCTATTATTGTGTGTGTGTATGTGTGTGTGCACCTCTTCACTTGCTGACACTATCGGATGCTTCAGAATATCATGTATTTCCTGCCATACTCCTAGAATTAGGCATTTCTCCAAAGGTCCCTGTTCCTTTTATTGAACAATTGAACAATGGTATCAGAAACCAAGTTCTGGGTGCTAGGTATACTTAGGATGTCATTGATTCTAGGTCTTCTCAGCTGGCAGACAAATGAAATACAATTTTCCCTCAATATTTTAGAGGGATTGGTTCCAGGAGCCCCTAGTATTTTCACAAGAGGTATTTCTGAACTCTTCCATTATTGCACTATCTTCATTTAGTTTCAGTATTAGGGAATTGGATTCATAAAATGAGTCGGAAAGTGCTTTATCTGCTTTCACTTTTCGAAACATATTGTGAACAATTGGTATCATTCTTTTTAAAGTATTTAGTAGAATTCACCAGGAAAACCCTCTGGGCTGAGTGCTTTCCTTGGGGGAAAATGATTACTTATTAATTCAATTGCTTTAATAGAGCTATTGGCCTGTTCAGATGATCTAGTTCTCCTCGTGTAAATTTTGGTGCTTGGTATCCTTCAAGGAATTAGTTCATTTCTTCTAAATTATAAAATTTGCTGACGTTTATTTGTTCACAGTATTATTTTATTATAATTTGACACCATATGATTCATCATACTGATGCTTCTTTCATTTGTGCTACAGGGAATTTGTGCCTTCTGTTTTCTTTTTTGATTAGCCAGGTTATAGGACAACCAATTTCATTACTTTTTTTTTCAGAGAGTAGGCTTTGAGCTGCATTTATTTTCTTGTTCTCATGTTATCAATGGCACAGTTTCATCAAGTTCACTGTTGATTTATGCTCTAACTTCCTTTTCCTTTGTTTGCTTTAGGCTTAAATTTTTTAAATCTTAGTTACCTAAGGTAGAAGGGTACTTTGATAATTTTACATTTTTCTGCTTTTCTAATATATACATTTAAAAACATAAATATCACACTGGGTACAGCTTTTGTGCATCACACAGATTTTGATGTTTTATTATCATTTTCTTTTTTCAAAATCTTTAAAACTTTTTTGTTATTTATAAGTATGCTGTCTAATCTCCAAGTATTTTGGAATTTGCCAGTTCCCTCTCTGTTTTGATTTCTGGTTTAATTCCAGTTTGTTCTGAGAACATACTTTGTTTAACTCCTATGCTTTTAAATTTGTTAAAGTATGTTTCATGATTCAGAATTTGGTCTATTTTGGTGACTGTTTTGTGCAAGCTTGAGAAAAACGTGCATTCTGTTGAATGAAGTATTTCATCAACATTAATTGTATCAAGTTGATTGATAGTGCTACTCAGTTTAACTATATTCTTACTTAACAGGTCAACTACTAAAAGAAGCTTTTTGAAATAATCTCAAACTTAAAGAGTGGATTTGTCTATATTTTTCTTGTAGTTGTATTAGTTTTTACCTCATGTAGTTGAATCTCTGTTGTTAGGTTTATGCACATTAAGAATTGTAAGGTTTTCTTGGAGAAGTTATCGCTCTTCATTGTTAAATCCTTTTTATTCATCATCATTTTTCTTGTGCTGACATCTGATTTAGGTGTAATTAATATAAACACTCCAGCTTACTTTTGATTCATTTTAGCACAGTATACTTTTCACTTTATGATCAGTTTTTATGTTAAAAATAGATTTCTTGAAGACAACTATAGTTGGGTCCTGTTTCCATCTTTGATGATTCTTTTAATTGATGCGTTTATACAATTTACATTTATACAGATTATTGATATAGCTAGATTAATAACTGCAAATTTATAACTTTCTATTTCTTATACTTCTTATCTTGTATCATCTTTTTTGACTTCTATGATTTTTAGTAGAGAATTTTATGATGTCATTTTTTCTTCTTTCTTAGTAAAACAATTATTCTTTTTAAAAATGCTTCCAGTTGTTGCCTTAGAGTTGCATATACATTTTCTACTAATCTAAGTACACCTTTAAATAACACTATAACACTTCATGTGATGTGCAGGTACCTTGTAACTGAGTCGTTCCAGTGTTTTTTGATGTCCTGACGACATTTGTCTCAGTCTTTTTATTTACATATATGGTCTAATCACCCAATATGTGTTTAAATTTATCACTTCTAAAATCCGTTATATCATTTTTATAATTATGGCTATTTTTAATTAATACTCTGTCTTTTAACTTTTGTTCGGGATTCAAAACTGATTTACATACCACCACGACAGTATTATAGTATTTTTATTTGTTAAAATATTTACCTTTACCAGTGAGTTTTATACTTTCATGTGTTTTCATGAAGCTGTTTATTTTCCTTTTGTTTCAAGTTGAAGAACTGCCTTCAGATTTTTTGGGAGGCTCATCTAGTGGTGATGAACTCCTTCGGGTTTTGTTTTTCTGGCAATGTATCTTTTGCTTAACAAAAGCTGTGCTGGGTAAATTGTTCTTGGTTGACAGGATACCTTTTGTTTAGTTTTTTAATCTTTTATGATTTTTAATATACTACCCACTCCTGGCCTGCTAGATTTCTGTTTGTACATCAGCTAATTATTTTACAAAGCTTCCCTTGTATGTGAATTTGCATTTCTCTTACCACTTTCAAAATTCTCTTACTTTTCTCTTGGCACTTTTGAAATCCTCCATAAATACTACAATACACATACATATAATTATATTAGTACATATGTACATATATGTACAACATATACATATGTTTGTATATATACACATATGTATACAGGCTGTTTGTACATATGTATACATATGTGTAGCACACAATTACATGTATGTGTATAATATGTATGTACATAATTATGTATGTGTATAATATACATAGTATACTATTTTTGGTGAAGTCCTCTTTGCGTTGAACCTTTTGGGGACCTCTGAGTGTCATACCTCTCGACAAGTTTGGAAACTTTTCTCTCATTATTTATTTAAAAAACTTTTCAACCTCTTCCTCTCTTCTCCTTCTAGGATTCCCATAATGCATATATTTGTTTGTTTAATATTCTCTCATTAATAGCTTAACATTTTTAAATGTTTCGCTTTTTTTCCTCCTGTTACTGTAGGATTCCAAATGACCTGTCTTCATCTTTGCTGATTCTTCCTTCTGCTCAATCAAGCCTGCTGTTGAAATCATGTACTGAATTTTTCAGTTTAGTTATTGTATCCTGCATTCTCAGAATTCCTGTTAGTATTATTTTATAGTTGTTATCTCTTTTGCTGATGATATTCTTACTTTGTTCATGCACCATTTTCTGATTTCAGTAATTGTCTGTAAGTATTGTCCTGTAACTCAGTAATTTTTAACGCACTTATTCTGAATTCATCGTCAAGGAATTCATGAGTTTTTATTTCTTAGGTTGGTTACAGTAGATGTATTTTCTCCTTTGATTGAGCCTTTAGTCACACTTGTAGCTTTTGTTTTCATATGGTTTTTGATGTAAACATTTGTAAATTTTAATGTATCATTTTTTCTCAATTTAAAAATATTTTTCTTTATGTTTCTTATTTAATAAAATTTTCCCTTCTCCAAGGTTACAATAGTTTTCTTATATTTGTTCCTAAAATTTTAAATATTACCTTTTAATTCATTTGAAAACTTTTTTGATTATGATGTGAAGCAGAGGTTCAATGTGATATGAGTCCATCTCACATTGCTATGAAAAACTACCTGAGTGATATTGTTGGCCTTTATGTGCCTACCCAAATCTCATCTTGAATTATACTCCCCATAATCCTGAAGTATCAAGGGAGACACCGAATGGGGGAATTGAATTACGGGAGTAGTTTCCCTCATGCTGTTCTCACGACAGTGAGTGAGTTCTCATGAAGTATGTTGGTTTTATAAGAGGCTCTTCCCTCTTCACTTGAAACTTCTCCTTCCTGCTGCCTAGTGAGGAAGGTGCTTTGCTTTCCCTTCACCTTATACCATGATTGTAAGTTTTTTGAGGCCTTCCCAGCAATGCTGAACCAGTTTTGGACAGTTCTTTATAGCAGTATAAAAATGGACTAATACACTGAGAGTGGGTAATTTATAGAGAAAATAGTTTTAATAGTAGTTTTAATTGACTCATAGTTCCACAGACTGTATAAAACGCATTTCTAGAGGCACCTCCAGGAAACTTACAATCATGGCAGAAGGTGAAGTGGGAGCATGAACACCTTCTATGGTCAGAGAAGGAGGAAGAGAGGGCAAAGGGGAAGGTTCTGCACACTTTTAAACAACTAGATCTCATGAGAACTCACTCACTAATAACAGCAAGGGCGTAATTGCCCCCATAATTCAATCACCTCCCACCAGCTCCTTGTCCAACACTGGGGATCACAATTTGACATGAGATTTCATGGAGACAAAAATCTAAACCATACCACCCTGCCCCTGACCCCTCCCAAATCTCATGTTCTTAACACATTGTAAAATACAATCATCCTTTCTCAACAGTCCCCCAAGCCTCAGCTCATTTCAGCATTAACTCAAAAATCCAAGTTGAAAGTCTTATCTGAGAAAAGGCAAGTCACTTCTGCCTATAAGCCTGTACAATAAAAAAAAAAAAAGTTAGATATTTTCAAGATACAATTGAGGTACAAAAATTGGGTAAATACACCCTTCCAAAAGAGAAAAATTAGCCAAACCAAGGGGTCACAGGTCTCATACAAGTGTGAAACCTAACAGGGCAGTCATTAAAGCTTAAACCTCCAAAATAATCTCTTTTGACTCCATGTCTAATAACCAGGCCACACTGATGCAGCAAGTGGCCTCCTTAGGCCTTGGCCATCTCTACCTCTGTGGTTCTTCAGGGTGTGGGCTGGCATTGAGTGCCTACGGCTTTTCCAGGTGCACAGGGCTAACTGTCAAATGATTTATTATTCTGGGGTCTGAAGGATGATGGCCCTCTTGTCATAGCTCCCCTATCCAGGGCCACAGTGGGGATTCTGTGTGGGGCTCCAATTCCACATTTTCCCCATGCACTGCCCTAGTAGAGGGTCTCCATCAGGACTCATCCCTGGAGCAGACTTCTGCCTGAACATTCAGGCACTTCCATATACTCTTTGAAATCAAGGCAGAATCTTCCAAGCCTCAACTCTGGCCCTCTATACACTCAAAGGCTTAATATCATATGAAAGTCACCAGGGCTTATGGCTTGCACCCTCTGGAGCAATGACCTGAGTCTTGTCAGGGGCTGTTTTAGCCACAGCTGGAGCTGGAGTGGCTGGGATGCAGGAAGCAGTGTTCTGAGGTTGCAGGGCAGCAGGGCCCTAAACCCAGCCCACAAAACCATTCTTTCCTCCTAAGCCTCTTGGCCTATGCTGGGAGGGGCTGCCACAAAAGTCTCTGAAATGCTTTTGAGGCATTTTCCCTATTGTCTTGGATATTACTATTAGACTCCTCTTTATTTGAGCAAATTTATGCAGCCTGCTTGTATTCCTTCCTAAAAAAAAAATGGATTTTTCTTTTCTATCACATGTCTGGGTTGCAAATTTTTCAAACTTCTACTTTCTTCTTCACTTGTAAATATAAGTTCCATTCTAGGTCTTTCTTTGGTCACACATATAATCATAGGCTGCTAGAAGCAGCCAGGTGACATGTAGAACATTTTGCTGCTTAGAAATTTCTTTCACCCGATACCATAAATCAACACTCTCAAATTCAAAGTTCCACAGATCTCTAGGGCAGAGGCATAAGGCCTACAATATCTTTGCTAATGCATAGCGAAAGTGACCTTTTCTCTAGTTCCCAGTAAATTTCTAATCTCCATCTGAGATCTCCTCAGCCTGGACTTCATCGTCTTTGTCACTATCAGCATTTTGATCACAATTAAAAGGTCTATAGGAAGTTCAAAACTTTTTCTCTCTTTCATCTTCTTCTGAGGTCTCCGAAAGTTTCTAACATCTGACCATTACCTAGTTCCAAAGTTGCTTTCGCATTTCCAGGAATCTTTATAACAACACTCCAATTCTGGTACTGATTTTCTGTATTAGTCTGTTCTCACATTGCTATGAAGAACTACCTGAACTTGGTAATTTATAAAGAAAAGAGGTTTAATAGGCTCATAGTTTTCCAGGCTATACGGAAGCATGTTTGAAGTGGCCTTAGGAATCTTTTATGTTGGAAGACAAAGGGGAAGCAGGCACATCTGACATAACAAGAGAAGGAGGAAGAGAGAATGATGCCGGGAGTGTTATATACTTTTAAACAATTGGATTTCATGAGAACTCACTCTCTATCATGAGAATATCAAGGGGGAAATTGGCTCACATGATCCAATCACCTCCCACTAGGCCCCTCCTCCAACAATGAGGATTACAATTCAACATGAGATTTGGGTGGGGACACAAATTCAAGTCATATCGTGTTATATATTTTTTTAGATAGCCATTTGTCTTATAAATTACTGAATAGATCATGTTTTCTCCACTGATTGACAATATTAACTCAATCATATTACAAATTTTCATATACTTGAGACCAGTTCATGATAATTCACACTGGAAATGAATTAGATTTTTCTCACTAGGATTTACTATATAGAACAACTTATTTTAAATTTTATTTTCATATATAATGAGAAACATATATTATGTAAGAACAATAGATTTTTAACAATTTAATGTCTGATGAATTGAACACCACTATATTATCTAAAAAGTATAAGATATTTTATCATGGTGAACTTTCAATAGGGCAAATGTCACAGAAAAAAAAATGGATCAAAACTCATTGAGGTGTCATTTTGTTTTTTAAGTCTGAAAAGATCACTGCTCAATGTGCATTTATTTTTTATTTTATATTGAAATTTTTCCAAATGAGTGATGTTCTCCCCGAAGTAACCTGAGAACTACTAATAATGACAAGAATGACTGTAAGACAATATCTTACATTTCTTGTTACAGAGAAAAAAAGAAGGAAAGGAGGAAAAAACAAAGAGCAAAGATGGAGGAAGAGACATAAAAAAGGACTGACTTAAAGTTGTCTTTGTATCTTTATATTTGTATCTTTTATAAAATTAAGATATGCAGAAAAAAATCTTTGACCTCTTTAAGTACCTCAAGTACAAAATTTACCAGTGGTAGCCCATTTCTGGACAGTCAAGATAGAGTGAGAAGTCAGAGCATAGGAGCAACTCCTTGATGTCCTTTCACGTCATACAGCCCTATCACCATAATGGAGAAAGAGATATTGGAACAGACGTAACCTAGGCTAGAGGAAAAGCACATTCTCTGAACTTAAAAATATTTTCTAAGTTTTACTGTTTATCCTTTGCTAAAAAATAGTTTATTATTTTGTTGCTTTTTTTATAGTTAGGATTGTATGTAAGCTAACTAGTGAGAATGTGAGAATGTCTCCCTGATGGGTGCCTCACTTCATGTCAGCTAAACTTAAAGTAAGCCTGTCTAATAAGCCAAAAACAAACAAAAAAACAAATTGGCAACATTGATCACATGAAGTACGTTCTTAAGACTTAGTATAGTTACTGGGACAACTGGAACAACATACACAACAAGGTTCGTTATTGAGTGATGATACCATGAAATACAGTAATACGAAAAAATGAATGAACCAGAGAGGTAACCAGATACAACAGTGGTATCTGGCAAACCACAGGTAACAGGAGCATTTATACTGATTCATTGTTAAGTAAAAGGAATGAACGTGTTAATAACATTCATACAGAGTCATGAACAAGAACTACTGAGAAGGTACATGGAGGTTTTCTGAGGGTAGTGACACAGCAAATATTTATGCCCCTGTATGCAAACCAGCAATAAATGAACATGAAATTCAAGGGGGTGTATAAGTGGGGGGCCAGAGAATCTATCACATAAGGTTAATATGAGATTAAACTGTATAGCTGGGTTAATTAAATTCACTTGGAAAACACACAGAAAAGCATTCTACAAACACAAGACAAATATTTAGAAAGAGGAAGACTTTTAAGCCTAATACCTAATTAGGAATTGAACTCCACCAATACATCACAGTGATTAATATATGCCCAAATGACTCATACTTACTATACTTGTCTCCAGTATGGTAGTGCCTTGGAATGGGAGATAAAATAAAGAAAGAATAAAAAAAGAACTTGTGGTACAATTAATTTTCCAATCAGCCTTGCATGGCAGACTTACTTGCAAGAGACCAGCATTGTTGTTAGAAAATAGTAATGCCAGCTTCCCTTACTCAACACTTACTGTATTTGACGAAGGTTTGATCTTCTAGACATCTGCCCATGATGAATATATTTAATGAGGTTGATGTTGCAGAAATCCTGAATAGTCTATCTAAGCTCCTTTAAGTTTCTGGCACAAATTCAATTCTGAGATTCCTAGTTTGGTCTTCATTTTTATTTTTGACACTTACTAATCCAGGAGTTCCTAAAACATGATTTTGTTAAATCCCCAAAATATATGTCAAATAGTCATCTATAACCTTAAACATACTAAAAATGAGTATTTGTAGAAACTCAGGTACAAGAACAACTCTCTGCTTTCTAAAGAAAGGAATACAGACACTATTATCCCTTTTCCTGATGATGAGTTTAGTTTTAAATCTGGCTGGGAGTTGGAAATATAGTCAAATATACAAATGCTTATAACTAGAAAAAAGTTCAATCATCTTAGTTTAACATTAAAGGTGACATGTAGCAGGAAAAGCACAGACTTTAGCTTAGAAGACTCCAGACTCAAACCTTGTTTCAATGCCTATAAACTCTCTGACTTAGTTGAGCTCAGTGTCAGATTCTCCCATGAATAAATAGGTCTATTGTGAGAGTGAAACAAGACCATCGATGTGAAGTCTATTGAATAGTTCACCATACATGAGTGACACTGCCCCACTGTTCTCATTCTTCTCTGAATTATATATGGCCTTGTTAGTGTTTAACATCCCACTCACAGCCCCATTTGCACCCAAATAAGGGACAGATACAGGAATTAGTTGAAAGGATTTATTCTCAAAGAAGCCTAGGTGGGAAGATTTGGTTAACATAAAACCAGAAGGGCTTGCTGGTACTATCTGCCTGATGCCCCTCCCCTGAGTCAAATTCAGGTCTTCGAATTGCCCAATAGGCAAACTCAGTGGGAAGGTTTAGATCTGCAGAGTAGACACCCATACGAAGGAAGAATGACTCACACTATCTCAGAAGGAAATAGAGGAAGTGTTTAAGCTCGTCAATGCTTAAACCTGCTACAGGGTGATTCTCTCCAATTAAGAAAAGAGGTCCCAAACCTGTCATCAGCCAACCAATTAAGATTAACTCACTTCTTTGCAGGGAAGAATGAGTAACGTGTGAGAAGGGTCTTGGAAGATCACTCTGACAGGTGGCCATCTGTCTAGTCAACCTATGAAATCCAAACCGAAGCATTCTTTTCATTAAGCAGGCCCCCAATTTCTCTGCACATGCTGTTTATTCTCTTTCTTCTATTCTCCACTCATTTTTAGACCAACTTGAATTTCTCTCCTACGTCCTATTTTCCTATTCATTCTTCACTTCTGCATCTAATCACAGCCCTTCTCATTCCTTCCCACGGTTCAGATTCAAATTGTATCTTTCCTATTTTTTTGTTCTTAGTAAAAAGAATTTATAATCCTTCTTATATCACAACTACACATGCCTAACAGCAATAATAAAAAGCTTACATTTATTGATAATTCACGTTGCACCAGGGACTGTGCTAAGTACTTTACATGAACTCATTCATTTGTTCTCCACAACGCCCTGTGGTTTAAGGGTGTACTTCCGGGTTCAGTTTCAGTTAACCAAGGCTTATAATGTTTTCTAATCTCAGGGTCCTAAAGGTTTGACCCTGACTGGACAGTGAAAGCATGCAGGCAAGGGCTTGGAGGATCGCCTTCCGATCCACTCCCTCCTTGTGAGGGTGAGGTACATTGTTCAGTCGAACATATCAGGTTTGTGGTTTAACAGCTTGTGTCAAGCAAGAACATGTGACAGAAGGAATGCAACTGGCAGAATGGTCTATAAGTTTTTAAAATTCATTTCACAAAGAAGTCGCACCACGAGGACCATGTCACATTTGCCACCAACACGAGGTAATGATTACCTTGAACAACTCCCTCCCTCTCCATTGGTGGGCAATTAATTCTGCTAATTTTGCAGACCTAAATCACTGTTTCTGTTTAGTTTAGTATTGCTTGTTTTAAGAATTAGTCTTACATTCACAATCATAATTAGTAAGTCAAGTGTTTATCAAAATATCAATATTTGTTACTCGAGGTTTGCTTACATTATTTTATCTCTTCCAGGAATAATGAGCAAATTGAATCTGCCATAGTAGCAATTTACCTGGATGGCGCCAAATCTGATCTAGTCACAACCAAAGAAGGAAAAAAAAATTTTTTTTGTGATTTGTTCAACAGTCCACACGTGTTTACTGTCTATCCATTGCACTGGAGTTCTTTGAGAGTAAAGAGAGAGAGAGAGAAGCAAGTATATGCCAATCATGCTATGTGTATTTCCACAAACTCTATTGCCCATGAGGGGAGACTGAGGCATCTTTAATGACCTATTCTGGGCAGTGGCAAGACATCTTTTCTGTGCACTAATTTATGCAGCTAAGAGAAAAGTAAATTAATCTCCATTATCAGTCTCCCAGATAGCAAGAGTCAAACCCGAAACACCACTCCATTGACGCAGGAAGAAAATCATCCTTATCACAGATCGCATGTTTTTTTTTTTTTTTTTTTTTTTTAATGGATCCAGGTGCACCCATGACAGATTTTGGCAATGAGAATTATTTCCAACCCCAGAGAACCTGCCAGTTGCTGCTGCTTATTTCTGCTCATGCCTCTTGATGAGGGGCAATTGCTATGAGACAAATTACACTGTCTGTAATCCGGTCCCCTTCCCCTTAGCCATGATTCATTCTGACAAGGAAAGTTTAAAAGCAACAAGTAAAATATGATAAACAATATCCATCATTACATAGGGGAGACTGGCTAAAAGCTTTCTGTCACTATCAATAATAGTGTTTAGTTTTCAGCCTCCCTTTGTATTGCATTAGTGGCAAATGTGAAATTCTGTAAGCAGCAAAGGTTCAGCTTGGACTACCTGTGTGATCCTTGTTTCTAGTGAAACTGTGCCCAGCATCCTTCCAATGGTCCTTAAAGCAGCCCTTGAGACCCAATACAGGTCACACATGGCATAAAACTGATGGATGCAACCATGAATTCTATCCTCAGCTCTCACTTATTTCTGACTTGATTTACCTAGTCAGCTCCTCAGTCTTATTTCTGAGAAGCTGACCTGTGTTTTCCTTGCAGAGCCTTGAGTGTGTGGTATTTCCTGGGTTTTTCTAACATTGGCTTTTACCTTCAAGCAATGTTCTGTCCTGCTCTTCTAACTCAGATACAAGAGACGGCAATGTTCCACCCAGACCTATAGACATTCACCTCTGACCCTGGAAATGCAACAAGGTTACATAAGTTACAGCCACCCTTTGAAAGAATTTTGCAGTACATGAGGTTTACATGTCCAATATAGACCTTAAAAGTTCTTGGTTGAAGCATTCACAAAAATTTTACATACTAAGAAATACTATTGTCAACCCACTATCCTCTTGGACTGTCCATTTTTAATTTCTTCAATGAACAGAAGTGCACATCCCATCTCCAACAAGCATTGCTATTTTTTATGGTTGAGTTTTCCCACAAGTTTTGTCTATACACAAGTTACTTTCCTTGAAAAGTAATTACTTGGTTTTTAGAATTAAGAAGCAAGAAAGTCACATCCAGAGAACTCAGCCCTGGAGTCAGTACTGCAATCTATTCCACAATAATTATAATAGATCATAATCATCTCAATAGCAATTCTCCATAGTTGATAGAACAGATTAATGAAAACAGAGTAATAGCAGCACTTTTTTTCATAGTTTCTTATTTTGCTGATAAGGCATTGAGGCTTAACAATGATGAAAGACTTACCTAACCTCCCAATATCACACGGCATATAAAGGCCATATCTAAGTATTGAATTACTGAATTCTGATTCCAGTGCAGGTCTTCTTATGACACCATAAAACAAATCAAGATTTCAAAAAATTGGTTATTTTCTATTACCTTATCCACTTCTTATAAAACAGACACCACCACTCCTGCCCACTTCACTAATTTACTGGGAAAATTAAAATAAAATAATATCTATGATAGTACTTTGTAAAAGATGTATCCTTGGAGACATATTTGATATTGCTATTATTAATGCAGTGATTATAGTCGTAGTAGTAATTGTTCTTGTTTTGGTAATATTAAAATGACCCTAGATTTTCAGTATGACTTCTTTATGGAAACCATCATTGTTTATAAAATACTCGTCTATTTTACCACTACAAAAATGGAATAATATAATCATTTTAATTTCATTAAAATCTGCTCGAAACCAATGTTGTTACATTAATCTATAGAAAAAAGCTCCTTTTTTTTCTGATAGAATCAATGATAGATGTCCCACTTTTCCAGTGCCTCCTGCATTTCTTGATAATAGCTGCCTGGTCTGTCTACTAGTTAGTTTTGTTTGCTAACTAGCAAACCACCCCAAACTCAGCGACTAAACGGCTCAGAAGTGTTATTTCCCACACTTCCATGGTTGGTTGGGAAGTCATTCTTATCTTTATCTCTGCAGGCAGCTAAAGGTTGACCTGGGTGGAGTGATCCAGCCTGACTCTGCTCACACGGTTGGGGTTTGTAGGCTGCTTGGTCTAGACAATATCAACAAGAACAGCCCAGTTCATGCTGCTTCTCATCTTCATGAACTAGCCTGAGCTTCTTCCCAAGGTGCTCAAATGCATCAAGAAGAGGCAAGATCCAATAACAGATACTTTTCAAGTGTCTGTATCACTTTTTGATGTTCTATTGGCCAACGTGTATGACAGATCAAGCCCAGATTCAAGGGTGAAAGCATTCCTGTTGTCATGTTTGCAAACGGTCTATCACATTTGTCCATGTCCTGGATATCCAGACAACTGCTTGAAAGCAGCTGTTGAGTATATTTCTTATGCTCATCCCTACACAGAAACTAATGTGAGGCTCCCTAAGAATAATGTGGGGCATGCAAAGAAACATCACATCTGGAGCCTAATCTTGTAAAGTCAAAGTATGCATAAAACAATTAGAGACTGAATCAAAGAGAATAAAATGATGGCTACTCTGGAGGAGATCAATATGCAATAAACGAATTCCAGAAAATTAAACTCAGTGGGGGAACGCCGGGATAACTTTTCATTAAATACTTATGTTTTATTAGTTTTCCCCAGTGTTTTATTTTATTTATTTTTGTTTTTGTTTTTGTTTTTTAAGACGGAGTTTCGCTCTCGTTACCCAGGCTGGAGTGCAATGGCACGATCTCGGCTCACTTCAACCTCCGCCTCCTGGGTTCAGGCAATTCTCCTGCCTCAGCCTCCTGAGTAGCTGGGATTACAGGCACGCGCCACCATGCCCAGCTAATTTTTTGTATTTTTAATAGAGATGGGGTTTCACCATGTTGAACAGGATGGTCTCGATCTCTTGACCTCGTGATCCACCCGCCTCGGCCTCCCAAAGTGCTGGGATTACAGGCTTGAGCCACCGCTCCCGGCCTTCCCATTGTTTTTTCATGGCTTTAGGGTGACTGGTTTATTTGTTAAAGAAAACACTGTGTGTCTTCTTGTGCTATTTGTGTGTGTATAGGTGTTTCCTTCAGACACCGTCACGCTCCTCCCCAAAATGTCCGTATTACACTTAGTGTCATGGCTCTTCCACGTGCATTATCTTTCTTGATCCTTACAGTAGACATGAAGAAAGCATTGTTTCCATTAAGCCACGGAGAAACAGTCAGAGAGGAGACCCAGGGAGCCACCTGGAGGCTTGCCGAGGAGCCTGAAAATAAAAGAGAATTTCACTCTTGTGAGGTAAGGACTACAGGCATAATAATGTCAGGAAAGGAAGACAAGGTGACTTGTGATACGTTTAGTCAACAAATGTGTATCGAATGTCTACTGCCACCTCTAACATAGAGTTACATTCTAGGTAGAAAGGAGACAGTAAGAAACTTAACAAAAAAGACATTTCTGGAAAAGAATAAGTACTGTCAAGAAAATAAATCATGATAATATGATTAGATAAAGAATTACAAGGCAAGGGTGTCCCAAAGGACCTAGTGGGCAGTGATTTGCCAGCGCAGCACATTCAAAAAAGTCACTTTTGCAGCTACTCATTGTGTGACTTGAGCAAATATACTTTACGTGAACTTTGTTTCCTATGCTGTAAAACAGAGATACTTGTAATTGGTCGAGTTCCTTCCCAGAACATTTTGGTTTTTAAGAGATAACGCACGTAAATGCAATTCATAGGGATTATGGCAGAATCTAGCATCATTACTACTGGTGGTATTGGTGTGTGTGCGTGTGGGCGCACGCGCGTCTGGTAGCAATAAAAGTGAAAGCAAAGTTAAATTCCAAGTGTATCACAAAGGTTCAACTAAAAAGGAGTTAAGACCAAAACTCTGGAGGGAAGTGATCCGGCAAGATGTAGGCTCTCAAAAACAGTTAAACTGAATTCAGGGCATTGCGAATATGGAGCAAGATTATTTGTGCGTGATGTAGGTTAAAAATAGGTGGAATCCAGCCGGGCGTGGTGGTTCACGCCTGTAATCCCAGCACTTTGGGAGGCCGAGGCGGGTGGATCACGAGGTCAAGATATCGAGGCCATCCTGGTCAACATGGTAAAACCCCGTCTCTACTAAAGATACAAAAAAAAATTTAGCTGGGCATGGTGGCGCGTGCCTGTAATCCCAGCTACTCGGGAGGCTGAGGCAGGAGAATTGCCTGAACCCAGGAGGCGGAGGTTGCAGTGAGCCGAGATCATGCCATTGCACTCCAGCCTGGGTAACGAGAGCAAAACTCCGTCTCAAAAAAAAAAAAAAAAAAAAAAGGTGGAATCCTTCTCCATCCCTATCTGGCTTCTAGCCTCACTGAAAACCTGGGAGTTTGTGTTCTTCCACAGAGTGATACACATTGCTCTTTTGGGTCTCTGGTGCCCTAATACTGTTGGTCAGAAAGATTGGAACTTCAGGTTAATTTGGTGTTTTTCTACGTGTTCTGCATAGATATTGTTACACACGTAACAGCCAAAAATACCCTTTGAAGTAATGAGGCACAGAAGATATCTAAGGTAGGAGATTATGTCTTTCTTTTCCACTTGGTATCCCATTGATGCAGAAGCCCCAGGGGTCTCTCCTAGCTTGACAGAAAAGTTGGTTCACCACCGAGTCTGTTACTTGTAAATCTTAGACTTCAGTGAAGTTCTTTTTTTAAAATAGCAACGTGAGATATGTTCAGTGTTCATAACAGCAAACCTTTTCTGTGCAGCTCACCTATTATGTGCTATGCACACCAATCTTCTTTTTAAATAATTGTTATTGTGTATGTTGGAGGAATGCAGCATGATGTTATAAGGTACACACGTATGGTAAAATGGTCACTATAATGGAACAAATAACATATCTACGGTCTCACATACGTATCTTTGTCCCCCTCTGTGGCAAGAGCAGCTATAATTTTTAACTGTTCTGAGATTGACCATGCACAGCAGGAAAGCATGGAGGGAAACACCAGCATTCTCCAATCGAATGGAATGTATGAAATAACCCATGAGCAGTGCTGGGACCAAGTAAACGCGGCGGGGTTTGCCATTATGGTTTTGGTTACGGTTTTTGAGGCAGTCACCAGTGCTCCCCACTCTGAAGGATCTTGAGAGAGGCTTTTGCACTGCTCAGGGTGGTATAGCTTCTTTACAGACACCACACTTCCTGCCTCATGGGATTGGCCATATTTGGGTGGAATACTATACTAGCTCCTTACAGGTTCCTGGATACCTGCTCCCCTGCCCACAGCATGTCTCATTCCATGTTACTTTCAGGCATAGGAATCAAGCCACGTGTTTCTGATTCTGATAATAGTATAAATGCCAAAAGAGTATCAGAGAAGGCAAATGCTGGGACTTCCTTTTACATAACTTTAGGCCATTAAGAGGATCCCAAGACAATTTCAATTACATGAAGTTTATGTTCTAGAGGCCTTGAGGCTATTAGAATACAGTTTATACCTAAAGCAAATATAAAAAACAGAGCTCAGTGACTTGGTAACACGTATGCTCTTAACTAAATCAGCCCTTCACACAGCTCTTAACTAAATCACGCCTTCTTCACACAGAACTTTGCCAACAAAGCAAAAGCCCCTTAAATATATAGGATTAGGGAGATGGAATCATCTCTCAGCTGTCTGGGGCACTGGAATCTCACTAAGAGAATGATTGGAACTACAATTTGTAGACCAGCTACTTAAAGTTTATTGCACTCTATTTTAAGTTTGGTTATTGTTTTACTGTAACTCAGTTTCTTTCAACCCAACACGTGTATGAGATGCAATGTTCACTGTCAATGATACCAAGAGCTAATAGATCTGACAAAAAGCAGAGAGAATGACCTCAGCCCAGTAGTTTTACAGCACTGTGGACTACAGGAGGGCTCTTAGCACTCTGGGGTCGAAATGCGGGATGTGTGTGTGAAACTCACAGCCAGGATGTTTAGTTATCCTCCGTGAGTCAGGAAAGGGCCCTTTGAGGAGGTGACATTGTGTCAAGCATTGGAAGAGGTATGTAACATTGGCGGATGAGGGAAAGCAGGAAAAAACAGGCAATTCTCACAGTGGGAACAGCAAAACACAGAACCATGGGTGTGGAAGTTTACACTTATTTAGGAGAGAATAGTTTTGTATGCTTACAGCAGAGATTTTTTTGGAAGCTGGTCAGGGTAGGAACTGTAAGATACAGAAAGGGAAGGTAAACCTGTGCTGTAGATTAAGCTGAAAGACCTCAAGGCACTGTGAATCCTGAATTCTAGCATGTATAATTCTAGGTTACAGCTAATGGGATATTAGAGGATCCTTCACAGCATGAACTTTATTCTGACATAAATTCTTATGAGAAAGGGTTGCTCCGATTTGTAGAATCTGCTCCTGTGTGCTGATCTAGATTGATCTACACGTTTCTGGGAATCTATTAAACAGCTTCCAGATAGTGGGTCTAATTAGGGCTGAGATCCATTGGTGAAAAAAATCCCACAGTAAATTATCCTCCTTTCTAATAGCATCTTGAGTTTATAGAGCATTTGTTTCTCCCAAGTTGTTCGGAATACTTCACATGTATCATTGCATTTTCCGAATGTTTCTGAGACATAATTAGGTGCATGTATCACAGCGCTTATTTTATAAATATTGGCAGCTGACATATTGATTACAGAATCTGCTTAAGATAACATGGCACCACAACTGTTATCAAATGACACATTATCATCAGTCATTTTGCATACAAGTCACCATGTAAATAAAAACATTATAAGCAGTTCTCTGTAATTGATTTCATACATTGAATATTTTCTCATTGACTGTAGTTTTAAAATAAATTATAACACAATATACAAATTTTCAGCACTACAGAAAAAGTATAAGAGGGAAAGAAGAAAAGTATAAAAGAGAAAAATGAGATATTACACACCTCATTGCTAATATTATGAGACCATTCTTTTTTTTTTTTTGAGACAAGGTCTTGCTCTGTTGCCCAGGCTGGAGTGCAATGGCATGATCTCAGCTCACTTCAATTTATGCCTCCTGCTTTCAGAGTTCAAGCGATTCTCCCACCTCGGCCTCCTGAGTAGCTGAGATTACAGGCACCCACAATCATGCAAGACTAATTTTTGTATTTTTGTAGAGATGGGGTTTCATCAAGTTGGCCAGGCTGGTCTTGAACTCCTAACTTTAGGTGATCAGCCGGCCTCAGCCTCCCAAAGTGCTGGGATTACAGGCGTCACCTACCGCAACCAGCCAAGACCATTCTTCAAACACTATTCCCTACAATGGTAGCAGAATTGTATTACTTCAGGGGCCAATAAGGTGAAATAAATATGGAAGTCGCTAGGCACAAATCAAGCAGGGACAAGATGCCTGTGAAGAAGCAGAAATGATAGACTCTGACTAAATGCATTGGGATTTAAGTTAGAACAACATCAATCCCATCTATTCAGGAGGCTGAGACAAGATAATCGCTTGAACCCAGAAGGCAGAGGTTGCAGTGAGCCAGAATCATGCCCCTGTACTCCAGCCTGGGCAAAAGAGCAAGACTCCGTTTGAAAGACAAAATCAAAAACAAAAAGCATTCCGAGCATTGTGTGGGACAAATCACCATCCGTAGGTAAATTTGGTCCAGCAGGTGAGTTTACAAGTTCTGCCCATACCTGTTCATTCATCAAGCTATGATGATTAGATAAGCAAACAGATGGGTAGAAAACAATTTTGTAAAACTAGGATCAAATTTTACTATTTTAATGAAAATTATTACACATAGCTTTAAATCTAAAAGAACTTTTAAGAAAATACTAAAAACACTCTGACTTCTATATTTTCTAAACATTTGTTTTACCCCCTACCTACTTTAAATTTAATAAATTTGATTAATTAAAACAATCCAAAGACAAAAACATATGAAGATGGTGGGTAGGAGGCAGGAGTAGCTTCCAGCTCCCACTCGGATGGACTCAGCATCATGTGGAGTCCCATTGTGAACTTTGCTCCAAGAACTACTGCAAGAATATACTAGGAAAGCTGAAAGAATCCATATACCCTTTGAGGGAATTGGATCACTGTTGCAGGCTCCCTGAGATGCTGAAAAACTGTGAATCTGCTTGTTTTCTCAATGGGGTGGCTCATGGTCTGGGGCAAGTTCTCAGCCCTGGCCACCAGCTGCCTGGAAATAGACTCAGTGCTGTTAGGGTGGCACAATGGGAGTGAGACCCACCTTTAGGACTATAGGCTGCATGGGAGCGGGGTGAGGCCTGTAACTGCTGACTTTCCCCCACTGCCCTGGCAACCTTTATGACTCAGCAGAGGCAGCCATAATCCCCCTGGGAACATAACTCTAGTGGACTGGGAACCACACCACCATCCCCCACAGCAGCCTTCAACGTGCCCTATGCAAGGAGAAACTGAGCTCAGACACCCTTCTCCTGCCGCCATCTGGTGGTCTTTCTCTTCCTGTGCTGGTAGCAAAGACAAAGATCATCATCTCCAGGGAGCTCTATGGCCCTGCCCACCACCTGAGAAACGTGTGTACTTAACAAGGTGTCCCTAGGTCAAGTTTGGATCCAACCTATAGGACTGCACCTGATGCATTCCACCTCCTGGCTGGAAGCCAACCAACACAAAGCCAGTGCACTAAACAAACAAAAACACAACCAATAACCCTCACAGAGTCCACTTCACTCCTCTGCCACCTCCAGGGGAGCAGGTGCTGCAAGACCTGAAGATGGATCACATTACAGGACTTTGCAGGTACTCCACGGTACCAGTCTGGATCCCAGTAGCTCCACTAGGTGGCTAGACCCAGAAGACCAAAAGCAATCACTATAGTTCGGCTCTCAGGAAGCCCCATTCCTAGGAGAAAATGGAAGTCAAACTGTCACTGTCAGCTGATGATCTGATTGCATACCAAGAAAACCCTAAAGACTCATCCAGAAAGCACCTGGAACTGATAAATGAATTCAGGAAAGTTTCGGGATACAAAATTAACGTACACAAATCAGTAGCTCTGCTATACATCAATGGTGACCAAGTTGAGAATCAGGTCAAGAACTCAACCTATTTTACAATAGCAGCAAATAATAAATAAATAAATAAAATGCACAGAAATGTGCCTGACCCAAAGATGTGAAAGACTTCTAAAAGGAAAACTGCTGAAAGAAATCACAGATGACACAAACAAATGGAAACACATCCTATCCTCATAAATAGGTAGAATCAATACTTTGAAAATGATCACACTGCAAAAAGCAATCTATGAATTAAATGCAATTTCCATCAAAATATCATCATCGTTATTCATAAAACTAGAAAAGAAATCCTAAAATTGACATGGAATCAAAAAAGAGCTCACATAGCCAAAGCGAGGCTAGTCAAAAAGAACAAATCTGGAGGCGTCGTACTACCTGACTTCAAACTATACAATAAAGCCACAGTCACCAAAAGAGTACGGTACTGATATAAAGCAAGGCACATAGATGAATGGAACAGAATAGAGAGCCCAGAAATAAAGCCAAGTGCCTACAACCAACTGGTCTTTGACAAAGCAAACAAAAACATACTGTGGGGAAATGACAGCCTATTGAACACATGGTAGCAGGGTAATTGGCAAGCTGCCTGTAGAGGAACAAAACTGAATCCTCATCTCTCACGTATACAGAAATTAACTCAAAGTGGATCAAGGACCCAAATCGAAGACCTAAAGTCATAAAAATTCTAGACAATAACATCAGGAAAACTCTTCTAGACATTTGCTTAGGCTAAACCTTAGTGACCAAGAACCCAAAAGCAAATGCCACAAAATTAAATACAAATAGTAGGACTTAATTAAACTAAAAAGCTTCTTCACAGCAAACAAAACAATCAGCAGAGTTAACAGACAACATACACACAGAGTGGGAGAAAATCTTCACAACCTATACATCTGATAAAAGACTAAAATCTGGAATCTACAAAGAACTCAAACAGATCAGTGAGAATAAAACAAACAATCCTATCAAAAAGCGGGCTAAGAACATGAATAGACAATTCTCAAAAGAGGTTATACAAATGACCAACAAACATATAAAAATATGCACAACATCACAAATTATCAGGGAAATGCAAATCAAAATCACAACGGGATACCACTTCATTCTTGCAAGAAGGGCCATAATCGAAAAATCAAAAAAGAACAGACACCGGTGTGGATGTGGTGAAAAGGGAGCACATAAACATTGCTGGTGGGAATGTAAACTAGTACAACCACTATAGAAAACAGTGTGGAGATTCCTTAAAAAACTAAAAGTACATCTCCTGTTTGATTCAGCAATCCCACTACAGATACTAAGTATCTGCCCTGATAAAAGTAAGTTATTATTTAAAAGAGACACTTGTATGTTTATAGCAGACAATTTACAATTGCAAAAATATGGAACCAGCTCAAATGCCCGTCAATCAGCAAGTTGATAAAGAAATACACATACATATATATTCTATATATAAAATATATATATAGAAAATGTACACACACACACACACACACACACACACACACACACACACACACAATGGAATAGTATTCAGTCACGCAAAGGAACAAAGTAATAGCATTCACAGCAACCCGGATGGAATTGTGGACCATAATTCTAAGTGAAGTAACTCAGGAATGGAAAACAAAACATTATATGTTCTCACTCATATGTGGGAGCTGTGTGGATGCAAAAGCATAAGAATAATACAGCGGATTTAGGGGACTTGGGGAAGGGGTTGGGGGTGGTAGAAATAAGACTACATGTTGTGTGCAGTATTCTCTGCTTGGGTGATGGGTGCCCCAAAGTCTCAGAAACCACCACTAGAGAACTTATCCATGTAACCAAACACCACCTGTTCCCCAAAAACCTATTGAAATAAAGAAAATTAAAAATTAAAAAAAACTCTGAATAACAGAGAAAAGGAACATAAATACATAAAACAATAAACCAATCAGAGGTTGCCACTATTATATTTCAATTTAAATCCTTGTTTCAATTCTATATGGTATTAGTTTGCCAAATAATGTTATAAATGAAGGAAATTACCCTCTTACATTCCTCCCTTTCCACTTCCTGATTCTAAAAGTTATATTCAGTTTGCATTTTATTAAAGTTGTATCCAGTGTTATGGCCAGAATTGTTGTGTAGCTCAGGTTTTAAAACTAAATTGACTCATAATCACTGATTTTTTTCCAAAATGTCTTTTTTCCAACTTTTTTTGTTGATTCCCTGTTTGATTGGGGTTCATCTTCATTAAGAGCAAACAGTTCTTGTCCGTGTGCTGCCATTATGCCTGACTGGCATCTTAGGTGCATGTGGGAGCAGGGAGCCCCTTTCTTGCCCTTGGGATTTCATTAGAAGTGCCCCACTGTTAGCCGCACTGAGAGCAGCGCACTATCTTTTTACCACTGTGTCTCTGTTTATCTTTTTAGGGATTAGTTATTATATTAAACATGTACATATATATGTATATATTTTAAAAGAACATATGGAGCTTTTCTTCTTTAGTTACTTTTATGTTTGAGGACATCTTCTTGTTCCCTTTTCTCAATAAATAATTTCCAACTGGGCACGAAATTATCTTGGCTCACTTTTTCTTTCCCTAAAAAATTAGTAGAAATAACTCGATTGGCAGATTTCTGGCATTGACCGTTGCTGCTGAACAGTATGAGATAAGACTAATTTTACTACTTTTAGGAAACTTGATTTTTCTGCTTAGTTTACTAAAGAAAATTCCCTCTTCCCCTTCCTTCCTCCTTCCCTCCCCTGCAACCTCCCTTCCTTTCTTTCTTATTTTCTAGTTTCTGGATTTGTTCTATTCTGTGAATAAGTAGATTATAGAGTAATCATTTTGTTTCATAAGAAACACATTAGCCCACATAGGGACCAGAATCATTTATTTAGCAAATTATATGTTTAATATATTTTAATACATATGCACAAACATGCCATAAGAAGTAATCGCCAGAGCCTTGAACATAACTTACATTTCACCAGTTAGTTTCCCATACCATTCCCATGACAACCCCATGGAGATAACTCAGGTTGCCCTGCCAAGCTCATCATTCTTTTGCGTGCTTTCTTAGATAAGTTTATTACGTAAATATTTTTGTATACCCTATCTTTGTTGTTTTTAAATTTACAAGAAGTGTGGTTTCTACAATCTTTTTGGATTTACTTTATTTAGTTAAAGTTATATTTCTAAACTTCATACACCTCGTTACTTATTATCAACCACATCATTTTTATTAAATCATTTTGCGTCACAATGATTATATCCCATTCTTCCAGCTTATTTGAATACATTTCAAGATTGTTTTATTTTTCTTTTTTTTTTGAGACAGAGTTTCGCTCTCGTTACCCAGGCTGGAGTGCAATGGCATGATCTCGGCTCACCACAACCTCTGCCTCCTGGGTTCAGGCAATTCTCCTGCCCTCAGCCTCCTGAGTAGCTGGGATTACTGGCACGTGCCACCATGCCCAGCTAATTTTTTGTATTTTTAGTACAGATGGGGTTTCACCATGTTGACCGGGATGGTCTCGATCTCTTGACCTCGTGATCCACCCACCTCGGCCTCCCAAAGTGCTGGGATTACAGGCGTGAGCCACCGCGCCCAGCCTTCAAGATTGTTTTCAGATTTTTACATGTTATAGAGTTCTGATATGAAAATTCTTATGTCAATTTAAAAAAAAAATCTAAAAGAATGAGTATGTAATTATTTTTGTTTTGGCTTACATTTTCTTGACCACTAAGCATTTTGATATCTTTCTATATGTTTATTTCCTATTTGTGTTTTTTTTCTGTAAAATACGTGTTTAAATCTGCCCATTGTTCTGTTGAGTTCTATGCTTTTCTTGTTGCCTTGAAGTAATCTTCATATAATTGTTTATTTTTTTATCATCATTTACAAATATTAAAAATATCTTCCTCATTTTGAAACTTGTCTTTTTACTTTTTAGATTCTGTGGCTCTGGAAAAAGTTTTTTGAAGAAATTTGCATCTTGATTATGTTGTTTTATTAGCAGCTGAATTTAGCAAGGTGCAGCTGAAAACAGACACATTAAAGAAGGAAAGAATCCGCTTACAAGCAGAAAGAAAAAAGAATATGGAAACCAAGGCCTTGTAGTTCGGAAAGCCCAATTATTTCTAGCCCCCTCCCCAATATTGTATTAGTCAAAATTCTACACGGAAACTGAACAAATCTCTCTTGCTGTACTGTTTCTCTCTCTCTCTCTCTCTCTCTCTCTCTCTTTCTCTCTCTCGCTTTCTATCTATATATGTATATACACATATAATGTATTTTATACATTGTAAATATATTTGTATACATAATGTATTTTATATATGAAATACAAACCCTTGAGATAAAACTCTTAATGAAAATGGCCATAGTGAAGGTAAAACTCAAGCTGACAAGGAATCAACAACAAAAAGTCAGAATGAAGATATTTTGGGGAAAAGTCAGTGATTATGAATCAATTTAAATATTTATGTATATGTATATATTTATACACACTTATATACACATGTATGTGCATACATAGGCACACATATATCTTACTTTTTCATCCATATTAAAAATGAATTTTTTATGTGGGTGCAGGATTTCTATAAGAAAGGCTTACCTATACATTATAATTTGATTCAAGATAAAGATAAGTCATTGTATGAAAACATAAAGCAAAAGGATGATGCAGAAATTAATGCCAGCAAAGGATAGTTTGATAAAGTTAGAAAGAGATTTGGCTGAAAAAACTATCATGATAACAGGAGAGTCGGCCGCTGCCAACCGAGAGGCAGAAGGCAACTTCCCAGACTCCACTAAGGAGATCATCGAAGAGAAAGGACATCTGCTCGAACAGGTTTTCCTTGCAGGCAGAAAGACTTAATTCCGGGGAAAAAATTCAAAAGAGGATTTTTTAATAAGGGAAAGAAACAAGCACCAGGACTCAAGGCAGAAAGGGATAGACTGACTCCACTGCTTTTGAAAACGCCCTTATCTGTACCTCCTGACCCTCGAAGGGGAAAGATAAACATCAGCTGTCAGTCTTTTGATTGTACAACAAGAAGGCTTGGTCGACAAGAAACTCATTTCTAGATTGGTTCTTTCAGCGCTTTGTCCCTGAAATCATAAAGTAAATACCTTGCCAATAAGGTACTTCCTATTAAAGATGTTTGAGATGGGACAATGCCCGTAACTGCCCAGAACCCTGGGGGTCAGCACTGGCGGTGTCAAAGTGATCTATTTGCCCCTAAACACAGCGTCTCTAATTTGATCTTTAGATCAGGGTGTCATAAGGACCTATAGGGCTCATGACACATGGTATTCTGTGGAAAGGATTGCCAACGCCATAGAAGAGAACCCCAACAGAGAGAACTAGTCATGAAAATCTGAAATGATTGCACCATTGCAGATGCCATTGCTGTGACATAGAAAGCCATGGAAATGATCAAGCCCGGAAACAAGAAATTCCTGCTGGAGAAAACTGTGTCCGGATGTTGCGCGTGACTTCACAGGATTTACCACAGAGCCAGTCAAGGACATCACGAATAAGACTGTGGACTTGGTGAAAGAGGTCGAGGGTGAAGGGTTTCAAGATGCGGATCTTTCAAAAACCCAAGAGCCAGAAGCCACCACAGCAGAGAAACTAACACAAGATGAGCTGATGAGTCTGAGTGCTTCCAAACCAGTGTCAGACAGTGAGGAAGAGGCTCGAAGAGAAGCAGTGCAGGAAACAGACCGACACTGGGCAATCTGGCAGACGGTTCCGACCGACTATTCAAGGCGGCTTTTGGCTTCTTTGACTACACGGACCCTTCTACGTTATGGGGAAGGAAATTAAAGCAAAGAGCAGAAGGATTGGTACCACATAAAAACATTTTTAGAGAAATGAAAAATTACAATAGATAAATAATAAATTTAGATGAAAATTACAACAGATTTCTATAAAGTTACACTGAGTGTGCCTGCCGCCCCTTTCACCTCCTCCATTTCTTCCACCTCTGCCACCCCTGAGACAGCAAGGCCAATCTCTTTCTCCTCCTCTTCAGCCTACTCAACATAAAGATGACGAGGATGAAGACCTTGATCATGATCCATTTCCACGCAATAAATAGTAAATATATTTCTCTTCCTAATGCTTTTCTTAATACCATATTTTTCTCTAGCCTACCTTACTGTAAGAATACAGCATATAATGCGTATAACACATAAATTATTTGTTAGTGGACTATTTATATTATTGGTAAGACTTCTAGTCAACAGTATCCTAGCAGTAGTCAAAGTTTTAGGGACTCAAAAGTCATAACTGAGTTTTCAACTGTGGGGAAGGTGGGGTTGGTGCCTCTAATTTTTAAGTTGTCCAAGGGTCAACTTTAATTTATGCCTTTGTTAAAGATCAGACTAGAGACCAGAGGTAAGGTGATCAGGCATGGGGGCAAGGAAATGGACACATAAGACTGAGCAGGATGCATTTTCCATCAGTACCCACCAGAACAGTCACCGAAGAACCAAGTCAGCACAATGCCACATTCAGTTGATACCAGCCAGACTTCATCATCTTGTATCCAAAAACCTGCACAAAAGCAGTGACTATGACTCGGTTGGAAACCTGAGCCCACAGAAGAACTGGACAGATAGCACAGAGTCCACAGTGGAGACCAGGAAGAGGCCGGCAGGGAGGCTGGGACTCCGAGGGCCTGCACTGACCACACCAAACTAAGATGCTATAATGGGAGCCAGGTATGCATGATGATTTGTTAAATCCCTGAGATTGAGAGGTCAGTTTGTCACAGCACCCATTGTTACTTACCTGACAAATCAGGAATATTTCTAAACTCATCTGCATGTGCCTCGATACAGCAAAATATCTGTGATTCCTCGTCAGCAGAAAAAACGTCATGACTTTGGAGGCTTTGCTCTGGACCGAGAACGTGACATATTCCAGTGGGACACGTGATTGCTTTTTTGTTTTTTCTTTCACAAGATATTAGTTAGGCCCTGAGGAATGAGCCATCAAGTGGCTTATAGCTTAACATAGTGGCACTTTGACTCTTCATGCTGACCAGAGCCCTGATTAATTTTTAATCAGTCTTATGACTTCCTTTTTGAGATATATGTTACTGAATAGTAAGTGGTTACTCCCAGCAGGCTTCTGTTTCTTGGAGGGAGGGTTACCAGGCCTATGAGCTAAGGCAAAGCTACTTACCTTGCCGTACAAAGCCTTCACGATTGGCTTCACCGAATCACTCCAGCCTTGTCTCCGGATAGACCGTTTTCATTTCACTCGTAGGCAATGACCGTGTGGGAACAGTTTTTAAACCATATACGTTTGCTTTCGCATCACCCCACCACTGCCCACACGGTGTCTTCTGCCTGGAATCACTTTGTTCCCGGTGGGAGCCCCTCAAAGATTGCCTTTCTGTTGTCCAAAACAGCTCAGGATTCATCTCTGCCACGAGTCCTCTGAAGTTTATGTTGCATTAAACCCACTGAAGTGTAATTCAGTTGTGTACAAGTCTATTTGCCCAGGGTCAGGATGGAGAAGCTTGATAAGTTTGCCTTTTTACAGCCCTCTGTTCCCAGCATGCAGCTCTGATCTCAGGAAAAGCAGAGAACCCGAGGGATGAGGGGAGTTGGGGAACTGGGACTTTGGACTGTGAGGTTAATTTGAGCTATCATACAACAACTTGAAAGTCTCTGTGGACGTGTCTATCATGGAGTGGGGCTGAAAATACGAAAAGAGGAGGAACAAGTGGAGTTTTCTGAAGAAAAACTATGGGCATAATTTTGTGACATGAACTTTAAAGACGGAATTGAGATGAGGAGGTGAGTCCCAATGTATACTTTTTAAACCTCTGCTTTAGTCCTTCAGTGACTTATCGGCGGGGGTGTTAACTTTTTCATTTCTACAAAAAATTAGCAGATAGCTGGCATTTGGAATTGACAAAATCCGGATGTGAAGTAGATGTGAATTTGTCCTTGTCTTTCTGTGTGATGGTCAGTAGAGATGTTCAAAAGGCCACTCTGTGAGCCTCAGTTTCCTCTGTCAAATGAAGAAACGCAGTTTTCAATCTCACAGCGCTCTTATGAAAATAACATGTGTTAAGAAGCAATGCATGTAAACACTGTCCCGAAACAGCTGCATGATACAGCAAGACCTCACTCAGTGTTTGTGGATAAGTTTTTAGAAACTGGGACTTTAAGCCAAATGACATAGAAGCAAGCCAATCTATCTATGAGACTTAGTTTCCTAAGAACTATTTCTGGTCACAAAAACATCACCAAACTTCTAAAGAAAGACTTGAAACACTTCTGATATTAAACAAATATATGTGAGCTATAGACGCATTTAAGAAAGATTCATAAAAACAAATGATTATGTATCTGTTTATTCTTGTTCAAGGTCTTGGGCAGTGGGAACTTGTCCCATTGGCCCAGAGCACATGGCGAGAGTCAGCCCTGGACAGGTCATAGCTGCTTTGCAGGGACAATCACACCCACCCGCACTCACTCACACTGGGGCCATTGAGACACACCAGTTAACCAAAGGTACACAGCTTTGAGATGAGGGGGAAAATCAGAGGACATGGAAAGAAGCCATGCAGACATGCGGAAAATGTGCCTACTCCACACAGACAGGGGTCCCCATGAGAATCAAATTTTTTTCTCATCAATCTTATAATAAAATGATGCTGAACAAAATATGTGAGGACCTTTTGTACATAACAAGTAATGTGATTGCCACTATTTTGTGTAAACAATATTTATTAAATGTCTTACAGCCATATCTTCCACCTCTGTATTATGGTTCTCTTGGACGCATATTAGAATCATATTTACTGTCACCATTTTAAATAGTGTGAGATTACTCTGTACAATTCATTGTATAGTGTCAGAAAGAAAGCATTGATTCAAGAAAGAGCTAAATCCCAATGCCAACTTTCTCGATGACCATTTACATGACTTTGAAAGTGTAATTTCTTGTCTCCAAGGCTGGCTGTTTGCTGCAGAATTCTCTTCGTAGGAGAAATGCCTGTGCCAGTGCTGGGAAGGGCAGGATCCTCCTAATATGCATGCCCTGGCTCCTCTCTCTTTCTTTTTATAAAGACACCACTGTTTCTGGCACTCTTCTGTTTATAAACTTTCTTGGTTTGCGGTCCCCCCACAGAGTCATTGATATGGTTTCACTCTATGTCTTCACCCAAATCTCAACTTGAATTATAATCCTCATGCTTCGAGGGAGGGAGCTGGCGGGGGTGACTGGATCATAGGGGCAGTTTTTGTGATAGGGAGGGAGTTCTCACAAGTGCTGATGGTGTAGAAGTGTTTGACACTTTCTCCCTCTCTCTCTCTCCTGCCACCATGTGAAGAAGGTCCTTGTTTCCCCTTCATCTTCCACCGTGATCGTAAGTTTCCTGAGGCCTCCCAGCCATGCAGAATGGGGAGTCAATAAAACCTTTCTTCTTCATAAATTACCTGATCTCAGGTAGTTCTTTATAGCACTGTGAAAATGAACTAATGCAGTCATACGCATGCAGTCATCAGTCCAGCTGAGCTTTCTAATTGCTTCCAGTATGTCCCTTCCCTCTCCCATCCCTTCTACATAACCCCACCTTACACATATCTCAACACATGTCCTCTGCAGACTTGCTTTACTGCCTGTACTAAGATCTATTATTTGCTCATTCACAAACCTTCAAATTTCAAACCTGAGCTTTCTTTGTGGGACAACTTAACAGTTACCTTTCTATTCCATTTTTGTGAAGCCCCTAATGCCCTTCACACTGTTTGAATGTAATTTCTTTTCCGAATGGAGTGATGCATTTAATGAACCTCAATTTTCTGCGTCTTAAATTAAGTACACATCTTGTCTCTAAGATGTGAAGAAACGGGGAATATAGATTTCAATCTCATTCATTTCTAAATCAGGCCTTGCATGCAGTAGACGCTCCGTGAATGTTGCGGAATGAGAAATGAGGAACAGGAACGGAAGCCAGGGCTTTGCTTTCTTTTGGTTCCAGTTTGCATTTTCCTTGCCCAGCTGGTTAGAAGACATTTTAAATGTGAGGTTCACCTGCAAGGAAAAACAGTTCAGCACAGAGAAATTCTTACTCACTTTAGTCCTCCACAGAGCTTTCCCCCAAGCTGTGATTCCTCTGCAGGCAATTTCATGTCAATACATATGCAGTAGCGTAAGTACAACCCAGGGGAGAATGAGATTCCATCCCCCTAGGGAAGCAGAGCAGGACTCTGAACTATGTAAACATCCCACCGCTGGTTTATTATTATTATTATTTGAAGAAATTTCACCAAGGTATTTCAGATCATCCACGTTATTTCTTTGAAAAATGTTGTGCTTTGGCTCTGCTGTTTTCTACTTTATGTCATTTACTTTTATTATTTTATCCACATTTTATACATTGGAGATCAGATTGTAGCAATAATAAGAAAATCTATTTATTTGGACCCAGAGGCAAAATTCTGAATATATATTCTTCTCTAGTAGACCCTAACCATATAGTCTTTTTCTAGAAATGGTTTTATTAGATTTCTTGGAAGAAAGCAGAAAAGATTTGCCAAATTACATCTCTAAGTCATGATGAGACAGAAAGCGGTCATGGCACTTTCAAACGATGCGTGAGTGCAGAGGGTTCATTTACTATCTTTCTTAAGACCAATAGATATACTCTATGTGTTTTTAACTGATATCTGACATGACATATTTTTCTTTTTTTTTTCTTTTTGAGGCAGAGTTTCACTCTTGTCACCCAGGCTGGAGTGTAGTGGTGCTATCTATCTCTGCTCACTGCAACTTCCACTTCCCAAGTTCAAGTTATTCCCCTGCCTCAGTCTCCAGAGTAGCTGGGACTACAGGCACATGTCACCATGCCAGGCTAATTTTTGTATTTTTAGTAGAGACAGGGTGTTACCATGTTGGCCAAGATGTTCTCTATCCCCTGATCTTGTAATTCACCTGCCTCAGCCTCCCAAAGTGCTGGAATTATAGGAGTGAGCCACTGCACCTGACCAACACATTTTCTTATTCCAATAGAAAACCTTTGAATATTTTAGCCATTTGTTTTTATCCATACAATAATAACACCTATTAACAGTGCATGAGTATACACAGATTTTACTCATGTATGTGAGTGCATTGGGTTCCCGTGACAACCTCCTGAAGGACGGTCTCTGCTGTGTTTTTTTCCAAGATTTACAAAAGTCAGGAGTGTTAAGTGGCTTTTTTCAAATTCTAGTGACTTATGAATGTGCTACAAGAAACCCTAATTTTGTGAATCTTAATCTGTGGGTCTTTCTTTGTGCCACCCAACCTAAAAGTAGTCACGTAAGGAATCAGAACAATAGCTGTAGACTGATTTATACTCCATTGCTCCAAGGCTCTCTCTAAGAATTTGATCCAACCATTAATTAAAAAAGGTAAACTTCTATTTATAAGTTGTCAATTATGCAGGAGTGGCCTTTGTCTTCTTTAAACACAGTCTGTTTATAATGTATTATAAATCTACTAATATTACCTAAATTTCAAGACATTTTATTGTTCTCCAGTAGCAACATATTAAAGATCCAAACTTCTCACAATCTCTGTAGTAAACGGCCTCCAAGCTTCCTTGGCTTGGCTGACCCCTGTTCAGCCATCTTTTTCTTTTCCCCTTGACCCCCCAAGCCTAACTCAAACACATAATACAAGCCACACTATGGACAGACTAAACCTCTTGCAGCACTGGGCACTAGGCTTTTGAAGTCTCTGAGCCTCATTATGAAGAAAGCCCGAACTAGGGGAAGCTGAAATTGGTGTATGTCACGGTGTTTAAATCTCTGGTTTCTATTTCTAGAATCTTTTAACCAGTCTAAAAGGAAAGAGGAGGTATAAAGAAGAAAGAGGCCAAGGTGCACAGCAACTCTCTGATAGGGAGGTTTCGGAAGCTGCCATCAACTTTCCTCCTTCGTCTCACTTGTCAGGATAAACTCAACTGCCACAGACAGCTGCGAGGATGCCTGAGAAAAGTTTTCTTCTCATTGTCTTTGTGCCTTTCTTCTAGTATGAGAAAAAAAAAGTTACCAACAGACAATGGGAGATGACTAGCAGTTTTCTCACTCAACTCTGGGGAGGTCAAAGCAGAATATCATAATCAAATGTAAGGCTGAGTATTCTTCTAGCAACAGGAGAAAGGATTGAGGATGCATGTCAATGGAGAGAGAGCAGCAAGCATTGGGAGATGCATTGAGGAGACAGTGAAAGAGTTAAAGAAACGGGAAAGAAACACAAAGTGCAGCTCAACAGACAAAGACAGGTTCATTTCAGAGAAATAAACCTGAGAGGGGCTTCTGGTTGATTTCAGTCAGGAGCACTGTGTCTCACAACCTAAGAGTATATATTGGTTAGAGGGTGAGGGGACTTAACACACGCTTGGAATGTTGCTGTGTGGGGAGAAGTTTATGGCAGGGCTGGAATGTCTCTGGGGGAAGGGGAGGTCATCCTGGGGCTGACATCTTTCCAGCTGAAGGGGAGGTTAACTCAAGGCTGCCATGTTTCTGGTCAGGGAGGGGTTTGGAGTGTTTCTGGCAGGAGATGTTATTTTTGCTTTATGGTCATGCTGACCTTAGCCATAAGAATGAGGACCTTTGGATTTAGGTGATGTTTGATCAAGGTAAAACTTAAAACGGCAGTACTTGTCCAAGATGACGATGCTCCTGCTCTATCCGACAGGAGGCACAGGGCTGGGTGAGGCCAGGGAGGCACCACGAGGATTCCCAATCTTCCCCTTTCCACTTTGCTTTCTCTCATCTCTTCCTATGTATTCTTCTGGCAAATGGCAGCAGAAATTAACTGCTTTTAGGACAACCAAGGAAAGTAATTGTACTTTTTACCCACGAGTTCATCCTAGTGCTCCTTCAAAGAACTCACATCATCACCCAACACCACCATGTTTACCCACTGCCACATGTTCTCCATGAGAAACAGCCTTGAATTACTTGATGCCATCGGCAACTCGTTGTTTATTAGGAAAATGTTTACGTGCACCCACTTTGTGTCAGACACTATGTAAGGTTTTACATGGAGCAGTGCACCCAAAACACTCTGCACTTACCTTTCTTGAGCTCTGTATCTTCATCCTCATCTCTCATCAGCTACCAAATTCATAAGTTTGGTCACCTCCTGAAGCTGTCTCTGCCTGGCTTCTGGGCCAGTGCTCGTGTTGACTCGTGAACTCAAGAGGTGGCTTCTTGGCTCATCGCACGTATTTTCTCAACAGCACTACTTGAGCAAGAAACTCCAAATAGTGAGGAGTCCATCAGGGTCAGACTCAGAGGCTGGACATGGTCAATGTGGGTGTGTCATCCCTGATCGTAGCTGGAACTCATAATGGGGCCACCGAGGATGAGTGAAACCCAGATGCATGTTGGAGGCTGGTTGCGTAGCTCCTTCTTCCCTCCACCTGGGCTCCTCTCCTTTTCACACAGCCAGTGGAAGATCTTTCCCCTGAAACGCTCATTGATCAGAATTGTAGTATTCTGTGTTTATTCAGGATGCCATAAGGGTTGCTGAGATTGGAACTTCTGCCAGGGAATAGAGAAATAAATTTATATTAAAGTAATCATGTCTGGTGCCATAGGTTTGTTGCCCCTCCTAAGACAACACTGTGTTAGTCAATTGAATAAAACTCTAATGATAGTTTCACAGGGACCAGAGGAGCTCAGTGGGGAAGATACCTCATAACACACACATGAGTTGTTTTCACCCACTCCTACTTCTTGCTCTTGTCTTTACAGGGTTCTAACCCCACTTATTTTGTGTACATTTTTGGTATTTACCAGTGTTCCCGTGGGTTTATGTTGCTGGGCCCAGTGCTCACTCCCAGACAAGATTCCAGTGTCTTTATCACAGGTTTATACCCTGGGTGATAGGAGAAACATCCCTGCTGCCTACACTGGCCTGCTGGGGATAGCAGGATGGGATGAGTCCATTTCTTCTGCTGGGCCAATCCTTGAGGACAAGAGGAACAGACAGGACCTGGCCCAAATTAGATATAGGACCCTTCTCCTTGTCCTGCCTAATGCTATCAGACCCCACTCCCTCAACACACCCATCAACTGTGCTTGGACGACACAGCTCTAACGTTCTGCCCTGAGACACATGGTGTGCACAGTGCTGTGGCATCCCCCATGGGTCCTGGGCCCCCTCAGCATCATTGCAATTCTAACACGTAGATACTTCCTACTTCAGATACCCATAAGCTCAGCTCCTCTGCCTGAGGCTTTCTCGTACATTGCTGCAGCTGTCTGGGTGGCAGAACTCACAAGCACTCTCATGCACCAGTAGCTGGGACTGTGGACAGTTGGGTTCAGCCAGAAAATTCAGGGTGTGTTCCACTGAGCTTCTCTGAGAGATCGAGCCCCATGGACCTCACTGAGGCACGTGATTGGCTCTCTCATTTTCCCAAGGGACACAGTTGGCTCTGTCTATTACCTACGCTTCCTGAGATCACTTAGAAACTGCTACTGGCCCCCAAGTTCCTTCATCAGGCCCTGCTCTGGGGGATTCAGCTGAGACACTTGTTGACCTGTTGAGCAGCTAAGAAAAGAGTGTCCTATTTTATTAGTTCCCAACCTGTAAATTACGGCAAAGAATGACTGAACAAAAACATATCAAGCACTGTAGAGTGATTAATGCCTCACACCTGTAAATCCCATTTCCAAAAAAATACAATTGTGAATAATACAATTAACAGTGACTCAAAATGTTATTGAATTTATTATGTTTAAATGGAAGCATTTAAAAAGTCTGTATTTTTGTATTTGATATTAAAATTTGAATTTCTGGGAAATTGCCAAAGCGATTTAAAGAGAGAAATGACGATTTTGTCAACACATGTTCCTAGAACAGGTGGAAAAAACATCTACCCTTATCTTACCTCAACTCCAAATAGCTTATGAATACAAATGTGACAAGCTGAGCAATAAAGTTCCCAAGAAAAGATGTAACAGAAAGTCTTCAGAGGGTAGGCAAAGGTTTCATAGATACGAACTGAATGACAACAACAAGAAAAGGTGTTCACCTTTGTCAAAACTCCTCAGACATTGCAAATAAAAAACAGCAAACGTTGTTGCAGGTAAATTATATTTAATAAGTGTTTTGGGAAAAAGTACATAGTTCACCAAATACACTTATGAAAATGATTGAGAATGATTCATAGTTCTTGGAAATCTCTTAAAAAGAAACTAAAATGATGCTGCTAAAAGGAGCCGCCCTCACTGGGGTCCCCACTGGGTCCTGTGCATCTCTCCAGCCTCGCCTGCTGTTGCATTACTGCTTTTCACACCTGTCTTTCCCCATAGCTACATTGGGAAGTGTAGCTACCATGTTTATATTAAAGTAACCTGTATCCTGTGCATTTAGCATGATGCCTGTATCCAGAAAGTGCTTAGTAAATGCGGAATGACTGAAATAGTAGGAATAAGTACTCACATAATAGAAATGCATGATCACATAGAATTGTCCAGATGCTGACGGATCTATGCAATCGCATGAAAGAATATGGTTCTAAGAGGGTACCATTTATGAAAACATGTCAAAGAAGGAAAGATAAAAATGTGAGCTTCGATTAATATAAACTACTGCAGCATTATCGACAATAGTCAATAACGGGAACACCCTGAGTGTTCATCGGGGGATTAATGGGTAAAGAGCTGGCAGTACATATGTGCAGTGAAATATTGTTCAGCCTTACCAAGATGGAGACCCTGCCATTTGCGACGACATGGATAAACCTGCCAGACGTTATGGTAAGCAAAATAAGCCAGACGCGGAAAGAAAAACACTGTGCGATTTTACTCATGTGTGCAATCTTAACAAAATGGAATAAATAGGAGCAGAGAGTAGAGCGGTGGCTCCTGGGGTACGGAGGGGAGGAAATGGGGATCTGGAGATCGGAGCGGACAAACCTGCAGCTGTGTGGGATGAATAAGCCTAGAGATCTAATACACAGCATGGGGACTACGGGTCATAATGCTCTATTAGAGACTGAAAAACTGCCAAGAGAGTAGATGTTGGGTGTTTTTACTGTGCGCGCGTGCACACACACACACACACACACACAGTGTCTTCATGAGGTGACAGATACATTAATTTACTTAACTGTAGTAATCACTTGGCTATGTATATGTAATCAAAACAACATTTGTGTACCTTAAACATATACAATAATACATGGACTAATACAAATCAATGTAAAAGGATAAATTAATAATTAATACTCTGAATCCATATTTTCAGGACCAAAAACCTGTGCCCAGTGTCATCAGGTGTCTCTGACTCTCGCAGGGAGTGGAAACAGTGGCGTGGCTTCCCACGGGGAGCCTGGGCACTGCGGAAGGTGGATAATAAGAAAATAAGATGAAATAAAGATGTGGGAGACTGTTACATCATGGGAATGATTTCTCTTCATCACTTGGGTAGAGACTGAGGAGTGTGATCTCTGCCTGTCAGTCAGTCAGGAGCATTTCCTGGAGGCCTGCTGCATGGGGACACTGGATTAGCCACTGTCAATTGGCTCATTTACGTATTTCTCAGAAATTGAGAGTATCATGCCCTTTTCTATTTGTAAGACAAATAAATCATTTACTTCACAGCCTCACAGAGCCCACTGCTTCACACCCTGAATATGGGAAGCAGTTTGTATTCATGAGATAAACATTCTGTATCAGAACAGAATATGAAAGAACAAGTGACGTTCTGCCTAAATGGCCTATAAGGTGAATTTCCATGAAACCACTGGAGAAAATGGCGCACAAGACAGAGCCGAGTGGCTGGACTGTTTGACACAGATAAATGCATTTTACATTTAGAGAGGGGAAAAGCCTTCTCCTGTACAGGCAGGAGAAGCAGAGGGATTTGTGGGGAGGGGAGGGACAGAGCAAACTTTCTTGTGCTCTTCCTCATGCCTGGTCTTGTGCTAGACAATTTGCATCCGTGAGTTAATCGAATATTTTATATAACCATGCAGTATATCTTGTGAGACGTGTGTTCCAGTTTTAGAGGAAATAAAACCGGGGGTCAGAAAGGTTTAAATAAATTTTCTGTCATTATTTAGCGAGCAGGAAGCAGTAGCAGCATTTGAATGTGGATCTGTCTATTTTCAACTGGGTGACAATTTTCAATTAGCTGAGTAAACAGCCATTAGAATGAAAAACAGGACCACATATCTGTGGAGGCTTGGAAAACACAAAATAAATAAATAAATCAAAATTAGCAGGGAGATAAATGATAGTAGTGGCTGGCTTTGAGCAGTGCTAAAATGAGATTCCATAGGAAGGGAAGGCATCTGTGGAGAGCTGGTCTAGGACTCCAGGCTGAAAAAATTGGATTGGATTTTATAAGCATTAGGAAACTGGAAGTTCCTACTCCAGAGGAATAATAAACTGACCCAGCCAAAGCAATCAGAATTAGTTGAATCAGCACCAATGGATTGCTTCTCTATATAACTGAGGGAAAATAAATCTATTTAAGCCATCAGCTAAGTGTTTTCCACTATAAGTTACATAAGCCTAATTGGAAAAGATCATCGGTGTCACTGGTTTATGGTTCCTCCTATAGTTTCCTGATAATAGGAGTTTCACTTTCTCTTTTCCTGGAACGAGGGATTTAATCTTCGATGGGAAAGATCCAGAAGACCTTTGACTCCTAATTTAAATAGCCCCAAATTGGCCGCCATTCATCGCTGTGGATGTAGCTGCCTTCACAATGGGGTATTTCACAGTCGCTCTCAATAGGGAATTCAGCTTTCTCAGGTCGGGAGAGGATGAATCAGATTGCACACTGCTCAGCAGGCTGAGCACAGCATCATGCCCCAGCTGTCATCCTAAAGAAGACCAAGGTTAGGTACCAATATGCACCAGGAGAGCGAGTTCTCCATTAGCCAGATGGAACTTCAAGCTGTTGCCAGAACTTGCTGTCTTCAACTTACACTGTGAAATGACGCACTGCAAGACAAGGGAATGTGGAGCATCCGCTCAGCCTTGGGAGTCAAGCAGACCAACTCGATACTGGTGCGACCCCCTCCTCCAAGACACGATAAACTTCTACCCAATGCTAGCCATGGTTATCACACTCTGGCCTCCCTCGAGTTCAGCCGAACAATTTCTGAGTGGGTTGGCAAGGCAGATTCCTAGCTCTGAGACCCTGGACTGCAGCCAGGGCCACTGAAACCGCGCACCCTGGATCTGGCATTCTTTGCACACTGACAGGAGTAGGAGGCAGGAGTAGTTTCAATATGGGATATGGAACCGGGCGCCTCTGCCGGCAAGAGTGGACGGAAGGCACCGGGACGGAAGGCACCTGTGATGCGGAGAGCGTGAAGGGGTTTCTGGCTTCTGGGAAGCACCAGGACAGCAAGCCCTGGCCTGGTGGGGCCTCTCCAAGGCAGGGTGTCTGGCTGAGTGGACGCTCATTCCACCTTCCTGGAGCTCAGGGAGCTCGGATTCAGATGGTGCTGCGTGCAACCTCACTCTCTCCCAGGACCCAGGAGGAAGAGTAAGAGGTCTTCTAGACTTCCTTGTGCAAATTAAAAATTAGTCTTAGGACGATGAAGGCTGAGCTCTAGAGCAGCTCTTGTGCACGCAGGTCACATTATCTTCCACTCTCAGTTTAGCTCTCGTTTCTTCCTCCGCCCAACTCCCTCCCTCTGCGAATGTGTCCTTATCTTTCTTCTATACCCTCTCATATTTCTTTCTATTTTTCTGTTTAACTCTCATTCTTCAGCTCCTATCAGTGTCTCTCACAATTGTAATTTCGATCACCTATTTTTTTCTTTTGTACTTTTGACATATTTCAGACTTTTTAAAAAACTGGCAAGAATGTTACAGAATTCTTAGATACTCTTTACCCAGATTACTCAAATGTTAGCATGTAACCACAATTGCCCTGTCACTCTAGCTTCTCTCTTTCTTTCTTTCTTTCTTTCTTTCTTTCTTTCTTTCTTTCTTTCTTTCTTTCTTTCTTTCTTTCTTTCTTTCTTTTTTTTTTTTTGAGACGGAGTTTCGCTCTTGTTACCCAGGCTGGAGTGCAATGGCGCAATCTCGGCTCACCGCAACCTCCGCCTCCTGGGTTCAGGCAATTCTCCTGCCTCAGCCTCCTGAGTAGCTGGGATTACAGGCACGCACCACCACGCCCAGCTAATTTTTTGTATTTTTAGTAGAGACGGGGTTTCACCACGTTGACCAGGATGGTCTCGATCTCTTTGACCTCGTGATCCACCCGCCTCGGCCTCCCAAAGGGCTGGGATTACAGGCGTGAGCCACCGCACCCGGCCACCTCTCTCTTTCTTTTTCTCTTTCATATATACATACACACACCTGCTTACTTATTTTTTCTTAACAATACTAAAATTGCAAACAGTTCATGTACTTTTAACCATTCAGTGTAAATTTTCAAAAATTAAAATTATTTTCTATGCACTCTATGATTATCAAAATTAGAAAAGCAATGATACTATTGCATCACATAATCAACAAAACTTACTCAGATTTCACCCACTGAAGAGTATAGGCCAGTTATGTTTTAGAATCTCTCTCAGTTTGCATGAGTCTAATGTTTCCTTACGATTGCTCAGAATACTCATTTTTTGTCAGGAATGCTCCGGAGGTGGTGCTGGGTTCTTCCCGGTGCAGGCTATCAGAAGCCACATGCTGTCAATTAGTCTCCTCACTGGCAATTACAACTTCAGTCTTAACCTCCTTTGACTGAGAGCACCAGACCCACAGGCTCAGATGACAACTGAAAAGCTGTCACTCAAACCCCATATTCTCAGAGTGGCATTAGGTGACAACCCAGTGGAAGGGAGGTCCCCATTCCCATTGCATAGACAATCACTATGACGGCAACATATTTCGTCTTTTAATAGTATTCATCTCTATCTGAAATTCTCCACTTATTTATTCCATGTTGGAGCACATGTTGTGTGCTCACTCTGTATCCTGAGTGCCCAGACAAGGAATCTTTCCTAGCAGGTGCTCAATATGTCATCTTGGAATGAGATTCCCTTGACTACCTCAGCCTAGGTGCAGTGCAGCTGAATCCACCAGTTCTTCCTCCTGCATCCCGGTCTGCTTTTCTTCCTTCTTCTCTGCAGTCAGTGTCCTATAAACACAGGTTTACTACCATTCCAGGAACATGGCATGAAATTGCACACCATCCCTGAGCCTTAAGTCATTCTGGCTGCCTGGAGTGATATTTCCCATTTAACTGCTTGGCAAAGTCCCACTCACTTTTCAAGTAATAGTGCAAAATGTCACTTCTTCTGTGAAGTCAGCCCTAACTCCACAAGGGAGAATTAATTTCTCTCATCTGCAATCCCATAACAGTTTATACATAATTAGAGTGTAGCATGGAGCCCTAACACACTGTTTAATCGCTAGGTTTCTTCCGAGTTCCTTAAGGTCAGGATTATTGTACCTCTCCAACTCCAGCAACAGAGCTGCTTTTTTGCTTTCTTTTTGCTAATCAAAGCTTCCACCCAGAAAGCCAGCGTGGGTCTCTGCCCGCACCTCCTGCAGGGTAGCCCGGCCAACCATCTTCCTTCAGGCTCTGATGGGATGTGAGCTGATGTCCCCACACCCCAGCCTTACCTTCACAATACCTGCTCCACTATTCTGATATTGAAGAGAAAATTCCAAATTAATCGCTTTTTCGCTCAATGTTTCAAAAATGGTCTCTTAGCAACACTAATTTTTAGCACTATTTATTTTGAGCTAAGTTGCTAATGGATTAAGCAGAGCATCTGCCTTTTGGCAGGGGACTGAATGCCTTCACCTCAAAATGAAATGAATGGGGAAGCTCTGGAGGTGAGGTGAACTGCCTTCGAAAATGAGAGAAAACACATTTTAAAAGAAAGAAAATACTCTAGAAATACTATGAAGCCAGCCTCTGATTAAACCCAGGAATATCCATTAACCAGCCTCTGATTAAACACAGATCAGCCTAGCTATAGCAATTATTTTAAAAACCTATACACACAATACAAAATAAAAAAAGAATCCCAGTGTAGATAACAAATAATGACGGATATTCACTGAGTGTTTGTATTCCTTAGCACCTTGTGGTATCCCGAGTTCACGTATTGCCAACGTTGGAGAGGTAACTCTATGCTGAAACCCATCCTCCCCATTCCCCAAGGCAGGAAGGGCTTGCCAGCTATGTGTATGGATGTTCGTGTATGTTACTTTACGTACTTTGCCACATGAAACATGGTGGAGGTCCAGGGGATAACTGGGAGACTATCTTGGCTGTTAAATAAACACACTTAGAAGATAAGATCCAGTTGCCCCTCCTGTGTACCAGGTTTGCTATCATCCCACAGCAGCCAGCCTGCTAGAGAATACACATGGGCTCTGCAGGCCTTTTTCAGATCATATTTCTTTGTTTCGCAGCTCCTCCCATTGTGATGCACACTTGAGTTGTGTGTCCTCCTGTATCACTGGAGTCTAATTTTGGTAGTCTCTTCTTCAAGCTGAGGACCCTTTCTTTTCTCCCATTAGATGGGGAGAAAGGAACTGTTCTTACTAGGTACTGCTTAATTTCTGTTAGAATGTTAGAGTATAGGCTGGTGGCAGTGGCTCACACCTGTAATCCCAGCATTTTTGGAGGCTGAGGTGGGTGGATCATGAGGTCAAGAGATCGAGACCACCCTGGCCAACATGGTGAAATCCCATCTCTACTAAAAATACAAAAATTAGCTGGGTGTGGTGGTGCACGCCTGTAGTCCCCACTACTCAGGAGGCTGAGGCAAGAGAATAGCTTGAACTCAGGAGGCCTAAATTGCAGTGGGCAGAGATCATGCCACTGTCCTCCAGCCTGGGTGACAGAGTGAGACTCCATCTCAAAAGAACAAACAAAAAGAATGTTATAGTATAACCTGCCCATTATGCCTGAAACGGGGATTAAAGCCAAGTTCCAGATAGCTAAGGCGAATTCGAAGGGTTTGTGTTTCCATATATCTGTTTACCTTCTTAAGAAAATAAGATTATTGTGTAACAATTATTTGTTAGAATGTTATACTCTAACATTCTACCAGAGTGATTTCTGAGAGCTCACTCCCCCATTTGGGGACTCAGTCCAACATCCAAACATCTTTTGAGAATTAAAAAGCATGGTATCTGTTACCGGTTTGCTATAGCTGAAGTGAACTGAACACCAGTTTCCCTAATCCCATCGACCCTGTCTTCAGGAAGCCTCGGGGGTCAGTGGCAGCTTCTAAAAACACTGTTTGGGCAGGGTGCAGTGGCTCACACCTGTAATCCCAACAGTTTGGGAAGCCGACTCAGGTGAATCACCTGAGGTCAGAATTTGAGACCAGCCGGGCCAACACAGTGAAATCCCGCTTCTACTAAAAATACAAAAAATTAGCTGCGTGTGGTGGCACAAGCCTGTGATCCAAGCTACTCCAGAGACTGATGCAGGAGAATTGCTTGAACCTGGCAGGCAGAGGTTGCAGCGAGCTGAGATTGTGCCACTGTACTCCAGCCTGGGCAACAGAGTGAGACTCCATCTCAAAGGCAAAACAAAACAAAACACTGTTTCAGTGAATCCACACGTGCCCTCATCCACTATCTACTCAGCAGCTGTTCACAGACAATGTCGGACCTGTCCGTCTGAACCCTGAAGGCACTTCTCTTCTACAAGAGGCTGACTGCTGAGTCGAAGCCCCCACACACAGACCCGACTTCACGTGAGAGGCTGGGAACTAGAGTCAGTTGTTTACTTTGAAACAGGAACAGAAAGTAAATTAAAAGCCAAACAAACCTTAAAGTAAAGGAAAATTTCATTTTTATTTAAATAAAAAATAAACTTAAAACTGGCTTGTAAATGCATGACTGTCCTTGAGAAGAGAATGGATGTTGTTTTGAATTGCATAGAAAATTCTGTGCTCTGGCAAACACATGCTTGGAGTGAAAGGTGCTCTCAGCTGGCTGCTGCGACCAGCACAGAGGGGACTGCTCACTCTGCAGTTATGTGACAGAAGCTGGGTGTGTGCAGACATGTCCAGCTTCACAACAAAAGAAAAGTGGACTGCCCTATCCTACGCCCATGAGAAACAGACAGAGTAATTTTAGTGATTTTGTATCCATCTGTGATAACCTCTTAAATTGGATTTATTCATGCGGAATTAGAAGAAGCCTGGAAATGTAAACAATAGGCTGAGTTTTTCGTACACCCTCAAAGCCTAGGCATGGTGTGGACACATGTGGACACAGAGCCAGGACCACGTGCAAGAGGGTGGCCGGCCCGCCCCCTGCTGACTGTGGCAGCCCCAAACAAGCCCACGTGACTGGAGGAATGAGAGAATATTTATACTTGCAAGAGGAGTCGTTAAAATCAAGTGATAGCCATAATAAAGATATCAAAAACTTTAAAAATGAATTTGTCCTCATTGTTCTTGACATAGTTTTATTTCTTTGAGCCTTAAGCTGATTGCTTAATCCCCTTACAGTTTCTTTACTCCCTCTCTAACTAATCAATCTTTCTTTCTCTCTCATTCCCCCTCTCTCACCAGTGTTGGAAGAGTCCCTAACACTAACAGAAATCCACATGCAAGAATCTTTTTAGAGATGTACACAGAGACTTCTACAGATGCTTTCTACTGAATATTTCTTACTTTTTAAAAGATCAAGATTTTTTTTTTTTTACAAAAGGTTTATTTAAAATTGACATGATCGGTTTCTGCATTAGGTGATATGAGAACAACAAGGATCCCATTTTTCTTTCGAGGAGGTCAGGATTCATCTCGTGCTTACCGGAACACCCCAGAACCAGCGCCTTGAGTCTTCCTGCGGTGCTTTCTCCAAACTTTTAGTATTAAAAATCATCAAAAATTCACGGTGTCTGACCGTATTGAAGCATAAACTTTAAAAATCTTTCTTATGAAGTGATTGTAAGTTTTCCCTAAATAACTCAATGTAATGTGTAATCCTGGAATTTATCCAGGACCCTCAGGCCATTACAATAAAGGAGTTTATTGGGACAATTGACAAAATTGATTATAGATCATGAATTAGTAGTTTTGCATTGATGTTAAATTTGCTGATCTGAATAATTGTACAGGGATTATGTAAGAGAACATTCTCCTTCTTAGGAAAAACACCCTGAAGCATTTACTGGTAAAGAGGTATTTTGCTTTCAACTTATGACAAATAGTTCAAGGAAAAAAACTATCAACATACACAGAAAAAAGTTGAGAAATCACATGGTCAGAATGTAAATAATTGGCAAATCTAAGTAAGCAGTAGGAGATTTTTGTACTTTTTTGCACCTCTTCTGTAAATTAAAATTAAATCAAGATAAAGACCATTTTTTAAAAAAAGAAGATGGTCTTACTATTTAATCAACAAGTGATACTCAAATTTTTCATTTATTTTTCTGGCTATGTCTTCTTTTCTTTTATAAGCATATTTATAAGTTCACTAAAAATACAATTAAAACTGTAGAGCTGTGAGTGTGTTTTACTCCCTCAAATATTGCATTTAAAAATAATATCTCCCTTTAGAAAGAGCTCTGTATTGAAGGAATTTTAATAAAAACGTTTGGAATAGCATAATATTTTGCCCCAGAATATGTTTTGATTTTGGTCTTGTGCCTCCACCCCCTCTCCCTCTTTAGAGTTGAAAATACACAGCTCTGGGTCTCTTCTGTTCGTATTCACAGAGGGGAGAGCAAATCTCCGGCCCCTGTTTTTGCTTTTCAGGTAGTTGTCTATTCCACACCCTGCTCAAGACTCAAATGAACCCTCAGCAATCCTTCCCTTGTGCAAATTATTGCAATTATTTCAATTACAATTTCTAATAAAATTATGTATGCTTTATTTAAAATATGTTTGTGAAGCAGAAAACCATTCTCAAATACCATTTTTCCTGTTGGAGGAAATGCCTGGGACAGCATTTGCTAGAACTGAACTGACAGAATCCAGATTCAAGATCAAGTTTGGTATCATCTTATTAATCGGCCACTGATGTTTAGGGTGTGGGCGAGGTCCTGTGAGAGCCACAGCTAAAGCCTGAAATTGGAATGCGATTTCCCAGTCCTCGTGGGCCGCATCAGCCTGCACACACGGAGCCGCTTTCCTCTCGACTGTGCCCTCCACAGATGCCTCTGGAAATGCACAGGACCCATCAGCCCATTCAGGGCGTTAGCTTCAGCCTTTGTATGAATTGCCCTGATCTGTGTTGATTTGTGCAGAAAAATAAGTCAACACACTTGCAGGATCAGTCACATGAAAACACCTCCTTGTCCAGGCCTGCTAATCTCTTCTTTCTGTCGCTTGTTGCTTTATTGTCAACTTCAAGTCCTAAATAATATCTTATAAGCAGCACAGACCTTAGTGAAAGCTATTAATGAGGGTGGGGGAAGGAGTGAACATTTGAACATGGAGCTATAGAGCTCCCTTTCTTTCTTTCCTTTCTCTCCTCTCCTATCTCTGCCTCCCTCCCCCACACTTCTTCTTTTTTTTTTTTTTTAAAGAAATTCACCTTCCTTGCTCAAATTCCAAATCATTTCAAAGTTCAGTGGACGCGTCTCCTCCTTGCATGCCCTTATTATTTCAAAGTGAGACCATCTTAACTGAAAGAGAAAGTTTATTCAGGTGGCATGAATCAGACGAGGGCTCAGTGACGCAGACAGCGGCCGCTGTGTCTCAGGCAGCGCCTCCCTCCTAAAGAAGCAAAACAAAACCCCAGAAAAACAGGCCGCCAGTAATCTCCTTGCCTTAGCCAGAAACAGGGGTGACAGAAAGCTGCCCTCTCATTACAGTCTTGGTCTCAAGGTTAGAATTAGACCCTTAGGGTAAGGAGCTGTCAATTAGAGATAGCTCCAACCAAGGCTGTCTGAGATGGTGGACTTAGCTCCTAGCAACTCCCTTCATTCAGGGCACAGCCCCCAGCTCTGCCTGCAGCTCAAGAGTCATCCTGGAGACAGTGAAGTAACCTTTTCAATGTGAACAGATGCATAAAGAACTCTGCTTCCTGAGTCCTTGATGGAGTCTGGGTGACATTTGCCTGGAAATGGGTTTAAATCTGGAAAGAATTAAGATTTTCTTGTTTTCCAGTTGCAGATGTTTCACTTGGAGGATTTAATAGAAGTATCTGGCGAAACAATCAGAAAATCTGAATTCAATCTGAGGCTGAATACCTTTTTCTTCCAGATATGAGTCTGTCATGTTTATGTATAAGCTGACATATTCTCCCCCTCACATTGCCTATTTTATGCTTAGGAGAAATTTGCCAACAGTTGGGAGTGGAGTGGCTCTGGTTACCACGGGAACTCAGCCTCCCCCTTTATCTCCCATGGCAGGGCATATAGAGAGCCGACAAGCATAAATCCTATTAAGAAAAGCACAGGGTTATGCACCATTGATGTATGGTACATCACAGAATTTACTACCAGAATCTACACTTGGTGCAAAAAATAATATGTGCATTCCTTAGAATTGTCTGTTCATTAGATTTGGGAACCACGTTGTTGATTTTTCTAATCTCAAGCAAAAGTGGAGATGACAAAATACTGGGAGGTTACTAGGGGGTGGAAAAAAAGCGAGCCTTTGATTCTTCCACTGGTATCTGCAATCACAAAGGGATACCTCAGAAATGGTGTAAAAAAGCAGATGCAAAGCGCCCAGCCTGCTGCGGGGTGTAAATTAGGCCCTGCTCCTGGAATTAAAGATTTGGCTTAACAAAGCTCTTTTGTAGGATAACAGCCTCCTGGGCTTCCTCGTGTAAACCCGAAGCACTGGCCATTTTTCCAGAAAGCTCCTCGAAGGACTCACCTCCATCACTTCCACGGGTCAGCATTGCTTTCATGGTTATGAAATTGCGGCATCATCTATGACGCCATATTCACTGAATTTTATATCCTGCATTGGCCTACGCTCTATGAGTGAAGTCATTATCTGTTTTTGTGTTGAAGTCATTCTCAGGTACACTGGGAACAATAATCGGAGTGTTGTGAAACCAGTGCAGTCTATACAGGCTGGTCTATACTGGTGGGTCACAGGACAGGACTGCATTCTGGAATAAGTCGGTCTTAGAGCCCAAGAATGCAAAACAGCTGTCATGCTGGTTGCTGTGAGTTTATGGACAAGGAGATTGGGTCTTCATTATGCAGAAAGATAAATAAGATTTCTCCCCCACAACCTGAACAGCCTTGCGGTGGATTTTTTGTACCCTCCCTAAATCTCTTCGTGCAGATGAATCGCTCATTAAGCTCAGATGCACTTGTTTTCTTCTTACGACTTGTCAACACCGCAACGCACAGGAAAGGATTTTTGAAAGAGAAGAAGAAAGCCGGAGGAACTTTGAATGAATCTTTTTTGTGTGTGGCTGTGAATGGGATGTATTTACAATTCTGCTTTGGTTTATTTTAAAAAAATCAAGATTTCAGCTTGAGGAAAAAAGAAACTGGCACATATATTACAAAATATCCAATACCTTAACATCAAGTTATTGGTAATTTACAAAAATTAACCTTTTCTCATTAGTGAAGAAGAAAGTGGGCCGAGCTTTAGAAACTGTTTTCTCAAGGCAGACACACCTTAGGGTGTTTTCCTTGTGCTTATTTTCACATTAAAAATGTTGAAAGGTATCCCATTGTAAATATGCACACTGTTAGAGCGTTGTCACAAATACTTTCTTTAAAATTGTGAATTATCTCTAGCATGGAGAATATTCCTGCATTTGTAACATGCCGGTTGTCATGAAGTTTGAACACACTAACAAAAAATTGACTTAAAAGAACAAAAAAGAATCATAAGCAGCAATCACAATTTACTTCAGCAAGCGGCAGATTGGTGATGTCCCCAGGATGCTTATGTGGACTGTCACTGCTGTTCCCTAGGAGATGCTTTAAGTTAACCTTTTCACTGCTGTAGAAACTGATTGGATTCTCTCAGCATCATCTCCAAGTCCACAGGTCTGCCTGCGTCTCATTAATCTGCGGCCAAGAGCCTGTGTTTCAAAGGGCTTTTGGTTGGTAAGAAGGGTCAAAGCTCGGGCCATATCTTGATGCAAATTCGAGTCCTCCTCTGATTTCTGGGTACCTTGTCATGCTGTGCTCTTATGGTTAGATTTTGCATATGTGACAACGAACCTCATGGTGGTCAGTATAGGATTGCGCTTTCCTTTTCCATCCAGTTTCACTGAAGAAATGGAATTCTGCTGACTTCCAAGACATACAAGGCCACTGACTATACTTCCAGAACTGGGTTCAAGAAGTGCAGTATTTAATTTTTTTTTTTTTACAGTCTAATGTTATTTTAACAATGCCACTTGGAAAAACTATGTATGCTTTCTAACTATTTATACTGCCCGGGATTTGTATGTCATTGCCCTGAAGCGTCATCCCTTTATGTGTTCCATCTATAGTTCTCCAGTAAATATGTATCCAGGGTAGTTGGTGAGGAAACGTGATGGCCCCATACGGCATTGATCCACGAGTGAGAAGACCCAAATTCCTTGCCAGCTTCATGCTTACTAATTGACCTCAAGTAAGTCACAGCTTTCTGGACCTCAGTTTCTCCATGAAGGTCACATGAAATAATGCATTTGAAAGGGGTTATAAACTCTGAACTATTGAGCAAATATAAGTCACTATCCCTATACTTTTATCTCAATCTTGCAAGATATTAAAAACTTATTTTCTAATGTTATTTGATAGAGTCGTCAATCTTAAAAAGAAGCATCCTTTAACTTACCACAGGTAATTAGAATAATTTTCTAATTCTGTAAATTTCTGTGTTCTGTATCTTGTAGATTTTTGTTATCTAAGGAAAGTCACTAAGATAATTCATGGAGTAGTATCCTGTGAAAAAAAAATAGAAAACTTTTTATATTTTGCCTGCTTGAACCATAAACCATAGGTGTTTTTTGTTTTACCTCTTACCATCCTGGGGTTATTATAGTTATTCACAACTGTGGTGGCGCCTTTTCCTCAACCTTGATAGGATGTTCCAACTCTGGAAAGCTATTTCCACAGCCAGAAACAGAAGTTGGAGTTTGAAAAGCTATAATGAACCAGAGAAATATAACAAAGAAAGACGTTTGCCCCAATAAAGTGTAAATAAGAGGTATACTTCTTACGTATGGGCTTCATCTTAAATGTATCTGAAATAAAGTTTGTTCCTGGTTGTTAAGTTCTAATTTTCAGGAAAGCATTCTTTCCTAGAAATCTTCTCACTATTCAAAGAAATAGAAAAAACAGAGCTTAAAGAATCAGGCCAGGTAAAATGACATGGCCTGTTGTCTTTTGAGAACAGAGACTGAATCATAATGACTGAATTATAATGGCATCTGCAACTATTATTTGTTATTTTATTTCTTTACAGGTTTCTAGCAGAAGGAGTCTGTGATTAAAATGTCTGTGTGTGTCTACGTGTGTGTGTGTACCACTTGTCAACTCCACACGTATAACACAGAGAGACAGTAAGGGCCAGGAGATTAGCAGAATTCTGGAATAACAAAGATTCCTTGAAAGGTGAAATCAACTCTTCAACTCTGATTCTAACATATTTACATATTTCCACAAAACCACCAAATTTTACTTTTTTCCATCATGTTTAAAACAATAAGCTATTTCTAAGCATGATCAAATCTCATGCTATGTCTGTGCACTCAAATATTACCAATCCGTAGCAAGAAAGGCGCTGAGAAATGTTAACCAGATTACTCTTTCACTTACCCATTGCCTAAGCTGATGAGCTGATTAAAGTCATTGAAGAGAAACCTCGCTGGTCATATATGCCCCGTGCTTTGAACTTACCAATGCATTAGATATTTCAGACAGTTATTCATGAGAGTCAGTCCTGGTTTTGAATTCAGTGTGGGTGAGGGGTGCTGCTGACTTAGGGAGCCTGCAGGGACCCCGTGGCCTACTGCTAGGCAACAGCCCCTCCCCAGCACAGCAAACATACAGAAGGCAAAATGAATGACCTCATCTACAAATCAGCTATTTGATATGCAGATGGGACCTCAGGCCTCTTCAATAACACAGCACTTCTCAGGCAGCAGGTGCAGCAAAGGAGTGAGTCGCCTTTCCTCATTTCAAAAGCTGGGCTGCCTCGCCCTCTCCCTCTGGCCCTTAACAATTTCTGAAGCCCTATTATCTTCATTTTTTTATTTAGACGGTCCTTTTACCGAACTAGGGCTAGCCCTCTGTGCTTATTCAGAGGCCTAACCTTAAGTATAGACACGAAGCAGGATTTAGAAGCCACAGGAGTCACTGAGGAAGAATAGCATCATCCAGATGCTTTGTAGTAGAGAATATATGACAACACACAAGTGTGGAAGATGTAGACAGGGAGCAGCTCTGTCCATGCTGCAGTCAGTCTCCAGCGGCACGGGTCTCCTTGAAAACAGTCATTATTGACATTTACAACAGAAATGGAGTTTGCGTTGCCATTTGTGTTGAAAATGGAAACCTAAGTCGAAGATAAAATAAAAAAACATTCTTTATGAATAGCTTTCTTTAGTTGTCACAACTGGGTTTGGCAGAACTGGTGGATGCCTTAAAGCAGAATTTCGGCTTCCTGACCATAGGATGGAGGTGATTTTCAGCCACCAAGTGAAAAATAAACAGTCGATCCCATGCGCCACCCTCCCCGCACCTCCTCCCTGGACTGTGCACCAGTGGAGAGGCCCTTCACGTGCTTTACTACTGCCGTAAAGTGCAATGTCGTATAATTTACACTGTCTGTGGTTATAGGTTATGTCCTGAAAGTCATAAACTATTAGAGTTTTATGGCTCTGCTGCAGCTATTAACTAAATGAAGGAGTTATTCATTTGAAATCTGGAATCCGTACAGTGCCCAAGCTTAAATTTATCAAGATCCACTAGTATAGAATACGTGAAAATATTAAAGTTAGAAGATCATACAGTGGGACCGGGGAGTGGAACGAGAAGGGAGTGGGAAGAAACCCTGGAGAGCTTGAGTGCCATGACACAGAGAATCTTTGTGAAATTTCTACTCCACACGTACTCTGACATTTTTAGAGGGTAGTGTGTTCCGTCCCTAGGTTTAATACAATTGCTGGCTTGGATTGGTTTGTGTGCTTGCTGTGAATTAAGTAAAAGAACTAGCGGTTTATTTTGACATATTTCTGCACTATACACACACACACACACACACACACATAGTGTGTGTGTGTGTGTGTGTATATATATATATATATATATAGAGAGAGAGAGAGAGAAGGGGGGCAGACAGAGACAGGCAGAGAGATGGAGACATAGAGGAGTAGTGAAATATTAATATCTGGCTCTAGTGTAAATATTTGCACTGCTTTATTATAGGAGGCAGCAATTTCCTTTTTAATTACTTATACATTTATCCATTTATAGGGCCTATGATTTTGTCCTTTAAAATTAAATGTAAATAAGTTACAAAAACATGCTGCTTCTGCTGACTCTGGGGTAGGGGCACATAGATGGCTTTTTCAAAGCATCATTAGCTTTGGAGAAATCTTTGCCACTGGTCAAAATCACAGTTTAGAGTTCACTTAAAAAAGCAAAAGTGCGATCCTCGGCAGGCATGGTCACCGAGGACTGAGACCCTGTGGTTCTTCTTTGTATGCATCAAAACAAGAGTCGAAGAAAGCGTTACTGGAGCCTCCCCATGCTAATGAAGAGCAGATGGGGGCATTTTCAGAATGTGACCATCACTCTCCGTTACGGACTGAATTTTCCTGTCTCCCAGAATTCCTATATTGAAGCCTCAGTGTGGCTGTATTTGGAGGTAAGGCCTGTAAGGGAGTCACTAAGGTTAGTAAGGTCGTAAAAGAGGAGCCCTGATCCTAAACAATGAACGAGACATCCACAAGTTCTCCCCAGCTCCTGTGCCCATGTGCACACACCTGCAGATGTGTTTCGGGACACAGAGACAGCATGGCCACCTGCAAGTCAGGAGGAGGGCCGTCATCAGAACTCTGATCAGCTGGCACCTTGGCCCTGGACATTCAGCTTCCAGAACTTGAGAAATAATTTTCTGTAGTTGAACACCCAGACTGCGGTATTCTGTTAGCTCAACCAGAGCACACTAAGATGCACTTCTTATGTGAAAACCTTTTCCGTAAACTCCAAGAAACTAAATTTTACCATTTTTATGCAGTACATAGCATGCTACACTTCTGGGAAGCTGAAAAAATCAACACATGAACTGAACCGAACTTGTGTTTTGTGTAGAAAAATAAAAGTAATAGTAACAGGAACTTTCAATGCCTCAAAGCCAATGAAAAGCAATCCTAATAGTAAATATCTATACCACATGTATGACTCCTACTTTGCCTCTTAAGGCACTTTTTTTTTGAGACAGGGTTTCGCTCTTGTTGCCCAGGCTGGAGTGCAATGGCGCGATCTCGGCTCACCGCAACCTCCGCCTCCTGGGTTCAGGCAATTCTCCTGCCTCAGCCTCCCGAGTAGCTGGGATTACAGGCACGCGCCACCGTGCCCAGCTAATTTTTTGTATTTTTAGTGGAGACGGGGTTTCACCATGTTGACCAGGATGGTCTCCATCTCATGACCTCGTGATCCACCGGCCTCGGCCTCCCAAAGTGCTGGGATTACAGGCGTTTAAGGCACTTTTTAAGATCACTATGGGGTAAGAGCAGAGCAGAAATGGATCTCCAGGAGCTGCTCAGCAAGTTCATTTAAAAATGAAAAATAAAAATAACTAACTTAATATAGATGGAAGGCAGGAAAGCTAAAGCAGCCCCGGCATGTGGCAGACACTTCACTTGGCATCTTTCTTAACCTGATATGCAGTAACTTTCAAACATGACCACTGCTTTCCCACTTGACAGTAGCGAGAAATTGAGGACCAGTGAGATGATATGACTCACCCAAGGTCATGGATAAACATTGGAGGAACTGGGACCCAAACCCATGACTTTCTCATTTCGCTGTTCTGCCAAGTACCTGTGAGGTTCTCAAGGTTTTCTGAGGTAGAAAAGAGAATGGTTTCATTTTACCATCCAGGACCTCAACAACTGGTTGGCTTTAGACAGATGAAGAGGAAAACACAGAACATTATGTGTGAGAAGAAAAGGAATGAACAAAGATACAAAGTTGCGAAAGCGTAGAGTCCTTCCAGAGCCCTGACCAAATCCGAGTCAGAAAAGGCTGCAGAGAGCATTCTGTTGTAGATGGTGCTTATTCAAGACTGTTTTGTTTGTTTTGTTTTGTTTTGTTTTGTTTAATTGAGACAGAGTTTCGCTCTTGTTACCCAGGCTGGAGTGCAATGGCACGATCTCAGCTCATCGCAACCTCCGCCTCCTGGGTTCAGGCAATTCTCCTGCCTCAGCCTCCTGAGTAGCTGGGATTACAGGCACGCACCACCGTGTCCAGCTAATTTTTTGTATTTTTAGTAGAGACGGGATTTCACCATGTTGACCAGGATGGTCTCGATCTCTTTGACTTCGTGATCCACCCGCCTCAGCCTCCCAAAGTGCTGGGATTACAGGCTTGAGCCACCGCGCCCGGCCTCAAGACTGTTTTTATAACCAACATTGAGAGCAAAAATGGACCTTTCTCAAGGAGAGAAGCTGGGTGTCTTACAAGTTGTTGCCCCCCCCGGCCCCCCGCAAAACAGAGGTAGAAGAATACACTGAATATTGATGGGGTTTTGTATTCACTTTTACTTTACTTTTGCTTCCATTTGTTTTCTCTCAGAGAGAAGTGGAACAGTCACATCCATGTGTCTTTCCACTTTGAAAGCCCCTTTATGAGGTAATGTACTTGTTCCTGGGATAAGACGGTGCCCCGCCTTTGTAAACCCCTAGCCTAGGTGCTCTGTACAGCTCTGTTGAGCAAGGACAAGGGGGATTACAGCAGGAGCAGGGTGCAAAGCACTCCAGACGAATTGCCTGTGACTTCAGAAATGGGTGTTCAAATGTAAACATCTCAGGTCTGTACATGATTGTAGAATCTGGGGATGAGAGCATGGAGGTTACAAAATGAAACAGCAGAATTCTCTGGAGAGTGAGAATATGCTTTACTTCTTTTGGACCCAAAATCATATTTATCATTAACGACATAATATAAAGGAATGATTGAACATTCATTCTAATCCAAATTTCCATGCCTATTGAATATAAAAACATGTACTGATGCATACGTTTCATTTGAAATAAACTCATGAGCCCAGGACTAAAATGTTTTTAGAGAATTATATTTATTTGAAGAACATCATGGTGCTGGTTAAAACAGATAAAATGAGTGCATGTTCCTATATCCAGGCACAGCAAGAGAGAATGTGAACATTAAAACAACGAAGATGTGACCGTGAATCCACGACACAGGGGACTCTCTCAAATCCTGCTTGCAGAATCAAACAGTGCAGACAAATTCCCTCAGCGATGGGATGTTTGCTTCTCACTTGCTTGACTACTGGTAAAGTTCAAGCTGGAATACAGCAAAAGATGCACCCAATTTATAAATATTTCGCCGAGCGTTGTGCAATATAGCACAGGAATATCGTAAGTGAGGGGTCTTATTTCTAAGGCGAGACAAGCCAACTCCAGATGGGAATGCCCCGGACCAGGTCTTGCCGGCAGGCCTGTGTGTTCACGGTAAGGCTCACAAAGTTGGAGGCCACGTCGCTGTCCTCTCACTTATCCAGGAGAATGAGACAAATCTTTCTTTACTTTTTCTAAACTCAGATTATTTATTTAAATGTTTTCAAATCTGGCACAATTCCAAGGCACATTTTTGCCAGCAATTTTCTCTTTTTTCCCCTAAGCCCATGTGTATTTTAAGCAAATTCTCATCCATATGGTCCTCATTTTTGGTCTCTTAATTCATCTATACGTTGCTCAAAATGTTATTCGATATCTTTTTCTTTAGGTACCTATTAAGGTTTGTATGCTTATTTGGGGGTTTCATATTAAGGCTTGTTACTTTTTTAAAAATTGTGTTTCCTTCCAGAGAAATAAAAAGCTTTATTTAGGCATTATGAAAAATAGTTCTGTGTTAAGGGATTTAAGCAGTTTTTCCTCCATACCCCAAGTAAGACTAACATATATGGTGGACTTATGATGTCAAGTCTGGAACTGGGTAGCTGACACATTTTATCTCATTCAATCCTTGCGAAGACCCTGGGAAAAAGTCCCCTCCCTCAATATGCAGGACTCACTGAACAGTGAAGATCTCTGAGGCACAAGACTATTCGGGTGAGCAGCCATGACGTGAGCCACTCTGCCTCCCAAAGCCCATGCTACATCTGTGATATCTCATCTCCTGGTATTGCATCTAATTTGGAAGTAAGCAAGCATTGTGTGATTGCATGCCTATATCGAGTTCAATTAATATGTGCCCTTTGAGAAGATTCCAGGGAAAGCGTTGGCTCCTTTCTGGAGAGTTATAATTTCCTATACCCTCATTGAACAGAGAGATCCAATACCTCCTTTATTCTTCCTGGAGACCTCTGACTTTCAAAGGGCCACCCATTTGGTAACTGGATCAATGGATCAGTAAAATCCTGGAGACACAGAGGGAATCCAAGAAACCAGGCATGCAGATAAGTCCCCTTGCCTTTTTGGAATTTTTGCTGCCTCTTTTTAGAAAGAGCATAACTCTGAGTGCCCCACTCACTTATTGCTAAAGAGATGCTAAACTGGTCTCTGCAGTAATTGCTCCAGAAATCACAGGAGGGCAGTTTTTACACCGTGTTCTCCACTTTGTGCAACAGGTTTTCTGTTCTTATGCCTCAGTGTCCTGTTGGCTCAAGAGACATAATTACATGTGCCTTATTCTTCCTGCAAGAATGCTGTGAGGTTAACGTAGGTAATGCATAGTAAAATGCTCTCAACAGATAAGAATATGATGTATCTGTGGATGGAGTTGCAATGCTGCCTCAGAATTTTTCCCGTTCCTTGGGCTTAGGGTTATGCAATGCGGTCTCTCCGGAAGCTTATCCTGGAGTTCCAAACTGCATGAATTTTGAGAGGTAAAAATATTTCCAAAAAGTTCTTTAATAATTTCCAGGTTGTTCCTTCTTGGTCATAGTGGGCCTGTCCTGTAAGGGCCTCTCTCAACAGAGCTTTTTACTCTTATTAAGAAAGGTGGAGGGGACTCTCCCTTTCACAGATAAAAACCAAGGCTCAAATAAGGCATGCATAGATACAAACACATTCCCAGCATAACAGAATGGACACATCACTTTTTACAAAGCTAATGTGACTATAACTGATACCAAATCATACAAAACAAACCTTACAAAGAATTTGGAAGTTACAGGGCAACAATAGCAGTGAATAAAATAAGATGAAAATAGTAAGTAGCATTAATTGGGTTTAAGCTATGTGAACAAGATTATAGATTCCTCCTACCCAGTGGGGTAGAGTTGATACCAGAAAGTGAGGCTGCAGCAGTGAAGTGAATGATCACACTAAGGGCCCCAGTGAACAGTCAGGTGAAACTCAAATTCAGGTCTGTTCTCATCCCAGCATCTTTGTATTCGGCTGCTGCATCCTATGGTTCTTTAGGAACCAGAAATGGAATTTAGAGTGGAGATTTTATGCTGTGGTTAGGAATCGAGGCAGTTCATGAATTGCCTAAGTTACAACTGTCGTTCCAATTACAAACCTGCCGTATTTCAAACGTGAAAATGATTTGTATAGGCTGCTTTGCATAGGAGTATCACTCAATAAAGGAAATGTCTTCTTTGATTTTTTATTTGCTTAACAAGTAGCTTTCAACTTTCAGTGTTATTCATTGCTATAAAAACTCACGATTGGGCCGGGCGCGGTGGCTCACACCTGTAATCCCAGCACTTTGGGAGGCCGAGTCGGGTGGATCACAAGGTCAAAAGATCAAGACCATCCTGGTCAACATGGTGAAACCCCGTCTATACTAAAAATACAAAAAATGAGCTGGGCATGGTGATGCGTGCCTGTAATCCCAGCTACTCAGGAGGCTGAGGCAGGAGAATTGCCTGAACCCAGGAGGCGGAGGTTGCGGTGAGCCGAGATCACGCCATTGCACTCCAGCCTGGGTAACAAGAGCGAAACTCCGTCTCAAAAAAAAAAAACAACTCACGATTTAGGTAAAAGTAATTACATTTAATTTTAATCATTTGGTTAGCTTTCTTTTAACTTTAATGGTACGGAAAACAATCACTCTTAGATATACGTGCCATATTCAATATGACAGTAGGAGTACCGGGAGACATCTATCTACTCCTTCAAAATTTGATCTAACTTGATTTCTAATGAAGGGTTTGCTCTTGCAAGAAATTTCCTTCACAAATCTTTTTCCCAGGAATCAATGTTTTTTTTCTTGGTTCTTTTTAAAAACCAATTTTGTAGCCGTCTGAGATCTTCCGTAACTTCTACAAGAAGGATTGACCAATGTTAATTACACTGTACATGCATACTATGGAATTCACACTTTGATCAAGATGGACATGGCATTTTTGCACCACAGGGTGGCAAGACCTGGTGGAGAAGGAGTTAATTTGGGAGGAGTGGTCTAGGCTCAAAACAAGAGGTTATTGTTATAGCAACCTGTGTGATTGAGACTTTGGAGAGAGTGGAAATCAGCACCAAACACCCTAATTGCTAATAGAAGAGTGAATCAGGAATCAATTCAACAGTGTGGCCAAGTCTTACGACATAAAGAAGCCGAATTTTGAAACGGTGCATGGGAAATCAGCGGCAAGGCAGCTCCTGGGATTTTGAGCAAGTCCGTGTTTGCCGGTCTTGCTAGATCAAGGTGGATCTCTCCAAAGGAGATCTAAAACGCTGTAGGTGTCTGCTGATGAGTCTCACTGATCCTTGATTATCATCCCTGAATGTTCACTACGCGATCAAGCAATATCTGACATAAATGTAAGGTATTTCCTTATCGTACACCCACTTTGGAGTAAAATGAAATAACATTTACACAAACAAGGATTAGATCATACTCAAAATCATGAGAACAAAGCTTTACTCAAGGCCGTCTTGCAGGAACTCTCAAGGAAGGTGACAGATCCCATAACGAATAACTTGGCCATCATTCTTGTCAGCTTTGTGACACCTTTCCATCTCTTTTTGAGTAATGTTGTATAAAATTTGGGGAACCTGGCTAATCACTCCTTAAATCCACTTGCCTCTTATTTAAATGGGGGTTGACATCTCTCATGCAAGGTTTAAAAATAGCAAACCTGTTTGAAGGGCCTGGCACATACCAGATGCATAAGTTTTGATAAATCAATTTCTTTCTCTTTGTTTCTTTTCTGACTTCTATTCCTAAAAGTCATTTAGAATTCAACAGAAACTAGAAAAGATGGGCGTATGCCATTTATATGCTCCCACCTCCTTCACCAGAGACCTTTATAACACACACGTCATTTATCACATGCTCCTTCAAGTCTTCCTGAAGGCTCAGTGACAGCAACAAACCGAAATGTCCGAGTAGGCCAGCAACTGTAAAGGAGCTTGCTCTGCCTCTCCCATGTCAGAGAAACAGTGCAAAGTCATTAAGCAGCTGAAACTAAATCTCAAATACGCAAGACTCCAGGTAATTTAATCTCTGGTTTGAAAATTTAAAAACTTGTCTTAATTCTCTGATGGGGGCACGCCGTTCCTTCCCTCTTTCCTTCCAATAATACAAAGAAGCCCCATGTATTTCTGGGCCTTCCTGGGAGGCCGGCAGCAGCTGCCACTGTGGATCAATGTGCTCCTGGGCTGTCCTGTACCAGTAGTGGGACCAGACAAGAAAGCTTGTCACCTTTGATTACTCACCCTATTCTAGTGCTAAAGAAACAAGATGTGAAGAATGGCCTCTCAAGAACATTTGATCCAGCCTGCAAAATCACTGAAACTTTAACCCTTCCCTGCTGGAAAGTCATGTATGGTCCTCAGGGGTGTTTTCTATGGAATGTCATTCTCAATCAATGGCCTACACAGAGACACTGAAACATTTCAGACTCCACAGGAAAACCATCCTTTATTAAGACTAGACAGATCGTGGACAGAACTAACTTCACAGAATTTTCCTTTGGCAGTGCACTATAGTCAGAACATTGGACTGGGCAACAAGAAATCTGGTTTCTGAGCTTGGCTTGTCCTCTACTAGCTGTGTGTGCCACCCTTCTTCCATCTGTCCAATCAAGAAGTTGGAGAGAATGGGATCTAGTGTCCTTCCAGATCTGAGGTTCCCTATATAGCATAGCTGCAGAGATCCAGGGCTTCAAGTTGCACAGACATGGTTTGATCTCAGCTCCAACGTGTCCTGGCAAGATACCACAGTTTTTGAGTTCATAAGCAAGATAGGAATGATGAGAATACACAATATATAAGAATATTTTAAGGATTAAACAAGATAATTCAATCACAGTACTTAGCTCTGTGGTTGCCCTAAAGAAATAATTTAACAAATTGTAAAACTATATGTATAATTGCTTATAGGATCTGTTTAACTATTGATCACTTCCAATAAATGTATAAACAAGACTATTCTAAAGTGGGTTGTGTAATAAAGACATTGAACTTGCTAAGAAAGATTTGAGAATTTTCATTTCTGCAGATGCTCTCACATTACTGCATCAGAAAATGCACAGAGAAAAATAAACAAGTAGAGAAAACAACTAAGCAAGAACCAGACCCTCTAGGCTGGGCAGTACAAGGGCCCTATAGCTTTGATGGGTGTACACAGCCCCAGTCCATTCAGCATTCTCATCTATTGCCAGTCTGCACAAATCACGGAAGCAACTTGTAGAAACTCCATTTACAGTCAACCTGCATAGAAAAGCCAAAGGGAAGAGTCAATGCAATTAACCCAGAGTGAAATCCTGCTTCTAAAAAATTTTCCCACTCTATTCTTGGATTTATAGTACAAGGTTTTCACTGTAATGGCTCTTGTAAATTAATTGCAGACACAATTGTCTACGGGCATTCTCAGATTAAGTGGCAAGTAGTTAATTGCACCCCAAATTAGCCAATTCTGCCCATAATCAACCATTTGAAGACAATTACTTGCATGCATAATATTTGCACCTGCAACTAATTGGAGACCCTTATATTGTTCGTGGAATAAATAAATAAATAAATAAATAATAACAGCAGAAGAACCAGGGGCTACTCTGAACATGTAGTCTTTTGTAGCTTGAGGTTCTGGAGAGCTGGTAAGGGGATAAAGCTTAGGAAAGCTCAACTGCATTACAGCTGCTTAAATGGAAAAGTAAGTTTTTCACTGCAGTTTTTAACTGATAAACAAAAATTATATATATCTATGGCATATAACATGATGTTTTAATGTAGGCATACACTGTAGAATGGCTAAATCAAGCTAATTAACATATGCTCTACCTCATGTATGTGTTATTATTTACTTGTGATTGGAAAAGCAATTTTGAATAATTCAGGATGAGCAAGGTTTACAAGACATTACGTTTTGCTTATTTTACCTTTTCCTCCTTCCTGTTACTAACATGAACAACTGGTACTTGAACTTAATGTTCTCATCACCTAATTTTACAATTTAAGTCATCCAAGGTTGGGAAATATTAAAGCCATCTCACATCTTAAAATAATGGTGTGCTTTAAAAGAAAGATTCTCTTATTTTTGCTACATTTCACCCATAGGCTAACTAAACTTGCTAGCCACAAAATAACAACAACAAGACAAAACAAACAAAAACAGATGCTCTTTCAAGCCTGTATAGCATCAGAACAGTAACCACACATGCATTATTATGTCATCTGCTGTCTGGTTGTGAACTAGCAAATCCTCTTTTCACTCTTAAAAAAGAAATGTAATAATAGTAACAATCATGGCAATATTAATGGCAATAATGACAATAACATCAATCGCCAAATAGTAAATACTCTGCCTTCACATAAGTAGCATAACTAAACTCACTTAAATTGTTACAACTATTCAAAGACATTTTATGCCCATTTTGTAAACTAAAAAATGGCTCAATGAAGCTACATAATTTTCTTAATGAAACACGTAATAAAGCATAGAGCTATAATTCAAACTTAGATAACTTTATTCACGTAAAATGCTGAACACAGTGCCTGAGACATAGTAGTTGCTGAAATTAGATTAGCCAAAATATTTACAATCCTATTAATTTCTCTTTATTCTCTTTAACTGCCATGTTGGGGATAAAACAGTACAACTAAGAATATGTACTGAGTGCTTATTATGTGCTAGTTACTAGTCTAAGTGCTTGACAAAGTGTCAACCAATTTAAACTCTGTAACAAGGGCATTTGACAGATACTATTATGATGTCCATTTTGGAGATGATAAAACCAAGGCAGAGAAATGTTAAATAATGTGCTCAAAGATACATAACTCGCAAAAGATCGAGATGGAAAATTCAAACACTGACATGACAGAAAGCCCGGACATAAATTCAGACATATATGATCAATGAATGGCACCTTGACTGAGGTGCCTAGATCACACAATGGGGAAGGATTGTCTCTTCAACAAATGGTGTCAAGAAAAATGAATATCCACACACAAAAAAATGAAACTGAATTCTTTTCTGAAACTATATACAAAAGTCAATGTAAAATGGATTAAAATTCTAAACCTGAAACACAAAACTATAACATTTCTAGAAAAAAAAAAAAAAAAAACGTGAGGAAAAACTCTATGACATTGGTTTTGGTGATGAGTTTTTGTAGACATGACCCCAAAAGCGTAGGCAAGGAAACGAACAACTGAGACGACGTCAAATTAAAAACTTTCTATGCAGAAAAGGATGTAATCAACACAATGGAAAGGAGGCTCACAGAGCAGGATCAGGTATTCACGAACCATTTATCCCGTTAGACACAAGCTCATATCCAAAACTTATAAGGAATGCATGGAACTCAATTGCAAAAAAATAAATAAATAAAATAACCCAACTGAAAAACAGAGTTATTTTCAGAATATAGATAAATGAGTAAATAATCAGAATAGATTTTTTCCAAGACATACAAATGGCCAGTGGGTAGATGAAGAGGTGTTCAGTATCACTCATCATCAGGGAAATGCAGACCAAAGCAATTGTAAGATGTCACTTCACATTTTGAGGACAACTATAATCAAAAAAGTCAAAAGAGAACAAATGTGGGCAAGTGTGTAGAGAGGAGGGAAACATTGTGCACTGCTGGTGAGACTGGTACAGTCTGAATTGGCAAAGCCATGAGGAAAAACAGCATGGAGGTTCCCCCCACAATTAAAATAGAATCACCAATTATTTTTCAATAAAGCAAAAAATAAAAAAATAAAAATTGAAAAAAAAACCAAACAACTAATGTGCCAGTTGTAAAAAATGTGTACTTAACTAATACACTATGTTTCCTCTTATAATCTGGACAGATGGAACTATGGAAATAGAACTACTATATTACTAGTAATGCCACTTCTGGGTACAAGTTTAAAGGAAATAAAATTACCATCTCGAAGATACATCTGCATTCCCATGTTCATTGCAGCAATATTCACAATAGCCAAGACTTGAAACAATGTAAGACATGTCCGCAGACTGATGAATGGGTAAAGAAATTGGGGGGTATGTATATATATATATATATATATATATATATATATATATATATATATATCTTTTTAAGGCTCAAAATGGTTTCTGGAACCATTTTTAGACTTACGAAAAGAAGAAAATTCTGCCATAAGCAGCAACATAGATGAACCTGGAGAGGACATTATGCTAAGTGAAATAAGCCAGGCCCAGAAAGACACCCATTGTATGATCTCAATTATATGCGGAATCTTAGAAAGTGGAACTCATAGAAACCAAGATAAAAAGCTGGTTATCAGGGTTCCAGAATGGAGGGAATGGGTAGGTGTTGGTCAAAGGTACAACCTTCCAGTTATAAGATGAAAAATTCTGAACAGCTCATGTACAGCATGAGGACGACCGTTATTAATAATGTATTGCATATCTAAAATTTACTAAGAAAGTAGATCGTAAGTATACGGATATGTTAATAAACTTTATTACAGAAATCATTTCCTGGTGTATACCTATATGAAAACATCACTTTATATACCTTAAAAATACACAATTTTTATTTGTCAGTTATTCCTCAATAAAGTGAAAGAAAAATAAAGTTGAAAAACAAATACTAACATTTTTTAAAAGTGTGTACTTAACACACTATGTTTCCTTTTATGACCTGGACAGATAAATTTGTCTGTAAAAATAGGCACATTTGTGCATATTTTCATGTGCATGTGTATGTGTGGACATGGATGTGATGAAGCCATGTGTTACGAATTAGTCAGTCGATTAAACACTGGCATGTACTAAACGCTTGTTTCTACAATGGTACAGAACCACTGGCAGTCGATTGGAACAAGGAGAGGGAGAAGGACTCTCTCTTTTCTGCCTGCACAGAAGCTAGAGCCCACTGGTAAAGGTTAGCCCTGGGAGGGGGTGCTCTCAGTGATGGTCAGAAAGCTGTCTGTAGAACCATCACGAAAGTTGCTGAAAAATGAAAGCGGGAGTGACGAGACACAGCTAAGCATCAGGGCAGCCAAGGCCAAGCCATATGGGGAGCAAAGAGAAGGCGTTCGGACAGGTGATCGCACTCCACAGCAGAGGGGATCAAGAAGGAGGAAATGAATGTCAAGACGAATTTACCATGCAGGGCAGGAAGGCTACAGGGTCTGTGAGCCCAGAGGCAGCTCTGTCTGGAACCGGTTCAATTCTGTGCCAGTCCTGTCCTTCTCACCAGGACCTGTGGGTGTTTATGGAAGCCGAATGGGCTTCCCACAAAAGCACTTTGTTTTATTGGGATGAAACTACACTATATTAAAAGCTGAAAAGTACTAAGGGTTGACTTTCTACCAGTGTAGAGAGGATTTAGGGATGCCAGTTAAACACGGCTTTGAAGATAAGTGAACAGACTTTATTCACAAGGAGTTGGGGCTTGTACCTTATTCACAAGGAGTTGGGGAACAGAGGAGGTGGGGCTTCCAGTGCCCAGTTCAGCAGATCACCACCAGGAAGGAACAGAACTCACACCAAACTCCCAGCAGTCAGGGAAAAAAAAAAATCAAAACTTTAAGTGGGAGAAGAGCATGTGCATTTCACTGTGTGACAATGAGAAGTCTTAAGGAATCCAGGACGTGCATGTGATTTTTCTCTAGAAATAAACCTTAAACATGGCATTGTCAATCAAGTCACTGATAAAAACTTTGAACAGGGCAAAACAAATGGTAGCCCACCCGACCAGACAGGTCTGTCGTCGGGCGGACAGAAATTCAGTGATCAAAACACTCAGAGATGTTTGTGACTTGCAGTCACACCCAAATCTGTCTTTAACTGGTATTTCCCCACCTTAGCTGCGCGTGACCGCCTTGCAGAATCGAGGGCTCCTGGACGTGCATGCCCCTTTCTCTATGCAGGCAGACCCCACACTCACATTTCTTCCAGTTACTAGCATAGCTCCTGATCAACAAAAAGTGACGTTAGCTTAGTTTGTGTTCTTCTTAGAGCTGTTTTGCCTAGTACCGTAATTTTTGTTTCTTTCTCCTTTTTAGGTCATCTGCTTGGTTAGCCATACGGTCCCTGCCCCCCGAGAGATGAATGTTACATGCAGCAGTCTTGACTTTTCCTTTTCTTCCTTTGTGACGTACGAGCAAAGCTAGTATCGCAGTACCTGATATTTACCAGGATTGCTTGGAGATTAACAGAACCAGATGCACGTCCCTTAGAGTCTTATAAGACGGGATGTTGAAAAGCCCACAGTGGGTAGCCGCTCTTCTTCTTTGCCCTTCCTTTGGGTCACAGCACAGTGATTTACCTTGTGGAGCTATCTTTTAATTGGCACAGAGTACAGACCCTCACCCACTGGAAGGACCCCTCATCTTGAAGAATTTGTACCTTCCGCATCCTGTCTTATTCCGATCAGGCAGCCCATCCGTACAAATTGCAAATGACCTTCATGGCATTTGCTGACTACACACCTGTTGGAGTTGGTGAGAGATACCTGGGTGACAGAGTTGTGGTCAACTGCTTTTTGGCCAGTTTTCTCCCCTAGGTCACTTCTTTAGATGCCTGTTGTCATATACATTTGCTCATGTCTCTCAAGCCCCCACTCTGTCTCCCTAGAATACTAACATGAAATGAATGAGAATTGGGGGATGAAGGAGGGCCCACCAGAGCATCTGTTTTACTGTCTGGCACCTTTCAATACCACCCGCCCCAAACGTGAATTGAAAGCTCGCTTCATAAAATTGGCAAGCACCCTGGCAAATAATGCTAGATCTTGTCTCCTTAAGGAGCCGCAGGGAAAGGCTACCAGGAACAGCGGCAGGGGGCAGGCAAAGGAGAAGAGGCAAGGAGGAATGGAAGCAGAGAGAGAAAAGTGACTGCGCTTAGGGCAGGCTTCTCATTTTCCCCAGAGACCCTCCACTTACCATTTCAGGTGTCACTATTCACAGAAACCTCTGGATTCCCTACCTCCCGGCAGTCCCTCTCCCTCCCTGCCCCTCCCTCCATCTTCTCCTCCCGCACAAAGGCCTCCGCCATACACCATGGAGCTTCCTGAATACCACGTGAGCATGAGCTCACAGATGCATAATTTACACAAACATGCATTCGCTGACTGATGCCTCTTTTTTTCAGAGTCCTACAAAAGCAAAGGGAAGAATTGCTTCCAGAATATGAGGCACAAATCAGTTGGCAGTGGCCCCAGTGGTATCGTGTGACTTGTGCCTTAATAACATTAAAATCTCTCTGCAGCCTCCATGGGGTTTGCTTCAAAGACACATGTCTCAAGCCGCTGCATCTCTTTAGAGCACGAGTCACACTGAGCCCTTCCTCAGGTTATTTGCAAGTGGCTCACCTTGCCCACTCTTCAAACATGACCTCATTGCCACCTGCCAGGCAGCAGCTTGGTGTGAAATGCTGTCTTATTATGTAGGAAGACAGTGTGATCTTAGAATATCTCATATCCAAACAGCCAGATTGAAAAGAGCAGATGGAAATAAGGGGGTGGGGAAGAGGTCAGGGTAGGAATGAAGGACTCACTTCTCATTGACTGAGCAGCTGTACCCACCCCACCATACACACAGTTCTAAAAACAGTTATTTTTAAAAAATGGAAGGGAACAAAAACTCACAAATCCATTAGTCAACGACAAATGAGTCTCATACCCAGAGGCGTTCCTTGTCTCAGAGTTGGCTGGAGATCGTTTTTCAACGTGGGAGCCACATCGCTGCACCTCGACTGCTTCTCGATAGGGAGGCTGGGCTTGCAGTGAGTCAAACACTGAAGACGTATTTCATCAAAACTGCACTGCTCTTTGACCAAGGTTCCTGGCGGTCAGGCCTTGGAGATGAAATATTAATGAATAAGGGAAGAGACAAAGAAAAAAACCTGCGGAGTGGGTTTAATATTTTGTTCTGAGATCATCCCTGTGAGGAATGAAAGACAAAACAGGTGTAAGCGAGCTTGTGGAATATATTTAAATTGTAAAGTGACAAAAAGAAACCAACTTTTGCCTAAGACAAGGACAGGACTTTAAACCACAGGTACGAGCATTTTCAAACCTAGGCTAAGAGGAATTAGAAGTAGTGCACTGTTCTATTAAATATTCCCAGGACAAACAAAACGAGGCATGGAGAAAGCCCATGGGAATAAAATGACAAATAAATTAAGATAACACTTTTATTGTGAGAAAACTCACTTTATATAGCATAAAACAAAATTCTGTCCATAAAACTTGACATTTAGAATCTTGTTTTGTGGCTGCAGCAGGGATGTGAAGACATACCTTAGATTTTTACTAATAAATAATAGAGAATCCAGTTACTTGAATAATGACACAGCTTGGACATAGTTGAATGCATGAACATTGACCAAAGGAAGAAAGCACATATGTCAAATTCAGAAACAACATTAGGGTCATAACAGTCATATATTTTTAATAAAATTGATTTATGGTGGCTTTTTCTATATAGGATTTAGAAAAACAAAATAATCTATGTTTTAGACTCACATGTATCTGGCAATAGCACACCTAAAAATGTCTAAGGTGTGGGTTACAGTAATTGCACACAAGTGCGGTACTTTGTGCTGAGAAAGTTCAATTCCGTGATTGAAGTGAGCCATCATAGAATCCCGCTCTAGGCGCATTTAAGGAATTATAAATTCAGCCCTAAATTTATAGTCCCTTGCCCTTCACAGACCATCACTTAGTCCCCGAGTGAAGCTGGAAGGGAAGAACAGAACTGCAAGCCTATTTCACACAGCGCTGTTTCCCTTTACCCTGCCATCTATGCGAAACATCTGTTGGTTTTACCAAGAGACGCACCTCAGAGGATGCAGGGCAGGCTTTGCAACTCATGAAACAAGGTGCCTAAGTTCTTGTGGTTTCTCAGACACCTTCAAGTTATACCGAAAGGTAAATGCAAGAGCAAATGTCACACCCACGTGAGGCTAAGCTCCGTGGTACTGAAGCAGGATCACGGTGCGCAGAGTCCTCTTCTCCAGCCAGCCTCTGCCTCCTCCTCACACCTCATCGTAACTGGCAGAGATAAAGTGTTAGAAGCTTTCTGACAATGGCTGGAAGGTTCCATCAGTAACCAGAAAGAAGTCATTGCTCTTCAGCATTTTTTGGTTTCAGAGCGTGGATCCGCCACACAGCTCCAGTCTGGCTTTCAGTAAAGAAGCCGGTTACATGAATTCAAATTAGCTTCAAGGAGAAGCTCAGTTAATGATAAAGTGAAGAACTGTGCTGGATTTTCCCCACCAAGGGCTGCTTCTCACACACAGCGCAGCGGGCTAGCTTCTGCTATACAACACCTTCCACCGCACTGGGGAAACCGTTTTACACGTAAGAGGCGACTTGCAAGACATTCAAAAGGGAACTAGTGGATGGATGCTACGGAGAAAGATACTGACTGGAGCCTGTGGAAGTAAGGCCAGAACCTAGCTGTTGAAACAGTTCCCCAGATTTTCACTCTGAGGACTGCTTATGTCACATTGACAGAGGCTTGACCTGAAACCAACGCCATTTCTGATGACTATTGCTACGCACGTGGCACGTGAGTGGAATCAAGGGGACGAAGGAATGAATCCTGAAGGTCCCCGTATGCTTGGAACCAAAGTGGTTGCGGACAGATCAAGCACACTGGGAAGAAATGGCTGAAAGGAAAAGTTGGGGCTTTTTCTTCTAGGTCACTCTTAGCAAACTGCACACTGGAGGCCAAAGCCAGCACATCACCCACCTTTGTAAGTGGAGTTTTACAGGACAGCAGCCATACCCATGGAGAGACATGTCTCCTACAGCTGACTTCAATTCACAGCACTGGCATTGAAAAGTTTCAACAAAGACCTTGTGTCCTGCAAAAACAAATGAATTTACTCTCTGGATCTTTATAGAAAGAGTTGGCCAACCTCTGCTAATGGGCAATGGACAGCTGTTATAATTTTCTATAAGGATATGACAGTTAATGAAAGAGGACAGAAATTAAGGAGTAAAATGTCAAGATCATTCAGAAATTTTCTTACTCAATAAATCTGGGATCTCTTAACTTCTTTATAAAGTCGCTTAACCACAAACCTGTATTAAATCACATGCCAGGTAGTCACTGGGTACTCTGTAATACTCTTCTGGTAGTTTTTTTTTTTTTTTTTCTGTGCAGAAGCTCTTAAATTTAATTAGATCTCATTTGCCCATTTTTGATTTTGTTGTGATTGCTTTTGGTGTCTTTATCATAAAATCTTTCCCAGTTCCTATGTCCAGAATGGTATTGTCTAGGATGTCTTCCAGGGTTTTTAAAGTTATGGGTTTTGCATTTAAATGCTTCATACATCTTGAGTTGATTTTTGTATATTATGTAAGGAAGGGGTCCAGTTTCAATTTTCTGCATATGGCTAGCCAGTTACTCCAGCATCATTGATTAAATAGGGAGTCCTTTTCCTATTGCTTGTTTTGGTCAACTTTGTGAAAGACCAGATGGTTGTAGGTTTGTAGCCTTATCTCCAGTCTCTCTATTCTGTCTTGTGTCTCTCCTTCTCTATTGGTCAATGTATCTGTTTTTGTACCAGTACCATGCTGTTTTGGTTACTGTAGCCCCATACTATAGTTTGAAGTCGAGTATATATTGAAGATGCATGCCTCTAGCTTTGCTCTTTTTGCTTAGAATTGCCTTGGCTAATTGTCCTTTTTTTTTTAAGTAGTTTTTTTCCAATTCTGTGAAGGATGCCATTGGTAGCTTGATAGAAATACCACTGAATCTGTAAATTGCTTTGGGCAGTAGGGCCATTTTAATGACACACTGGTGGGGGTGGCAAGGGACCCCGGGGGAAGGTCCCACTGAGTGAGGAGGAATGGGATTGGGGACACACATACAAAAGCAGTCTGCATGCTTTGCAGAGCAACTGTGGGTATGTTGGGGGTCTGCTCCAGCCCCTCGTAGCCTCAAACTCTCCAAAGCTTGAAGGCAGCAATGGCTGAAGCTGTGAAACAGCAATGATGGTAGCCCACCCATCCTTCTGGGAGCTCCATCCCAGGGAGGTTTGGGACTGCTACCTGCTGGAAAACACACCAGTCGGAATGGTTGTGTACCTCAGCTTGGAAATTTGGCCCAGCAAAGAGCAATGGGATCTGAGACCCACATGAAAAGCAGTCTGGCCGCCTCTTTGTAGAGCTGCTGTGCTGTGCAAGGAACTGCTCCAGTTGCTGCTCACCCTAGAGTCCCCAGAGCCTGAAGGCAACAACCTCCAAACAGCAAAGGTGGTGGCCTGTGCCTCCTTCTGGGAGTCCCCTCTCAGCGAGGTGGAACGCTGCTATCTGTGCCTGGCTGAAGTTCCATGCAGGTGAGTCTTATGCTGGAGATGCCTTGGAAGCGGGGCCTGGAGACCAAGGCTGCTCTGCCCCCTGGATTTCCTGGGGTACAGATGGGAGTCTAACCTCCCGCTTTGCCAGAGTTGCTGCTGGGTTTGCAGAGGAAGCCTGGACTTCTTAAGCTCCTGGGGCTCCTGGTGGAGTGGGTTCATGAGGGGATCTCCTGAGGTGAGGTTTTCAGAGACCTGTGGGAGAAGCATGGGTTCTCAGGGTTACTCACTCACTCACTGCTTTCCTGAGAAGAGGAAGCATCCCTGGCTCCATGTCACTCTCAGGTGAGCTGTTGCCCTGCCTTGCTTTTCTTTGTTCTCTGTGGGTTATTTTCTTGATGAATTCCAATGCATGTACCTGGGTGCTTCAGTATTTATTAATATTGCCCTTTCCATTTCTCTCAGTGAGAGCAGCACACACTAGCTGTCTTAATCAGCCATCTTGAGAAGAGTTAATTCCTGTAACAAAGTGCCAAGCAGCAGCTCCCACATTATTCTCCAAATTGCCAGGGTTTTGTACTGTTTACACAGGAACTTTCTATATCTTTACCCAGAAAAGTGAGCAAGGGAGAGTTTCCGGATCTTGGTAGTAGGAATACTATTAGTCTTCACAGACCTACGGATGTTCATTCACTACCGAAGTAGTACTGACGAGGTTATACAGAAAACTGGGCTTGACTACTTATATAGAAAGTTTGATCATCCATTAAGAAGTACAAAACCAGGCTTTAAATAAAGAATTTCTTAATTAAAAAATGCAACAGTTTTAAATTAGATGGTATACTACTGTGAATTACTAGCAAAAACCAAAGGAACTGATTTGCCACTTGGATTTGGAGAAATCTCTTTTCATTCTGTGACATTAGGAACTTCTATTACTGTCAGAGGAAATTATGAAGGTGTGCAGGAAGGAGAATGAGGCTCTGGTTGAGAAATGTGTCCCCCAAGTGCAACAAGTCTTTGCTTTCAGAATGCTGCCTCACTCCCATCCTAACCTTGCCTGCGGTATCCCAGGAGACTACCTCTCTGAAGCTACCTCACCAGAGAGTCAACCTTTTAGTTGGGGGAGATGGAAACCAGCTGCCATGTGTCCTGAAGAAAGTGATTTTCCCCTTTTGTAGATGTCTGAACACTATTCCTGTCTCAGCTCAGTACCACAAGCAGGTGTTCCAAGAAATCCTGTGTCTCTAGTTTTTCAGCCTTTTCAAGTTTCAATCATGGGAATAAAATTGCTTCCAAGTGGTGACTGTCTCTACTCCCCCTTTCTTCTTTGCTAAGCCAGCTGTGACTTCTTTCTTCACTTTTCAACTTCCAGAATTATATAGTAACCTCGTATTTCCTTTATTATTCTGTTCTCTTTGCATTTGTATACAATGATACAAAAGTTGACCTTGCTGTCATTGTAGCACAGTATTACTAGAGAAGCAGAGATAAATCCACCATGTACATATTAATCTGTTCTCACGTTGCTAATAGAAAGACATACCTGAGACTGGGCAATTTATAAAGAAAAAGAGGTTGAATAAACTCACAGTTTTACATAGCTAGGGAGGCCTCACAATCATGGCGGGAGGTGACAGAAGAGCAAAGGCATGTCTTACATGGTGGTAGGCAAGAAAGCATGCGTAGGGGAATTCTCCTTTATAAAACCATCAGATCTCCTAAGACAAGCTCACTATGAGGAGAACAGCCTGGGAAAGACCTGCTCCCATGATTCAATTACGTCCCATTGGGTCCCTCCCAGGACTCATGGGAATTATGAGAGCTACAATTCAAGAGGAGATTTGGGTGGGGACACAGCTAAACCATATCAGTGTGCAAGGTGAAGTTTGTGACTTATTTCTGCTTAGTTTTATGGAATTAGACTGGACTGTGTCACTATGGAAACTTCCTTTACTTTTGACCTCTTGTTTCATGCCAGTCTGTTCAGCACAGTCTCTAAGCCATGGGTAGAGAGCCTCTTTAGCTCATCTAACTGATCCACAATGAGAACTGAATGAATGAGCTGTGAAAGCAGCCATCACCTCAAATGAGTACAGACGATGCTAGAAATAAAATGCTAGAGATAAATAAAATCTATAGATGCTAGAAATAAAAGATTTAAGTGTTCTCTGTCAATACAGTAAATAAGTTTGAGAATGAGAAAACAGTTTTTAAAAATATTGCTTTTTTTTTTTTTTGAGACCGAGTTTCGCTCTTGTTACCCAGGCTGGAGTGCAATGGTGCAATCTCGGCTCACCGCAACCTCCGCCTCCTGGGTTCAGACAATTCTCCTGCCTCAGCCTCCTGAGTAGCTGGGATTACAGGCACGCGCCACCATGCCCAGCTAATTTTTTGTATTTTTAGTAGAGACGGGGTTTCACCATGTTGACCAGGATGGTCTCGATCTGTTGACCTCGTGATCCACCCGCCTCGGCCTCCCAAAGTGCTGGGATTACAGGCGTGAGCCACCACGCCCGGCCAAAAAATATTGCTTTTTAAGCAAAGTTTTGTGGTCATTAGACCTGGATTAAGATTCAAACTTTACCAAATGCTTCCTAGGTCACTTGTAAGAGACTTTGAAGCCTCATTTGTTTTTCACTATAAAATGGGGATTTTGTGAACAAAAATCGAGATAGCAAGTGTTCAGTGTTCAGTACTGTGTTTGGCAGGTAAGTGATTCTCAAAAGTATTAGGTCCATTTTTACACCCTCATGTGTCCAGCCTTCCTAATGAGGAATAATTTATGTCTGAAAAAATACATATTTTTTATTTAAATTAAACCTGAATTAGTTCTATAACTGTTCTAGCCTCCGAAATTTGGGGACAATGACTTTTCTGTTGTTCTTGCTTTAGATTCTATTCAATTCCTTGGGCAGAACTTTTGAAAACTTAAAATAGTTTATCATATTCCTTATAGAGTAACACGGGTACATTTCAGCACACAGGCTGTTGTCAGAGAGATTAGAAAATTAAATTTTCCCAAAACTGCAAATGAACCAAACCTGACAAACATGGTTCTGAACAAAGCCCGTTGCAGTGATACAGTTCCAGGAAAAACTGCACAGACTACATTTTCAAAAACTCATTTCATGGCTGATTTCACGGTGAGGAAGATGAGGTACAATATAAGCTTGAAACATCTTTTCATACCAGAAAGAGTATATATTCTGTACACTATTTCCATATAGATAAAATATATAAAAACTGTGTGTTTCTGGCTTCATCATTCACCAACTCCAAGACCTGGAGAATGTCACCTCCCGTAAGGTTTCCATCTTTGTAGGTGTACGGTTGGGTTGATCGCAACCCCTCCCTCATGTTGTTGTCGTGAAGATTGTGTGAGATTCGGTACATGGACATGTGGATCTCATAACTGATCATTGTTATCATAACCCAGAATTTATCTTGTGATCAAGGTTCTATGTCGGGGGTGGCATATGACCAGCTTTACTTTTCTGAGCATTAGTCGTCATCAAGAACATGTCTTTTTACTTCTCCGTATAGTCCTATTCTCTAGCAAAGCCACTGCCATTACCCCGTGCTCCAGCCACTCACCTGCCGGGCAGCTTGCCCTTCTTCGTCCTCTTAGGAGGGCATTTTCCTGCCATGTCTGGGAAAGGACCTGCTAAGTCGAAGCTGAACACCAGCCACAGAGAGCCAGTGTGTGGCTTGGGAAGGCTGTTGTTCTCAGGAAGAATGACTTTTTGCGTGTCGTTGAGAAGCATCAGATAATCATTTGAGTTGAGATGAGAGGCACTGTGAGCTTTCACAAAGAGAGAAAAGCCAAGAACCTAAGAAGTAATGTGGAACACAGAGAAATTCAGATTTATATTCAAATTATTAATATCATCCTGCTCCTAATGAATAGAATGTGCTTTCTCTAGTCGGCACTAGTTTATGCTACCAGATGGTGACTCAGGTGCTTGAACAGGAAAACCCAATGCTCACGTGAATCACCACCATTTACAAAGAGGAATGAGAACCAAGAGCCGAGGCTTTTGGATGAAGAATGAGACCAGAAACGGGAACAAAGAATTAACAAGGTGGAAGTGGCTTCTTTGAGTAGCAGCAAAAGCGACTCGGAAAAAGCCAGTTTTTCAACCTTTCCCCCAAACTGCCCCAGGTTAAGTTGTTTTATTTTCTTAACAAAAGCAAATATTTTAAATACAGCAGAGAGAAAAGGAATAATTACTGATTAAAGGCTCTAAGAACACGTTTCATAGGAAAGTTACATTTCAGTGTGATGTTAGACCCTCTGAGCCAGTCATAGCAGCAATCTTTCTAAGAAATAAATTTGGGTCACGAAAAATACCGTTCTGACTCTAATTCAAAAAAAATGAAGACAAATTTTCATTCATTTTTCATCCAAATCCTTTGGGCCCCTCACATTATTTGCTACCTGCCAAGTACCGGACACTTGGATTCCCCAATGACAGCCTCTCCCTTGCCCTCACTCAAATACAGGGGGGAAAAAATGAGGAAAATCAAAATTCTGTCTTCCGTAAATAGTTTTATTTCCAAATAAACTTTCTCTGTACTTCATTTCTCACAGAAACACCTACTAGGCCGTGTGTTTACAAAGCCGTGACTATCTTCACCTTCATTCGGAGTAATTTTGGAGCAATCTCGTGTCACATCCTTGCCTTTCCGGGAGGCACCTAAGGAAGTCCTCTGGACTCCTTTTAGTCAAAAAGATCATTCACATTTGTAAGAAGTCTCTGCATTTCTTCTTTGGTCTCTGATACCCCTGTCCCAACAACTTGTAATTACTTTGCCTTTGAAGAATGAGAAAAGCTGCTGTTCACAGCACAGTCTCTTTTTTTTTTCTGGGTCACTACCAGGCATCTCTCTCTGTCTCATTTATAAAAAAACAGAATGGCTTCTAATTAAATTCCATATTTTTTAGACTATTCTATTGAGTAAACTGATAGAGATGTTATCAGTGGGCCTGCTGTCATGTTTGATCAAGTTCTTTACAGAGCCACATCATCTCTCATGAAACCTGCTTGAACGGTATAGTTCAGAGAAATCTTTGAACAGCATAGTTCTGTTTTCTAGAATCAAGAGGGGTAGTGGAGGTTGGGGGGATTGCTTGAGAGGCTCCTGTTACTCATGTGGAGTGATGCTTAAATGGTTTGTTTTAGGGAAAAAAATATACTTCTTCTCCTCTTTTACTGTTTCACTATAAAATCCCACTGAGGGTACAAAATGGAATCTATTTTCACTTATTACTAGGGAGAAAAAAAGGAAGCACTTCAAAATCTCACTTTAAAATCTGAAATTTTTTGATGCCAGCTATTTGCAGGGGACCATCCCAAATATCCTTCATGAATTACCTCATTCGATGCCTATGACAATGCAAGGTATTAATTCCACTTTGGAGGTGAGGAGACGGAGGGCTGGGCAGACTCGCTCAAGGTCACACAGCACAGATGCCTCTGAGCGTAAGAGGGGAAGAGGGAAAGGAGGAAGAGGAAATATAGCAGCTCTGTGTGGAGATGAAGTTCTGTGTATTTATATCAGTTAGGGCTTTCACAGGAAGCATACCTCCAATAGGAGAATTCAGTACAATTTATTTACCAAGGGAGTAACTACCAATGTTTGGGTGGCTACAGGGGCATGGGGCTCCTTGAAGCTGAGCTTTCTTCACCCTTCCTAAACCTCAAGGAAGAGGATGGGGGAGAGAGGCCTGCAGGGTCACAGAGTGATGGAGAACAACATGTTTGAAAAGATGAATGACCTTCAGTCTGAGCAAGCAGCCACTCTGAGGCCACCATGCTGGTATAAAGCCAAGACCTCCCTCTCCCCCACTAGCCCATCGGCAGAACTTTGCTGCAGTCCACAGGACATGGAAATCCTGCTCACTCCACCCTGAGTCAGCCTCTTGGGCAGCACGTGATGGGTACAGGAGCCCAAGGTCTATGCCCCTTTTCACCCAGAGCTTCACTGCTCCCCTTGAGTTTAAGCCATTCTTCACTCCCTGCCTTCTGCCTTGTAGCTCCTGTTCCTTTCACGTGGGGCTCCTTGTCTCTCTTGGTCTTATTTAGAGGAACACAGCTAACCTGGAATGATGACAGCAAAAGGGGCCTGTTTCCAGGGCATGTTCAGTGGAGCTAAATCTGAAGGGGCAACATGGGGAGACTGAAGCATGATGGGCTGAGAGGGGGCAGGCCCTGGAGTCTATCACAGTCGACCTTGTTTGGATATTTGACACTTGAATAAAATCCTGGGCCATTGGTTCTTGCTTTTGGCCATAGATATTACTACCATTCCCCCATAAATAGAACGTTTTCGGTGGGCATTCAGGAGGCTGTCCCACACTTATTTTCTCCTCCACGTAGTCATTATTTTATTCATTTATCCATTCAGTCACCACATGTTATGAGCGTGTATCAACTTAGTATCTGCACAAAGATCATTGAAATATGATCTGTCTTTAAAGCATTTGCAGGCTACAAAGATAATTTTAATGATCCTCACAAATCGTTGTAATTTATTTTTAAAAGTGGGAAAAACCCATGTAAATGGGATAGATAAAATGTATTAACTGCTGAAAATACAAGGAGGTTATTTTTTTAAACCTCACTTCGGAAGTTCAAGGTTCAAGTTCTTCTCTTGTGGAGAATTGTGTGGCACCAACTTCCCAGAAACCTGGGGTAATTCTGCCCTAGACTTAGCTGTTGACTCTGAACTCCTCTAGAAAGTGATGTTCTGACGGACACAGAGTCTGATATCAGATGATAGAGTGACTTATTCCATTCATGAGCTGGTTCTTGTGTTTAGGTCTGCTTTCACCAATGAAATACTCAATGATATTTCAGTCTGAGGCTTCATTCTGGCTCCTGTATTCTTGCAGCGACTGGATGGGTTTCAGTCAGTCAATGGTGGACCAGAGATGGTGTCAGCTGCTGATGAGGAGTAGGAGACTTCAGCAACTTAAGTGATGTCCAGGTGCCCCACAGTAAGCCCAGACTAAGACAGGGCCCCAGGCCCCAGTGCACACTCCATCATCCCACCCTGGCACAAAACTAGATAAGATGAAGCTGGATACAGGAAAGCTAATCTTCCCTCTGATTAAGACAAGTTCATAATGAAAATTGATGCCTCATGGTTTCTAGGCTCTGTCCCTTCTCTTCCTCCCTTAAAACCTCCAGGAAAATACTCACTGCATTTGAGAAATGTGTGTCTGCATGTCTGCTTTTCTTATTCTCTTGCGAGCCTTTTTGTTAATGACTGGGCTTATCATGCCGAGAATGCCTCTATCTTTCAGAGTTTGGTTCCTTTATCTCTGAGATTTTATGCCAACATCCACTTCCCTGATACAGGTCTGACTTTCTCCTAGACTGCCCCCAATTCTAAAAAAAAATTGTAAATGTATAAATAAGAATCTGTGTCTTATTTATGCTTGTATCTTTAGGGGAAAACTGCCTGATATGTCAAGGAAATCTATTAAATGCTCATTGAGATAATGCTTGCACTTTCCTTTTTTGAAAAAAGTTTCTTTCCTTTTTTTTTTATATGAGACAGAGTTTAACTCCATCACTAGGCACCAGGCTGGAGTGCACGATCAGCCTGCAGTGGCACGATCTCGGCTCGCTGCAACCTCCGCCTCCCGGAATCAAGCATTCTCCTGCCTCAGCCTCCCATGTAGCTGGGACTACAGGTGTGCACCACCACGCCCAGCTGATTTTTTTTCTATTTTTAGTAGAGATGGGGTTTCACCATGCTGGCCAGGATGGTCTCGATCTCTTGACCTCGCAATCCGCCTGCCTCAGCCTCCCAGAGTGCTGGGATTACAGACGTGAGCTACCGCGCCCAGCCCGTGCTTTCCTTTTTAAAAAATAATACTCACAAAACTTTAGTGACTAAACCCACAGCAAAAACTGTTAAATGCTCTTACTGGATGCCCCTTTCACAGACAATTTCTACTAAGATCTTGTGAGAATATTAGATCAATTCCCATTTTACAGATGAGGAAATAGATAACCCCTTGAGAAGGCAAAATTATTATCTTCATTATTTCATATGATGAAACTGAAGCACAGAGATGTTAAGTAAATTGTCCAAGCTCACAAAGCCTTTAATGAGAAGCCAGGATATGAAGACAGTGAGTCTGACTTTTAGACTCAAATCCTAATGACTACATTGTACTGTCTTTAATGCCACACCAAAGACTCAGGGATAGCCAGGGACAGTGAGATTTTCCTTTTGTTAATGACTGGGCTTATGATTCTGAGAATGTCTCCATCTTTCAGGGTCTGGTTTCCTTATCCCTGAGATATTATACCAACATCCACTTCGCTAATACAGTTCTGACTTTCTCCTAGACTGCCCCCAATCTTACATAAAAAAACAGAAATGTATAAGCCACTCTTTGGCTTTCAAAATGTCAGAATCTCAATGGAAGCATTTTATCCTCTACCATTATTCATATACTAAGCAACTGAGCACGATTTGTCCAGCCCTGGGCTCCAGAAAAAATAGTTTTTCAGTGTTTGAGACTCAGAGTAATATTGAGGGAAAAACTGAGGGTATAAAAGTGTCTTTGTTTTACTGCTTGATATCTGTGTGACCTTGGGTACTTCATGTCAGTTCTATGCATTTGATATTCATCATCTGCAAAATAATAGCAGTGACAACAATAATAATTATCAATGAATTATTTAAAAAATGAGCATATGATACACAGCTTTTATAAATAATAACCAATTAAATGCTGACATATGATTACTATTCATACAGATTCAGTTAGTTCAACCATGACAAAAAAAGAACACAGACAAAACTCCAAAGGTTTAACTGAGTAAGTAACCTAAGTAATGGCTGGAAGTGTCTATCCTCAGATTGTTCTCTTACTGGTCAATGGGCAGATATGGCATTAAGATGACATAGGAGAAAGATCCCATGCTCTGGAATGAAATACTGTGATGTGACCTTGGTCAAGATGTTTTGCATTTCAAAAATATCCATGGGTGTTTACACTAAGGGGTTAAATCACTTTCAAGATTGTCACGGTGATAGAATGCGATGCCCAAAATACAGTTTCTGGCTCAGGTTAGGATTGAATAAATACATATTTTCTTCCTCACTTTGGATAGAACTGTTTTCGCGAAGTGAAGAGAACTCTAGCAAGTTTTAAAATTCCAAGTTGAATAGAGCGTTATTATTAACAAATGACATTCCTGGCCTCTCTCTCCCCTCGTTTGCTGACACTCTAATCATTTTATTGATTTGAGACTCCATTTGTGAGATGAGAATGCCCATGAGAAACAGCCCCATCACGATGCTGCATTCTCACAAAATAAAGACAACGTCCATTTACTCCTGAGGGAAGCCAGCTTACCTCCTCTTCATATGGACCATGAGTGTAAATGTGTATCTCTTTTATACCTCGTATAAAAACTAACTTCATGCATGAAATAATATAATTAGAATAGCTCTGGTGAGCGGGAAGTCCTAGTTTTAATCTTAGTTAGATAATTCTTATTTCTGACAATATGGAAAAATCCTTCTAATTTCACGAGCCTCTGTCTACTCGTCTGCAAAATGGGCATTAAATGGGTCAAAATATGTAAAAATTTATAACATAACTCCTACATAGTAGGAAGTTTATAAATGTACATTTTCTATCCTCTCCCCTGTAAGACCATAATTTAATTTTTTATAGCCACATAGATCCCGTAATGACTGGCAGGCAGCATGCCCTGCACAAAATACGCTCCTGAAGATGTTTGGGAAGATAAACTAAATTTAAAATATAGAGAGAGATAATACAAACGTTTTTAATGTGTCATGATTTTACATTATAAAAGACACAAGTGTAGGGCCTAAAATTAATTTCACATACTTTGAAGTCTGTGGATTATAACTAAGGATCTACAGCGCTTAAACTTTTTGTTGTTGTTGTCGGTTGGTTTGATTTTTTTTGTCAGCCAGTGTCACTCGAGGCCACAGAGTGTCAAGGAAAGAATAAACAATTTGTAGCCAAATTTGAATTTAAATATAGCATATTTCATTGACTCAAAGATACCATTAATTATAAGATGCACACATACGATTGTTACAAGATAGTACTGCCAAAACACTAAGGCATGATCGCAAATGCATTAACTGCACAATGAATACTTATTTCAGAGAGGTTAAAACGAAAGAAAACACGACCCAATGAAATGTTATTTAACTTATTTGATGCCGATTTTCTTCATCAGAAAAATAAGAATAACTAAGAGGATCTTGAAAGGATCACATGGAGAAAAGGTGTGACTGCTTACTTTAAATTCTAAAGCACTAAAAATATTGTGTATAGACCGCAATCTCACTTGATGAGAAATACAGTTTGGAGATTCTATTTCACTGTAAAATGACAACATACAATCATGATAGATCACCTGAATTTGTGTTACTTTGCTTTAGGAGTGGACTTCTTAAAGATTTTATTTTTTCTTAACCTGGTTTCTGATAATTATTTAAACACAATAGTAATTGTTTAATGATTATTCAGGAAAACTTTATATCCTACATAGTTTTCTCATTTAGAAAAAGTGACCTTAGATTTTTAAACAAATCCAAATAAAACAAATCAGAAAGCAAAACCTATGAAAAAAATTAAAATTACCCAGGTCAGGGAAAGAACTGATGATGTACATGGCTAACTATTCTTGAATTGTTTTTCTGTGAGTGTAGGATATTAGATACGAACATTGTTACAGAAATGGCAGCAGATCCATTTGACATCAAATCTTTGGACTGAAGATAGAAGCACTTTCTGGGCTTCCTGATTCTCTGTGTGCCAGGTGACATCCTAAAGAACTGCATGCCATATGAGTTAAATAGTTGAATGTTGCATATTCATTGTCTTGTGGGGTTTTGCCAATAATCCCCAATGTGACAAGCAAGGATGCCAAGAAGTAGTATGATTCAGCTTTGTGAGTCCCTCCTGTTTCTGATTTTGTAACTCCATTTCTGCTGCTCCTGGAAGAGATGGTCACCATTTGGTAAATTCGATTCTTTATTGGGGGTTCAGTGAACAAATGCAATGCAAATGGTTTACGATTTACAAAGGACACTCAATGCTGCAGAATGCCACAGTAAAGGCAATTAACAAAGTCATTGTGATATTTGAAGGGGATAATTTTTAATACTGAGGAGACAGCCAGGTGCTGTGCACATTCAACCTTGTGTTCCTGGATTCTTCCAGGTTTATCTTCCTAAAAAGGAAGATAATTCAAAGTACATTAACATGACATCTCCTCATCCTCAAGCCTTTAATTAGGGTGTTTTCTTTATCAAGAATATCTTCTTCCTCAGTGCTCTCATGTTAAATTCCTAAATATGCTTTAAATTTTAAACTCATTTTTTTCTTCCATAAAACCTTCCTATCTTCAAGCAATGTCTGTCCCATAAAGCATTCCACTGAACATGCCCCTGATACATCCGTAATAGCTCCTATTCTAGTTGCTCAGGGATTTAGAGATAAGTTTTCCTTATAGATGTAAATTGCTCTATTTTATTTATGGTTATAATCCCAGAGCTTATATACAGATTTATTCGATATTCATCGGCTAATTTTGATTCTCTTTTGCTCTTGGGATTAGAAAAGACGCCGTTAATGACCGTCATATAGCGATGCTTATTGTGGAACAAGTGATGCTGATGGGGTTGCTACCACCTCCCTGTTGCAACTAACTCCATGTCTCTATTCCTGTTAAAGAAAAAAAAAATAAAACAGCAGAATCCAAATAAGTGAGAATGATATTATAAAAGAGAGATGCTGACATCTGCAGACCTCACGCTTTGTTCTTAGTTACAATGCATGTAAAGGGTGCCTCAGTCTCCTTCGTGTTAGGTTGGGCAATGCTGTGGTTGAGAGCTGTTGCCATCAGCCCATGCTCAAAGAATTTCCCACATAAATTGTTTCCAACTTCCCCCACTCTCTCCTCATCAGAAAACACCCTCTCGTCTTCAGAAAATTCTGTGTCATCAATCCACGGCAGCATTTCTCAGCCTTGCCCCGCTGACGTCCTGAATCAGATCATCCTTGGTTTTGTGGGCTGCGTGTGCGTTGTAGAATGCTTAGCGGCTTCTTTGATTCCTACCCACTAGATACCAGTAAAAATCTCATGACAATCAAAAGTATCTCCGCACATTGCCTGATCTCCATGGGAGAGAAGAGATCACCCCAGATTCAGAGTGACTAGTCTGTAGAGACTCCTCTAGCTAAGCCTCCTAGACTTACATAACTGAGACTCTTAAAATAGGAGACATAAAAGAAGCCATAGAGACTCACTGGTGCAACCACATACTGCAGATAAGCCCATAGCAGCTAAGTGGGCTCCCCACATAGACTAACGGTGCAAGACTAACGTATCTAAAACATAAGTGTGACCATGTCCACCCAGTATTTAAATTTCCCCAGCTGCTCTTCCTAACTCACAAGAGAATATCATGAAGTCCCTTGCCTTGACACACGGTGTCTGGTGTCTTCGCTTGCCGTTCTACCTGTCCAGCCTCATAGCTTCCTTGGGTTACTTGCAGACAGTTGAATGTAGTGTGCTCTCTCACTCACTGGCGTGAGATGTTCCCGGCAAACTTCTCTGTCCCTGAAGGTCGTATTTTGACATTTCTCTGCATATTTGTCGGCTTCTCGCTGTAAGAATGTAAGATCCACAAGGGCAAATGTCCGTCACCCTTACTTCTCACTTCCTCACCAGCACTTCACTCCACAGAGCTGGGAGATAAATGACTGGAAGCCTTTGTATTTTGCTAATATTCGTCCACCTGGAATGCCCCTCTCCCCCGCATTTTATTCACTCTTAGAAACTCAGTCCAACATCATCAGAGAACACACAGAGACAAACATTCTCTTCTTTTATCAGAATGAACCCTGTGAGTTTCTCCTAAAGACTTTAAAGGCTGGGTCGTTCATCTGTCGATCAGCCAGATGTTCATTCTCAACACCATTGATTTCTAAGAGCAATGACCAAATGGCACCACACTTGTAACCTTACCATTGAGTGCCAGTGCTTGGCTCATACTAAATGTTTCATTAACAGTGGATATCTGTATCCCTTACTTTTTCCTTTTCTTTTTTGAGTACAACAAAAGTCCTGTCTCATCCTTCTGCGTTTATTTCATAGTGCATAGCACAATACCTGGCAATGAGTATACAATTAGTTAACACATCATGTCTGTTTCTCCTTTGTCGTGACTTAAAGGTTTTGTGGGAGTGTGAGGCCTGGAGTTTCGGCTAAGCATTCTCAGGAAGAGTATACTTGGTTTATTAGTTTCAGGGTGCTCGGCCACTATGACAAACACTGCCAGTGCTCCGCACAGATTCTCTTAAGTTTCTCTCACTGTTATTATTTGCCCTTCCCAGCTTCAGGGTGCTTCTGAATGCAAGGTCTGTACCTGCAACTCTGTTGAGGACTGCCCTTAGCTACCAGAGGGCCTTAGTACATTTGTGTTGCTGTAAAGGAATACCTGAGGATGGGTAATTTATAAATAAAAGAGATTTATTTGGCTAATAATTCTGCAGGTTATCCAAAAAGCACAGGGTCGCCATCTGCTTCTGGTGAGGTCCTCAGTGAGTTTCCAGTCATGGTGGAAGAGGAAGGGGGGCCTCCATGTGCAGAGACCACATGGTGAGAAAAGAAGAAGACAGAGAAAGGGGCAGCACAGGCTCTTCTAACAACCAGCTCTTATTCTAAAAACCAGCTCCTGTTCTAACAACCAGCTCCTGTGGTAACTGATAAGGACGAGAACTCAAAAAGCAAGAATTCAGTCAATGTTCCCAGAGGACATTAATCGATTCATGAGGCATCCATTCCCATGACCAAACACCTTCTATTAGGTCTCACCTCTAACATCAGGGAATAAATTCCAACATGAGATTTGGAAGGGTCAAACATTTAAATGATATCATGGGATTCCATTAACTACAGGTGCAGGGAATGGCATGTTTTTGGAGGGCCCCAGGCCCATACCCAACGCCTGTCCCCGAACATAGTGGGGCACAGAACCTCAGCTGCCTCACCTCAGGTTCAAACACTGGGAGCATATTGTACACCCACACTCCCTTCTGGGCTTGGCCGAAGCAACCCTCTGGGGACTTTCCCTAAAATTATACACTGGCCTTGTTTCTTTCCCTTTCCTGTCTTTTCCCTCTCAGTTCCTCATTTTTTTTTCCTTTGAAGCAATTTCTTTATAAATGGTTTACACACAAACTGTTATCTGACAGCAACCCCAGGACAACATCTTCCCCTCTACTAATCGTTAACCAGCAGGGGAGAGAGTGAAGAGCTTATCTGAATCACCGGAGGACATGACTGGCTACAGAATTTGTGAGGCTGTCTTAGTCCGGTCAGGCTGCTATAGCAAAACCCCGTGAACTGGGTGGATTATACATAAACAGCAGAAATGTACTTCTCATAGTTCTGGACTCAGGGAAAGGTCAAGGTGCCAGCTAATCCAATGTCCAAAGGTACCTTCTTGCTGCACCTCCTGTGAGGGCAAGGGAGCTCTCTGGAGCCTCTTTGCTAAGGGCTCTAATCCCATCCACGAGGACTCTGCCCTCATGATCCAACCACCTCCCAAAGGCCCCACCTCTTAATGCCACCATTTCGGGGGTTAGAATTTCAACATATGCATTTTGGGGACACATTCAGACCATAGCGGGGGCTGAGTGTGCCTGAAAATGCGGGTGTCTTGTTCTTGTTGTGAATTTCAAGATCAGCAACAGCAGAACACTGATCTAAGTGTGGTTTCCCTCTGGGCCTGGGTACTTGTGACTGCCCAGCTTGCCTGCCCATGAGGCCTGCCCCACCTAATAGCCTTTGTCAATCCCCCATATCCGCTACTCTTCCACAGCCACTAGCAACCATTAACACAGATGCACAGCCTTTGTATGGGTGCCCTTTCCCCACTCTAAACAGCATTCATTTCAAGTGTTGTCAGGATAAAAGTCGTTGTAAAAGTGGAAGACGTGAGGAAATTTAAAAATATCAATGGCTTCAGCAAAATGATCTGACACATGAGGGGTTTTGAGATTCATTGTGGCAAAATTCTGGACACAGTAGTCACTCAACAAATGGTCACCGATGGGCTAAGATTTCAAGTATTTGACCCTTTTAATTGGATTCCTTCATGCTTGGCACTATTAGAAGCACATGGGATTGAAACAGATGAAAGTTAGACAGGATCGAGGACCTCAGTAATCATAATCCAAAAACCCAATTTAGCAGATTGGAGATCAATATATTTTAATGATTTCCCTATGGTCATATATCTGAGATACAGTAACATGTAATTATGTGGCTCATTGTTTCTTAAAAGCCATAGGATATAAATTATAATTGTTTACGGGAATCATATTAATATAAACTTAAAATTACCAAAGGGACAGTGGAGCTGTGTTAAAAGACAAGTCTTCATGTGTACCGTTTATAGCCATACAGTAATGAATTACCACAATATTTAGCTGCTGAAAACAATACAATCTGGTCTGAAGAGAGAATCTGGACAAGCTGGGATGGAAGAAAAGAGAAATTGTATGTGGAATGGGTGAGCTGTATAGATAAAGAAACTCGGAGTTCGTGTGGAGAGCAAATCCCCCGCCTCAGTGAAGAACTAGACCTTAACTGTGGGCAACTTGGAATAAAGTGATTGCCTGTGAAAGTCATGTAGTTCATGGTATTACTTTCAGGAGGTAAATATCAGCTCTGTTCATGAGGAATTGAAGAAACAATGGAAATGCTGTGATTAAAGATGCCCTGAAATAAATTATTGACAAGGGCCGGGTGCAGTGGCTCATGCTTGTAATCCCAGCACTTTGGGTGGCTGGTCGGGAGACTGAGACCATCCTGGATAACAGAGTGAAACATCATCTCTACTAAAAATAAAAAGAAAAAATAGCCAGGTGTCATGGCACGCACCTGTGGTCCCAGCTACTCGGGAGACTGAGGCAGGAGAATTGCTTGAAGCCAGAAGCTGGAGGTTGCAGTGCACCGAGATCATCCACTGCACTCCAGCCTGGGCCACACGGTAAGACTCCATCTCAAAAAGAAAATTATTGGTAAGAGGAATGAAGGAATGAAGGTAGAAACTAAAGACACAGCAATGGATAGGAGAGGACCAGTGTGGGAGCTAACATGAAGGCAGAATGGATCAGAGTTGTTAGTGGGTTGACTAGAGGCTTGGCAGTAGCCAGGAAGAAAGAAGGGAAGTTAAAATGAATGGCAGGTGTTACAGCCATGAAATGAAATAGCATCTCAGCTCTCAGCAAGCAAGGCCCTTTCTCACAAAACCCCTTACAGATTCCCGTACTTCCTCTAAAGAATGTTTGCTTGCGATAAGTTGGTGATGAGTCGTTCCCAGGAAGTACAGCAAGAGCAAGAAGGACAAGCTAAGGCTTTTGAGCCAATCTTTTTGGTATTGATAGGAACACTGAATTCTGGTTTCAGGAGCCTAATCACTGGGGCTTCATTTACAGATCTGGGGCCAGGTTAGATCTATTAATGATCTAGACTAGAGCTGCCCTGTCAGAGGGGTAGTAGAAAAGACAAGTGCAGGGCATAGTGGTTACCTACAGCCGCATATCCAATTACCCCAAATCTTAGCAGCTTAAAACAACACCCAATGCTTGAGGGCCAAGAGTCAGGGAATGACTTAGCAGGTGCTGTGGCTCAGAGTCTTTCACAAGGCTGAGTTAAGCAGTCAGCAAGGGCTGCAGTCCCATAAAGGCTTTACCTGTGTGTCCAAGGAGCTAATTCACAGGGCTGGAGGCTGGAGGCTTCAGTTGATTGGCAGGTGAGTCTTTCCATAGGGCAACTGGCATCAATGAATCAAATCGTGAAAAAGAGAGGGAAAGAGAGAGACAGAGAGTGAGACAGAGTAGGAGAAACAGGCAGAAAGAGAAAGACAGAAGGTGAGAGAAAGAGAGAAGAGACAGAGAGAGAAAAGAAAGAGAGACAGACAATCAGTGAAGGAAGAGATGCAGAGACAAGCACATACCAGAGAGAGAGATCGAGCAGGAAGCTGATGAAGCTTTTATGACTTATCTCCAAAGTCAGACACAATCATTCCTTTTTATTTTGCTAGAAACAAGTCCATCCCACATTCAAGGAGAGGGAAATTAAGCTCTACCTCTTGAAACAAGAGAATCTCAAAATGTGTAAATATGTTTTTAAACCACCACAACGGGTGAACGAGGCTGCAAATGAAAAAGTGCCAGGAAGATGGAGAAAAATCTGGAAAGAGAAAAAGAAGAAAAATTAGGGTTGATAGATTCCCCGGCAAACAGAGGAGGGGAATGCAGGTCTCTCTGTACATAGCTCTGCTGCTGGATTGAGCTTAACACCTTATTACTCAAGAAAGACGTGGAGAGTTCAATGCCAACGTGTGTTTGTCAGGCATGCGCGCCATAACCAAGTGCCTCACCTGTCTGTACAATCGGGTGATGTTTCAGCTGACCCATTTTGAAACAAATGATTCCCCCTCCAAACTGTTACAGAACCATACTCCATTGTTATGCAATAAGAAAACGGCTTAGGTATTTCTTTCTCAAATCTCTTTAAATAGACAACGTTCAAAACAAACATGGCAACAGTGTGGGCCGCTGTAAACGCCTGCCGTTTTCCGGGCTACAGGGCTTGTGCATCCCCTTCAGTGCCCATCCTCCAACTTGCCCCTGCATGGCACTGCCACATCTGCAACTGCAGTGGCCTTTGGGCCAAGAACAACTGATGGACACGCAAAATACATGAGTGGATGACTAATAAACAATGAGGTGCAGCGTCTTGGCTCCCAGGTGAACTCCCATAACTCATTTAACTTCTTTGTCTTGGATGCTTGGCCAAGATGGCATGTTCTTTCTGTTTCCCCTTCTCTTCCAGGTGTAACAAAAGGTAATACATAAATAGCAGTTGTAAAGCATTTATAGCTAAAACATCTCAGCTGTTTGTTCTATTTATCAGTGACTAGAAAAATAGAAGTCACTCTAAGGTAGTGGACGAAGCCCTAGACTCTAGTCCAAAGGCATGGGTTAACAACTGGTTGGTGGCCACTTAAGTGAAAACTCTGGGAAGGCTGATCCTTGGGAGCGTGAGCTGTGTGCTGTTTTTGGTTGTCCATTGGTAGACCTCGATTGCCAGCTGCCATTCGTTAACAACTTCGCATTTACAGACCTTCTGGCAGCTGATGTATTTGTTTCAGTTTCACCCGGTTCTGTCTCGGTACTAAGCTGCGGAGGAGTTTCTCCCCACTGAAACCTCCAGGAATTATTCAATTATTTGTTTATTTATTTTGGCTCCCACATATTAATCTGACTCTTAGTTTGCCATATCTTCTGCCAAGAAACAAGATCAGACGCAACACTCCCTTGGGCTTTAGTCAAATGTGACTTTCCCTTGAATCCATCATGTGCCTTAGAAAGGAGACTTGGCACTTCTCTCTTTCATACCTTCAGGGGACTTCCCCACTCCTCAGCTTTCCTGTCAACTTGTTGCTCCCCGTGTTATGTTAGACTAAGGGGTGCTACTGTAAATAGGGTTCAGAGAGTTCTGTTCTATTATCCTGGCCATAGCCAGCTTATGTGGTCCCCCAGGACCCTCACTATGAAGCCACTGAAAAGCATGATGGAATATAAATGAAGCCCATATCTGACTAGTCTTCATTCCACAGAAGATCTTTAAAAAAAATAGGATGCATAGTGTTCAATTTGACTCCCGTGTCCTGAACACATTTGTCTTTAATACTGAAGGTTTCTTAGAATGTAAAAAAAAAAAAAAACATGTTTCAGCAAAGGGAGGCCAATTTTCAAAATCACTCATTTGGCAAATACAGCAGCTTTCTATCTGGAAAGCCCTGCTTCTGGTTCCTCACAGTTTACCTGACCCAAAAGCAGTGGTATCACGTTAAGAAAAGAAATGATCAGCTCTGCCAACAGGCTTGGGCTTTGCGTGCTGCCACAGTAACAGACACAGAGAGACACGGCGAGACCGGGCAAAGAGAGATGGTGAGACTGGGCAAAGAGAGACGGTGAGACTGGGCAAAGAGACACGGCGAGACTGGGCAAAGAGAGACGGTGAGACTGGGCAAAGGGACACGGTGAGACTGGGCTGCCCTTGCAGCTGAAATGCACGGCCATCCATGTAGAGCATGCGTGCCTGTTTGAAGAGCTACCAGGCACAAAATTTATGGCACCCTTGATTTTACAACTGCACCACCCTCACTATAAATACTTTCATGGGATCAGCCAGTTTATTTCTTGGCTAATAACCGACCCATTCAAGTAGAAATGTCTGAATAAAGCATTCTACTACTGCCAGATGCAGTATTTGATCAGAATGTAATCAACATATCTCATTTTACTAACACTAGGATAACTGACACGATGAATTTATTATTGTCGTATGGACTGAATTCTCCCTAAAAAAAAATTAAAAAGAAAACCAACTTGGAAGAAGACTAGCACTTTTAAAATTTGGGCTGACATTCAAAGTCCACAGGAATCTCTATAAATCTGCTTTCCAGCATTATAAAATCATGCGTCCTCAGCATATTCTTCTGTTCCTTGATGTGGAACTGCATGTGCTTACCAGAGCAGAATCAATGAGGGATAAAAATGCTACAAGGATATCTTGCTACAGCCATTCTCTCCTAAACCGTCAATTTACAAGAGATTGACTAATTAAATCATGGCTTGGGTCTTCCTTTCAGCAGGAAAATGCAGTAGCTAATCTGAGCTCATATACCAGTAACAGAAAGACATCTTCACATAGAACACATTATCTGGAGCCTCACGAAATATTCCTACTTGTTTGTACGTGATGCCTAAGGTGAGCATTGCCGTTTTCCAGCCTCATGTCAAACACGTGTTTAATGTAGAATAGCCCCTTAAGAAACTGTAGGGTTATTGTAGACCGAAGGGTGCTAATGGCTGCTTTTGGGTGGCACGGCCCTGTGTTGGTTTCCTGGGACTGTCATAACAAAATACTACAAACCGGGTGAATTAAAACCGCAGAAATTTTATTGCCTCATAGTTCTGGAGGTCAGATATCAAAGTGTCAGCAGGGCTGTGATTCCTCTGAAACCTAAAGACGAGAACCCTTCCTTCCATCCCCTCCCTCCGCTGTCGGGTGGCAATACTTGCTGTCGTTGGTTGACTGCGGTGTCACTCATCTCTGCCTCCATTGTCTATGCCATCTTCCCTCTGTACATCTGAGTTTATACATGCCGTGTTCCTCTATGCGTTTCCTCTTCTTAAAAGGACACCAGTTATATTGGATTAAGGGCCAATCCTACTCTATTGTGACCTCCTCTTAACTAATTATAATGACAATAACCCTATTTTCAAATATGATCACATTCTGAGGCACTGGTGGTTAGGACATCCACATATCTTTGTAAGGGAAACAATTCAATCCATAGAAGGCTACCTATGCCCCAGTTGGTTCTGCTTCCATTTGACAACTAGGATCATTCACAGATATGGTGTATACCAGTCAGATAAATACCTTTGTCAGTGGGTTGTCAGAAAAAAATGGCAAGCAAGTATGTCTGTATCTCATCCTATTGGCACTAATTATAGGCCAGGCTATAATCAACATATCTCATTTTACTAACACTATGATAACTTACATACATAATAAATTTCTCACTCTTGTATGAACTGAGTTCTCCCTAATTTTTTTTTCAACTTGGAAGAAGATTAGTACTTTTAAAATTGAGCTGGCATTCAAAGTTTACAGGAATCCCTATAAATTTTCTTTCCAGCATTATAAAATGATGTGTCCTCAGCATATTCTGCTGTTTCTTGATGTGGAATTGCATGTGCTTACCAGATCCCAAGCAACCAAGGACAATGTTACCCCTTCCCATTTACCCTGGGACTCTCCCAGGGAATCGTCAATGGGTTCCAGGTGGATACGGGAAGAGGTACCACTGACTAACCAGAAGAAACCCCACCTATTGTTGTTACCTTAGTGAATCATCATTCTCAGGGCATTTTGATCCAGTCTTGTCTTTGCACCCAGAATTGATTTATCTCCGAAGATGAATTGATGCTGACTCAATTCTTCAAGCCCAAACCATCATCTCAGTATGTTCATTTTTCATAGACAATCTGTGTCACAGGGTCTGGAATGTCCATTTCAGTGTGAATGTGAATTTATTTTATATAGGTTGAGTTACATGGGAAGGAGAGCCAGAAATTGTCTTAGTGCGACTGGAAACTAAGGGAGGGAAGACAGTTGGCAATTCAGTTACTATGTAATGAAAGTCTGGAACAGCCACCTTCTTAGATTTGTTTCATATAAAAATTGATAATGAAATAATGAGCATAATTGACATTTATTATAAAGTTACTGTGTGTTAAGCATTATACTAAGTGTTTTTTTGGACATTAACGTTTTCTAGGCTTCTCAATAATGGTATGAAGTAGATATTACTGTTCTTGTTTTACAGACGGACACAGACAGGTGAAGTACCTTCCTCAATCTTCACAGTCAATAAGAGGCAGCCCCACAATGAAAACTCTCATTAGCTGGTTTCCAAAAGCAAAACTATTTTTTTTTTTTCTTTTTGAGACAGAGTCTCACTGTCACTCAGGCTGCTCACTGCAACCTCTGCCTCCTGGCCCAACCGATTCTTCTGCCTGAGCCTACCAAGTAGCTGGGATTACAGGCACCCACCACCACATCCGGCTAATTTTTGTATTTTTAGTAGAAATGCGGTTTCACCATGTTGGCCCATGTAGTGTCAAACTCTTGACCTCACATGATCCATCTGCCTGTGCCTTCAAAAGTGCTAGGATTACAGGCATGAGCAACCTCACCCAGCCCCAGAAGCCAAACTCATAATCAGCCTGTTACTTTGTCTGCAGAAAGTCCCTTCCCTTGTCAGTGGTAGATCCACACTGCTGGCTGCTCCCCTTTGCCAGTCTCTACATTTCTATGCTGAATTCACCTTCCGTACTTGACAAATGCTAATTAGTTAATATCCATGATTGGTCCAAAGAGAAGTGTTATTACTCTTCTTTGTGGCTTGAAGGACATTTTCTCTTTCATGTTGGTGCTGTGAAGGGAAAGGAAATCTCAGAACCCCAAACTCACGAAGCCAAAGGGAGAAGTCAAGCTGTAAACTGGGTCAGGCAAACTGGCCTCTGACTTGGTTCCTAAATAACACGGCTACAAAGATAAAAAGCTACATACCTCCCCTGCACTTTGCCTGGAAGGAAATTCCTTGTGGTCCCCAAGATCTTTACCCTAACGCATTTCTACTAAAGTTTACCATGTTCACCATGGCAATGTAAACTGATAGCTTATCTTCATAGGTGCAGGGACATAGGACGGAACTCAGTCATCCCTCAGCTAACCTGAGACAAATGCATATCTGATTGCTTCCTCTGTTCTATTGTCTGTCTTACCTTTTTTAAAAAATATATCTACTTATTTATTTATTTTTCTATGTATTTTATTGCACTTTAGGTTCTGGGGTACATGTGAAGAACATGTAGGATTGTTGCATAGGTACATACATGGCAATGTGGTTTTCTGCCTCTATCCCCATCACCTATAGCTGGTATTTCTCCCCATGTCATCCCTCCCCAACTCCCTAAACCCCCACTGTCCTTCCTCTAGACCCCCACAACAGACCCGTGTGTGATGCTCCCCTCCCTGTGTCCATGTGTTCTTATTGTTCAACACATCTACCTTATCTTATATAAAATGCAGATTCCCTGAGCCAGACAAAGGCATGAATGACCACTTTTCCCATCAGCCCTCACATGAAAATTGTGTATTTCCCAAATACCCACCTTTTCCTCTTTAAATATTGAAGCCCTCAAAATCATCTTTGGAGAAAAGCATAGATTTGTCTTCCAGGCATGTATCTTTAACTTTGGAAAGAAAACCTCTTAAAATGAGTGTGACTTGCTTTGGTCATTTTCTGATTTACGGTGCATGACACAATAGATTTCTTCGCTCAATGATGGGTAGTAACAAGTGCCAAAGGAAAAATGAAATTAGCATTAGAGTCCATGGAGTGAAAAGGAAAGTCATGTTAGATAGGATGGTCATGGAGATGGTATCTGAAATTAAGCCTAAACTAAGTGGGAGGAGATGTGGAAACAGCTGGAGCAAAGCTCCTTAAGGTGCCCAAGGAACCAGAGTGAGGGTGTCACTCAGAGTGGGAAAGAATATTAATTAATTAATTATTGCGACAGAGTCTTGCTCTGTTGCCCAGGCTGTAGTGCAGTGGCAGGATCTCGGCTTACTTCAACCTCTGCCTCCTGAGTTCAGGCAATTCTCCTGCCTCAGCCTGCTGAGTAACTGGGACTACAGGTGCATGGCACCATGCCCAGCTAATTTTTGTATCTTTCCACCAAATATTTAAAGAAGAATTAACACCAACCCTTCACAAACTATTTCAAAAAATAGAAAAGGAGGAAAATCTTCTCATATTCTGAGGCAAGCGTTACCCTGAACCCAAGATTAGATCAAGGCATCACAATAAAAGAAAACTACAGATCAGTGTTTCTTAAAAGCATAGATGAATTGTGATAATCTTCAACGAAATATCATCAAACCAAATCTACCACAATATGTAAAGGATTAAATATCATGATTAATTGGTATTTAACACAGGAATGCAAGATTGGCTCAACAGTATCAAAGTTAAACAGTGTAATGTACTATATAATAGAATAAAAGAAAAATATCACATGATAATCTCAACTGATGCAGAAAGGAGTGACAACATTACCTTTTTTCACCAGAAAAAACATTCACAAGGAATTGAAGAAAACGTTCTCAATTTGATAAAGAATATCTTTTTAAAAACCTCACAGTTAACATCATACTTTATGGCAAAAGACTGATTTTCTCCTAAATTAAAAACAAGATGAGATTTCCACTATCACCACTTATATTACATATTGTACTGGAGGTTCCAGCTTGCGCAATTAGCAAGTAAAAGTCATACATACTGAAAAAGAATAAAATCCTTTTGTGCAGATGGTATAATCTTTAATATAAAACTTCCTAAAGAATCCACAAAAAATATTATAACTAATAAATGAATTCAAGGATGCAAAATACATGACAAATATAAATTATAGCTCTATACATTAACAAGGAACAGTTGAAACATGAAGCTAAGGAAAATATTTTATTTATAATAGCATAAAAAATCATTAACATCAAAATTACCGAGTAAAGTACAAGTCTTATGCATTGAAAACTACCAAAATAAATGCCTGAATTAAGGAATACCTAAACAAATAGAAAACTATCCCTTATTCATGGATTGGAGAACACAACATTGTTAAAATCCCGCACTTGACATGAGGATAAACATACAGATCAGTAGAATGGAACCTACAGTTTTTTGTTGTTGTTTTTTTCCCTGAGATGGAGTCTTGCTTTGACACACAGATTGGAGTGCAGTGGTAGGATCTTAGCTCTCTGCAACCTCTGTCTCCCAGGTTCAAGCGATTCTCCTGCTTCAGCCTCCTGAGTAGCTAGGGCTATAGGCAACCGCCACCACATCCAACTAATTTTTGTATTTTTGGTAGATACAGGGTTTCATCATGTTGGCCAGGTTTGTCTCAAACTCCTGATCTCAAGTGATCTGCCCACCTCGGCCCCGCAAATGCTGTGATTACAGGCATGAGCCACTGTGCCTGGCCTTGACTACAGATTTAATGGAACCCCTAGAAAAATTATAGCTGACTTTTTGTATAAATTAACAAACGAATCCTAGGATTCATATGAATATGCAAGAGACCCAGTATAGCCAAGGAGTCTGTAAGAGAATAAAGTGGAAGGACTCACATTTCCACAACTTAAACAATGTAATCCCGACCTGAGGATAAACATACAGATCAGTAGAACGGAACCGAGAATCCAGAAGGAAATCTTTCTATTTACGATGAATTCATTTTTAACAAGGCATCAGCAAAACTCAATGGGAAAAAAGGGTCCTGTTAAGGAACAATGCTAGAAAACTGAATACCCACATGCAGGTAGATTAAGTTGGATGTCTATTTCACACCACATAAAAAACTCCAAGTTGATCGTAGATTTAACTATAGAACTAAATCTGTAAAACTCACAGCAGGACACATAAGAGTAAAACTTGGTGATCCTGATTTAGGTAATAGTCACTTAAATATAATAGCAAAAGATCAAGTGATTAAACAAAACATAGATACGTTTATCTTTATCAAAATGAGAAACGTTTGTGCTTCAAAATACACCTTCAAAAAGTGAAAAGACAATTCACAAAATGTGAGGGAAAATATTTGTAATCCATGCATATGATATAGGATTGTATCCAGAACATATATATGTGTGTGTGTGTGTATATATATATACATATATATATATATATATTTCTTATGCAGAACATAGATTGCATTCAAAATATAGATTGTATCCAGAACACACACACACACACACACACACACACACACACACTTAAATTCTTACAACTGAACAATAAAATGAGAATCTATTTTTTAATAAAAAAAGGTTCTGAATACACATATTTTCACAGAGAAACAGATAATAAGTATGGCACAAAGGTGAAGAAGTTGGAACCCTCAAATATTGCTAATATAAGAACAGAATGGTAGTTATTTGGCAAAATACATAATCAGTTCCTCAAAATATTAAACAGAGTTACCATACTACTCAGTATTCCACTCCTAGTGGTATACCCAAGATAACTGAAAACATATGTTCATACGAACAGTTACACAAAGACAGTCACAGCAAAAGACAGTCACAGCAACATTATTCCTCATACCTCCCAAAGGAGAAGCAACCCAAATGTCAGTCAACTGATGAACAGGTAAATAAAAGGCTGTATATTCATAAAATGAAAACTCTTTATTTAGCCCTGGGAAGGAATGGAGTAATGATACATGCTTCCCTATGGATGAGCCTTGAAACATTATGTCAAGTGAAAGAATCAGAAACAAAATGATCACATGTTGTATGATTCCATTTATATTTTATATATCTAATATACATAAAATCTTCTTGTATTTATAGATAAAACAAATCAAAACAAAAAGTCTGTTAGAGGTTTCCTGGGGTGAGGCGGGAGGATGGAGAACAACTGCTCATGAGTGTCAGGTTTCTCTGGGGGGTGATGAAAATGTTTTGAAATTAAATAGGGGACAACTTTGCGAATACTATAATAAAAACATTGAATTTTTAACATAGAAAATAACAAATTATAGGGTATATAATTAATAAGTTAATGAAAAATGTTGGCAATACAAGAACACAGCCTTTTATTAGCTCACGATTCTGTGAGTATAACCATGATACGGCTGAGTTCTCTGCTTAGGGTCTCATAAGGCCAAATTCAAGGTGGTGTCAGGCTGTGCTCTGTCCTCTCCAACCTCTTCTATGCTAGTTTTCGTAGTTGGCAGAGTTCAGTTGCTCAGAAAGGAATAGCACTGTGGTCACTGTGTCTTTTCCTGCTGCCAACCAGAGGCCACTCTAAGTTCCTAAGGGCCACCCACATTCCCTGCCACTTGGTTCTCTTCATTTCAAAACCAGAAATGGGTAAAATCTTCCTCGTGAAAGCTCTTTTATGCTTTAAACCTCTTTATTTGGGATGAACCTGATTAGGTCAGTGCTGTGCAGGACAATCTCCCTTTAAAGCTGCCTGTGCTCTATAACCTGCCCTCTTCGTGGGAATGATATTCCATCCCATTTGCAGTCCCAGAGATTGTACCTGGTGCGTACACATGGGGGTGATTGCCTGAGTGGGCATCTTATCCTTCTGCCAATCACTAGCTGCTTACTTAAATCCCTCCTGGTTTTATGCTCATCCCACCCTGTTTTTCTCTTCAGCATTTCTCTGCATACACTCTTTAGCACAGTCACACAGTCTAGCAAGAAGCAGCAACTTTGGTAAGACGCTAATGGTGTCTTTAGACTAAAAACCAAAGGCCACCTACCCTCACTTAATGCGCTGAACATGCCTTTTCACATGTCAAAGGCTTCTAGGCATGCTCCCTATGACTGTTCTAGAACTCTTAGTCTTATTTTCTATATTTGGAAATGCAACCCTTAGAAGAATTATGTGTGTTTATGTGTATGTGATAGAGATAACACGTGTGTGGGTGAGAAAGATGAAGATGACTGACAGAAGCATTGCTTTATTGCTGCTATTGCTTCAAGCGATTCTGCTCGAAAATGGGAAATAACATGAAAATCAATAGAACATAATAAAAGGCATCACCGAAGTGAAGAAGGCTGCAGCACAGCAGGCGTATTTCCTGGAATGCTGGTAATTTCTTTCCCTGTTTTCTCTCTCTGCTCTCCACAATATGCCTAGCTTCTGAAAACCCAAGGGGCGGGGTGAGCCTTAATTGCAGCCACATGAAGCCTTGGAGGGCTTGGCTTATTGACATGGCCTCCCTGCAAGAAGCAGAGGCACCGGCCAAACGATTGTAATTGACCCAGACAGCAGTCACAGAACATTTTGGCTCTGCAAAGTGGTTTTATTCACCATTCATGATATAAGATAAAAACTGTGGGCCTATGACTTGTCTTCAAAGAAATGTTCTTACCTATTTGGCGAAAACATAGTTGGGTTAACTTTTCTCACCTACATAATATAAGGACATGAAATTCACCCTTGTTTTGTAAGTCGAATATAAGAGATACGCATTTTTTGAAATGTGCGTTTGCTTGCATAAGAATCTGATTTTAATAAATAACGTGATACTTTTATAGATTGTTTTTTTTTTTATTTTGCTATCTGCCAGTCAGAAGATTTTATTTGAGATACATTGTAAAAACCCTGAAACAACTCTTTGAGATGATTGAATCTGTGTTCTTTTACGGATCAGAAAAGTGCAGCTCTCTAGAGGGTGTCGCTGCTCGGACATGCTGAAGTTAGTTAAGTGAGCTGCGAGGTCTTCACTGCCCGCTTTTCACTTCCTGCAGCAGCACAGGACTCTGCTGTTCACCGAGACACTGACGCACTGCTTTCCCATGAACTTTAGTAAGACAGTGCTGCATTTTATCAAAGAAACGTTTTACAAACGTATTATTGCACATTCTTTGTCTAGTGGGAAAGGCATCTCTAACTAAAGGTACCTTGAATTGTTTTGTAATACAGAATACTAAGCACGTGAAATAAGCACATTCCTAACAAAACAATCCAACTGTGTATACTGCACTAGCAGTTGTACATTTTCTTTCTAAGGAACCGTTTCAGAATCTTTTCAGAACACGTTTTGACAAAAATGAGTGTAACTGATTATCCAATAATTGTGCCAATCTTCAGAGCTTTAACTAGGGTCATTAAACCAAATACCCAGGTGACAATTATCTCAGTTTTTTTAAAGGGTAGCTAGACTCATCCTCTGTAGCAATTGCTAAGAAGTCATCAAAGCTTGTTCTAAGATCTTTGATATATCACCCGTCTTTGAACTTTAAAACTGAGGAGACTAGCAATTGATCAAAGCTAGAAATAGGCGAAGGCAGGGTGTGCTGTGCCTAGGAATGAACACTACATTAGCACAAGTGATGGAGATGGTCCTGGTGCCACAAGGAAAGGGCGGGTGTCTATGGCGAAAAGAAACTGCAAGCTAATTCGTTCCTTCACTCCAGCATGGAAATAAGCTGCCAGCGCGTTCGGGAGCTAACTCATGCAGACACCTGCTTTCTTTCGACGTGGAGCACGAAGAGCTCTCAGGAGGTTCCTGGATTTCACTTGGGGTAGAGGCACCGGTGCCTGCATTGTCATAGAGATGTGGGTGGCTGCATTTTATTGGGAGGTATGCATTTCCCTTCAAAGATGTCTGCATTTCCATTAGGAGATGCTTACATTGCCAGATTTTAGAACAGCAAGAACGCCTGGTAGTTCTTACTGGCAAGGGGAGACTCCCAGGAAACCAGCTGCACCAAAGATGGTGGATCACCCATAGCAGGAACAAATGCACTATTCAATAACAGGAGAGCAGGAAGAAGACAGAGGGTCAGTTATGCCTTAAACCCGCAACAAGTGCTCTTAGGGTGAACCAGCCAGCATTTTGGAACCTGCACACAGAAGTCACTAATTGCATAGGACATTGCCCTTGCAGCCACTCCTTTAGAGGTATTATAGGTAATACCCAGAAAATGTAATGTGAGATGAAACCTAAGAGCATATCATACCCTGCTTTCCTCTGAAGGCTGCAGAGCCTGAAACAGACATAGACTGTGCAGTTGTGATCATTTTAAACAAATATGTGAGATGAAAATATTGATTTATACTAGCCTGGAATTTTTAATAACTAAAAATGAGTTTATTTTAATGTCTGAACTTGATCAAAAAGCTTCTAAAACTACCCATTCAGGACTATCAGAAACAAATAAAAAACAATGAACTATAAGGACACATGTACACGAATGTTCATTGCAGCACTGTTTACAATAGCAAAGACCTGGAATCAACCCAAATGCCCATTGATAATAGACTGGATTGGAAAAATGTGGCACATATACACCATGGAATATTATGTAGCAATCAGAAATGATGAGTTTGTGTTGTTTGTAGGGACATGGATGAATCTGGAGAACATCATCCTCAGCAAACTGACACAAGAACAGAAAATGAAACACCGCATATTCTCACTCATAGGCGGGTGATGAAAAATGAGAACACATGGACACAGAAAGGGGAGTACTAAACACTGGGGTCTATTGGGGGGAAAAGGGGAGGGCCAGTGGGAGGGGGAGGTGGGGAGGGATAGCCTGGGGAGAAATGCCAAATGTGGGTGAAGGGGAAAAGGAAAGCAAAGCACACTGCCATGTGCGTACCTACGCAACTGTCTTGCATGCTCTGCTCATGTACCCCAAAACCTATAATCCAATAAAAAATTAAAAAAAAAAACAAAAACAATGAATTATGTTTGAAAATGGCAATGAGAGAAAAATAACTTTCTTAACTTGCCTGTCGAGTTCAGTTCACTCAATGTGTCAGTTACAGATAGCCACGAAGGCACACACATGTATTTAAGTAGAGAATGCTGTAATATAAATAGTGTGTGAGGAATGTTGTCCTCTAGAATTGGGCTTTATTTAAAAAAGAGACATCATTCTTATCTACGTCTGTTGACAGTGTTTCTTCTCTTCGCCTTCCATTTCTATCCTCTCTACTCTTTCTTATTTCCCTAATCTATATTCAGTCCAGAATATTGAGTTTCTGCTATGTATTCAGCACTATATTATGGAATATACAGGAACACAAAAGCATCTGTCCACAGGAAATATGATGAGAGCTTGGCTCAAAATAACGATTACTTAATAAAAATAAAAGATGCAGTAATCTTCTTATTTTTTTTCAAAGGCTTTGCTTATAGAAGAATACCAAATCTTCAAAATACTTTTTAAAGTCATTTTACTGATGAAATACAGATGAGTGCATGGCTAATTGGCTTTATTATGCAAAAATCCTGGTCATTAAAGCAACAGCAAAATAAAAGGAAAGCAAATGCTTTGGTGAGTCTACGCTTCTTTAAAGGCAGTGATTACCTTTCTCACTACAAAAAAATTAACATCATTACAACTGTGTATGAGAAGTGTGTTCTAGGAGTTAAGGGCCGTAGGTTTTAATCTTAGCTCTGCTTTAGCTGTCTACTTGATCTGGGATAATTTTTTAACATCTTTGAGCCTACTTTCTCATCTGTGACCAGCAGCTCTAAATCTAAACATATTCTCTCAGATTTTCAGAGTTAGGAAAGCAGTTTAATTTCCTGTTTTGCAATCTACATATTTTAATGCTTATGTTGGGTCTTTTCCATGACAATTCCAGGAGGTAAGCAAATTCACTCATATCAAGTCTCCTACTGCATCTTTTCCAAAAGATAAACTGAATTTTAGGGTAACAGATGTTTGCTTATAATAGAAAGACAATGCTGTGAAATTAAGGCAGCTTGATACATTTGTTTCCAAGCAGGAGAATTTAAGACATTTTGAATACTGGTAAAGCGTCAGTGGTTCTGGCTGGACAAGATACAGCCTTTGTCCATTATATTTTTCTCTTTGGCATGAGATCACCATAGCAATGGTCATTTAGAGAAAGGTAAACTCAATAGAGGCTATATGAAGGATACCTACCACTGTTAAAAAATATGGCTATTTTTAATGAGGCATGATCTTTTCACTTGAAGTTGCATTTTTACCAGCAGGGAAACTTTTTTCAGATCGTTATTCTCTGGGTTCTGCAGGTTAGCTAGCTAAACTCAAATGTGATTGGCATGCAGAGTCCCTTAAAACTGTCAGGCCACCTTGCAATTAGGCATAATGCCACTCTAACAGATGGCGTGAATGATGCCAGCCAGCCAATACGTATCAGCATTGAACATTCAGAGAGAATTTCCTCTTTCAGAATGTCAGAATGTGGGCCTATGGCAGCAATGCAGCATTTCACATAAAACACACATTTTAGACAGAATAATACTGCTTTTATATAGGGCTAGATATAGAACCAGAGAATCATAGACTCAGTCTCTCAGGGTTAAAAGGCAGTTTAAAGCCAATGAATTTTAACCCCCACATGATGCTTCATCCATTCATTTATTTATTCAACAGATATTAAATATCCATAATGAGTTAGGTACTGTCTAATCATCTGCCCGACCACTGGGCCATGACATCACCCAGCCTAGCCTTGACTCACTATTGTTACACTCAGTATCCAAATTATCCTCCACAGAATAACTGAAATACTGACCACACCCTACAGCATCCACACCAAAGTCTATGGCTCCCCTTGTAGTTGGTTCTAAGATATCAGACAATAAATGCTTTACGTGGAGTTGCAAAATTCTTTGATGCTTTTGCTTGAAATACGAATGTGACTCATTATTTGATGTTATTATCGTCTAACTGAAATTAACGTTTATGAAACTCAGCAGACTTTGCAATTCTCAGAGAGACAACGAAAATCCTGTAGTTTTGAAAATGTCCTCACTGTGACCTTGTATGGTGACATGACATAAGCAGCAGCAGTTTCTGCATCGGATGTGGTTTAGGTAAAAGAACATAAATGTTCTAGCTGAGTGGAGCTATCTAGTTTTTCTTGGGCTCCATATGCTGCAAAGTGGAGAATTGACGGTAGGGGAGATATGAGTATGTGGATAGGGCAAAGCAGAGATATGGAGATGTGTAATTCACATCTATTCCTTTCTGTGGCAAACATATTTCATAAGCGTTGTGAACAAACCAAGCACCATAGGACATAACTAACTACGAAATGTGGAGAGCTCATATTCTAATAGGCAAATAGTTCATATTGCTATTGGACAGTCGTCTGAGCAAGTTGCTTCACTGTGGTGAATCAACTAACCTTATGTTTAAATGTAGGTATGTCTGTCTATGTCTGAAAAATGGTGCATCTCTGTGTAGAAAAGTCCCTGAAAGAAAACTCCCTAAAACAAACAAACAAACAAAATGGTTGAACCTAAACCTACAGTATGTCTTAAGCCATTTGGACTGCTATAACAAAATAAAAATACCACGTGTTTTCACTTATAAGTGGGAGCTGAATGATGAGAACACATGGACACCTTGGGGGAAACAACACATACAGGGCACTGCCAGAGGGTGCAGGGTGGGAAGAGGGAGAGCATCAGGAAGAATAGTTAAGGGATGCTGGGCTTAATACTTCAGCTACGAGATGATCTGATCGTGTAGCAAAACACCATGGGACACTTTTACCTATGTAACAAACCTGTGCATTCCACACATGTACTCTTGATCTTAAAATAAAAGTTTTGGGGAAAAAAAACTCTGGGCAATTTATAAAAAACTGAAGTTTATTGCTCACAGTTCTGGAGGCCAGAAAGTCCAAGATCAAGGTGCTGGCAGGTCCAGTGTCTGGTGAGGACCTGTTCCTCACAGATGGTGCCTTCTATGTGTTCCCACATCGAGAAAAAGCAAGAGGGCTTTTTCAGCACTCAACTTTAAGGACACAACTTTCAATTATGATGGTTGAGCCCTAATGATCTAATCACCTTCTAAAAACCCCACCTCCCAATAGCACCACATTGGGTATTCAGTTCCAACAAGAGTCACGGAGGGACACCAACCCTGAGACCACAGCAGGGACCATGAGCCAAGGCTATGGAACAGAACTGAACGGAATGGATCAAAGGAACCATTGTGTGGAAGAGCGGCCCTCAACGGAAGTTATTTCAGAACCACCAAGGATTCCTTCCTAATACGCACACTTAGATTTGGCCGCCACCTCCTGCACCTTTCTGTGGAATTGCTACAGAATGTATTAGACTACTGGAAGAGAGAAAGAGGGAATTGAGCCATATTCTCCAAGGCACCCTGATGGCCCCAACGCTATACATGCCTTTTTCTCCCCTGCCTACTCTCTCCACATAAAGCAAGGGTAAGAACCATCGAAGCAAGCACGGGTCTTCTTCTCGGTTGCGCTAGAGTGCAGACCCCATGGGTAATGCTTGATCTCCTGGAGAGGTTGAATCTTTGAGATCTGAATGACATTGTGCCTGTGGTTTTGTATGTAGGAAATGGTCTCCTACAGAAAACACCGGGTATGGCAGTTTTGGCATGAGTGAGGTGGACATCAACAGTGGTGATCATTCAACCACGGGCTGTTGATAGGAGTGCCTTCTCCTTTATTGTGACCATACAGGCTACTTTTGGCATTCAATGGTGTTATGCATTAAACTGTGTTCCCTAAAAATTCATACGTTGAAGTCCTAAACCCCACACCTTATTTGTGACATCGTTTGAAAAGAGGGTTATTGCCGATGTAGCCAGTTAAGATGAGGTCATGCTTGGGTAAAGTGGGTCCCTGGTCTAACCCTTACAAACGTGGAACATGTGGAGACAGACAGATAGACATATATCTAGAAGCCAAGGACCACGAAGATGGCCAGCAAAACAACAGACGCTGAGAGGTTCCTGGGACAGATTCTTCCTCAGAGCCCCCAGCAGGAACCATACCTGCCAACACTTTGATCTCAAACTTCCAGCCTCCACACTTCTGAGAACACAAGTTTCTGTTGCTTAAGCCCCCAGTTTGTGGTTCTTTGTTACAGCATCTCAAGCAAACTAACATAGATGGCAAGGGAGGCGTTTCCGTCATCAACCAACTAGAACCAGAGGCATATGGCAGATGCTCTACGCAAACCAAGGAAATTGCTTCCAATGTGCCAGAGGGCTTCTGATGGGATGGGAGAGACTGTGGATTTTCCAGCACGAATGTAGACAGAGCCAGCAAGAAGTATATTAATGGTAATGTTGAATCCTAGTTTTACCAACTGGTTTATATAATCTTGACTTGAAGACATTTATGTTCATCTGCTCTGTAATCACCTTAGATTTCTCTCAGACCGTTTCCAAAGCTCATGAAATCTGTCAATGCTAACAGTCTTCTTATCTGACCCTTCTCCAGTCTTGCTGCTCCCACCTTTTGGAGAATGTTACTCCTTCCTGTCTTGACCAGTGAAATTATCTCTTGTTCTCTCTGAAGTCAACCTCCCACCTTCTCTCATTTGCCCTTCCAAATGCAATTGCTAAAATAGATGTTGGTTGATCAAGCTTGCTAAACAATACAGGAAAGTCCCAAATCTTTAGTCTGTATCTGAGACTGCTGGGATCTCTTTTCTCTCTGGAATATAAAATGGTTAAGAGCACAAGCTGTCTGAGATGAACTTCCATTTCTACACTTTCTAGCTCTGTAACCTTGAGCTCTTTATGTAACCATGAGCACTGGTTCCATCATTAAAATATCAAATAGCGACAGTGCCTTTTTTTAGGTTTGACGGGCAAAGTGAGTTTACAATTTTACTATAGAAGAGCGTAACTTAACACACAACTGCTTAATAGATGTAGTTTATAATCATCTCATGTTTAAAATCTTTTCACTCCCTCTCTTCTAGCCACTCCAAAATGCTTATATTCCCAGAATGAGCCAACCTGTATGGTTCCTCAGACCTACAGTGTGTGCTTCCCTGGCCCTTATTTGCCTTGAAAACAAACATTGACTTCTCCTTAGAAATTGTCTCGATTACATCTTTGTGATGAATGTTCTCCTGAGCCCTGCAGATGGAATTGACCATGTCCTGGCTGTGCCCAGTGGGTTTATTTCTACAGACTTCTTTCTTGGCACTGAAAATTGACCACCAGAGGGGTTGGTTTATGTTAATCTCCTTTAGGGACCAAGTCTCTGAGTTTGACCAGCTTTAGAAGGTTCTCATACATACTTATTTTTAATCGATACAATTTTACATCTGTGTTTTATGACCATCGAATATAAAATCACCATGTCTTGTCCTCCACAGCAATTAGCTCCAAACAGCTTGCTGAGTGGATAAATGAATGAAAAATGGATATGGGAATATATTCTTATAAACTTTGCTGTGTTCACACATAAAGTAACAGAACCAGGGTAAGCAGCTCAAGCTTTCTAACAGTCAGGCCAATGCCTCTAGCCCCAAATCACATGCAGGCCAATGTAGAAACACACAGGAACACATTGGTTATAGAGAAACATAAAATTTAGTCACTTACGAGTATCTCTCTTTTGCACCTGTGTTCTCCTCGGTACGCAGAATTCATCATCTGATCATCCTCATTACTCTTTAGAGTGTGAGAAAAATACACCAGTTGCATCAACATTGGATTTTATAAGTTTTTTGCTTATATTCCAAGAGTCTCATGTATCTTTTTCTAAAAGGCCATAGAAAGAAACTAGACTTCAGGGATTATTGGCTAGTTGAAAAAGCCATCGTATCAAATGGGCATTTATTTCTTCAAGAGAGAAGAAAGCCGTCATCAGCCAATCCTAGTGTACAGGTATCCTTGCTCACTGCTGGAGTGCCTAAGAGGCAGATGGCAACTTAGTGACCAAGCACAGTTCAGGTATTCAGGTGTTGGACACAGAAATTTGTATCATTCAGACTCTATTATATCTTTCTGTGACATTACTATGGGCCATTCTCATGCTGCTAATAAAGACATATCCAAGACTGGGTAATTTATGCAGGAAAGAGATTTAATTGACTTACAGTTTTCCATGGCTGGGGAACCCTCATAATCATGGCTGAAGATGAATGAGGAGCAAAGTCACATCTTATATGGTGGCAGGCAAAAGAACTTGTGCAGGGAAACTCCCATTTATAAAGCCATTAGATCTCATGAGACTTATTCACTACCATGAGAACAGTATGGAGGAAACTGCCCCTGTGATTCAATTATCTCCACCTCACCCAGCCCTTGATATGTGAGGATTATTAAGATTCAAGGTGAGATTTGGGCAGGGACACAGAGCCAAACCATATCAATTACATATTAGCATACACTTCTAATTTGTAGCACTAAACATAATTGTAAATATTTGTTAACTTTACTTGAGGCAAGCTTGTCCAACCTGTGACCCGCAGACCACATGCAACCCAGGATGGCCTTAAATGCAGCCCAACAAAAATTTGTAAATATTTTTAAGACATTATGCAGCATTTTGTTAAAGCTCGTCTGCTATCATTAGACTTAGTATATTTTATGTCTGTCCCAAGACAATTTTTCTTCTTCTAATGTGGCCCAGGAAAGGCAAAATATTGAAACCCCGAAAACGTTAAGGTGATAATCTCTCTGCTAAAATTACAAATCCTAAGACAGACATGAGCTTAGATATGCTATGAACTATATGTATAAATATAAAAAATATATAAATAAGTGGATTAACATAGAAATGTGCCTCTGGACTCTCTCAGGTGCGCTGGGGTGGAGGAGGCAGTGAGCTTCTAGCATTTGGTGTTTACTCATTACAGTTATGTAAACTAAAATTCAATCCTCAAATGTTCATTGTGTATGTGACTCCTTTCTGTATGCTAAGCAAACTCAGGACAAAGTGTTGGGTAGATGTCAATTCAAAAACAATGTTCTAGATTGCGGGACTTTCCTTTTATTCAGTCTGGTTCATGGTCTATGTAAGTATTACTTTAAAAGGCATACCTCAGCAACTTAATGACAAATTAAGTAATTTTCAAGGTATTACAAATACGAATGAAATACCATACTAAAGGACTGAAAGAAATGGTGCAGAATCTATGTTCAATTTCTATATGCTGATTATTATTCAAATAAATTTAAAGAGACACAACATCCCAAGCACTCAGGAGAGTGCCTTACATGTACTGGCAGTTAAGAAGTGCTATTTTCTCCCCTTTGCAGGAAACTGTTTTCATCATCCCCTTTCCATTTCTCTTCCTTCTCTTCTTCGCATCGGTATAAGGTTTGGCTTTTCTGGAGAGTAGCTAAAAGTCTTGTTGAAGTGAGAGCCTTTACTCTAAGATCAAGAGCAAATACCCACTTTTTGGCCAAACATTAAGCCTAGTTTCCGGTTATACTTTTAAAAGCCAGACAGAGAGAGAGTAGCCTGCAGTTTATCTGTATTGAAAATGATAGGCTCTGATTCAAATGCATTGTGATTGACATCTTCTATACATCAATGAATACAGATTTGATGACGTTGAAACTCTACCTGCTAAGACAATTGTTGGAACTCCGAGTCAAATGTTTCAGAGTTTCTGTTTTGTTTTGTTTGTTTGTTTGTTTTAAAAAACAGTCTCACTCTGTCCCCCAGGCTGGAGTGCAATGGCGCAATCTTGGCTCACCACAACCTCCGCCTCCCAGGTTCAAGAGATTCTTCTGCCTCAGCACCCCCCACCCCCTGAAATGTCTGGGATTATAGGCAAATATTTCACTTTTAAAAGCATTACCTGTTACTCTCTGTGAGCACACCTCAATTTGTGAAATATGACCTATTTGAAGACAGAATGAGAAAATTCTTCTCTTTGACACTTTGCTTATTCATCCGATATATATTTAAACAAAGACATAAAGACAAAAGGACATGAGTTTTTGTCAAAGCCTGTATCTGGCTAACAGCCTCAGAAATCAAAGCCTGCACCACTGAAAGACGTAATGTAATTTAAAAATCCTTTAGGGATTTAAGAGGCATTTACAACTACCCGGCCAGTGGAACTAACAGGTTATTTTTTGCATGCATTTGTGTGATAAGAAGGCCCCTCCCCTGCCTCATTCTCCCTGTAGTAGAGAAATTCTGAGCATGAACATTCAGGAAACAGTGTCATTTGCTTTTTGGTGCTGCTTTGAAACGCTGCTTTTGTAATGGTCCCAAGCAAATACTTCTCTTGATGTAACCAACTGAATACTACAACTTGCAGAGGGAAAACAGTAAACAGAAAAGGCAGCATCTGTGTGTGTCCAGAGGTGCTGGAGATTTCATACTACAGCCTGGATACATTTTTAAAAAGGGGTAAGAAGGATGGAAGAAAAACTATAAAAACATAGTAGGTGATTAAAAACATACTTGAAGACTGAGCGAAGCACGATTGCTATGGCTGAAAGCTGAGTCATGGTGGATCAAGCTCATGTGATCTGGATTACAGGAAGCAAAGAACCAAGAACTAAACGAGATGAGAGGGTGGGGACTGATGACAGCCCGCAGGCATCCAAAATCCCCCTCAAAAAGTGTTTGCCATTTCTGTGTAGGTTTTCAACTATCCATCCATTCATTTCTTCGTTCATCCATCCATTTGACAAATATCCATGAGGCAACGGCTCTCTTCTAGCCATGGTACCAGGCTGTAGGGAAGAACTTAATGAGTATCCTGCTGTCATGGGGTTTAAGTTCTAGCAGGAGAAGAAGCATCATAAATAAGCAAACAAGTGAAGAAATAGAATACTGTCAGAGGGACACAGGCTTTAAAGTAAAGAAAACCGTGTGTGGGACAGTAGAGGCCTGGCTGCGGAGAAGGAAAATGAGCCACAGGAAGACAAATGAAAGGGGAGATGTTCCTAGGCACAGAAAAACAGGCACCGAGGTGCCAGGTGGGGACTGCGCTGAGCAATTAGTGACACTGTGCTCAGTGTCATATCCCATCATTTGGGAGATTCTTAGGTTTACAAAGACCTGCATATGTAAAGATGAGACTCTAAAATGCTTACCAGATCCATACCCAAACTGATTCTGTTGGTGTTTTAATAAAAGAAAAATCTGACATGCATTTATTCAGTGTGTGTATGTGCCTCACCTACAAAGGCAGACAATACTAGACTTATACTTCGCCTCAACACTAAGTGGTAAAAAGTTTATGCAGCACAGCTCTAGAACTTTGGTGCGTGAAATCTGCGGTCTAAGAATTGTAGTTAGTCAAATTGTTTTACAGCATCATCGGATATATAAATGCTTTGAAAAACAACAACCTGGTACCTTTTGGAAGATAATAGTGTTACCTGGTATGATGATCACTAATTGGCAAAAAAATTAAATTCAATTTCTGAGTATTGGGAAGTATTAGGTATTATGTAAAAATATACATAATTGGTTAAACAGAAGGTTATCAACAGGCTTAACTCCTAGAATTTTTCGTTGGGTGAATTAAAGATCATCTTAGCAAAACATATCCCACTGAGTTGGCCACAGTAAAATCTCTGTCAAACAAATTTTGTTTATGATTGTATTAGAAGTTTACAAATGAGCAGTTTTAGCATAATATTTTTCTTGTTATATGAATATTATAACAACACCATAGAAATGTATCAGGAACAGCCTTTCTTTTAGATAATATACACATTAAATTATGATGTCTGATACAAAAATATCACAAGAGTGTGTTCTAGTTACTATGACCATGTGACAAACCACTTAAAATGTAGTGGCTTAAAGCAAGATCAAAGTTTGTTCATTTTTCTCAAAAATCTGCGACTGGGGAGAATCTACATGATGACAGCATCTCTCTGCTTCTGCTGGAGGAAGCTGAGCTGGCTCAAGGCTGGGCACTGCAGTGTTTTCAGGTTTGCAGACTCACAGAGCTAGTGTTAACACTGAAAATACCTTGGGCTCCTCAGTTCCTCCACCTCTATGTGGTGTCTCCAGCCTGATAGCAGCAGGGTGAACACTCATTATGTGAGAGTTCCAGGCTTCCTTTGTGTACAGCCCAAGGGAGGTGTTACGGTTTGAATGCTGGTATCCTCCCAAATTCATATGTAGAAACCCTACCCCACCAATTTGATGGTATCAGGAGGGATGGCCATTGAGAGCTAATTAGGATTAGATGAGGTTATGAGGATAGCACCCTCAGGAATAGAATAAGTGGCCTTAGAAGAATCAAAACAGAGCTTATTACCTCTTTTTTTCTCTCCTTACCATGTGAGAACACAGCCAGAAGGCGGCCATCTGCAAGTCAGGAAGAGAGCCCTCACCAGAACCTGATCATGCTGGCTCCCGGTCTCAGGCTTCCAGCTTCCAGACTGTAGGAATATATGCTGGCCGTTCCTAAGCCACCCAGTTACAGTACTTTGTTATAGCAACCCCAATGGACCAAGATGTCCGAGAAAAAGCAGGAGGAAAGCTGTGTGACCCACTCTCAGAGGGTCAGGCAGGCTCTTTTCCACTCTCTTTCACAGAAGGCTCCAGAGTGTCAGCAAACGTTCTGGGAAGAGTAAAATTCTATCTGATCAGCGCCCTGTCAAAGGCCTTACAAAAGAGTTTTAATACCTTTGGTACTTGGAGAAAAAATGTTCAAAGGCAAAATACCCAAATGCAGCACTGACAGGTACTTCTTTTGTCATTTTACTTTTCTCAGTTTTCTTAAACATCTTTCTTTTTCTAACAAAAAAAGAATAAAAATTAGAAATGAGACAACTGGGTAAGCCTTTCCTCAATGCTTGCTGCTAACGATTCTCCTACACCCCCTCCCCAGTCTTTCTCTTCGTGTATCCTATTTATTTATCATCCAAATCCATGTATTTCCTAACAATAATATACAATTTACAGGCAGTTTGACATAAGCTGATATCAAGCCAGGAGAAGGTAAAACACGTAATGTAACGATGTGTGTTCCCATCTGTCATTCACCAGGTGCATGAACTTGGTAAGTCTATTTAACTCCTTTGAGACTCCTTACTCATAAAAGGAAACTCAAACCGCCTAACTCACTGAAGTATTGTGAGGATTAATCAGGTCGTTTATATACAATTGCAAAGGAGTGCATACATACCAAAGGCAGGTACCAAACAAATACTGCCTGGATTTAAAGCTTTACCATGCTTCACATAGGCCAAAATGACTTCTGTATTTTTTCAGGTGATGGATCATTAATGTGGGCTCAGCAGAGCAACAGATTTGAAACTAGCACAATTGTCTGTTCTTTGCATTCATAGAAAACACACAGCATTAAACATTAAGGCATAACATAAAAAATAAGGCAACCATTTCAGCCATTATAACTCTGCACTGGAATTTCCTATTTTAGAGGAAAATGGTGCACTTCCATTTGACTGGATAACATGCAACTCCTAATCACCAATTTCAAAAGGTGATAATTAATATGTAGCTCACAACAAACTTGATGAGAGAAAAAGCATCTATCAATTAGTCAACATGGTGCTTCAGGTACAGAACGCCAGGAGCCATGCTACAAAGGGTGTGCAAAGCCCTTCGTCTTCCAGCAAAACCAGGCTCATTCTCACTAATGACAAGGGAGCCCATTGTAAGTCAGCAAATTTCACAAATTAGCAAGTAAGAAAAAAGATAATTAAAAGAACTAGGGACACTGAATCATGGAATGTGCAGTGTTCATTTATTTTGACAAGTATAATTTAATTTTACTTATTTACAGTAATATTTCATAGTATAGTAATGAATGCAATCTTGCCTCTTTTGTAAAAGTAATGAAATATTAGTCATATGAGACGTCACTGCTGCTGTCTGTCATGAAATTGCTCCTGACAGGTGAGGTAAGACCACCACAGTTGGGTTTGCATTGGAATGGCAATCGCATTGGTGGCACAGTGGTGTGAAAGTGAATGGGAATTCACTGAGGGACTAACATCAAGGCTGTGCAAAGTTTATTGCCAAGTGAATACACACAATTTAAAGAGACATATTAGGTAAAAAGTGTATAGTACTCTTCTTGTACGCTCTAAAACTATGTCTTCTTTGGGAAATTGGAATCACTATTTTTTAAAAGGCATTTTTAGATGCTGAGAAGCATTAGTACTTCTTCAAGAATCCTATTTCTATCAAAGACTCTCTCTTCCTTCAAGACAAGAAGGCTGAAAAACTTAGAAATGGTCTTCTCTGTTTCATTTTCTCCCCTATACATTCACTGACAATTACTCACCGTTCTTCTTCTTCTTTTTTTTTTTTCTAAGACAGGGTCTCACTCTGTCACCCAGGCTAGAGTGCAGTGGTGTAATCATGGCTCACTGCAGCCTTGACTTCCTGGGCTCAAGTAATCCTTCCACCTTAGCCTCCAGTGTAGCTGGGACCACAAGCATGTGCCACCACGCTTAATGTTCCTGCATTTTTTGTAAAAATGGGGTTTACCATGATGCCCAGACTGGTCTCAAACACCTGAACTCAAGAGATGCACTCCCCTCAGCCTGCAAAAGTGCTGGCATTACAGGCCTGAGCCGCCGCCCCTGGCTGCCATTTTTTTTTTTTAGCTTCATTGGTGTATCACTGACAATTTGAAATTTTACTTATTTAAAGTGCACAATGTGTTGTTTTTGTACATGTATACATTTTGGAATATCCTCACAACCCAGCTAATGAACACATCTACTGCCTCGCAGTGGCCAGGGAATAGGGCTGTCTGCTAGCAGGACAGACACGTTCTACGGTGTCTGGAAATCATATATCCATTCCCTGCCATGTTACCTTTTGGGACATTACTTGTTTCTGGATCCTCATACCTCTCTGCATGCTTGCTCCAAGTCTACCTTCCTGGTTTTCTTTAAATTTTATTATTGACCAGTATTGTACAGTTACATCTTGCTACTGTTATTCTCACCGCATATGTACCAGGTTTTAACTGACCTGGAATGTTTCTGACTTACCTCTAATCCAGCCCACGCCTCCTGAGTGTCTCATTGGTGCCTCAAACTAAAATGGACTCATACTGAAATCATGATGTCATCTCTAAACAGTGTCTTTTTTTCTGCATTCCTGGGTTCAACGACCATCATCATTTCCATGCAAGGTAGCCAAAGTCGACTCCAACTCTCCTTTCTCCAGTGACCTGTCCAGCCCCATTCCTGTGCTTCTTCCGTAACTTGAGAATCTGTTGTAGCCCAGCCTTGTCTCTTTTCTTTTTCTGTAGAGTCCTGTCAACTTGTCTGATTCTTTCTTCCCATCGAGGCCATCCTTTCACACAGCAACTGAGGGGCACTAGCTTGGTCTCAAGGTCCTCTTGAAGCTTCTCAGTTGAAATCTTCAGAAACTCCTCAAGTCCTTGAGGAAAAGCCCAAGGTTTTGCTGTAGAACGGGAAGTCCTTTACGATCTTCTAAATTCTGCTTTTCTCCTTCTTCCATCTTCACTATTCATCCAACAGGTCCTTACACTGCTCAGATGTCACCTTCTCTGAATTCAACTCCTACTTCCAAGACTCATAAACAAGTCTCTTCCAATTCTCACTATGCTGTCCTACAATCATCTGCTACTTGTCTTTCTCCCCAACTGGATTGTGTATTAATGGATCAGTTTAGCCCTGGTATATTTTCCTGTGTCTGGCACGCAGCAGACACTCAGTATTGGTTATGTGAGTAACCAAATACATTGATTAGATCATTTCATACTTTCCTGATGTAACACCAAGATAAAATAAATTGCTGTCTTTTATCACATATGATCTAGTTTCCAATCTCACTTTTGGACAATATATTTGGCTCTGTGTTGAGCCTACTGGCATCTTCAACCAGGCAGCACCTGGCAAGACAGAGACAAAATAATACAACAGAAGAACAAGAAGTAAAAACCCAGCCAGGGCCGAGTCGCCTCCTCATTCACTGCCTCCTGGATTCAGTATCCCACCATTTAACACTTGAACTTTCAGCTGCTGAGATTTGGAGCGAGGGCGCTTAATTAGTCAACAAGACATGACAACACTCTGCTACAGTGAGATTACATACACCTGTGGGTGTTAGGACACACACGGTAAAACCCAGCAACTTCGGAGACCTGAAAAGAGTGTTATCTTCCAGCAGCACATGGGAGAATGTTGCGGGAGATAAAACACACAAGACAAATGGAAGAATGGAGCCCATAGAATTCCAAATACATTTTCCCTCCCTGTGTCCCTCGAAGAGTATGGCGAGCTGGATTAACAAAGAGTTGTGAATATCTTTAAACAGAGAAAATAATGTGTGTTCCTAAAGGGACTTACTCCAGGGACCATAAAAATCTGTGCAGACATCACATCACTATATTATAATTTCTATTCCATTTATAATTCGTTATTTATTCCACAGTATTAATGCAAAATGCATATGTCTTTATTTGTTAAAGGAGGAGAAGGATGTTTAGGGACCATTGGGAATTTCTTTTCACATAATGATGTTTCTAACTATGGTGGGGCTCAGAGTATAACCGAAAATTGACGCTCCACAGAGTCAGGGCCAGATTCCCATGGCCTTGGGAGGGCAGAGCTGATCTCTGTCCAACTCAGTTGACCAGATTTGTCGTCTTTCTTATACTTTATCACCTGCACATCATTGACTTCTTCAGGGAGATCCATGTGGGAGCCTCTCCTTTGGCTGACTGTGCCAGTTTGCCCATGATGGTGTGAAGCACACTCTACAAAGCATTCTCCTGCCCCAGCCCTGGAGGCAAGCGGAGAAGAGCACCTTTGAATCTTAGCTTCCTTCCCAGTCACAGATTGAATAAACATTATGGTCAGCTGCGTCCAGAGAGAACAGAGAAGGTGCTCCAGGGAGAGAACTGACATGAACCCTGTCAGCATGTAGGCATATGACATAAGCATCAAGGCAAAGAAAGCCTAATAAAATAGGGCTATGAGGGGGAAGAAGGGTACTGTGTAGTGTCGGATGATCACAGCAGTTCTCTCTGAGAAAGCAATGTGTTTTTTTGTTTGTTTGTTCGTTTTAAGAGATGGGGTCTTGCTATGTTGCCCAGGCTGGAATGCAGTGGCTATTCACAGGTGCGATCCCACTACTGATCAGCACAGGAGTTTTGACCTGCTTCATTTCCGACCTGGGCTGGTTCACCCCTCCTTAGGCAACCTGGTGGTCCCCCACTCCCAGAAGGTCACCACACTGATGCCAAACTTAGTGCGGACACCCAGTCACCGTAGCGCACTACAGCCCAGAACTGGGCTCAAGAGATCACCAGCCTCAGCCTCCTGAGTAGTTGGGACTACAGGCACGTGCCACCACACCCAGCTAGAAAGTGATGTTAAAGCAATGATACACTCAAGTAATATGAAAAGAGCTACGCGATACCAGCCCACCTGGCATTTCTCCACCATCCACACCCAGCACCTTACACCTCCTCTCCTTCACTTCTGCAGTCTCCACTTTGCCAGGACAAGTCCAAGGCCCTAACAAACCGCAGCATCAACCTCTCTCTCACTCTCTCCCTCTCTCTATTCTCAGGAGACTCTCTGTGGAAAGCACTAACACTATGATCATAATTAAATGGATATGGCCCAGCCGGGTGCGGCGGCTCACACCTGTAATCCCAGCACTTTGAGAAGCCGAGGCAGGCAGATCACCTGAGGTTGGGAATTCGACCCCAGCTTGACCAAAATCGAGAAACGCCATCTCTACTAAAAATACAAAAGTAGCCAGGCCTGGTGGCACACGCCTGTAATCCCAGCTACTCAGGAGGTTGGGGCAGGAGAATCGCTTGAACCTGGGAGGTGGAGGTTGCTGTGAGCCGAGATCACATCACTGCACTCCAGCCTGGGCAACAAGAGTGAAACTCCATCTCAAAAAAAAAAAAAACAAAAACAAAAACAAATAAATAATAAAAATAAATTGATAGGGCTTAGAGCCTTATTATTCAGAAGGGATGATTTAAAATTTTTAAATCTCTTTTCTCTTTTCAAATCTGACTTTCAAAACTAAGTATGACTAAGGAGATGAAGAAAATCCATCCTTGTTTTAAAGTCTTCATCAAGACACTTCGTTCTCATAAGAGAATCTACTCTCTGTTGCTGTGGGCAACACCCTTCCTGGCTCCTTCTTGGGAGCAACAGGCTAGAAGGGAACATAATTTTGGGGGGAAATAAAGACATATCAATTCACTATTCTTCTAAGTATCTTCTATTATTCTGTATGTCTTTAGACAAGGACACTGCCAGGCCCAAAGACTGTCATCTTTGTCCTTAAAAGATGCCTTTGCTTCTCCTGTAGAAAGAGGAGACAGGCAGGCAGCCAAGGAGTCAGCTTCAATATTGTCTTTAATCTTATGGACTCCATGAGCAACTTCTTACTTATCGGTGTCTTTCACAGCAAGGACATTGCTGTCCACAGGTGGTGAAGGCTGGGAAGACTCCTCTTCCTCCTGATGAATGAACTTTTACAGGGAATCAGGAAAGGCTTCTTTCAGATACTCATTCCTACTTTATGATAGGAGAATCCATTTGTCTCAGAGCTCAGTGAGGTGGAGGTAGAGGGGCGGTCCACTGCAAATCCAATCAATGTTGGCACTCTGTAAACAAGCAGGGATGGGTATTTGGCCATTTGGGATGTCCTTGGGAATGGACTTTAATTTAGGCAGTCACAGTAAACCCCAACCTCCCTGATGACTGTTGAGATGTCTGCTATCAGACTAATTTTTTTTTTTTTTATTGGGGGTCTGCTTTTTCTCAGTGTGTGTGTGTGTGTGCACATGCACACGTGTGTGTGTGAATCATGTCTTGTACTGAGTAGCATGCAATTTCACTGTAATGAGTTTAGGTATATACTCATTTGTGTGTGTGTGTGTGTGCGTGTGTGTGTGTTAATCATGTCTTGTATTGGGTAGCATGCAATTTCACTGTAATAAGTTTAGGTATATACTCATTTGTGTGTGCGTGGGTGTGCGTGGGTGTGCACGTGTGGGTGTTAATCATGTCCTGTACTGGGTAGCATGCGATTTCACTGTAATGAGTTTAGGTATGTACTCATATGTGTGTGTGTGTGTGTGTGTGTGTGTGTGAATCATGTCCTGTACTGGGTAGCATGCAATTTCACTGTAATGAGTTTAGGTATGCACTCATGTGTGTGTGTGTGTGTGTGTGTGTGTGTGTGAATCATGTCCTGTACTGGGTAGCATGCAATTTCACTGTAATGAGTTTAGGTATATACTCATTTGTGTGTGTGTGTGTGTGCGTGTGTGTGTGTTAATCATGTCTTGTATTGGGTAGCATGCAATTTCACTGTAATGAGTTTAGGTATATACTCATTTGTGTGTGCGTGTGTGTGCGTGGGTGTGCACGTGTGGGTGTCCTGTACTAGGTAGCATGCGATTTCACTGTAATGAGTTTAGGTATGTACTCATATGTGTGTGTGTGTGTGTGTGAATCATGTCCTGTACTGGGTAGCATGCGATTTCACTGTAATGAGTTTAGGTATGTACTCATATGTGTGTGTGTGTGTGTGTGAATCATGTCCTGTACTGGGTAGCATGCGATTTCACTGTAATGAGTTTAGGTATGTACTCATGTGTGTGTGTGTGTGTGTGTGTGTGTGTGTGTGTGTGTGTGAATCATGTCCTGTACTGGGTAGCATGCAATTTCACTGTAATGAGTTTAGGTATGTACTCATGTGTGTGTGTGTGTGTGTGTGTGTGTGTGTGTGAGAATCATGTCTTGTACTGGGTAGCATGCAATTTCACTGTAATGAGTTTAGGTATTCACTCATTTGTTTTTCTTAGGACTTACTGAGATTCCTGATTCTCCAGACTCCATTCTTTCATAAGTCATGGGAAAAATATTTATTATTTCTGTGAATATTGCCCCTCTTCAACTTTTTTTTCTGTTTTATTTGGTTCTCTAATCAGCGATAGGTTATTTCTAACAGGTAATATGAGATTTCACTGTAATGAGTTTAGGTATGTACTCATATGTGTGTGTGTGTGTGTGTGTGTGTGTGTGTGTGTGTGTGTGAATCATGTCCTGTACTGGGTAGCATGCAATTTCACTGTAATGAGTTTAGGTATGCACTCATGTGTGTGTGTATGTGTGTGTGTGTGTGTGTGTGTGTGTGTGAATCATGTCTTGTACTGAGTAGCATGCAATTTCACTGTAATGAGTTTAGGTATATACTCATTTGTGTGTGTGTGTGTGCGTGTGTGTGTAATCTAACAGGTAATATGAGATTTACCTGTTAGAAATACCTTCATCTCTTTTGGCTCGATATGGGACAAATTATTCAAATCTCTTCTACCACACATTATTTCTTTTTTCATGAGCATCATATATGCTGCTCCTCTCATTTAAATTATCCCAATTTCAATGATACCTTTTTAACGAGTTCCATTTTTTTTCCAGAATCTATCTTGTATTTTTGAAGCATCCTTTGTCTTTTCTAATAACGATATTTCCGTTTTTAAATGTCTTTAAGCATTTTAAGCACACTTGTTCCACATGAATTTGGGGACTGGGGATACGGGGAATCTCGTTTCCCCAGAGTGGTGTGCGTGTGTTTCCACCAGGGGCGCCAGGCTTCCCAGGCTTGATCATCTCCATCACAGCCCTCACCCTTTAGGAGTTAGGTCCGTGGTTACAAACGTTCAGGGAAGTTCCCGCCACCTGTGTTTTACGTAATCCGCACTCACACCCATGTAGACACAGCCTGGGAGTCGTTCCAGCCCCCTGAGATCGTAGGCAGGTTTTTTTTTTCTTGCATACTTTTCAGCGAGGGTTTAGCCCAGCAAGGACCAGGCTTAGCTGGATAGGTAGAGAAGAAGATGGGTGTAAGTTTTGATTTCTGACCCAAGGATTTAAGGACTCAACTTCTGTCTCCTGTGGTGATTGCCCCCAATCCCTCGGTGCACAAATTGGAAAAGCATTCCTGTGTCTTCCCGGTATCTCCCAACACTCAGCTCTTCACTCTCCTGAACTCAGCCAAGCATTCAAATAATGCTTGTAGTCATGCACGCAGGATTTCCAGGAGGTGTCAGAGGCAGTACCTTCAGGAGACCTGCTACCACACTGTCAAAGTTGAAATAAAAAGAAATGGTTCTAATTCTTTTCTGTAGGGACCTCTGCAGAATTTCTAATGATACAAACACATTAATAGCATGTAATTCTCAAACTAAAAAAAAAAACAACCACTTTCTTAATGGACTATATTTTCTTTTATGAGTAATTATACTTTAATAAAATATTCATTCTGATGTTAAAAAAAAAGCATTTTTTTCTATTTATATGAAAAGCCACAGGATGGCTATTTTATGTCATAATTTAATGGATTAATCTAATTGATTTTATTTTATTCTGGCAATAATGCCTTGAGGTAGGTTTCATTACTTTGTTTTGTTTTCTTTCTTTTTCTTTTTTCTTTTTTTTTTTGAGGCGGAGTTTCGCTCTTGTTACCCAGGCTGGAGTGCAATGGCGCGGTCTCGGCTCACTGCAACCTCCGCCTCCTGGGTTCAGGCAATTCTCCTGCCTCAGCCTCCCGAGTAGCTGGGACTATAGGCGTGCGCCACCGTGACCAGCTAAATTTTTGTATTTTTAGTAGAGACGGGGTTTCACCATGTTGACCAGGATGGTCTCGATCTCTTGACCTAGTGATCCACAAAGTGCTGGGATTACAGGCTTGAGCCACCGTGCCCGGCTCATTTTGTTTTGTTTTCTAAGAGAAAAAACTGAAAGTCAAAATAAAATGAAAAGTTGAATAAAAATGAGCAATTCTTTCAAAATTCTAGTATTTGCAAAGGCAAAGGTAAGGTCTGAACCAAGGTTGTCTAAATCCAAAGTCAATTCTTCTTTCGCCAGTGACTTTCAAAGTGAGACTCCTGTTGATCTCCATCAGGAATCCCCTGACGCTCCAGGACTCCTGAGAAGACCTACCCAGACACCATGACTAGAGATGAGAATGGATACACCTTTCCAAAGGTCTTCTGGGAAATCCTTTTCCACTGAAGTTTGGTAAACGTTGCATGCTCTCTTTAATCAGAGACTTTGTATGTGTGTAGTCAAATCCTCTGGAGAACATCAACTATGACTACACCCCATTATTTTGTTCAAGATGCAGAAAACAAATGTAAGATCAACAGTATGTGGAAGACACAGGAGATCAGAGTGAGGCTGGTCTTTTATGAGCAGATGCAGCTTGACGGGGCACGGGGGGATTCATGGGGGAGGATTCCTTCTGATGCTACCACTTATCTTGGCCAAAATTTTGTCTCCATGCCTGCCATTTTCTCATGTCTTTGAATTTTTACCCAATCTGATAGCCTGGAGTACTTCAGATGTGAGCCAAGAAAGGATGGTGGGGTGAGTGGCCAGAGAATAAGACAGAGGTGACACATGTTTGAGGAAAGAGGACAGGGGAAAGGAGAGAGACCAGGGGAGGGAGGCAGAGATTACACAGGATGACTCTAGTCCAGAAAATCAGAGGGCGAACCGCCGCGTTAAAAAATTGCCTGCTCTGTCTGAATCTGTATCTCCTCATTTGTGTAATGGGGATTAAAAACCATTGCCTTGAATAAGAAAACCGATGGAAAGTGCTTCGAGGAGAATGGGGGTAGTGATGCTGATTGTGTCCTCGTAGCAAACAGGAACACAGTGTGGTAGTGAGGATGGCAAGGAAGCCATTTCCCCTGGCTGAGACACGCCAGGGGAAGGAGAAGCTGCCGGGGTCTATACCCGAGGCCTTGTGATATTAATCACACAGAGGCTTCCCAGAACCATCTCCATGTTCAGCACTGCCCACCCGCCTCATTTCATCCTGAGCCTGCACCAAGCTACACATGAGAAAGGGTCAGACATCCTGTGTTTGAGGCAGGTGAGAAGCTTGTGATAAGCCCCTTACTTGCATTTACAAGACCAAATGTCCTGGAGCCTGGGGCATATAAACTATGGTATACAGCACACAGCGTTACAAGAGAAAGTGTACTTTGCCAAGGCTGGGAGAGGAAAGGCATTCCTAGTGGAGGGACACATGCAGAGTTGAAAAGGGCTGAGGCAGCCTCTTGGTGATGGGCCACAGGTGTTGAAGAGAGGGGCGTGGTGACTAGGAGTCTGCACAGGTGCATGGAGTGGTTGAAAGCACATTTGCAAAGTCTCGAGTGCCGTGCTGAGAAGCCTATTCTATAAGTGCTGGAAAATAAGAGCCTTCTATGTGAAAAACCAATCTAGGGTCAGAGTGGACGACAGATGGGAGAATAAGGGAGGACCTGGATATAAGAAACCCATTAGGTGCATTAGAAATCACACCGCCAAGAATTGATGAGTACCTGAATTTGGGCAATAGTAGTGGGCATGAGAGGAAACGGGGGTTCCAGAAATGTTTCAGCAGCAGAAGAAGCAGAATTTGGAAAACAAATTAAGGGGATATAGGGATTGTGTGTGTGTGTGTGTGTGTGTGTGTGTGTGTGTGTACTGGATTTCTACTTTGGGCTAATAATGAGAATGTCATAGATTACACATAGGTAATTTGGAGAAGAAGCAGGTTGTGAAGGACAGGTCAGAAGTAGAGCAAGCAAGGACACTTACTTTATTTGAATGGCTGGAGGTTGTGGTGCCTGCAGAATGGGACAGAGCTGACCAGCAGGCTTTGAAACCACCCAGGATTCAACAGAGAGGGATGAGCTGGCTGTCAACGTTTCATAAACACCAGAATATGATTGGAAGTTAAAGCCCTAGGTGTTATGATGGTTCAGCTGATGATGTGTCTGGGCTTAGGGATGCCCAGATACCTGGTGAAACTCTCCTACTGAGCATATCTGTGAAGGTGCTTCTGGATGAGATTGGCATTTGATTCAGTAAGCGGAGCAAAGATCACCCTCACCAATGTGGGCGGGCACCATGCAATCTGCTAAGGGCTTGAATAGAACGAAAAGGCAGAGGAAGGGTGAATTTCCTCTCTGCTGGACCTGAGACATCCATCTTCCCCTGTTCTTGCACGTCAGTGGTCCTGGTTCTCAGGCCTTTGGGCTTGGACTGGAATCACATGAGCAGCTTTGCTGGGCCTCCAGCTCTCAGGTGGAAGATTGTGGGACTTCTCCGTCCCCACCATTATTTGAGCCAATCCCTCATCATAAATACCTTTCTGTATATCCCTATATGTGCTATTGATCCTGTTTCTCCGAAAAACTCTAATACAGGTGTCAATGAGAACATCCAGGGAAAGGGAGAGCCTTAGGGGAAGAAAGGAAATTGGAGGAATTGTGAAACATGGCCATTCCTTAGAAGTGGACAACCCGTGAGCGTGATCAAAAGCTACTCTAAGAAGAAAGGCCCACAGCGGAAAGACGCAAGACAGAAGATGCCGTAGAGGGGACGAGTCTCCGGGTGTGTCACGCTTACCCTTCTAACCACTGCTCAGCCCTGCGCATGGACAAGGGATGGGGAAGAGCTTGGCATATTCCAGCTCTGACCTAACGTCTTGGCCAGTCCTGCATCCTGAGGCCCAGCCGGAGGCAAACCAGAGAAAGCCACAAATCAGCAGAGCGCTTTTCCTGCAGAGAGAATTCCGCTGCGACCCTACGAAGCGGGTTGTACATGTGTGCACTGGGACATGCATGGTGTGCTCGTGCGTGTGCACACATGCCTGTTTAGTTTGTGAAATTGAACGCCTGATTTCAAGCCTCGTTTTATCGTGAGATGGAACAGATTGCTGCCCAGAGAGAAACAGGTCCAGCCTGGATGTTTGATGGTTCTGTCTCTACCTACCCATCACCTCTGTTTCAAGGAACATTACGCACCACTTGAAAAGTCAGTTCTTTCTTGACAGATCTTCTTTTGTTTCTTTATTGGTTTGTTTGTTTCCAGCCACAGATTAGTTTACACTCTGGGAGATGATAGACACGTTTTGTTATCTGAAAAAGAGAGATAACGATCAGCTCGCAGTCCTGAAAATAGTCAGAAGACGCCCATAACTGTACACAATTTATCTGAAATGCTAAGAACCATCAGGCTTTTTCAATGTGCGATTTTTTTGTTCTGAATACCTTCAATTGAATCATATTTTTGCTTTTAAGTGTGGATTTTCAAAGTGGAATTATGTGTGTCTCTGTTTTTCTTTAGGCAGTGGTGATAAATCTGTGCCTGGGAGTCTTTTATCTGAATAATTAAAGTGATATAATAAAAATGACCTCTCAGCCCTATAGACCCAGTGAGCTTTGGGCTGATGATGGAATAATCAAAAAATCAGAGAACAGGCGCATACATAGAGCTCCTGAGCAGGTAAGACCCGGGCACACTGAAAGCTGACGTCAGAGACAATGGGAGACAGAGGCAGAGGGGATCACAGCCTCCAGCACCAAGTGCAAGGTAGGACCAGAGATCACGTTTGTGACAAGGAGACGCCTTGCATGGTGGGCGGGGGAGGCATAGGGGAAGCGAATAAGGAGAAGGCCAGGCTTGGAGGAGCAGGTGTCTAATGGGAGAACCGATCAGGGGGCAGTTTCTTGGGGAGAAACCACTTCACACTGTTCCATTTATAGCATCTCAGGGCATGGAGTCATTTTTCAAGAGAAGGAGCTGAGACAAGGATCTCTGACTTGCACTTTCTTGTTTCTTTCTTTTTGTTGTTGTTGTTGTTGTTGTTGTTCTTGTTGAGATGGAGTCCTGCTCTGTTGCCCAGGCTGGAGTACAATGGCGTGATCTCAGCTCACTACAACCTCCGCCTCCCAGGTTCAAGCAATTCTCCTGCCTCAGCCTCCTGAGTAGCTGGGAATACAGGCACCTGTCACCACACCTGGCTAATTTTTGTATTTTTATTAGACATTTGTGTCACCATGATGGTCAGGCAAATCTCGAACTTCTGACCTCGTGATCCAAGCCTCAGCCTCCCAAAGGACTGGGATTACAGGTATGAGCCACAGCACCAGGCCCTGACTTGCAGTTTCTTTGTACACCTGCACAAACTGTTGATGACCTTAGCTCTCCTGTTTATAATATGGGCCACTTCTTCAACAGGGCACAAGGGTACAAAGGGATGGGTGGCTGGGAATCAGCCACTGTCGTCTGGATAGTTTGAGCCCCTTCAGGCACCAGAGGAACCTGGGCCAGGCTGGTTTTACTGCAGCCTCCTTGAGTTTTGGAGACAGCAGGCCCAGGAAGGAGAGGGAAACAGCACATTCAGTCCCCTCCTGGAAGGTGCAAGAACATCTGTGAAGAGGGTGGAGGACAGGCCCTCAAGCAAGGCCCCAACACGGTTCTGGCAATAACATGATTTCCAAGGTGGCAGATGACAGGGCACAGGCCCACGCCTGCTGCAGGCCCATGTGAACGGGACCAACTGGCAGAATAAGCGCTGAACCCCCTAAAATAACAACCACCGCAGTCACACCGCACAGAACTGGGTTGTTCGGCAAATAACAGAAGCCCATGTCACCACCCTTCATTGTCTGTTATGCCGCTGCAGAAAATACAGTTATTTTGGTAGCGGGAAATACTGTGTGTCCCAGCTCCCAGGCACAGACGCAGTTTGGGCGATAAAATAGAGTTGAGGTCACTAAAGGGGCCTCTGGTCTTCACGCCTTGTGTCCAGGGCTGGCTGTATGCCTGATGTTCTTAGAATGAATGCTATGTATGACCTTCTTCCTTTGATAAATGAAATTGCTTGGCTCACACACTTTTTAATGTGGTTTTTATAGAATCTTTCAGAGCAAGGGAGAAAGAGAAAGAGCGAGCGAGTCTGTGGCTGCCTTTCTTGAAAAATCACTGTGGGCCACAGCGGAACTCTGAAAGTAACAGTGTGAAGTCATTCTGGTGCTCGCCGTTTGGGATGGCAGATGGGAAGCAGGTGCGTTTCTGCAGGATGAGCTGAAGAAGAGGGGCTTAATTAAAGAACACGCTCACGGCATCCAAAAGATCTTGAATTGCCACCGTGTGGGCCTGCCTTTCCCCTTCCCCAGAATCTTTTTAACTCTTTTCATGGTGGGTCATTGTCCTCCCTGCAGCCCAAAGCAATGAGGTCGGGGCTATTATTTTCCTCGTGGACAAATGGCTCTGCGGAGCTGGCTGCTGGGCCAATGGAGCCTTCTGTGGCCACTGCAATTGAACTGGCGCTCAGGGAAGTGGCCCCAGCTGCTGCCTGTCACTAATTGTTGCTGGGACCCAGGCTTCTGGTCAGCTCTGGTCCTGCCTCTGCTGTCTACACTGCCTGTTTTTCCTCCCATCTTCCAGAGATGAGGCTTCCTTTTGTTCCTCAGGGTATTGCATGTTCACATGCCCTGCAAATGCGGAAGTTGGTCTTCTCAGTTGTGCGGAGTCTCTATGGGCCTCTGTGCCTTTGCTCACTTCTGTCCAACAGGGAGCTTCTTGTCACTCCTCTCCAGCCCGCCTATGTGGGTGGCCTCATGAGCTCTAATTCAAAAGATGACAGGGGAGCACTGGAAGGACCCCCGGAGGCCCTGGGCCTGCCCTCTGGGTGTCAAAACAGGAACATTTGGGGTCAGGAGAGGAGAAACTTTGCAGGATGAATTGCGGCAAATCCAGGCACATGCCAAAGAATGCTGATTCCCAGTGCCTGAAATGGGGGGGTGTTCTCACCAGCTTCTAGGCCTGGTGGTGCGGAAGAGTGGGCCCTCCTCAGTCCCGACTGGAAATCCAAGGGACTGGGAGCCACCCCGAGGGAGAAGGCCTGCATTCGAACCCTGTGCTAGAGCCTGGGTCAGGGCCACATTGCATCCAAGAACAGGACGACTCTGCAGGGCTGGCCTCTAGACCAAGTGAAGTAGAAATAGGAAAAGCACCCCTGTCTCCCGTGAGCAGTGTTTCTGAAGGGCACTGGTGGGGAGGGAGGTGAAGGTACCAACTCACACTTCCCTCCAGGACCCAAACTTCACAGAAGGCCCTACCAATATAGCTTCCATACTGCACTGCCTAATTTTGGATTCTTTATGACAGCAAAAAGAAAAAATTTATATATATATATATTAAGCAACTGTTTACGACTGAGACCCAGGGAAGTGACATAGTTTGCATAACTAATTAGTGGCAGATCCAAGCCCCTGTTATATCATCTCCTTATTTTAAATCAATTGCAAAGCTTTGCAAACCTTTCAAATAAGCACATCTCTGGCATTTAATGACCTTTTTATGCTTAGTTCAAGAGAGTGTACTTGCTTTAAATAAATACTAAGGGCATGAAATACATTGATATGTGCACAAAAGGCTGTTTATATTATAGGAGCTATGTATTAAGCTCCTATTGTGTGCTATGTATTTTTTTTTTCTCTGCATAAACAGCATTCTCTACTATAGCTCAGCAAGGCAGGCATTATTGCCCCTGTTCTGCAGCTGAAGAAGCTCTCACTAAGAAGGATAAAATAGCAGAGAAGCTGGAAAAAGATCATGCACGAAGCAAATAAGGAAATGAGAAGGAATGCCCAGATCCGCCTGGCCTGGAAGCCGGTGGTAGCAATTTCCCTGGTGTGAAAGAGCTCATCCAGGGATGAGGTTTATTTACGAACAAAAGAGAAGCCCCACCGAATCACTCCTGTAGATTTTTCTTTTTTAGTCTAAGGAGTGGTAGGAAAAACTGTAAAGAATGGGAAATGGACAAGCAGAGCTGGCAAGTGTTCTGGAGTGAAGACCCCTCATGACAAGGATTAAACCATTCTCTCAGCCCAAATGTGATTTCTGAAGCTGGGTCCCACTCAGCATGTTTTCCACAGAAACGCTGAGGAGGGAGGGGCTCTTCCCGGGGTGGTTACACACAGCCGCGGTGGCCAGCGCAATGTGACTTACACGGCATGTACACGCACACTCTCACACTGGTGATTCTCAGGCTGTTCGTTCAACCGTCCATTGAGTTTGACATCATAGATGGGGGTTGCAGGGTGCGCAAGGGAATCATCTGATTTTCAGAGAGGAAAAAGTGTTTGTTGTATATATACTTCCTGTCTTTATCTTCATTATTTTTTTTCACTCAGCACTTCCAATTTCCACATATAAACAGAGTCAGTGGAAAGCGTTTATTATCTAAAACTGTGCTATCTGAAATTCCCTCTACTCTTCTTCTATGGGGCCATGTTGATCCGGACCACTCCTGAATGTAAATGACACAGTCAGAGGCTTTGCAGTCCTGGGGCCCACGGTGCATTTTACATGTGCACATAAACACACAGGACGCCCTGTCTACAAACCATGTTGTCCCCAGAACGAAGTATTTAAGTGTCCCCATGGTAATGATCAGAGATAAGACTTTCACATTGTTGTGATGGCAAAGGGAGGGTACATTTGCATCTGTTAATAATCACCACTCTTTTAAACAGCAGTAACAACTCTGAGCTTTGCTTGCTTATTGATTTAACCTGTACCAAATGCCCATGTGTGCTTGTACTCACTAGGTTTTTTACCATTTAATTCTCCCCTTACGCAGACACGTGTGATGTGTGATGTTCATTCTCCTTTGAGGATTTTGTCACTAAAAGCTTTCCTCTATTGGGAAAAATGTGAAAATATTCCTCTCCATCTGCAGTCAACCCATTTGGAAATAGGAGCAAGGCTTCCACAGACTCCATTTTTTTCTTTCTATCAAGTATCCTTTGTGAGATAAAGCTCTAAGGATGGAAATTAGCCGCTTCTGTCCTGAGAATCTTCCCAACCCTATTCTTTCAAAGGGATTGTCCAGAAGTCTCTGGACCACCTCAATGCAGACACGCACGGCTGGCTGACGGCCTCGCTTCGATAGAAAGCCTTTTAAAACATGCTCCCATGGTCCTGAAAAAGGCTCTCTTCTTGGGGGCTTAGGCCCGAGGAGAGGGAGCCGGGGCTCCGGAACTGCTCGGTGCAGCTCAGGAACTGTCCTCGTGCAGATCTGAGAAGACTCCAAAGCACAGAAAACGAGGAGAATTTAAAAATCATGTTTGTTCAAGGGATGGGGGAAAGGAAAAGAACAGAAGAAGGAGGCAGGGGAAGAAATTTATAGCGGAAAGGTTACCTCGGCGATTTCTCCACCCTGGGGGTCATCCTAGAAACGTCCCTCCTCCAGGCTGGGGGTGGTGCCAGTTGCCAATAATCCTCTGTTCCCGGAAAATAAAAACCAGGCGGTTAGCAAATGTCAAGATTAAAAAAGAAAACCAGCTGAACAAGGGAACAGCCAGGATGGGCTGCTCCATGGGCGCCTGCCTCGGGAGCCCCAGCGCAATCAACAGCTCTTTAAGACGGCTGGACGTCATTTCTCTGCTTTGAAAAACCCAGCCATCTCTTGGAGAGCCAAATCGATTAGAGGCCACCTTTTGTGAACGTGATGCTATCATTGTGGTTGTAATTTATGCAAAGACATTCTGTGGCACACGATGATTAAACTATAGTCTACGAGGCAGGATCTCTATAGCCGGTTCCCCCCTCCGGATTTTGCACTTTTATCTACATTAGTATCAGGTCTGTGAAATTTTGGTGCACATGCTTTTCAGCCTGGATGACAGAACATTTCCACGTTTCTGTGTATTTTTGAGGTGGAGAGAACAGTACCGCCACTGGGAGATGCAGCCGAGCCTACCAGGTAAAGGCGATGTGATTCTTTTACAGAAAGAAAGAAAAGCAGACGGAAAGGGTTATTTCCTAAGACAGGGGTGAAGCTGTTAATAAAATAACAAAATACTAGAGAAAATAAATTTAAAAAATGAAAGCATTGTGACCTAGCTCTCTGAACATCAGAGTCATCAGCACACAGGGCTACGTGCGCAGAAAGGAGGCTCCAACGGTAACTCTGCTTCTTACCTACACAGCACTCAGCATCCTGCCTGTGGCCATAGCTAGAAAGGCGCGTCCCTGTGTCCTCGTCGGCCACCATTTTAGGGCGGTCTCTGGATACGGTAAGATGGAGGCAGACGGAGAGCCCGAGGGGCTCCCCCTGCGCGCCCTGCCAAGCTGCGCAGCCCCGCGCCTCTCCCTGGTGATGCATTATTCACCATCCCCCTTCGGCTGAGTCAGGAGGAGCCAGACGGGACCGCGCGGCGGCGAGAACGCAGACGCTGACAAAGCCTGCAAAGCCTGCTTTACCCAGCCACCGTCCCGGGACCCTGCAGGCAAAGGCGGCCCCCCGCCAAGGCACGACAATGTGGGGTTTCAATGGGCTATTTGCTATCTGGAAATCTTTGCGATGTAGCCACTCTCCGTGCACTGTTGATTCATTCCTGGGCTAGCTGCCTTTCCTCTCTCTCTCCAAATACATGGCCCTTATGAAGAATCTGTCGGGGGAGCGCAGGATGCTGCCGGCAGCTGGGGTGGGGGTGGCTCCTGCAGGGGCTGAGGGAGCCTGTGTGGCAGGTGGCTTTTTCCTCCACCCCCTTCAGCACCCTCGGAGCCTGCCCTCTGGGTCCTTCACAAAGAAACCTGCCTCCTTCAGCGTCTAAAGTTGGGGGAGTGGAGTCTGAGCTGGGAAGGAATGGGGAGCATGGTCCGGGCTGTTTCAGACCTTCCTGAGGGACCCCGGGAAAGAAGAGCCCCAGAGGGAATCCTGGACGCAGAGTGACCTGCGGGGCCTGGGCTGCGCCTGCTGTCCATCATGGCAGGAGGAGGAGGAGGGCGCAAGGCGCATGTCTGTGCGTGTGTGTGTGTGTGTGTGTGTGTGTGTGTGTGTGTGTTTAAAGAATGTCAATTCATACTGTGATCCCAGGGAATATCTTCCTAACTAGGACAGACTTGAGAATAAATAGCCCTTCCTCTCTCCCACTCACTAACACACACACGCACACACACACACCACACACGTGCACACACACTGTTAGTTACTAAAGCTAGCCTATAACGCAAGGGAAAGCTGACCTTGAGAAATGCAATTTCCAGTTCCAGCTGAAGCCCGCACGAGGAGGCTGTGCCCCAGGCTCCAGGCGGCCTGCACACCTTAGGTGGGCCACAGGGAGGAACATCCCCCACGTGGACTTGGGTGAGGGGCCCTAATGTGGCAGCTGAGATGCAATTGAAGGGCCCAGGTGGAACCATGTCCACTGGCCTGGAATGTGCACTGCAGGCATCCAGCCTTGATGAAGATCATGGGCGTGTTGAGGTTTCCCATCAACCCATGCCTCTGTCTACACACACAGGGCCTGGGAGCTGAAAAGTGTGTTTATTCTGCTCCTTTCCTCCCTCATAAATGACTGCTATCAACACTTGGAAGAAAAGCCCAAGCTGGGCCTGAGTGAATGGAAGCAGAGCGGGCAGGCAGGGCTCACCAGCAAAATCTAAGTGTGATCGCCTGTGTAAGTGATTTCCATGCTTTGGCTCCTTAACCCTTTTTGAAATGATCCTTCTCTTCCCAAATGCATTTAGGGAAGGCAGGTACAATAATCTGCTTTCCTGTCTCCTTCCTTGATCTGGCTCTATCAGAGAAAAAAAGAACGTTTAAAATATAACCAAGAGAAAAGACAGTGATCAAATTATTTCAGTGAAAGAAATCCAGTTATAAGATATAAACATGTGCATTCAAATCTTGTTATGAACATAAACCTGTCTGTGTGGGTGTGTATCTGTAGGAAATACAAGATGGATACATATCAACAATGGAAGCAGCAATGTCTCTTGGTAGTATGAAAATTAATTAATTATATTTGATTTTTTATACTTTTTAGTTTTTTTCCCAAGCAAGATACAATGAGTCATTATTGCTTCTACAATCAGAAAACAATTAGCTTAAAGAAACAGACCATCTGAACAATTACCATAAAAATTAGCAATGACACTGTTTAAAGTTCTACTCAAGTACCTTGGTGCTCTCAGCAGGCTTTCTAACTTCTCATTGTATTTATTTTAACTCAACCCAGTCTCTCTTCTGGGCTGTGAAGATAGCTGTGATATAAACGGCTAGTGATTCTCAGTGTCTGCACTTCGCTTATGTCTTACTATATGAGAATATATGACCCCAATATTTAGCTGGGCATGTGGCCATCGGAGAATGCAACGCTTTCCAGCACCTTTGCAGCTGGGTGTGGCTTAGTGACTAAGTCCCAGCCCATCAAATATGAGCAGAGGTGGTGTGTGCAACTTTATTATATGTATTATCAGAAGAGGCAGGTCACCGAGACCTTTCCCTCTTCTCTTCTTTATGTCTGAAATTCAACCAAAACAGAAAGCCATTAATGACATCCTGACCATCGCAACTCCGTGGGTCCCAGCAGGCAGACTTGCTGGAGAGCTCTGCCTGAAGCTGTGTGGGGAGGGGCTGCCATTCAGGACCATTCTTTCCCCAGGTTTGGCATCCAGGGGACCACCTGGGTCTCTGTGTCAACTACTTCTTGAGCCTTGGGGCCATATAGACAAACTGACTCTCCTACAAACTCTACAGGGCTCCTCTCTGTAACACTTTTTGATTGAAATTGCCCAAGAATTCCCTAGCTATTAGATTACTCCTTAGGAATCTTCATTTTGTACCATAACATACCCAGTTCTCTTTCTCCATTTTTATCCCCCTCAAAACAACCACTGCCAGCCCCCTTATAAACTGGGGGAAGCAGGTGAATGTTCCACTTTCCAAAGCTCTTGGAGCCTGTGTCTGAAATGCTTCCCTACTCAGTGACGGTATTTACCTCAGCCTGGAATTTCCTTCCCAAGTCACCTTCCTGGGTCTGCCCTGGGCCAACACATGACTTGGGTTCCAAGGTCTGCAATAAGCTTCTGGTAACAGCCACTGTTCCGCACTAACTGGCTCTCAGGGACCTGTTAAAGGATGCTTGTTTCTCTAGAAGATTCATGCTCGTTTCTCTAGAAAATTCCAGAGCTCTTTGGGTCCCCACCAGCCAAGACTAGAAAAGCCAAGTGAAGTCTCCTATCTGAATCTCTTGCTTTTGCTCTTGATGAAGAGCCATGCTTTTCTCCTCCTCCCCCTTTCTTATCACCACTGGTTAGGAATATCTACAAGGAGTTTCAATCCAGTTGTGCAAAACTTTGGGTTGAGGATGTCCCAGCTTTGCCTGGCCACGCCCAGGCTAGGGAGACCAAGCCACGCCTCCAGCCTCACATCTCCGTGTCCAGAGCGTCCGCCCCTCCCCAGAGGGATTTAGGTAGGTGGCTTGCACCATCTGTGATCATCAACTGATCCCAAACCTGTTGTAATTATGACAAGTTTCTCTGAGTCATGGTCATCAAAGATTCTTTTTGAGTTCACAGCTATCCTAAATGTGGGTCTCTGTGACACACCATCATGTGACACTTTCTGTGGCCTCAGACACTGACCATTGATGTAACTTCCCAGTAGGATGTCTCAGGTAAGGCTCAAATCTCCATCCTCTGCCCAGGCCTCCTGGTTGTGGAAAACGCCTTGGATTTGGGCGAACTAGTCATTTCCACAAAGGCAGAGGCTTCATTCCCGTGCCTACTATGAATCCTATGCTTCGGGTGACAAGTCCTCATTCCTTGTCCCCAGGCATGCTGGCAACATGGACCCCGGTGCCATTCATCTCCACTCCAGATGAAAGCTGTAGTTTCTTAGAAATTCACATGTGGAAATGGGGCCTTGGCATCAGCTTCCACATCCTTTCTTCTTCAGGAGAATTCATCTTCTGGGCAAATTCCAAATAACTTCAGAGTCCACCAGAAGATCTACGCTGGGTCGTGATTCCTCCCAACTGAGTAAATTGGATCCTAATTTCTCTCCAACCTCCTGGCTGCAAATTTATCTCAATCATGTCTTCAGCCGTTCCTCCTGCACTTGAACACAATTCCCAGCGGTTCTGTAGAGTCCAAACACCAAAGGGAAAGTTCTCCAACTGTTCCCATGGAGGTACTCCCTGTCTGTTTTAGATAAGCTGACTGAGCTGAGTTTGGACACAGGGATGTGTTATCACTGTCGCCAAGGATGTGACACTCAATGTCCAGGGTCCTCACATTTTTCATGACCTCTATGTACATGGGGCCGTCTTGTCCCCAGGCCTTGGGGTACAACAATTGCAACACCATCAACACCAAGCATACCTTCTGCATGCCCACCGCCTGGCTGCTCTTCTTTCTCATCACAGAAAACGTCACACCATAACTCTTTCCTCCACTGGCAGCGTCCAGCCTGCTTTCTTTCAGAAAACCCAGTCTTTCACAGATAATGGTTTGTCTTGTCTCCTGGTGGCCTGGACACTTCTGCTTTTGATCCTGTGCCCCAAAACATGAGCAACCCAAAGGCAAGAGAGCACGCACACTTGGCCACAACAGAGGGAGAAAAACATCACAGCATCTCAGGATCTTCTTTTACAGGTGTTGATATCAGCACTGCGTCTGTATTTAGTCGATGGGCTTTGGTGAAGGAGCCTATCTTTGCTCTCCTTCAACTCTGTTAACAGAAGTGTGAACATTGAAGAACGTGGCATCCATGAGTGCAGGAGGCCAGTGGGGGTGTGAGACAGTTGGGACAGGGTTGGTTATCCCTTGCCTAGTTGTTCACTTGAGAGTAATTTACAGGATCTTTGTTTGTGTTTTGACTGCTTGGGAGCTCTCTTCTACCTGGAGTCTCATATTTGGTGAGATTGCTGCATAAAGGCAACATTTCTTCTTTTTTTTTTTTTTTTTTTTTTGAGATGGAGTTTTGCTCTTGTTACCCAGGCTGGAGTGCAATGGTGCGATCTCGGCTCACCGCAACCTCTGCCTCCCCGGTTCAGGCAATTCTCCTGCCTCAGCCTCCTGAGTAGCTGGGATTATAGGCACGTGCCACCATGCCCAGCTAATTTTTTGTATTTTTAGTAGAGACAGGGTTTCACCATGTTGGGCAGGATGGTCTTGATCTCTTGACCTCGTGATCCACCAGCCTCGGCCTCCCAAAGTGCTGGGATTACAGGCTTGAGCCACCGTGCTTGGCCCAGGCAATGCTTCTTTACAGAGCTTGCTGGCCACTGGTGAGCCAGACTACTTCTCTTCCTTTAGCTAGCATTGCATTTCTATTCTTTTCAGAAATTAACAGAGTTTAAGACAGTCAGGTCTCAGCATATAATCTCAATTTCTGTCATCAAATCATCTCGCATCACTTATAAGAATCATCCCAATATTGTATCTGCATGTTCTCCTCTGACAGCACATGCCTTTTCTGTACAACAAAATGTCGCCCTAGGTCTTACCTTGACAAAAGCTACCTCAAGCACTCTGAGGGCCTCAGGAGGTGCAGGAGGGACTGTAAAGCCTGCTGATGGGACTTTGGGTGGACCAGCAACAGGAATGATGGTGGGGAAGGCCTAGAAATGATTCCCTTCTGAGACCAGGCAGCCTAAGGAGAAACCAGAGAAATGCATCACATACAAAGGAGGCAGCAGTGCTGTCTCCATAAATCGCAGCCCGTGGGCCTTTTAATGTGTCAGCGTAACCCGCCGTTAACCATATTTAATTGCTATCTACAGTAAGTTCCGTAGATCATTACCATAGCAGTCATTTTTCAAAGATCCTCGTTAGCACAGGACTAGCGAACACAATAAAAGACGTGACAGGACATGGATAGAGAAATGCGGTGGAGACAGAGCTCGCGCAAGGCAGCCAGCTCGCAGAGGAAACCCCCTCTATTTCCTGGTTCCCTCACACCCTGAGGTGGTGTCCACAGTGCCTGACTAGAGCGGAAAAGGGCTGACGACACCGAAGTCCACACGTGAAGTGCCTGAAAATAGCACCTTCCTACAAACACTTAGGCTGGCAATCCATCCATTTGGCAGGTATATATGTACTGTGAGCCCACCTGGAACCAGATGCTCTGCTAGGACACTGAGATTCAAGGTCAAGGGAGGCAGGGTCCCCATGGACCTTGCAGCTAGGGACAGAGCTAATAGCAGGAGACAGTCCAGTCCAACTCACTTGCTTTCTTTCAGTGACTTTATTTTCCATTTTGTTGTTACTTTTTTTTTCAAGTCTCGTGTTGGAATTTGGATTATGCTACTTTATTTTTTCCTGTAAGATGCTTTTCGGATAATCAAAGGCCCATTCTAACCCCTCCATGACCTGCAGCTCCTTAGAGGTGAATTCTCCTTTTATGGAGTCTGCTCCTCCTCACCATGATGAGTCTCCACAGGAGCTGTTGGCTCACCTTCCTTAGGAGTCATTCTCCCATGGAGTCTCAGCAATGCCTCGAGTTCTGCAGGCATCTTCAGTGGGGCAATGATTTTTGTGCTGGGCTCAAGGCCTTCGGGTTGGAGTCTGTTCCAGACCAGCTTTTACCTTAAATTCCTGCTCAGATTTTCCCAACAGCACAGGCAGTGCCACATTTGGGGTCCTGACTCTACTGTGTGACTCCTGTTTCACCCCAGGCCCAGGCCCAGCATGAGCTTTTGAGATGCATTCCTTGCTACAGAAGGCTAAGCCCTGCTGGTTTCTATTCAGAGACACAGGGACTCCACCCTGGCTCCTGGCTTTAGAAAGCTGCTCATCCTAACGTTCATTCTACACAACATCTGCAGGCCCCAGACACCCCCAGGCAGACGTTAGGTTCTCAGCCCCTGAGATGCAGCTCTCGTCGCAACAGCTCATAAGATTCTGTCCTCTGGCATGAGAAAATGTAATTTTTTGTGCTTTTAAAGTATGCCTATGTGATCTTTTAAATGATCTTTTCTTGATGCTATGAGCATTCGGTTAATGGGTTCAAATGTAATGCATCTTTTAAAATGTGCCATACATGACCCAGTATTTCTCTGCGTTTGGAGTGTGGAGCTGCAGGTGAAAGGGTGTGTTCCACATTTGCCCCCCACCCCATCCTCATCACACAAATTCACCCTCTACCTTAAAAGAGAGAACCTGGACCTTCGACAGGAAACAAGCCGGACAGTCACGGGGCCAAACTCAAATCAAATGTAAATATTTAACTTCCTACTGTTAAAAGCAGAGTGGGCCGGCAGTCACTCCCAAAGGAAAAGGTACAATAGTGTGTCGGGAGCACTGGCCTTACGGCTTCTTGGACCTTGGCTAAGACCAAGTGAAGACCACTGGCTTTGGGCTCCGATACCCCAGGAGAGTCCTAGTTTCAGGCCCACGTGTTGTGTGACCCTTGACCCCTCATTCAGTTCTCATGCACTTCAGTCTCCTAAGCCATGCGAAAGGGACATAGGATATCTCCAGAGAGCAGAGGCGAAGGCTGGAATGTTTATGTAAAGCAGCTGCACTATATCTGGCACTTAGCATGGGCAAATAAAAGTGGCTTAGCTTCTCCTTCATGGGAACAAAGACTAGAATGGTTTGTATTCTGGCTTTCCTGAAACCGTGCTGCTGAGCAGGGCCCAATCTCTAGTTCAGCTCACTTCAGAAAGCCAAAGGCAGAAACCTGCAGGACCAGAGAAGGAGCTTGGCCACACAGCCCCTTCCTCCTGATGCCGCATGGCTGGTCATCGTGGTCACAGCCTGCCTGAGCCGGTGGAACAGAACTTGGTTGGACTTTTGAAGACAGCCTTACAGAAAGATCACCCGGTAAAGGGGCAAATGCGCGTGTTTTGTAATTAGATCAGTTGGGTTTCCTAATCAGCCAAGCTGTTTATGCTGTGGCCTTGGCAACAGGCTGCCCTTCTTTTTACAGAGGGGATGGCGATGCCTGGTCCCAGAGGAGCGCTGTGAGCTCCCTGGCATGGATTACAGTGCTTAGCGCAAAGCGCTGTTAAATGGGAGTCTCTCTTCTAAAACCACGTTTCAAAAAGCAGTCATTCATTCCAAGCAAGGCTCTCAGTTTAGGTGAATCAAGTAATCATAATTTCTCTAGAACTTCTTTTCCTACTGTGAAAGTTTAATTTTTGTCTGTTTTATTTTATTGAGACAGACCCTCACTCTGTCACTCAGGCTAGAGTGCAGTGGCACTATCTTGGCTCACTGCAGCCTCTGCCTCCCAGGTTCAACAGATTCTTCTGTCTCAGCCTCCCAAGTATCTGGGACTACAGGCACCTGCCACCATGCCCGGCTAATTTTTGTATTTTTAGTAGAGACAGGGTTTCACCATATTGGTTAGGCTACTCTTGAACTCCTGACTTTGTGATTCACCCACCTCAGCCTCCCAAAGTGCTGGGATTATAGGCGTGAGCCACCACGCCTGGCTTGTCTTTGTTTTTTATTGATACATATTAGATGTGCATATTTTGGGAGTATATATAATTCAGCACATTCACATAATCAGATCAGGGTAATTGGGATATCTGTCACCTTAAATATTGATCTTTTATTGATGCTAGGAGCATTAGGTCAATGGGTAGAAATGTCAAGTTCGAGAAAAATAAGAAGACCTGGTCTTCAGTACATCATGGTGGTTACAGTTAACGTGAACTGGTTGTACATTTCTAAATTGCTACGAGAGAATACTTTCAACACCTTTTCTGTTTGCTTACTTTGTTCTGAATTCTAATAAACTGATATATCAGCCCCTGCAGTAGCCAAAATAATGTCTTCCCCAAAACTCACTTCAGGAATGTGACCACGATGGTTGTGATCTGCAGAACCTGCTCTTGGTGTTTGCAAAAGAAAAGCTGTTAGGCGCGCCACAATTCCTTCTCCTCGCAGGTGAGTCAGTCCTAGAGGACAGAATAGCTTGGGAGCTCTAGTGAACTCCTTCCACCAGCTCAGCCTTGACTCAGAGTCCAGTTCACAGCTCACAAGCTCCACCGCCGAGATAAAACTCTTCAAATGCTCATTTTTTTCTTAAAGACAGAGTTTCGCTCCTATTGACTAGGCTGGCATGCAGTGGCACAATCTCAGCTCACTGCAACCTCTGCCTCCCTGGTTCAAGCAATTCTCCTGCATCAGCCTCCCTGGTAGCTGGGATTACAGGCATCCACCACCACACCTGGCTAATTTTTTTGTATTTTTAGTAAAGACAGTATTTCACCATGGTGGCCAGGCTGGTCTTGAACATCTGACCTCAGGTGATCTGCCCATCTTGGCCTCCCAAAGTGCTGAGATTACAGGCGTGAATCACTGCATCCAGCCTAATGCTCAGGTTTTTATTTCTTGTATATGTCAAGTGAGGACAATAAGAATTTCTTCGAAGTGTTAGAAGCTAATGCATGTAAAGCATTTATAAGAATTTTTGGCACCCAGCAGATGCTCAGAACTTTAAACTCATAATATTAGCATTGCTACAAAAATAACATTGATAAAAACCAACAACATTTATATTGTGAGAAAGTCATAATAATATACATCAAAAAATACTAATAATATACAATGGCTTTCCCATATGCCATTTGTATGGCCAGAAAGCCAGACACAGCTCCTGGCCTCCTCCTGCTATTCAGACGACATTGCTTAGATGCAAACTTAACTGAAAGAACCACTTAACAGGTTTGTCACCCTAAGCAAACGCTAGTGTTGAAGAAATGTTCTCAGGTGATTTAAAACACAGTCCAGAATACCTGGTTATGGTTTTTCAAATGTTTGCAATACAAGGCCTGCCTCTGTGCTGAGCTCCCAGAGAGAACGTTTATAATAGACGCAGTTTTTCCTATTAGCAATGGAACATATGCATTTGCAGGCCGACTGGCAGGCTCTATTATTGGAGGCAAAATCTCGTAAACAAAACGTAAATGTAAAGGAGTGTTTGTACCAGCTGCAAATGGGCTACTGGTTTGATGCCACAGGGTAAGTTGTTAGCAGGTGACGTCAGACTATGGATTAGTTAGGGTGACATTGTTAACCGAGAAACAGGGGAGATCTTGGCCTTTGAAGGCTAGACTCCTTCCTCTATAGAGCTGTTTTCTCCCCAAAATCAAAACCTTGCCCCGGACCGAGTCTGGATCTCTGAGGATAGGACCTGGCCATGTGTGTTTTACACAAAGAATTCAAATCTGGACTCCAGGACCCAATTTTGTACATGGGAGTTAGTGTCAGAGAGATAAAGGAGCTTGCCAGCAGTCACCCATCTCATTAGTGTCACCGCAAGAAGTGGAACCTATGGGCTTTTGGCCCCTGGTCTGCAGCAGTTTCTGTAACACTAGTGCATATGAAACCCAGGAAGTGGGTCCTTGGAGGTGGGCAGCCCAGCAAGACCAGGCCTTTGGGAGCACGCGGATGCCAGCCAGGAAGAAACGCCCATGGTGGCCTCTGTGTCTCAGTTTTAGGAGGGGAACCCCACCGCCAGATGGTTCAGGTAATGGTGGCTGCATGGGAGTGTGGTGGTGGCTGGGGAAGACGGAGGTCATTCCCTCACGAGACCTGCTAAGGAGAGCAGCTGACACAACCCTGCCGCTGTTTTTGACTCTTTTTTGATGGATTGAGGATAAGGGGATGTAACTGCAGCCACCAGTGTGGAGATTCCCTGGATTCTTAAAGTCACAATTTATTAAGGACATAAAGGGGTCTTCATGTATTCTAATGCCCCAATTTCACAGGAGAAGAGGCAGTCCCAGGGAAGGCAGGTGGCTTGTTCAGTTTCAATCAGCCAGCGGCTGGCAGAGTTGAAACCAGAACTCAAGTATTAGGGCTCCAGTCCTGTCGCTCATCCATCCCACTAAATAATTATAATAGCATGTGCTCGTGTGGCTGGGCATGTGCTCATGTGGTGGCCGGGCATGTGCTTATGTGGCCGGACATGTGCTCATGTGGCCGGGCATGCCTGTAATCACTGCCGTAGATAGGGACGGATGATACCCACTGTCCCTAAAGCGTGCAGCCCTATTGTCTCCTTCCTGCAGGGCCACCAGGGTCAGAACCATCTGCGTCTGTGCTCACATGCAGAGTACTGGGTCTGCCCCAGAGGTACCGACTCCGAAACTCTGAAGCAAGTGATAGCTGGGTACTCCAATGTCAGAGAAACCTCAAGATAAAGTTCTGGGATATTGTGCAACTCTGTTGAAGAACAGAAGATATACAAGAAAGATTGACCTAAATGTGGCATCAGTTATTTCGTTGAAGAATCATCAATTGAGTGCGTACCGGTTTATAGTGTCCACTGACCACTATGCTGGAAACAGAAGTCCACAAGCCAACCACATTCCAGCTGTGAAGAAATGCATCTGGACAGCCATGGAAGGCCCTGGCTGCCTGGTACCCGGGCCGGGGTGTGTGCCAGGGCAAGAAGGGAATGGGTGTCAGAGAAGAACAACTCTTGATGGTGCCCAGGAAGGGCAGCTGCTCCTCAGAAGCAGTGCTCATGGAGCCACGTTGCCATGGATACAAACAGTGTCTGGTTACTGACAGGAACACGATTGTTAGGATGGTTCTGAAATGTTTTTGTCCCAAAGGTGGAGACCTGACCAGACCAAATGACTCTTGGCTGAGGTGGCTAACCCTCTACTCATATGGTGTCTTAGGGCAGCAGTGCAACCTCAAAAGACATTAAATAAGACCAAACTATGGAGACAGTAAAACGATCAGGGGTTGTCAGGGGTTGAGGGGGCAGGGGGATGAGGGAATAAGTATCAGTGGAGCACAGAGGACTTCAGGGTAGTGAAACTCGTCTCTGTGACACTACAGTGGAGGAGCCATGTCATGATACATTTGTCCAGACGCCTGGAATGTTCAAGAGCAAGAGTGCACCCTGGTGTCAACGAGGAACTTGTTGTGATGGGGACGTGCCAGTGTGGGACACCACTTATAAAAGGTGTGCCACTCTGGGAAGGAACGCTGACAACGAAGGAGGCAGGGCGTGTTTGTCGGAAGGACAGGAAGAATATGGAAAATCTCTGCACCTCCTGCTCAGTTTTGCTCTGAACCTAAAACTGCACTCAAAAGCTTCTTTTTTTTTTTTTTTTTCCTGACCGCTCTGTCACCGAGGCTGGAGAGCAGTGGTGCAATCACGGCTTACTCAATCTCAGCCTTCTAGGCTCAATGGATCCTCCTACTTCAGCCTCCCGGGTAGCTGGGACTACAGGCACGCACCACCACACCTGGATACTTTTTAAAATTTTTTAGAGACAGGGTTGTCTCTAAGCTGGTCTCGAAATCTTGGCCTCAAATGATCCTCCCACTTCGGCCCCCAAGTGTTGAGTTTATAGGCATGACCCATGGTGCCTGACCTTAAAAAGTCTTTCAATAAAATAAAGATTTCTGAACTGTTTTTTTAAATATGTTGTCTCACAGTGCATAAAAGTTATATTATCAAAAGTCAGCTTTTGGTGAACGAAGGCTGCCGGATTGATTAGAAATTAGGAGAAGGGGTTAGGCCTTTGAGTTTCTCACTGCATCTGATAAACTCAGAGAAACTGCCACCTCTCTCTAAGCCTCCCATCACCTGCATTAGGAAGGAGATACGTGGGCTGCTAAAAACCCTCTTCAAGCTCTGATGTTTCAGGACAAGGATAATTGCTTATTAGAAACAACAACAAACCAAGCAGAATCTCACGGACTACAAAAGCAAAGCAGCACAGCTTCCGAAAAGCCATAGAGACGTACTTTTTGGAACATAACAGCCGAGCACACGCAACAGCTCAAGGTCCGTAACTCAGCATATGTAAAGTTCGTAAATTAATGTAATAGGAGGCAGGGTAACATCTGTTCTGTAGTACCCAGCACTGGGGATTTGGATATTTGAGAAGAGGCTCTGCACATAGTAAAGTCAGCCTAGGAACATGTGAGCTGTATTTACAGTGAAAAGGTCTGCATCTCTAACTATACACATCTGCTCCCAGACAGCTGAGACGGGGGCCGCAGACTCCACCGAAGGGGAAAGCCCCTCCCGGAGAAGCGGCTTGCTAACACATCAGAATGGAGCCATCTGCCCTTCCCACTGTGTGCGCTCCACCAGCCACTTATTCGTGCTTACCAGCCGGCAGCCTACACTGGCCCTGGCATGTGCCTGTCCCCAGTGGGCAAGGCCATGACAAAGCCACTGCTGATCACCATTAGTGGTCAAGTCCCATGGTGGTTATTTGAAGAATGTTTGCTTAATTTTATATCGAAGTAGTACTTTCTTCTCCCTCTGGGAAAAAACAAACAGATAGTATCTTGGAGCAATGAAGAACATAATCAAGTTTATATATGGGCCACAAAGAAACTGAATAGTTACCTCCTACTTAAAAGAGTATCCTGAGCCACTGTGAAGTGGTCCTTTTATCCTGTGGTCTGCAGTTGAAATGGCAGCATTACCAGAGAAGAGCTGTAAAAACATGCATGCTGAGTTGCTGCTGCATCCTGATTGCCCAAGAGAGGGAAGGAGGAGGAGATGAGAAGGGTTGAATCGGCTCTCTGACATGCCAAAGAGATGAAGGGGTCTCCCCCAAAGCTCTGAGGGCTTTTAAGAATTGGATGTCCGCTGGTATTTCAAAATAGTGCTGGGTATCCGTAATTCCCAAGGCAATTCACAGGGGTTCAGAGTTGAAATCTCTGCTCTCGGATGTCACAGATGAGCCTTCTCAGCAGGTTTGACAAACACCTTCACAGCCTCAAAATGGAGCAGCCACCATGACAAGTGATAGGATTCATCAGCCGCTAAAGGAAAAAGCTAAGTTTTGAGGCTGAGGACCAAACTGGTTAAAAATATGGTCACTCTCAGAGTCAGTAAGAGAGAAATATGGAAAAAGAAAACTTGTTGAATACAGAGCGCAAATCAGTAGACATAACATGGAAGAATGCAGGCTGCCAGGTAATCCTAAGGTAGAGGTAGACTCATCTGCAAGTGGCTTCCTCCAGCCTGACACCTGAAAAAGTGTTGCTTTCTCCCGTTTACTCTTTCTCCTGTTTATTGAAAGGGAAGAAAAGAAGAAAAACAAAATGTTAGTAGTTGACTATGTGTCAACACTATTTTGGACATTTCCCTAAATTATATAATTTAATATTCACAACTCTCTCGGATGAGTAGATATTAATATAGTTATTTGCATTTTACCAATAAATGCTAGTAAAATGTAAATTACGAAATACCTCCAGAGATAATATGTGGCTTGCTCAAAGACAAAACAGCTAAGAGACAGCAAACCCAAGCTTTAAGCAGGTTCTATCTGAAAGCCTTTTGTCTTTTCCCTAAGGTACACTCAATTGATGTTTGAGTCTCCCATTTATCTTGTTTCATGAAAGAACGGTCTAAGTCCGTGGCTTCTTCCCTATCCAAGAGGGAAATGAACAGTCATGAGACCAAGATCCCCTGGGATCTTCCAGAAGGTAAGCCAAAGCTCTGTCTATTCCTAGCTCCATTGCTGCCAGATCCCATAGATCGTGGGATGGGAGTTCTGTCTCTGAGCTCCACCCATTTAAATCTTACCAGATTAAAGTTCTCACTCCAATAAACTCATCTCTATGACCTTTCCTTTTGAAAATTGATTTTATTTTTTAAGAACAGTTTTATATTTTAAAAATATAGAGAAGGAGCTCCCCATTATGGAAAACTAGTAAGCAAGAGATCCCCAGTCGTTCACATTCCCACCAAGGCCTCTTGCAATCCTAGCCATGGGTGAGCCCCTTGGCCCTTGTGGACCCTTATTCTGGTATAGAGAGCTGCCTGCCGTCTATGTGATGGCATTGTCTCAGGGAGAGAGTTTGCACTGGGTGCCAAACAGCCCCAACGTCCAAGTAACTGTAACGTGATGCCATTCAGAGAAGCTCAGTCCATACAAGACTAAATCCCGCCCTGAGGACCAACAGCCCCTGACCTTTCACATACCTGGAGCCCCACTGACATTCCCCTGCAATCACCCACAGGGCTGCAGCATTGCAATGCTGGCTGGACAGAGTGGTGCGGCTGGGCCAACAGCACTCTAACCCACACAGCATCCTACACTCTGGAAAATGGGTGGTGCAGCGCAGCAGGAGGCTGCCTTATAAACGAAGGAAGGGTGTTATCCCCAAAGTTTGAGAGCTGCCTGCCATAGACCACTGCCACTGACAGCAGCCCAATCTCCTCCAATGGCAGGGTGGTCACCTACCTGAATGTGACTTTAGGGGACTCGGATACCAGCCCAGCCACCAGCCAGCCACGACAGGCATCTGTGCAAGCCATGTGGGGGCTATAAGTTGGCCCACCACCACCACTGGCACTACCAATGCCATGCACACCACCCAGGGGCCCAAGGAATAGCACCCACAATCCACCAGTGGTACCGCTGGTGCCCAAGGACCAGACTTCCTGGAGTCCCTGTCCCCAGGAAAGTCTTGGCCCAGCCTCCAATACCAACTGCCACCTAAGCCACTGAGGAATTCACAAACACCACTGATGTTGATTACAGTTAAAGAATTCATGCAGAGACCACACTTCTGCACCCGCCCAGACTAAAAGTGAAAGCACCCTGCCCAATGCACACTGTAGATATATCTTTATAAAAAATATTTTCTTTTGAAAGATTCTCATCCAATCTGTAACATTGCACAAAATGGCTGGTATATTAGATGTGCAGATACCAACATAAAGACACAAAAACTAAAAAGCAGACTGGGTGCAGTGGCACATGCCTGTAATCCCAGCTACTTGGGAGGCTGAGGCAGGAGAATCATTTGAACCAGGGAGGCAGAGGTTATAGTGAACCGAGATCACACCATTGCACTCCAACCTGGTCAACCCCATTTCAGGAAAAAAAAAAAGAAAGAAAGGCAAGAAAGCATAACACCTCCAAAGAAACACAACAGTTCTCCAGTAACAAATCCCAAAGAAAAGGAAGAAAAGGAAATTTATGGAATGCCTACAAAAATCAAAGTAATGATATCACAAAATCAGTAAAATAAAGAGAACATGGATAAACACTACAAACAAGTTGGAAAGAAAATTATAACTTGAATGAAAAGCTCAGCAGAGGCAGAAATCATTTTAAAAATACATGCACAAATAAATCCTGGAATGAAGAATTTCATGAATGAAAAAATTTAAAATACAGTCAAGAGCATCAAGCACAATATACTGCATCAAGCAGAAGAAATTTCTGAACTTGAAGGCAGTCTTGAAATAATTCCATCAGACAAAAAATAAAAATAAAAAATAGTAAAGAATGAAAAGAGCATACAAGATATATGAGGCACCACAAAGTGGTCAAATATTTAAATTTTGGGTGTTTCAGAATGATAAGAAATGGGTAAAGGCATAGAGAACTTATGCAAAAAAAAAAAAAAAAAAGGTGAAGCTATATTTTAAAAGTGAAAGGGGGCCAGGAATGATGGCTCACGCCTGTAAGTCCAGGACTCTTGGAAGCCTAGGCGGGTGGATCACAAGGTCAGGAGTTCAAGACCAGCCTGGCCAAAGTGGTGAAACCCTGTCTCTACTAAAAACTACAAAAAATTAGCCAGGCATGGTGGTGGGCACCTGTAATCCCAGCTACTCAGGAGGCTCAGGCAGGAGAATTGCTTGAACCCAGGAGATGGAGACTGCAGTGAGCTGACATGGTGACAATATACTCCAGTCTGAGTAACAGAGTGAGACTCCAACTCAAAAAAAAAAAGAAAGAAAGGGAAATAAAGTTGATTCTAAACAAGCAAAAAGAGATAATTTATCCCCACTAGACCAACCCTGCAAGAAATGCTTAGGAAGTCCTACATCTGGAAGCAAATACTCAATATCTGCCATTAGGATTTGGCTGTGTCCTCCTCAATAATCCATCTCATCTTGAATTGTGGCTCCCATAATTCCCATGTGTTGAGGGAAGGACTCAGTGGGAGAAAATTAAATCATGGGGGCAGTTTCTCCCATTCTGTTTTTGTGTAGTAAGTCTCACCAGATATGATGATTTTATAAGGGGTTTCCCCTTTCACTTGGCTCTCATTCTCTCTTGCCTGCTGACATGTAATACATACCTCTTGTCTTCTGTCAGGATTGTGAGGCCTCCTCAACTATGTAGACCTGTGAGTCCATTAAACTGATTTTTCTTTATTAATTGCCCAGTCTTGAGTATGTCTTTATCAGCAGTGTGAGAACAGACTAACACAATAATTTGATACTGGGAGTGGGGTGCTGCTGTAAAAATACCCAAACATGTGGAAGAGATTTTGGAACTGTGTAACAGTCCGAGGTGAGTACAGTTTGGAGGACTCAGAAGAAGACAGGGAAATGTGAGAAAGCTTGGAACTTCCTAGAGACTTATTGAATGGCTTTAACTAAAATGCTGATAGTGATATGGACAATGAAATCTGGGCAGAGGTGGACTCACATGGAGATGAGGAACTTCTTGGGAACTGATGTAAAGGTGACTCTTCTTATGTTTTAGCAAAGAGATTAGTTGCATTTTGCCCCTGCCCTAAGATCTGTGAAACTTTGAACTTGAGGGAGATGATTTAGGGTACCTGACAGAAGAAATTTCTAAGCAGCAAAGCATTCAAGAGGTGACTTGGGTGTTGTTAAAAGGATTCGGTTTTAGAAAGAAAGCAGAGCATAGAAGTTTGGAATATTTGCAGCTTGATGACGCCATGGAAAAGAAAAACCAATTATCTGAAAAGATATTCAAGCCTGGTATAGAAATTTGTACAAATAAGGAGGAGCCAAAAGTTAATCACCAATACAATGGGGAAAATGGCTCCAAGGCATGTCAGTGACATCTGTGGCAGCCCGTCCCATCCAGGCCAAGGGGCCCATGCTCTGTGCAGTCTAAGGGCTTAATGCCCTGCATCCCAGCTGCTCCAGCCATGGCTAAAAGGTGCCAAGGTACAGCTTGGGCTGTGGCTCCAGAGGGTACAAGCCCCAAGCCTTGGCAGCTTCCGCATAGTGTTGAGCCTGTGAGTGCACAGAAGTCAAGAGCTGAGGTTCGGAGACGTCCACTAAGATTTCAGAGGATGTGTAGAAATGCCTAGATACCCAGGAAGAAGTTTGCTGCAGGGGCGGGGCCCTCTTGGAGAACCTCTGCTAGGGCAGTACAGAAGGGAAATGTGGGGTTGGAGCCCCCACAGAGTCCCAGCTAGAACTCTGCCTGGTGGAGTTGTGAGAAGAGGGCCACCATCTCCCAGACCCCAGAATGGTAGATCCACTGACAGCTTGCACCATGCACCTGGAAAAGTTACAGACACTCAATATTGGCCTGTGAAAGTAGCCAGGAGGGAGACTGTACCCTGAAAAGCCACAGGGGCAGGGCTGCCCAAGACCATGGAAACCCGCCTTTTGCATCAAAATGACCTGGATATAAGATACAGAGTCAAAGGAGGCCATTCCGGAGCTTTAAAGATTTGACAGCTTTGATGGATTTTGGACTTGCATGGGGCCTTTGCCTCCTTCGTTTGGCCAATTTCTCCCAATTAGAATGGGAGCAATTATCCAATGAATGTCATTCCATTGTATCTAGGAAGTAACTAACTTACTTTTGATTTTACGGGCTCATAAGCAGAAGGGACTTGATTTGTCTCAGATGAGACTTTGGACTATGGCCTTTTGAGTTGATGCTGAAATGAGTTCAGATTCTGGAAGACTATTGGGAAAGTATGATTGGTTTTGAAATGTGAGGACATGAAATTTGGGAGGGGCAAGGAGCAGAATGATATGGTGGCTTGGCTGTGTCCACATCCATATCTCATATTAAATTGCAGCTCCCATAGTCCCCTCATGTTGTGGGAGGGACCCGGGGTAAGATAATTGAATCATAAGGGTTGATTTCCCACTACTGTTCTCATGGTAGTGAATAAATCTCACAATATCTGATAATTTTATAAGGTGTTTCTGCTTTTACTTGCCTCTCATTCTTTCTCGCCTTCCACAGTGATTGTTAGGCCTCCCCAGCCATGTGGAACTGTGAGTCCATTAAACCTCTTTTTCTTTATTCTCTTTATAATTTATCCAGTTTCAGATATTTCTTTATTATCAGCATCAGAACAAACTAACACATCTGCCATCATGAAAACATACAAAAATATAAACTCACTGGTAGAGCACATACACAAATAAGAAAGTCAAACATTATCACTACAAAAGAATACTAAATTATAAAAGTAAACAATAAAAATGGAAGAAAGAAGAAAAAGAATACAACACAATGGGAAAAAATTAACAAAATAACAGAAGCAAGACCTCACCAACTAATAAGCAATATTGAATGTAACAGTTTAAATTCTAAAGTTAAAGGAGTGGCTGGAGAGCATGATAAGAAAAGACCCGGCTGTAAGCTGCCTACAATAAACCCAACTTCATCCGCAGAGATGCACATAGACTAAAGGTGAGGGATGGGAAAAATGTTCTACACAAACACAAACTGAAAGTGTGCAGAAGAAGCAACACTTACTCCAGACAAAGCAGTCTTTAAGTCCAAAGCATAACAAGAGACAAAGTAGGTCACAATGTAACGATAAATGCATCGATTTGGCAAGAGCATCCAGCAATTACAAATGTGTATTTCAGCATTTATAGTGTATGCCCAACACTGGAGTACCCAGACATATAAAGCACTTGTTATTATGATAGAGCTACAAAGGGAGAGAGAGAGACCTTAAAACAATAATAAATAGTGATTTTCATAGCCACTTTCAGCGTTGGACAGATCATTTAGACAGAAAATCAGCAAAGAAATATCAGACTTAATTTGCACTATAGACAAAATGAACCTAACAGCCATTTGTAGAACACTTTATCCAACAATTGCAGAATATATATTATTCTCATTAGCATGTGGAAAATTCTACAGGATAGATCACATGATAGGTAAAACAGCAAATCTCAACAGATTTTTAGAGATCAAAGTCATATCAAGTATCTTCTCAGGGCTCTGCACAGTGGCTCCTGACTGCAATCCCAGCATTTTAGAAGGCCTACAGTGGCAGATGGCTTTGAGTTCAGGAGTTTGAGACCAACCTGGGCAACACAGTAAAATTTCATCTCTGTGGAAATACAAAAATTAGCTGGACATGGTGGCACACACCTGCAATCCCAGATACTCACGGGGTGTCAGTGGGGAGGGCTGAGCAGGAGAATCACTTGAACCTGGGAAGGGAGAGGTTGCAGTGAGCTGTGATCACAACAATGCACTCTAGCCTGGGTGACAGAATGAGACCCTGTTTCAAAAAAGTATATTCTCAGACTACAATGGAATAAAACTAGAAATCAATAGCAAGGAGATCTTGGGAAACTGAACAAATGTGTAGAAATTAAACAAGATTCTCTTGAGTGACCATTGACTCAGAAAAATTAACAAAACAGTAAAAATATTATACAAACAAATAAAAACTGAAACACGATTTACCAAAATCCATGGGATATAAAAAAGGTAGGGCTAAAAGGCAAGTTTATAGCAATAAATGCCTACATCAAAATGGTGGAAAGATTTCATTACATCATAGCCTAACCATGTACCTCAAGGAACTAAGAAAGCATGAACAAATTGAACGCAAAATTAGTAGAAGGAAAGAAATGATAAAAATCAGAGAATAATGAAATGAATAGAGAGTTAAAAAGAAAACAAAAGCAAATCATTAATAAAATAAAGAGTTGGTTTTCTGAAAGATAAGTAAAACCAGAAACTGCAAGCTAATTGAACAAAGGAATAAAGAGAAAAAGTCAAATAAATAAAATAAGAAACAAAAAAGACACATTTACACTGATTCTACAGAAATACAAAGAATCATTAGAAACTATTATGAACAAGCACATGCTAAAAATTTGGAAAACTTAGGGGAAATGGATAAATGCATACATATAATCTGTCAAAATTGAACCAAAAAGAAATAGAGAGCTTGAACATTCTAATATATTGAATCAGTATATTCGTTTGTTTTCATACTGCTGATAAAGACATTCCCAAGACTGGGCAGATTCACAAAGAAAAGAGTTTTAATGGAGAACTCACAGATCCACATGGCTTGGGAAGCCTCACAATCATGGTGGAAGGCAAGGAGGAGCAAGTCACATCTTACGTGGATGGTGGCAGGCAGAGAGAGAGTTTGTGCAGGGAAACTCCACCCAAAAACCCATCAGATCTCGTGAGACTTATTCACTATCACAAGAACAGCATGGGAAAGACCTGCCCCCATGATTCAATTATCAACCATTGGGTGCCCCCTACAACACATGGGAATTAGGGGAGCTACAGATGAGATTTGGATGAGGACATAGAGTCAAACCATATCAACTAGCAATGAAAAGTCCTCAACAAAGAAAGGTAGAGGACCACATAGATTTTCTGCTGAATTCTACAAAACTTATAAAGAAGAACTAAAACTGGTTCTTCTCACACTATTTCAAAAAATTAAGAATAAGGGAATTCTTCATAACTCATTCTATGAGGTCAGTATTACTGTGATACCAAAACGAGACAGGGGCATAACCAAAAACAGAAAGCTATACACCAATATCCTTCAATACAGACACAACAAAGTCCTAGCAAACTAAATCCAACAGCATGTCAAAAAGAAAATATGCCGCACACAAATCGATAAATGTGATACATCACATCAACACAATAAAGGACCAAAAAAAATGATTATCTTAATAGATGCCGCAAAAGCCTTTGATAAAATGTAACATCTCCCTTGATAAAAACTCTCAACAAATTGGTCATAAAAGGAACAGAACATAATAAAGGTCATGTACAAAAAACCCACAGCTGACATTATACTGAATAAAGAAAAGTTGACTCCGCTAAGAACCGGAACAAGACGATGATGCCCACTCTCACCACTCCTAGTCAGTGCAGTGATTGAAGTCCTAAGCAAAGAAATCAGGCAAGAGAAAGAAGTAAAAGGCATCTAAATTTGAAAAGAGGAAGTCAAATTGTCCTTCTGTGAAGATGAGAGAAACTCCCAACTGAGATCCGTTAAATGATATCAAGTGGGAAGAGCCCCCTTTTCCAGAACCAAGGGACAAGTGGGAAGTGTGCTGCAGCCACAAATACAGGGGCTGGGCACCCCAGCTTTGCAAGCAGACCGGAAGAGGCGTGGCCTGAAAGTCATAGTTTCTGTCTTGGCAGAGAAGCCTTATGGCCTAGGGCGGGTTTGAGTTCTGAGCATAGACTGCCTGGAGTCTAGCTAGCTGCTGCTATTGGAACACCTTGAATGTAAGACCTCTTTGCTAGGTGTGTGGGAGCTAGGTAGGGCTTACTGCCACCTACTTCTCCCCATTTTCTGTGTGGACTCTTCTGTACAGCAGAGACAATGCTCTCCTACCTGGAGCATTACCCCAGTGGCCAAAAAATTGCCATCTGATTCCCACTGGGGCTGCTGCTTGTACCTTCATGTAGAGGGTCAGAATGCAGGCATGCCTGACCCACCCCCGACCTGGTTTTACTTTTCCGTCCACACTGGTAGCATAACACAAAGCACAGAAACTTTGGGGAAATCTATGGCCCCACTCATTTCCTGAAGCATCAGAGTACCTCCCCTGGGCAACATAATAAGGCAAGCACAAACCCCACCGCTATCACTGCAGCTGGCGCCCTTTTGTAAGTCCCACCTCCTGGCTGGAAACTGACACAGTCCATTATAGTATCTGCAGGCAAAATGACTCAGCATCCAGGAAGAAAAAATCTGGTGTGTATCCTCAGCTATCACCGTTGCCTGAACCACTCTGGCTAATAAGGAGGCCTTGAGTCTGTCCATGTACCCAGTTTCTTACTCCTACAGCCGGCATTTGAGAGAGCCAAGACACTAAGACGATTTATAACCAAGGAATCGCTCAGAGTTTATGTCACTCCCCTGCCACCCTTCCCAGAGCTGGGGCTTGCACCTCCTGCCAGGAGACTTGAGGACAGGTCACATCACTGGATCCTTTACTGACATACCCCAGCACCAGCCTGGAGTGCAGCAAACCCACTATGGGAATAGACCCAGAGAAGCAGCAGGGTTCACAGTAGCCTGGCCCTCAGGGACTCCTCCTCCTATGGAAAGGGGAGTGCACCACATCAAGGGAGAACCCTGTGGGACAAAAAATGATCAGACAGCAGGGCTTGATTCCTAGAACTTTCCATTTGTGGGAAGTTTCTTTTAGCAAAGTCGAAGGGGTGGTGCTGGGCTCAGAGAGGAAAGTGTGAAGCGCTGTCCCACCAGTCAGGCAGCACTGATGCTCATGAAGGATATTAGAGAAGGGGACTTCTTCTCCCCCTCATATATCACTTCAATCATCGCTGGGGCTTCTCCCATGAGAGCTCAGTGTGGGTGTACCTGTATAATCAGCCTTTCTGGAACACTGCAGGGTGACTGCTTCTCCACAAGAAAAGTGCTCTCCAGGTTCAGGCTTACACAACAGTTAGAGTCACAATCCTTTTCCAAATGAAAAATCAGCATTCCTGCAGATGAAAGGAGATGGATGTCTGATCTGAATTGCTGGAACACTGGGTTAGGAGTGTGACTGGGAGGTGGATTGCTTTCCTTCTGGCCTGGCAGAGGAGCTGAGGTGGCTCCCTCCCACCCCCTGAAAAGACCTCAGTGCATTTCATTGAGAGCTCCCTCAGCTGCTTCTGTCAGGATTGGGACCTCTGCCCATCACTGGGTATTGCATTTACCCACCTGTTTTAGCCACAGCTGGTGTTTACTCTTGGACAGCTCTCCTACAGGTCTGAAGCCTAAGCTGTTCAACCTGACAAATAAACTACTAGGCAAAAAATAAATAAATAAAAAAAGTGTACACCACTGGGGAACAAGATTATCTTCAAGAGACCTCTGTCATTTAAACCCCACAGGAGACAGTGAACCTGTTCACGCAGTGAGCACATTGCTGCCATGACCAGCAACTGAGAAAACCATTGTACAAAGACCCTTTACGACCAAGAAACTCATACAGAAACTTTACCACTGGAAGCACCAAGAGCCAAATTAGGCTATGGTAAACTAAAAACACTAAAGTCACACTCTCAAGGGAGACAAGGAAACTAAAAATATATACTGTTGAATAAAAAATAACTTTTAAAATAATTAGAAAAAAGTTTGCCCAAATCAGAAGGAATCAGAAAATAATTTTGCCAATATGACAAAACAAGATACTGTAATACCTCCAAAAGATCACACCAGCTCTCCAGCAATTGATCCAAACCAAGATTAAATACCGGATAAAGAATTCAAAAGATTTATTATTAAGCTACTCAAGGAGATACAAGAGAAAGATGAAAAGAGACACACAGAAAAATAAAAAACCAATTCAGGACATGAATGAAATATTTTCTAAAGAGATAGATATTTTAAAGAAAAACCAATCAGATCTCCAGGAAATGAAAGACACATTTAGGGAATTACAAAATGCAATAGAAAGTCTGAACAATAAACTAGACCAAGTAGAAGAGAGAATTTCAGAGCTCAAAGTCAAAGCTTTCAAATTAGCCCAATCAAATAAAAATAAACAAACAATTAAAAGAATTGAACAATGGCTCTAAGAAACACAGATTTATGTAAAACAGCCAAATCTAGGAATCATTAGTGCTCCTGAGTGAGAAGAGAAAGCAAAAATTTGGAAAAACATGTAGGAGTAGCTATTTTCATAAAATTTCCTTTAAAGCAACAATAGTAAAAAGAAAACCTGATATGGTTTGGCTCTGTATCCCCACACAAATCTCATGTCTAACTGTAATCCTCAATGTTGGAGGAGGGACCTGGTTGGAGATGACTGGATCACGTGGGTGAAGTTCTTGCTGTTCTCATGATAGTGAGTGAATTCTCACTACATCTGGCTGTTTAAAAGTGTAGCACTACCCCCTTCTCCCTCTCTCTCCTGATCCTCTATATGAAGACGTGCCTGCTTCCCCTTTGCCTTCCACCATGATTGTAAGCTGCCTAAGGTCGCCCAGCCACGCTTTCTGTACAGTCTGTGGAACTGTGAGTTAATTAAACATCTTTTTTTCATAAATTACTCAGTTTCAGGTAATTGTTTACAGCAATGTGAGAACGAACTAATACAAAAGACAAAGGCTTTGTAATAATAAGGGCTTAATAGAACACGAAAATATTATAATCCTAAATATATGTGCATCTAACTCTGATGTTTCCAGATCTATTGAACAATTTCTATTAGACCCAAGAAAAGAGAACAACAGAACACTGTAATAGTGGGGAGCTTCAACACTTCAGTAATCGCACTGGCAGGTCATCAAGACAGAAAGTCAAAAAAAGAAATGTGGGACTTAAACCTCAATCTAGACCAAAATGACCTAATAGATATTTGCAGACTGTTCTACCCCAGAATTGCAGAATGTATATTCTTCCCATCAGCACATGGAACATTCTCCAAGACCATATGATAGGCCACAGAAGTATTTAAAAATGTTCAAATATCAAAATTATTTAAAAAGGGAGTGCACCAGAACAAGGGAGAATCCTGTGATACAGGGTTCCCATGGAACACTCTCCAAGACAGATCACATAAGAGGCCACAGAATTATTCCTAAATTTTTAAATATCAAAATTATGTTAGGCATCTTCTTAGCACACCGTGGAATCAAGATAGAAATCTACTCCAAAAGTAACTCCTAAAAGTATACAAATACATGGAAAACAAACAATCTGCTCCAGAATGATTTTTGGGCTAATAACGAAATCAAGATGAAAATGTAAACTTCTCAAAACAAATGACAAGTGTCGTAAATGATCAATCTCTTTGGTGTACAGCAAAAGCAGCGCTGAAAGGAAAGCTTTAGTGCCGAATACCTACATCAGAATGTCTGAAAAACCAAAAGTCGGCAAGCTAATGTCAACCTCAAGAACTAGAGAAACATGAACAAACAAAACCCAAAGCTAGCAGAAGAAAATACCTAACAAAGCCAGAGAACAACTAAATTGAAACAAAAAATGTAAATATAAAGCATAAATGAAACAGTTGGTTTTTTGAAGTGATAAACCAATCAATGCGCCACTGGCTACATTAACCATGAAAAGAAGAGGGAAGATTCAAATAAGCTCAATTAGAAATGAAAATGAAGACATTACAACTGATACCACAGAAATACAAAACATCATTCGAGGCTGCTATGAAGACCTCTATGCACATAAACTAGACAATCTAAAGAAAATAGATAAATTCTTGGAAAGACACAACCCTCTTAGCTTCGATCAGGAAGATGCAAAAATCCCGAACAGCGAGTAATAAGTAGTGAGGTTAAATCAGTAATAAAAAATGCCAACAATAAAGACCAGGGCCAGATGAATTCCAGCCAAATTCTACCAGACATTCAAGTAAGAACTGGTACCAATCCTAATACAACTATTCCAAAAGACTGACAAAGCGGGAACTGATTCTAATTCCTTCTGTGAGGCCAGTATCACCCTAACACCAAAACTAGAAAAGCACATAATAAAAAAGAAAACTACAGGCCAATATCCATGATGAACACAGATGCAAAAATCTTCAACAAACAGAAAACGTATTACACTATTATCAATTGAGTTTAATCCCAGGGATGCAAGGACGGTTTACCATATGAAAATCAGTAAATTTAATTCACCAAAAAAACAGAATTAAAAACAAAAGGAAATGATCATCTCAATCAACACAGAAAAAGCATTCAGTAAAATCCATTGTATCATGTGATAAAAATGCTTAATAAACTAGGCAGGCATAGAAGGAACATATGTCAAAACAATAAAAGCTGTATATGACAAACCCACGACCAATGTCATGCTGAATAGAAAAAACGGTGAAAGCATTCCCCCTAAGAACTAGAACAAAACAAGAATGCCCACCTTCACCTCTTCTATTTAACATAGTACTGGAAGTCTTAGAGCAATGAAGCAAGAGAAAGAAATGAAGGGAATCCAAATTAGAAAGGAGAAAATTAAACAATGTTTGCCAGTTATATGATTTATATCTAGAAAACATTAAAGACTCTCCAAAAAGACTCCTAGATTTGATAAACAAATTCAATAAATTCACACGTTACAATATCAATAACACTGCTATACATCAACAATGAACAAGCAGAGAATCAAATAAAGAACTCAATTATTTTTATAATAGCTGCAGTAAAATAAAATACCTAGGAATATACTTAACCAAGGAGGTGAAAGGTCTCTACAAGAAGAACTATAAACACTACTAAAAGAAGTAATAGATGGCACAAACAAATAGAAATGCTTGTGGATTAAAATAATCAGTGTCATAGAAATGGCTATTCTGATATGGTGTGGCTGTGTATCCACCCAGAATCTCATTTTTAATTGTAATCCTCATAATCCCCATGTGTCAAGTGCTAGGCCATGGGAGTGGTTTCCCCCGTGCTATTCTGGTGAGAGGGAGTGAGTCTCATGAGACCTAATGGTTTTATAAGTGTCTGGCATTTCCCCTGCTTGTATTCACTGTCTCTCCTACCACTTTGTAAATAAGATGCCTGCTTCTTCTTTGGTTTGTGCCGTGATTGAAAGTTTCCTGAGGCCTCTCCAGCCAAGAGGAACTGTGAGTCAATTATACATTTTTCCTTTTTAAATTACCCAGTCTCGGATGTTTCTTCATACCAATGTGAGAACAGACATACAGTAAATTGGTACCGAGTGAGGCATTGCTATAAGATACCTGAGTATGTGGAAGTGACTTGGATAATGGGTCAAACGTTGGAACAATTCAGAGGGCTTAGGAGAAGATAGAAAAACGTGGGAAATATTGAACTTCCTAGAGACTTGTTGAATGGCTTTGACCAAAATGTTGATGGTGATATGGACAGTGAAGTCCCAGCTGAGTAGTCTCAGGTGGGGACGAGGAACTTGTTGGAAACTGAAGTAAAAGTCAACTCTGCTATGCTTTAGCAAAGAGATTGGAGGCATTTGCCCTATCCTAGAGATCAGTGAAACACTGAACTTGAGAGAGATAATTTAGGGTATCTGGCTGAAGAAATTTCTCAGTGGCAAGGCACCCAAAAGGAAGCAGAGCATAAAAGTTTGGAAAATTTTGAGCTTGACAATGCAATAGAAAAGAAAATTCTATTTTCTGTGGAGAAATTCACACTAGCTACAGAAATTTTCATAAGTGATGCCAAGACAATGGGTAAAATATCTCCAGGGCATGACAGAGACCTTCATGGTAGGCCCTCTCATCATAGGCCCAGAGGCCTAGGAGGAAAACATAGTTTCATGGGCTGGGTCCAGGGTCTTTCTGCTCAATCTATCCTCAGGATATAGTGCCCTGCATCCTAGCCATGGCTAAAAGGGGCTAATGTACAAATCAGGCTGTTGCTTCAGAGGGTTCAAGCTCCAAGCTTCAGCAGCTTACATGTGGTGTTGAGCCTGCTGGGGCACAGAAGTCAAGAATTGCAGTTGGGAACCTCTGTTTAGATTTCAAAGGATGTGTGGAAATGCCTGGATGTCCATGAAGAAGTTTGCTGCAGGGGATGGAGCCCTCATGGAGGACCTCTGCTTGGGTAATGCAGAAGGGAAAAGTGCAGTCAGAGCCCCCATACTGAGCCCCCACTGGTGCACTGCCTAGTGGAGCTGTGAGAAGAAGGCTACCATTCGCCAGACTCCACAACGGTATAACCACCAACAGCTTGCATCATGCACCTAGAAAAGCCATAGACACTCATTGTCAGCCTGTGACAGCAGCCAGGAGTGGTGCTGTACCCTAGAAAGTCATAGGGGTATAGCTGCTCAGGGCTATAGGAGCCCATCTCTTGCAGCAGCCTGAGCTGCACGTGACACATTGAGTCAAAGGAGGTCATTTTGGAGCTTAAAGGTTTAATGACTCCCCTACTGGATTTTGGACTTGCATGGGGCCAGCAACTCCTTTGTTTTGGCCATTTTTTTCCATTTGGAACAATTGTATTTACCCAATGCCTGTAACCCCATTGTATATAGGAAGTAACCAACTTGCTTTCAATTTTACAGACTCATAGACAAAAGGGACTTCCTTTGTCTCAGATGAGACTTTGGACTTGGACTTTTGGATTAATGCTGGAATGAGCTAAGACTTAGGGGGACTGTTGAAAAGGCATGATTGTGTTTTGAAACGTGAGGACCTAATTCCAAGTTTCCTGAGGCCCCTCCAGTCATGTGTAACTGTGAGTCAATTAAATTTCTTTTCTTTATAAATTTCCCAGTCAGAGGTATTTGTTCATAGCAGTGTGAGAATGAACTAATACCCACACTGTCTAAAGTAATATACAAATTCAAATCAGGGATGAAAAGCCAGGTTGATCTCACCTGGAATTTGCCCATAAGAGTTGGCCTCTGCCTGGGATTCACAAGACAAAGTCAAACTTTTGATTGAGAATACAATTCCTATTAACATGCCAACATCATTTTTAACAGAATTAGAAAAAAAATTAAATTCACATGGAACCAAACAAAGAGCCTGAATAGACAAAGCAATCGTAAGCAAAAAGAAAAAATCTGGAGACTTCACATCACCTGACTTCAAATTATGTCACAAGGCTATAGCAATGAAAGTAGCATGGTACTGGTATAAAATAGATACACAGGCTACTGCAACAGGTTAGGAAACCCAAAAATAAAGCCAAATACTCTCAAACAACTGATATTCAACAAAGCATACAAAAACATAAATTAGAGAACGAACACCCTGTTCAATAAATGGTGCTGAGAAAACTCATCACAGGTAGAAAATGAAACCCGGCTTTCAGGGTCTTAATCATAAATTCTTTACTTTGGACAATGTCCAAAAGAGTTTTTTCTAGATTTTCTTCTATAATTTCTATGGTTCCAGGTCTTAGATTTAAGTCTTTGATCCATCTTGAGAGGAGACTCAGAAGAGGGGGTGTGAGTAATAAAAATACCACATATTGAGTACAATGTACACTACTTGGGTGATGGGTACACTAAAAGTTCAGACTTCACAACTATATAATTCATCCATGAAGCCAAAAACCACTTGTACCCCCAAAACTATTGAAATGTGTGTGTGTGTGTGCATTTTAAAGAGAAAATCCAAAAGACTTTATCAAAAACTCTTAGAACTACTAAACCCCAAATTCAGTAGAGCTACTACAAAATCAACGTAAAAAACCCAGTAGTAATATTTCTACATATGAATAATAACCTAGCTACAAAGCAATTCTATCTACAACAAATACAAAAAAATTAATTCATAAAATACATAAGAATAAATTTAATTAAAAATGTAAAATATCTCTACGGCAAACACCACAAAAAAGTGATAAAAAAAATGACAATGCAAACAAACAGCAAGCCATCACATGCTCATGGATCAGAAGAATTTTCATTTTTGAAATGATCATATCACTCAAAGCAATCTAAAGATTTAACTGCAATCCCTATCAAAGTACCAAAGACATGCGTCATGCAATAGAAAAATTGGAACAATCCTAAAATTTATATGGAAAGACCCCAAGTAGCCAAAGCAATCTGGAGCAAAAATGACAAAGCTGGAGGCATCACACTATCAGACTTTAAAATATACTACAAAACTATATCAAGAAAAACAGCATGGTGTTGGTATAAAATAAAAGACACATAGACCAATGGAAAACAATAGAATACACAGAAATAAATCCATGTATTTACAGACAATGGATTTTTAACGAAGGCACCAAGAACATTAGAGAAAAGACAGTCTCTTCAATAAATGATGCTGGGAAAACTGAATATACATATGCAGAATTAGCAAATTAAATCCTTGTATTTTACCATATATGAAAATAAATTTGAAATGAATAAAAAATGTAAGCTTACTACCTGAAACTATAAAGCTACTAGAAGAAAAATAGTAAAAATGCTTTGGTAATGGGTAGAGAGCAAATATTTCATGCCTATGACTTCAAAGCACAAACAAACAAAAGAGACATATGCGAATACACTAAATTAAAAAGCTTTTGCACACCAAAGGAAACAATCAACAGAGTGTAGAGACTACCTGCAGAACGGGAGGAAATATTCACAGACTATTCAGCTGACAAGGCACCAATATCCAAAATGTACAAGGAACTCAAACAACTCACATCAAGAAACAGGTAATCCCATTTAAAAGTGGGAAAAGGATCCGTATAGACATTCCTCAAAAGAAATCAGACAAATGGCCAACGGATATAATTTTTAAATGTTCAACATCACTAATTATCAGGGAAATGCAAATTAAAACCACAAGCAAATATAATCTCAATCCATATAGCATGGTTGTTATTAAAAAGACAAAAGTAACAATGCTGGTAACGGTGTGGAGAAAAGGAAACTCTTACAAATGAGTGATGTAAATGTAAATTAGTACAGTCATGAAAAAAATAGTATTGGAGATTCTAAAAAAGAAAACAAAACGGAGATATCATACAGTTCAGCAATCCCACTACTGAGTACTTTTCCAAAGGCAAGACAATAAGTATCAAGGAATACTGCACCCCATGTTCATTTCAGCACTATTCACAACAGTCAAGATATGGAATCACTCTAAGTGTCCATCAATGGATGAATGGATAAAGAAAATGTGGTGTATACATACACAATGGAATTCTATTCAGCCATACAGAATAAGGAAGTCCTGTCATTCGCAACAACATGGATGAACTGGAGGTCATTATTTTAAGTGGAATAAGCCAGGCATAGAAAGACAAATATCACGTGCTGTTATTTACATGTAGAAACCAAAAAAGTGGAACTCACAGAGATAGAGGGCAGAATGATTCTTATCATAGAGAGGGGATGAAGAGAGGTAGCTCGATGAATACAAACATACGGTTAGACAGAAGGAGTAAGTTCTGTGGCACAGAGAGTGACTACAGTTAATGATAACTTACTGTACATCTTAAAATAGCTAGAAGATTAGATTTAAATGTTTTCCACACAGATAAGTATTAGAGGTGATAAGTAGTCTAAACGTGGCAATTTGATCATCATTGTGGTGTGCATGTAACAAAATGTCACATGTGCTTCATAAATATGTATAACGAGTTCATGTTAATAAAATAATAGATTCCACAGTACAGAATTCAGTGTTGCTCTTTCTCCCCTCAGCACCATTTCCCCTATTCACATATTACTTCAGCTTGTTTTATTTGTTACACTTGATAGACCAATGCTGACACGTTATCACGGATTAAAGTTCACAGTTTATACGAGGGTGCACTGCTTGTGTTTTACAGTATTATGGTTTCGACAGATGTGTGATGACATGTGTCCGCCATTGTAGTGTCATACAGAGCAGTTTCACTGCCCTAAAAACCCTCTGTGTTCCACCTATTCATTCTTCCCTCCCCCAGTGCCTGGCGACCACTCATCTTTTTACCGTCTCCATAGTTTTGCCTTTTCCAGAATGTCAGAGTCAGACCGTACTGTAGCCTGTTAGGCTGGCTTCTTTCACTTACTAACTTACATTTAGAATTTCTCTACGTATTTTTGTGCCTCATGAGCTCATTTCCTTTTAAGCTTCCCTTTTTCTGCATAGGAAGAACTGGCTCTCTTTTCCCTAGCCCGCATGGTGTTTCTCATAGCCGTCTACTACTGAGGAGAGGAGCCTGATCTGGTAAGTATTTGAATAAATGTGCCTTTCTAAATATTTAAATACTCGTGCTCACTGTCTTCTTCATAAAGCCTAGTACCCTGCAATAGTAAGTGGTTCACAGACACACAAAAAAAGACTTTTGAAAATCTAAGTAATAAGAGAGCATGGGTAGAAACTTTGGAGGCTCTGACTGAGATGAGTGGGAAGATAAGAAAGGAAGACGTAATGTTTGCTGTAGACCCCAGAATGCAGACGTGCTGTGCCTGGGCTTCCAGCTGATCATCAAAACACCTCCTGACCGAGGTGATGGTCATAGTCTCCTGCTTCCTGATGAGGCTCAGAGTTCAGATCACGAGGAGGGTAGCACATGGCTTGTACATGGTGGAACTGGCTTGTCCACTGAACACTGCCTTCCTTCCAGTGAACACTGAACACTGCCTGCTTTCCCGCATTGGTGGTCACCCCTGGGGCACTTCTTGAGATTGTAACTATGGGAGGTGAGAACATTGCCCCCATTTACATCATAGCAACTGCCATTTCTATGTGACTCCTATATGCCAGGAGGTGTACAAATATTTCTGATTTCTTACAAGCCATTCCACAACCATTTATTGAGCATCTACAGAAACCCATCAAACTAGGAATTGGTGTCTTTATTTTAATTATTTAGATGGAAAAATCAAAACTTCAAAAAGTTAAAAGACTGGCGAGATGAAACATATCCAGATGTAAAAGAAGGGAACAGAGGCCGTATCCATCAGCCCTTAAAACACACCCCCTCCTCCTGGTATCACATGCTCCCCAACAGGGCCCAAAGCACCGCTCTTTGTTTCTGGGTTGAGGCTGCCTCACAATTCCCAATCCAGTCCTATAGGAAGACAGTCAGTCTCCAGGAAACCAGTTTACCTCAGTCACTGGGGCTGCATCCAGGTGAGACGTAGTTCCTGCCCCACCTGCTAAGAGCCCTATGACCCCAGACACATCACCTGTTGGCAATGGCCGACAGATAAACTCCCTACCTGAGCTTTCAATCCATGGTTTACTCACTTATCCATTCAACAGGTATCTACTTTCTGCTTATGGTGTGTCACATATTGTTCTAGGCACTGGAGATTTCGCAGTGCATGAAACAGACACACATGCCTGTGCTCAGGAAGCTTAGAGTCTAAAAAAGGGAAACAGGCTATAAACAAATAAAAAGCAAAGCATACTGCAAGTTAGGAAATAATAAGGGGTATAGATGCAAATAAAAAGGAAGATGGGATGGAGGATGCATGGAGAAACCCAGAAGGATGGATGGAGAAACCCAGGAGTTATGGTTTTCAACAAGGTAGTCAGGAGGGCTTAATGATACAGTGACACTGAGCAGAGTCCCAGAGGACCTGGGAGAGGGGCAGTACAGGTATCTATGGGAACAGCATTTCTTGTGGAAGAAATAGCAAGTGCAAAGGTCCTGTGGCAGGGGAGTGCTGGGTGTGCAGGGAAAATGAGACGTTAGCAAGAAACCACAAGTTCTGGCAGAGCAAAGGCAGGGGTCTCAAATGAACTGCAACTAAAAAATAAGTGTTCAATGTCAGAGGGCTTTTGGTGTTGTTGTTTTTCATCACAGAGGTCTCGTGAGAAGAGGTTCCCTTGTGCCAGATGTGGTAAAGAGTAAATGAGGGGAATTGCTACACAGGTATGCTTCTTTGTCGGGAAGTATCTCTGATTTCTGTGGTCATAGGTGGAGCACACAGATGAATAAAGCACAGTCCCTCCCCGAAAAATCTCCTTGCTTAATGGAGAAGGGGTCCAGTGAGATCATCATCGTGGCCTGAAATTACCAGTACTAGAGCATCAGCCTGGAAGCAGGTAGTGGAGGAGCCTGTGGAGGATGCGGTCAGGCTGGGCTTGCACTGCTCTCTGGAGTTCATGCCTGAGGCGTGAGTAGTCTCCTATGCACCCAACTGGAGAAAGGTAGTTTTGCCTTCTTCTCTGTTTTCTAAGGGCTTGCTGGTGGTTCTACTGGCTCTGGCTGGAAAACTGCAGGCAAAGTGCCCATTAACCTGGAGCCCAGGGCCTCCTGTGTGTGCAGCTCCCCAAAAGGACTCCCTCAGATTATGTTCCTCCTCTCCCTGTGTGTCTGAGAATGACATACACCTGCTAGCCTGAGTCAGCTAGGACTACCTAACCCACCTGTCACCGCTCATTCCTTCTTCTCAGCTCCATCCCTGGAAAGCAGGATTTTCTTGTAGACTGAAGGAACAATTCCACGATCATCAGAGCGGTCTGCGCTCTTAGAGGCTGCACCAGGGAGATCTCTTGGCAATCCTGGCCCTGGTGGACGGAATGAGACAATGCTTGTCCATGGAATGGGGATAAGTTTGCATCCTGGGATTGTAAGTGTGGCTTAGCAATGGAGGGCTCTTAAGAAGAACCGGACCCATTCAAGGGTAAAGTCATCAGCACCCAATACTCCATGACAGCCAAGTCCCCAAACCAGTAGAAAAATTGGATCTGGAATTGTTACTGGACCTCGTTGTTATGAAAACGCTGTTACTAAATCTCTACCCCATCAGCTGGGGAGAGAGAAGAAGGAAGGAGACTTGATACTTAGGGAGAACCTGCTGGATACCAGCCCACGTGGTTCAGACATTACAGATACTGTCTCATGAAACTTCACCACAACCTTCTGAGCTAAGTTTCCTTGAAAGGAAAACCTGAATCTGGGGATGATCAGGACCTTTCCAAGGCTCCGATCCCCCCGAGCCTCTTCCCCCTGTTTGGTGGTAGCTCCCAGGACACAAGTGAGACTCTGTGATGACTCCCAGTGCCCACCCTGCAGTTCTATGCAGGGGGCTGCAGACAGTTCTTCCGGAAGCCAGGCCACACCCGAACAGGGGCACACAGGCATGGTGAATGCATAACGAGTTTCCAGATTTCCCGAGCAGCGTCCACAGCTGTTTTGTTCTGTGCCATACACTCAGTGCCTGTCACAGATTGTGGTGATCCAGTACACCAATCTGTATTAGAGTCTACGTACAATAATTTGAATAATGAAAGCATACCGAATGAGAAACACAGTCAGTGTCCTGTGTCTGTGTTGGCCTTTAATTTCTTATCTTATATCTCATGTATTTAACTATTGGGCACTGTCTTAATTAGGGATTATTAGCGTAATGCCAAGTTGAAATATTTGGAATGATAAATGTTTATGTGTGTCTTAGGTGGATCTTACTCCTGTTTAATGTGTGTGTGTGTGTGTGTGTGTGTGTGTGTGTGTGTGACATTTTAAAATCCTTTGTCTGTTCAATACTCAGTCATTGCTTAGGATCTTAGGCTATTTGAAAAACATGGATTCCAAAAAGTAATGAGCTGACATAAAATTTCCCCTCCTTTCTTTCTGCTCAGCTGTTACCCATGATCAAACTCCATCCCTCTTCCTTGGCTTCTCTAGCTCCAGATGACTTCCCCATCACCCCATCTTACCCCAAAACCTGCCTATTAAAATATATTCATTCCTTAGGTTAAGACTAAATCCCGTTTCTTCTTAGCGTCTTCCCTGATCTTCCTGCAGAAGGTGTACTTTTCTCTAAGCTCCCCTGATGGTTTTCAAATGACCGTGTTTGGTCAACGGTGCATGTCTATTATACCCCCTTGATGATAAACACTTGAGGGGAGGGTCCGTGCCTTGGTCCGCGCCATGATCCTACAACCTCTAGCAGAAGCCTTTGCCTAGTAAAATCGATGGACAGGTCTTGCCTTCAAGAAGCTGCTCATCTGTTGCAAAGCCAAGTGAAGAAGATGTGTGCAATTGAGAAAGGGTGTTGGGTGGGTTCCTGGGGCTGCCACCAGAGGGAACGCCATTAGTGCTCATTTTAAATAGAACTGGGACACTCTAGGCAGAATGGCATTTGAGTTGAGAGGTAATGAGGACAGAGGACATGTACACAAAATTAGGAATGAAAGTGTTTCTTCTAGAAGATCCTGAAGAATGACACAAGGGACTCACTAGAATCCACAGGACTCCCCATGAAGGCACCCACTCGGTTTCCTTCCCATTACTTCTGCTTCTGAGAAAATGAGCCCCAAGGAGAGTAAATACTCTGCTCACCCTACTTTGGGGAAGATAAGACAGAAAAAGCTCCAGAGAAGAAGAGAAAACTTGGAGTTGAGCCTTGACAAGCCACCGGGAATCCTCTCAGCTGAAGTGTATGATGAGAGATGACTGAAGGTCGGGCCGCGGGGAGGCTGTGGAATGTGCGGTTTGGCTACTATTACTTTATGCATTGATTCAGCAGATAGACCTTGAGTCACCTTAAGTGTTCACTATAGATATGCAAACCGTATCTGTGAGGCTGACATTGGAGAGGTGGGGTCACGCTGACACGTGGGGTGGTGCAGGGAGAGCAGGGAGGTGGAGAACAAGGGTTGGACAGGCAGGTGAGGAGCAAATGTGGAGGGCTGCTCATGACTAAGCAACTTGGATGTTGCCCTACAGGTAGGTCATGGGCAGCTAATACTGACCTGCCAATTAGAGGTTGATGTAATCCACAAGAATGCTTAGAAAAACTCTCTCCGATGTCAGTGCAGAATGAAGAAGAGTGAGAGAGAATCTCAGTTGTTCTTACCATAGGATTGGCTCCAATGGGTGGACCCAGAGCAAACAGAAGCAGACTGCAGGGGACGCAATTCAGAATGCACGTTCATCCGTCCCCCTCCCTCTACACACAAATCTTACAGCACGACTGTAGAAAACTTTTCAATTAACATCAAGTACCATCCAATATTTTTCTGCTACTTTCTCTGCCACTGTGTATGAGGGGAGAAGAGTGGAGAGAATTAAGATAGAAATAGGAAGACAAGCAAAACAACAGCATTTGCCCCAGTCTACAGTGGGTCCACCGTCGTGGGAGTTGGAAGAAATGGGGCGATTTTCCAGAGCTGCTCTGTCTACTGGCTGGGGCCGGGCACTGGGTCTCAGAAGCAAAGGAGGGATGGGTTTTGCTGGGAAAGAGCTCTCCACCTACTACAGGCAGAACTGGGCTCACATCAGTCTAGGCTAAAACAAACAGCTCCTTTTTGTGGCCCTGAATCTTGCATAAGTTACTTCCCCAGGTGCCAGGTCCCTCATCTGTTAATAGAAAAAATAAATTACGTACCTTCTAAGATTTGTGAGAATTAGAAAATCCTCGTAGAGCAAAGGCTATCTGGGAATTATAATAAGTATGACTGCTGTCATCACTATAACCACCACCACCATTACTAATCCTACAGGCCGTCTCAGCCTAGAACCCTACCAAGAACCTGGCGACCGAACCTCCCCTCCACCCCAGTAAAGCATCTCTCTTTTTAAATGGCTCCCTTCATGCCTGCTATGAAAGCATCTTCAGAATGTGCCTTGAGCAGGAAGGAAAAGAAGAATCAAGTCTCTCCACATCTCCTAAATCACTAATGTCCTGTGTCATACCAGGAATTTTTCCAGACTGTTTACCTGCCTTTCTGTCTTCCCACCTCACAGTCAGAGAGATGAGCATAGGAGGAGGATAGGTACAGTGGTCAAGTCACTGGGAAATGGCGAGGCCAGGATGGGAGCCCAGGTCTCCTGCCTTTTGATAGTCTACACCTGAAAGTGATGCTCACCGTGCTAGGAAGAAAGATGGAGACCCAGGTGTCTGAACGGTGGTTAGAAAAGGCTCCCTGTGATTCTCACTCCTCTGTGACCTTGGTGTGCCTTGGTGACTGGAACTCCATGGCACGGAGATTTCAGGTCTAGGGTCCACGCATCCACCTACAGAAAATACCAGACTAAGCCATTCCACTACTTTAAAGACCCAGAGAAAGTCCTTGGACACAAGGGATCTCTCCCAAGCCCAGCCCGTGGGGCCATCCTGGGTGCTTGTCTGAGACATTTTTGAGACATGCTTGGCCTTCCCTTCTTTCCCAGGTGGACAGCAACTGGGCAGGATTACTTCAGAAATAAAGAAGCTGTGTGCTAACCGACTGTCCATCCATAATCTCCGTGAGGTTATAATATTCACAGGTAGATCGCCGCCTAAACGCTGAGCCAGAAGAAATGAGAAAAGGACCCTCAAATGGAGTGACCATGTGAATCTCCTCTGCATGAAATACCGTGCAACGACTGAGGATGGACGGGGTCCTGCTCAGCGCATACGCGTGCGAGTCAGCAGACCTCACTTCGAATCTGGGCTCCGTCTCTTACTAACTCTGTGGCCTTGGGCCTGCTGCTTAGTCTCACTTGCCCAGAGTGTCACTGTGTACTGAGAATAATAGAAGTGTCTGAGTGCAAAACCACTCTGAGAATTAAAGGGCTGGCATGTGCAGGTGAATCAGGGCAGCGCTTTGCACACCGACATGTTCGAAAGTGCCTGTTAGTATTATTTCATCCATTAAAGAATCAAATCCATGAATTAGAGCAATTGAATTTAATCTGAATTTTGGACTGAGTATTTAGAAAAATTAAATCAGAAAAAAGTTCAGATTTAATCTCCAGATTATATTCTCAGATTGGCAAAATCATACACATTTTACGGGAAGGAAGCTGAGGCCCAAAGAAATTAAACACTTTGGCTAACACATAATATCCTTACAGCACGGCTGTTAGGTAACAAGAGCGCTCATCTCTCACTATGCCGGCTTGTCTATTACAGAAAACAAACGCCTTTAGTGGCCAAGAAAATACTTTATTTAAGAAAGATATTCTGTGAAGGACTTGAGAAAGCCAGGTGAGCTCTCCATTTTTAGCTACAATTTTACGTTTTTCAATGTTATAATTTTATGCTCGTGTAATTAAACTAACTGGTTCCTGACAAGCTAGTGTAAGGTGCTCATGCAGTTTCCGCCTGGAACCGTTTCCAAGCCTGTTTACCTGGGAAGCCATGTGTGAGTAAGGAAATCTCCAGCTTCAAGGGTGCAGGGCCGGGGCGAGTGTTCAGTGCCGCCTTCCTCCACTGGAATCCCAAATCTCCAGGTCCCCCAGGCTTAATTACAGAGTGCAGACTAATATTTCGGGGTGAGGATGGGGGTGGGCGGGGAGACTGGGGCACTGAGGGGCAGGGAGGTGGGGGGCTGGGGTTTCAGTTGGACAGATTCCCATCCCCCACCCGCGCGGCTGCAGGAGCCAGCGGTGCACCCACAGCACGGAAGACAAAGGGAGCAAAGCTTCCACCCGGAGTCCGCATTCCATCAGGAATTTGCGATGGAACTTTCACCTTCTTCAGCAAACTCTGTGTATCTGAAAGATTTAATTTTGTCCTCACCTCCTCCTGGCCAAACAGGAGGAAGAATTGGAGGGCTTATTTCAGCACAGAGCGTAAGCTGGAAAACCCTTTCTGAACCCAGCAATTGGTTTTTGTTTTGCGACCGGTGACTGCTACAAAAGGGGGACCCGCCCCCAACCCAAGCGTTCAATTAACCCTGTGTGTGACAGGCCAGGACGGAGGCCGGCTCAGGCCCCATTCAGAGGATTCTGAGGGGGGCTTTTCTGAAGGATTCTTCTTAACAAAGCTTGCCAAACTAAGTAGCTTTTCTGTTGCTGCTTGGTTCTGGCCTATTGTTACCTCTCAAGCGACCTTTTCCACTTAATTGGGGCTTTAGAATTCCACATCTATTGTATTTGGATATAAGACACGCCCTGCTTAGGAGCCGGGGAAGTTTATGAATATAAGCATTTCTGCACTGGGTGATTCCAGCGCTGTTCAGCTGTCACTCCTTTCCTTGACATAAGTTACACTGATAAAAATAATCGTCATAAAATAACCACCACCGTGATAACGACTTTCCACATATTGAGTTCCTGTGAGGTGTTGGGCACTGTAATCTGTGCTTTGTGTGTTTTGTTTCTGGTGTCACAATTAACTCTGCATGTTACAGACCAGGGCTCTACAGTTCGAGAAGAAAGAAGCCACAGTTCATACGCCCCAGTCGAGGCCGAGGGCAAATGCGGGACCACCTGTCACGGCCAGGCCGGGACGTTATTCACACACTCTGGGCTCTGCCTGGCCATCAGTTCCACTGTTTTAGCTCCCTGATCAGATTGGAAACCACAACTGAGAACAGAAAAAAGAAGAATATACAGTTAAAAATGCAAATACTTAGAAGGAACAGGTAGAAAATATAAGTGTGTGAACTAGGCCTAGTGTCAGACAACAGAGAGCAGTGAGGCCTGAGGAAAACGAGGAGGCACGCCTTCCAAAGAGATGGACATTCACATTCATTATATTTGTGTGTATATACGTATTTTTTTTTCTTTTCCATCACTAAGCCAACCTCAGAAAAAAGTTCTGTGTCTGGATTGGTGACTCAGTCTCCCAATGGAGGACTTAGGTCCTCTGTTAGTGATACTAGGCAGAAGTCACAAACTGGTAGCCTTTAAGCCACGTTCCTTCCACAGACACAGTTCTTTGCTCTGCACAGGGTTTTAAACATCCTTGTCTGAGATCCCTAGCTTTCTCCCCAGGCCCCTGTGTGTCCCCTGGTAATGACCTGCTGTCCAAGTCAGTTGGGGCACATCTCCCTGCTGCACTGAGCCTGAGGCTGGGCTCCTTGTGTCAGCTGCCTGCGTGGCTCCTTGGGTTTGCCATGTCTGTGTGAAAGGGACTGAGTTTCCAAGGATCACTTTTCTTTGCTCAGGTCTTGGGTGACAGTAGCCCTCACTTAGTCCATTACACAAATAGATGCAGGCATGGAATTCACAAACTGAGGGTGTCACACAGCCATTCATCTGGCAAAAATGGACCTGTGACCCAAGGTCATCAAAGCATCCATTTGACAAATTTTATGTATGCGCGCACACACACACACACACACACACATACACACACACACACAGAGGCACCAGCCATGGGGAGCAGAAGATGTTGCTTATGACATCCTATTTGCACTAATGGCCAAGAACATGCAGATTTTGTATTTAAAACCTAATATGAATATGTGAGTAACCAAAATTGAGACGGTTAATGCCGGCAGTCATCTTTTTAATGAAATGAAAAAGAAAAAAATAGAAAGTTGTCTTTTCTTAGAGAGCTTGTTCAGCTATCCAGAAAATTTCTTCAAGAAAGCTTAGAGAGTCCATATGTCATGGCACTCAAACTCTTGTCTAGAATGTGCGACATGAACTCCCTTACCCTTCCTGAGTCGCCTTCAGAGAACAGAATCAGGTCTTCGACTTGGAGGGGTTTCATGTATGTTCGCTACTTAATCAGGTGTTTGAACCACTCAACTGAATCTGAACATTTGATACTATTATATAAAGTGAAATATGTTGCAGTCAAAATACTTCAATTAGTTCTAGCCTTTCAACAACCTTACTAATTAGTAAACTGGCAAAAGCTACAAAATAAGAAACTAAATAACAAGAAGCTACAAAATAAGAAACTAAATAACAAGAAGATACAAAATAAGAACATATATAAATAAAATATCTTTGTATCAGTTGAAGTGAAATCTACAAAATCCTTGTTATAAATGCCATGTCCTTGGCTTTCTTTAGAACTCTAAATCTTCACTCAAATTCAGGTTGCTCTTAATTTATATATGTATATTTAACTAGCTTCCTCATTCATATTTCTAGTTCTCTCTTAAATTAGAAAAAAATATTTCCAGAGAAACATTGCTCTTATAGGAAAATACACCAATAGCAGAGGAAATAAGAGCTGACAACTGACAAAAGAATAAATAAACAAATAAAGCTTTGAAATCCGCCAAAACTGCATAGAAACTCTGAAGATACAGTAACCAGGGGCTGTTTAAAAGAGCAGAAAACTTTACTGTGGAATTCCGAAAATATCACTGTAGTACATCACAATATATGTTGTTTGCTCTTCTTAAGGAGAAAGGAAATTGTATAATAAATTTAAAGGATTTATATACAAAATGACCAAAGTATGAAAAAGTTAAGCTTGGAAGGTGAATGCTCAGCCTTCGGGGAAGCTCACATTCCCACGCTGATTTATTGTTTCCTGATGGACTCAAATGGCTGACTCTGTTTACTTTTAGTCATTAAATCACTTCTGTCAATAAAACCATGAAAACTGTGTGAGACCTGGCATGGCAGGGAAGCCAACATTCAGCTCCTCACAGCCCTGGACCAGGATGTAGAGATACAGCCTCTGTGGCCACTCTGCCTGCACCCCCATCATCTCAACAGGGAGCATGGACTTAGGTTTGCAAGCTGAGTCTGTGTTAGTCTCTTCCCCGCTTGCTCCCAGCCATTATTTCTAATCAGTTCTACCCTGCCATCCAGGGGCAAAACGTGAGTACAAAATGAATGGGAGGATAGTGGTTATCTCTTCACACGCACACTTCTGTATATACAATCCACAAGCAACAGATGACAAACTCCTCTCTTTCTACCACCTTCCAGGTAGTTGTATGGATGTTAAGTCCTGTTAGATAGAGAACGTTTTATTCAAAATCCTAGCTTGCGGGTGCAACACTGGGCTAGTTCATTTCCTCTTATCTATTCTCTGGTCCTGTGCTGCCTGCTTCATCTCTTTCTGCTGTGGAGTAACTGTCAGCTACCGGTGACAAGTGGGAACTGGAGAAGGAGAGAGAGAAAGGGAACAGGGAATGGGTGAAGGCCATCCAACAAATACGTGCTGAGCCTCTGTGCTCACTGCTGGGGAGTACCAGGTATCACCAGGCAAGGCCTAGCTTGGCCAGTACCCAGGATGGAGAGGTAGGAGTGTATGCCCCTGGCGTGGGATGCTTAGGAAAGGCTGGGATGAGGCTGGACTGAGATAAAAGGTGCCTGAGGTAGGTGCCTCTGTGCAGCATCTTCCGGGCCTGGCCTGAAGGAGAGATGGGAGGTTGGGGTCATTCCTGGTGGAAGACACTAGAGGCAAAAGCAGGAAAGTAAGAAGGGGACAGGGTAGAATTTGGCAGCAGAAGTAATTGCACTTTAGGGCAAATTTGGACAGAGATCTAATGTCACTCACAAACAGACCCCTCCCAACAGGATGAATTTGCATGACGCCATCTCCTCTGGAGGGCCGCTTGGGCAGCGTTCTCAAGCCTTTCCCTTACTCACCAAGTCTTTAGGTCCATGTGGAGGCTGGAGCTCGATCTCTGGACAGATAAGGAGACCAAGAACTGGAGGCACTTTCCTACTTTCTCAAGACCCCAGACCTTGTGGATTGCAGAACTGGAAGTCAAAACCAAGTCATCTGACCCCAAGTCCTACACCTCTTCAGGGGCCCTAAAACTCCATCACATTAGACATAGCTTGTTATCTATGTTCAAGTGCAACAAGAAAATAAGACTATGCTTCAGACAAGGAGCAGTACCCCAAGTGCCAAGGGTTGATTTCAGGGTTCTCTGGAGCCGGGGTTGGCAAACTTCCCCTACCAAGGGCCAGAGAGTTTCAGATTTGCAGGTCACGTGGTTCCTGTTGCAAATAATCAGCTCTGCCTTCGGCTGTGGCCTGAAAGCTGCCACCATCGACATCTAGACAAGTGGGTGTGGGTGTGCTCCCACAAATCTTTAGTTTTAGCTATAACATAGGTAGTGCTGGGCCTCTGCTGTGGGCAGCAGTTGGCCAGCCCTGGCTCTGGGGTTTGCTTTCCCAGGCCATGGAGCTTTCGTGTTGGGGCAGGAATCCAGAGAAAGGCTTCAGTGGGGGAGGTCCAGCTGAATGTCAGGAAAAGTCCTGTGTGGGTTTCCCAGGGAAGCACACATTTTCTTTCCCAAATGTTAGACACTTTGTGCAATGCCAGATTTTACACACCACTCAGTTTACTTTGATTCTAAAGAAGGACTTGGGACACAGGCTCTGTGGAGGACAGAGGTGGTGCCAGATGACTTAGGAAGACTTTGGACATTCTTGCCTGTAGTGGGGTGGGAACCACCAAACACAGAGAAGAATGCGGAGCCCAGACTGGGCAGGACCAAGAAGTCATTCTAGGGAAAGTGATGACACTTCAGATGTGAGGAGTATAGACATGGGTGAGCCCCTGAGGAAGGGGGTAGGCATCCAAAAACAGTCAGAGGAGAGAACTGCCACGCGCATGCAGCTCCTTATTGCACTGTGAATCTGAGGTCAGGAAATGGCAAAAAGGAGGCTTGAAAGGCAAGTGAGGGTCAGGCCACAGTGCTTCACATGCCATGCAGAGGATTCGGACTCTATCTCAGCAGCAAAGGCCACTGCAGGGCTGCACCCTGAAGCCTTCTGTAGCCACCAACCTGGAGCTTCACAGCCAGGCTGCTGAAGGGACCCTATGGAGTGACTTCCCACCAGGGCCAGGGCCAGAGCCCAGCTTTTCTACAAGTGAATGAAGGAATCATTTCTACTGTCCCGGAGGGCTCTTCTTGGACAGATCCTCTCCACTGATACAGTTATAATATCGGCTCTCCCTGGAAGCTATTCTCTTGCCTGGGTTCATGCCAGGTCTGAGTGTTCAGTGCCCAGCTACCGTGTGCCAACCTGATTAAAGAAACCTGGCCCAGGCAGCTGAGGACCATGCCAATGGGACAGCTTGGACTCCTCATCCCTTGCCCTCTTGGGGAGAAGAATGTTCTGTCCTTTGATGGCCACTGGGTCCACCCTAGGCACAGATAAGAATAATCAGAGAACAAAACAGGACTCATTTCTGGGAACATCCCAGAGCAGTTTAATCAGATCTTAGAGAAAAGGGCCTGACATCGGTTCACACTGGACGATGCCTGTGTGCACTGTGTGCAGGCAGGATTAAGTGTCACTGCCATCGACATGGCAGGCTTCCTGCCAGCAAAGTAGTCAGGCCCCAGGCCTTGCTGGAACTTCCTCGACTTGCCAGTGCCTGGCTCTGCTTGACCCAGGAGCGCTGCGTGGTGGGGCAAGACTAGAGGTTCTCTGACTTCATGGTGCATACAAGTCACATGGGTCTGGAGGTGGTGCCTGATCATCTGCATTTCCAACAAGCCTGCAGTGGATGCTGATGCTGCTGGTTCATGGCCCAGACCCCTCAGGAGCAGGACAGTGGACAGCACAAGCTTCCCAGCAGGAGTCCCTGCTTCCCAGCATACTGAGATTGGGTCTGCTCAGTCCCGGGGCTCACCCCTGCCAGTTAGCAGTAGGCTGCGTGTATCCCACAGGAATCTGCTCAATTTGTGAGTCAGAATGTGGAGGAAGTGGGAAGTTCTTGGGATCTGGAAGGTGCTTCAGGCCAAGTAGAAACCCGAGAAGGAGAAAATGGGAAGAAGGAGGACAGGAACCACTGATTCTAAATATTCACAAGAAGATGTTAGAGAAGAACATGCCTATGGGAGCTGGAGAGCCAGGAAGCCTTTCTGGAGGAGGTTCAAGCTGGTAGGTGGCCCTGAAAAGACCAACTAAATCAGATCTGAAGCCTCCTGTAGTCGCCAACTGGAGCTCCAAAGCTGGGCTGCTTTGGAGAAGGCAGAGGTGAGAATTGAGATGAGAAGGCTAGGGGCTCAAATCCTGTTCTCACGGGCTAGCCCAACTTCACTGTTTCCTTTTATATTCACTCATTTATTTATTTATTTTTATTATATATACTTTTTGAGACGCCGTCTCACTCGGTCACCCAGTCTGGAGTACAATGGCATGATCTTGGGTCACTGCAACCTCTGCCTCATGGATGGAAGTGATTGTCCTGCCTCACCCTCCCAAGTAGCTGAGACTGGAGGTGTGTGCCACCACCACGCCCGGCTAATTTTTGTGTTTTTAGTAGAGACAGGGTTTCACCACGTTGGTCAGGCTGGTCTTGATCACCTGACCTTAAATGATCCTCCCGCCTCGGCCTCCCAAAGTGCTGGGATTGCAGGCATAAGCCAGCCACGCTGCTCAGCCTCCTTCTGTATTTATTAACACGGAGCCTTCCTTCTGCAGTTACAGCTTTTGCTGCACTGCAACGATTTTGTACTTTTTATTTCTAGCGCCTACCGTTCTGCCATCGTATTTCGTGCTTATATAGGCTGTACACTGTGAGAGGCCCTTCTCTTTCTTAACATGGTGTCGTCTCTTTCTGACAAACTCCTATGCATTCCTCAAAACCCATTTTAAATCATCTTATCTCAGTACTGCTTCCTAACCATCTCCTTCGGGCAACAATAGTGATTTTCCATCTGTGTTTCTGCAGCTATCTGTACTGGAGTCCTTATGTTACAGCATGAGTAGATACGTTATTCTGTATTTGTTAAAACGCTTTTTTTTTTTTTTTTTTTTGAGATGAAGTCTGGCTCTGTTGCCAGGCTGGAGTGCAAGTGGTGCAATCTCGGTTCACTGCGACCTCCGCCTCCCAGGTTCAAATGATTCTCCTGCCTTAGCCTCCCGAGTAGCTGGGAATATAAGCGCAAGCCACTACTCTCTGATAATTTTTGTATTTTTAGTAGAAATGGGGTTTCACCATGTTGGCCAGGATGGTCTCTATCACTTAGCCTTGTGATCTGCCTGCCTCGGCCTCCCAAAGTGCTGGGATTACAGGCGTGAGCCACCGTGCCCAGCCATGAACGCACATTAAAAAAAATAATAAAAATAAAAATAAAAATGATAATAAACACTGATTTTTTCTTCTGTAATAAGGTCACATTAAAGAAGATTTTTTTTTTTGTAAAACACATGCTATAATAAATGCACAATTTGTTATTATGAGCCAATACATTCTAACAAGATTACGTATTTTAATAGCTTGCAAAAATTATCTCTACTTAATATGGACTTTAAAATGAAAGATATTGTCATAAATATATAATACTTAAAATTGTGATTATTAAAACAACCTTTTAAAGCAAACAAAATATTAATTGTCCAATTCATTTGCTAATAATACAGACGTGAAAGAATTTCTTTCATTTTTATGTGAAGGTTAGCCGAATGATTCCATGGATCCAAAAGCATATTCAGGTTAGGCAGGATGATACCATCCCTTCACATGAGCTCATTTTCTTATGAAAATATCGAGTCGCTTGTCCTGATTTTGGTTTTGCTGTTGAAAGCGATATTGGCTTTGTATGTTTCCAGTTTTAATCAGTTTCTGATTTTCTGATGGGGAATTTCACAATCTTTACATCATCGCTTTCAATTTCTTCCTTTGAAATATTTACAAAGAATTGAAGTCTATGATAGATACCCACACCCTGGAAAAAGCCAGCAACAGAGAAGGTTCACTTCATGTTGAATGTGCATACAGGAGCCCAGCACAGGCACAAGACAGCTGGCTGCATGCTGGGGTATGTGCAAATGCTTGTTCTGCACGTGGAAAGAGTTCTTAGACTCCAGTGACAGAATCGTGCAAAATGGAAGGTCAATAATGAGCGTTGCTAAGTTCAGGGGAAGAAGGGGCTTCCTGGCAGCCTAGAGCGGGCGTACAGGCAGCTTCCTAAGGAATGCAGAACTGCAAGGCCTGGAAGGAAAGCCAGGAGGGAGGCTGGGGCAGGAAGGTGGGGGAGGCGGCTCTGACTGAGGCCGCCCACGTCCAGCGCTGTATTTCCCAGTCCACTCCTGTCCCCCAGGCTCATGGCTGGGAAACCACTCCTGCGAAGGCTGATTCTGTTTTGCTCTAGGCGTGGCTAAAAGTGCTTTTTCGCTGGTGCCTTTTCAGGACACTGGAAGCCCTCAGTGCAGGGTGCATTTAGCTGCTTATTTAGGGGTCACTAACGGGGTGGCTGGAGGGGTGAGAGGAGTCGGGGAACCTGGGTCTGAAAAGTGAGGGGAGATAACAGCAGCCTCCAGCTTAAAGCCAATTCGAAACCGAGGCCCAGGAGCTCTGCAGTTACAAGTGACTGTGTCTTCTCTGCAGATGCGGGGCAGCGGCTCTAATTATTCCAGGAGCATAAACTCCATCCTTCATGGCCACCCAAATGCCACAGGCAACTGAGACCTGTGTATCCTCTCCTGAGGCTTTCTCCAGAGCTGGTGCGGGGCTACGGGCAAGAAAGATGAGCTAGGAGGAGTGGTTTTCAAACCTAGCTCCACCCCTAAGGTGCTGCAGAACCTGTGGCTCCTCTGTGAGGTGACACAGGCCCCTCCCTCACTGCGCTGATGAGAATAAGCATGCTAGAGGCAATCTGCCTGAGTGTTGGATTATTTGAATCTCAATATCTCCCACTTGTCTACTTTTCTCCCGAATGAAGTAGAAAATGAAGGAAAAACAGATCGGGTGTTAAATTTTCATATGTTTTTAAAATGTTAAGGCTTCCCTTTAATTCTCTTGTTTCGCTAAGCAGCCACCACTCACCACCCCCTCACCAGTGCCATTCAGTTCTGTTGTGGCCTGGGGACCGATCTCCAGGCAGCCCCTCCCGGCTGATTTTTCCAAGCCAGTACAAGGCAGCAGAGTGTTCCGCCTGGACCTTCAGAGTCACCTCCTCACCAGTCTCCCAGCTGCCATTCCCGGTTCCATAAAATCTGCGCTTTCAGAGAAGCCAGTGTGAGCTTCCCAAATGGAATTAGAGCCTGGCACTAGTCAGCTGCAAACCTCCCGAGAGCTTCCCAGAACACTTGGGAGGAAATACAAGCCCTTCACCCGGCCCTGCCTCTCACTGACTTCAGTCTAGACTGGCTCCACACCTCCCTTGGAGCCTCAGCCACGAGCCACACAGGCTGCCCTTCCTTCTGTTCCTCAAACAAGCCCTGCACCACCAACCACAGGACCTTTGCACCAACTCTCCTGGGCTTGAGGTGCTGTGTCACCCCACCCATCTTCTCCATCACAACCCATCCGGACCCTCACCTCTTAAGGAGCCACTTTGACAACTTCGTCTAGTCCAATGCTCTCCGGTCCTTGTCATTGCTCACCATTTGAATTCACATCCATCTCCATCTGGTCGTCTTCATTTCCATTCTTTGTCTAATTTTCTATGCCCCCTTCCGTGTCTAGTATGTGAGTGCCCTGAAAGCACAGCACCTGTTTTTTCTCTGCTTCTCCTCAGTACCTAGAACGGTGCCTGGCAGAGTAGGGGAGCAATCAATTTCTACCGAATGGACAAAAATGTGCAGGCAGAGGCCACACCTACATGTGCCCTTCACGAACAGTGTCCATTGTTCGTATATTCTCTATCTGTGCAAAATGTAGAAAAGCTCATTGCTGATACCCTCCCCACCCCATAGTAACTAACCCAACTTCTTCCTGCTACACCGGCCCTTCCCCTGAGGATACCTTCTCATCGGAGCTTCAGGTGGCCTCATTTTGGGAGAAGCATTTTACGCAGCTCAAATATGTCTCTCTTTTTTATATGATAACATTTTTTTTTTTGAGACAGAGTCTCCTTCTTGGTGCCCAGGCTGCAGTGCAATGGTGCAATCTCAGCTCACTACAAACTACGCCTCCCAGGTTCAAGCCATTCTCTTGCCTCAGCCTTCCAAGTAGCTGGGGTTACAGGTGCCCACCACTACGCCTGGCTAATTTTTGCATTTTTAGTAGATACAAGGTTTTGTCGTGTTGACCAGGCTGGTCTTGACTCCTGACCACAGGTGATCCACCTGCCTCGGCCACCCAAAATGCTGGGATTACAAGCATGAGTCACCACACCCGGCCTATCTGCCAATTCTTAAAGACACCAAAAAGAAAAAAAAAATGGTATCACTTTCTCATGTCTCACAGACATCTATATAGAGATACAGATATAGATACAGCCCTTAGATAAGTAAGTTAACTTTGGTAAATAAGGTATAGACGAGATCGTCTTAGCTCTGCTGCTAATTTTGGAATATCACCTCCTCTAGACCTCAATTTCTTCACCCCTAAAAAGAAGGATTGATACTAGGGGAGTGGCTGAACGAATTTTGATAAAATGGATATTTTGTGTTAAGGAAGGTCATTAAATAATTTTTTAAGGGGACCGACTCAAGATGGCGTGGTGAGAACAACCCAGGATTGAAGACCTCAGTGAACGTGCAGAGGGTGAGTCAGGGCCACATTTCCAGATGGATCTTTGTTGCCCACAGAATGGGGAAATTCCCAGGTATAAAAGAGACGTGGGATGCCAGTGAAGCGGTTTTGGCTGGTGCAGCCGGTGGCTGGCAGTGCAGTGCAGAGGTGCTCCACAGCACTCCACACAAAGCTCACTGGTCTGGGTGCCCTGTTGAACCGGCAAACTGAGACTTGAGAGGGCATATTGGCATATCCATCTGATTGAACGGGACTTGGACAGTGAGCCAGGGAAGGAGATTCCAGGGAAACGGCATTTGGACTAGGGTAGTGGGACAAACAAAACGGCAATCCCAAATGCTCCGGGTGGAGAGTTTCACTGCGGGCACAGCTGAACCCAGGATGGTGGGGGAGGGGCATTTGCCATTACCAAGACAACCTGCCCCTAATGAGGTACACTCCCATTGCTGACGCAGCCTGCCGCTGCCGAGGCAACCCACCACAACAGAGAGACTCCTCCGCAGGGCGTAGCCTGTGGCAGCAGGGCGGAGACCGCACAGCAGGGCGGACCTCACACCAGCAGGGCGAAGCCTCAGCAGGCAAATAGTGACCAGACTGTCCTCCAGCTGGGCAGGACAGCGCAACGGACACATAAAGAAAACCCCAACGCCCCAAGACAGAGCATCTGAGAAAAAAAGGGTTTTTTAAATGAGTTCTGTTGCAGAAGAATGAAACATAGCAGCCTAACAGCCCTGAATGAACAACAGAGCTCACAGATCAGCACTTGAGCTCCTATAAAGTACAGACTGTCTCCTCAAGCAGCTCCCTGACCCCTCTATATCCAGAAGACTGACATTTGGCAGGCATCATTCTGGGACAAAGATAGCAGAAAAAGAAACTGGTAGCATCCCTCACTTTTCCGCAGCTGCTATAGGTGCACCCCAGACAAGCAGGGCCTGGACTGGACCTCAGCAGTTGTACAGTGGAGGGGCTAGACTGGTAGAAGGAAAACCAAGTAACAGAAATACTTCATTATCAACAATCTGGACGTCCACTCAGAGACCCAATCGAAAAGTCAGCAACTACTCAGACGACAGGTGGATAAATCCACAAAGATGGGAAGAAACCAGCGCAAAAAGGAGGAAAACACCCAAAACCAGAACACTGCGACTCCTACAAAGGACCAAAACTCCTCACCAGCAAGGGAACAAAGCTGGACAGAGAAGGACTGTGACGAAATGACAGAATGAGACTTCAGAAGGTGGATAATGAGAAACTTTTGTGAGCTAAAAGAACATGTTTTAAATCAATGCAAAGAAACTAAGAACCTTGAAAAAAGATTTGAAGAAGGATTTGAGGAAATGATAACAAGAATGGATAACTTAGGAATATAAATGAATTGAAGGAGCTGAAAAACACAAGACAAGAACATCGTGAAGCATGCACAAGTTTCAACAGCCAAATTGACCAAGCAGAAGAAAGAATATCAGAAGTCGAAGATCAACTCAATGAAATAAAACGAGAAACCAAGATCAGAGAAAAAAGAGCAAAAAGGAATGAACAAAGTCTCCAAGAAATGTGGGACTATGTGAAGAGACCTAACCTACGTTTGATAGGTGTACCAGAATGTGATGAAGAGAATGAATCCAAGCTGGAAAATACTCTTCAGGATATTATCCAGGAAAATTTTCCCCACCTAGCAAGGCAGGCCAACACTCAAATGCAGGAAATACGGAGAACACCACAAAGATATTCCGCAAGAAGAGCAACCCCAAGGCACATAATCATCAGATTCACCAGGGTTAAAATGAAGGAGAAAATACTAAGGGCAGCCAGAGAGAAAGGTCGGGTCACCCACAAAGGGAAGCCTATCAGACTCACAGAAGATCTCTCAGCAGAAACTCTACAAGCCAGAAAAGAGTGGGGGCCAATATTCAACATCCTTAAAGAAAAGAACTTTCAACCCAGAATTTCATATCCAGCCAAACTGAGCTTCATAAGTGAAGGAAAAATAAAATCCTTTGTGAACAAGCAAGTACTCAGAGATTTTGTCACCACCAGGCCTGCTTTACAAGAGCTCCTGAAAGAGGCACTATACATAGAAAGGAACAACCAGTACCAACCATTCCAAAATCACACTAAATGCTAAAGAGCATCAACATAATGAAGAATCTACAACAACTAACAGGCAAAACAGCCAGCTAGCATCAAAATGGCAGTATCAAATTCACACATAACAATATTAACCCTAAATGTAAATGGACTAAATGCACCAATCAAAAGACAAAAATTGGTAAATTGGATAAAAAACCAAAACCCATCAGTGTGCTATATCCAGGAAACCCATCTCACATGCAAGGATACACAAAGGCTCAAAATAAAGGGATGGAGGAAGATTTACCAAGCAAATGGAGAGCAAAAAAAAGCAGGAGTTGCAATTCTCATCTCTGATAAAATAGACTTTAAAGCAACAAAGTTCAAAAGAGACAAAGAAGGCTATTACATAATGGTAAAAGGATCGATGCAACAAGAAGAGCTAACAATCCTAAACATATATGGACCCAATACAGGAGCACCCAGATACGTAAGGCAAGTTCTTAATGACTTACAAAGAGACTTAGACTCCCACACAATAATAGTGGGAGACTTTAACACTCCACTGTCAATACTAGAAAGATCAACCAGACAGAAAATCAACAAGGATATCCAGGTCTTGAACTCAGACCTGGAACAAGCAAACCTGATAGACATTTACAGAACTCTCCACCCCAAATACACAGAATACACATTCTTCTCAGCACCACATCACACCTACTCTAAAACGGACCACATAATTGGCAGTAAAGCACTGCTCAGCAAATGCAAAACAACTGAAATCATAACAAACAGCCTCTCAGATCATAGTGCAATCAAGTTAGAACTCAGAATTCAGAAACCAACCCAGAACCCCACAACTTCATGGAAACTGAACAACTGGCTCTTGAATGTTGACTGGATAAACAATGAAATGAAGGCAGAAATAAAGTTCTTCGAAACCAATGAGAACGAAGACACAACATGCCAGAATCTCTGGGACACATTTAAAGCAGTCTCTAGAGGAAAATATATAGCAATAAGTGCCCACATAAGAAGAGCAGAGAGATCCAAAATTGACACCCTATCATCAAAATTGAAAGAGCTACAGGAGCAAGATAAAAAAAACTCAAAACCTAGCAGAAGACAAGAAATAACTAAGATCAGAGCAGAACTGAAGGAGATAGAGGCACGAAAAACCTTCAAAAATAAATAAATCCAAGAGCTGGTTTTTTGAAAAGATCAACAAAATAGACAAACCACTATCCAGATTGATAAAAAAGAAAAGAGAACAACCAAATAGATGCAATAAAAAATGATAGAGGGGAAATCACCACAGATTCCACAGAAATTCAAACCATCATCAGAGAATATTACAAACAACTCTATGCACATAAACTAGTAAACCTGGAAGAAATGGATAAATTCCTGGACTCCTGTGTCCTCCCAAGCTTAAACCAGGAGGAAGCTGAAACTAAGAATAGACCAATAACAAGGTCAGAAGTCAAGGCAGCAATTAAGAGCCTACCACACAAAAAAAGCCCAGGTCCAGATGGGTTCACAGCCGAAATCTACCAGACACACAAAGAGGAGCTGGTACCATCCCTTCTGAAACTATTCCAAATAATCCAAAAAGAGGGAATCCTTCCCAAATCATTTTATGAGACCAACATCATCCTGATACCAAAACCAGGCAGAGACCCAACAAGAAAAGAAAACTTCAGGCCAATATCCATGATGAACATAGATGCAAAAATCTTCAATAAAATATTGGCAAACCAATTGCAACAGCAAATCAAAAAACTTATCCATCATGGTCAAGTAGGATTTATCCCGGGGATGCAAGGCTGGTTCAACATATGCAAGTCTATAAATGTAATTCACCACATAAACAGAACCAAAAACAAAAACCACATAATTACTTCAATTGACGCAGAGAATGCCTTTGACAAAATTCAACAGACCTTTATGCTAAGAACCCTCAATAAACTCAGTATCGATGGAACGTATCTCAAAGTAATAAAAGCTATTTATGACAAACCAACAGCCAATATCATACTGAATGGGCAAAAGCTAGAAGCATTCCCTTTGAAATCCGGCACTAGACAAGGATGCCCTCTGTCACCACTCCTATTCAATATAGTACTGGAAGTTCTAGCCAGAGCAATCACGCAAGAAAAAGAAATAAAGGGTATTCAAATAGGAAAGGTGGAAGCCAAATTGTCTCTATTTGCAGACGACATGATAGTATACCTAGAAGACCCCATCGCCTCAGCGCAAAAACTCCTGAAACTGATAAGCTACTTCAGCCAAGTCTCAGGATATAAAATCAATGTGCAAAAATCACAAGCATTCCTCTACACCAATAACAGACTTAAAGAAAGCCAAATCAAGAACGAACTGCCATTCACAATTGCTACAAAAAGAATAAAATACCTAGGAATACAACTCACAGGGAACATAAGGGACCTCTTCAAGGAAAACTACAAACCACTGCTCAATGAAATAAGAGAGGACACAAACAGATGGAGAAACATTCCATGTTCATGGTTAGGACGAATTAATATCGTAAAAATAGCTATACTGCCCAAAGTAATTTACAGAATCAACACTATCCCCATCAAGCTACCATCGACTTTCTTCACAGAACTGGAAAAAACCACCATGAACTTCATATGGAACCAAAAGAGAGCCCGCATAGCCAAGTCAATTCTAAGCAAAAAGAACACAGCGGGGGGCATCACACTACTGGATTTCAAACTATACTACAAAGCTACAGTAATCAAAACACCATGGTACTGGTACCAAAACAGAGTTATAGACCAATGGAACAAAACAGAGGCATCGGAGGCAACACAACATATCTACAGCCATACAGTCTTTGATAAACCTGACAAAAACAAGCAATGGGGAAAGGATTCCCTGTTTAATAAATGGTGTTGGGAAAACTGGCTAGCCATGTGCAGAAAGGAGAAACTGGACCCCTTCCTGACACCTTACACTAAAATTAACTTCAGATAGATTAAAGACTTAAACATAAGACCTGGCACCATAAAAACCCTAGAAGAAAATCTAGGCAAAACCATCCAGGACATAGGAGTAGGCAAGGACTTCATGAACAAAACACCAAAAGCATTGGCAACAAAAGCCAAAATAGACAAATGGGACCTAATGAAACTCCACAGCTTCTGCACGGCAAAAGAAACAGTCACTAGAGTGAATCGGCAACCAACAGAATGGGAAAAAATTTTTGCAGTTTACCCATCTGACAAAGGGCTGATACACAGAATTTACAAAGAACTCAAACAGATTTACAGGAAAAAACAAACAAGCCCATTCAAAATGGGCAAAGGATATGAACAGACACTTTACAAAAGAAGACATATATGAGGCCAACAATCATATGAAAAAATGCTCATCATCACTGGTCATTAGAGAGATGCAAATCAAAACCACATTGAGATACCATCTCACGCCAGTTAGAATGGCGATCATTAAAAAATCTGGAGACAACAGATACTGGAGAGGATGTGGAGAAAAAGGAACACTTCCACACTGTTGGTGGGAGTGTAAATTAGTTCCACCACTGTGGAAGACAGTGCGGCGATTCCTCAAGGCCTTATAAATAGAATTTCCATTTGACCCAGCAATCACATTACTCAGTATATATCCAAAGGACTGTAAATCGTTCTACTATAAGGACACATGTACACGAATGTTCATTTGCAGCACAGTTTACAATAGCAAAGTCCTGGAACCAACCCAAATGCCCATTGATGATAGACTGGATTGGGAAAATGTGGCACATATACACCATGGAATATTATGCAGCAATCAGAAATGATGAGTTCATGTCATTTGTAGGGACATGGATGAATCTGGAGAACGTCATTCTCAGCAAACTGACACAAGAACAGAAAATGAAATACTGCATATTCTCACTCACAGGCGGGTGATGAAAAATGAGAACATATGGACACAGGGAGGGGAGTACTAAACACTGGGGTCTATTGGGGGGAAAAGGGGAGGGTCAGTGGTGGGGGGGAGCTGGGGAGGGATAGACTGGGGAGAAATGCCAGATGTGGGTGAAGGGGAGAAAGGAAGCAAAACACACTGCCATGTGTATACCTATGCAACTGTCTTGCATGTTCTGCACATGTACCCCAAAACCTAAAATGCAATAAAAAATTAATATATATATATATATATATAATGATTTTTTTAAAAAATAAATGAGAAGGAAAAATGATTAAGGTACATTCAGGGCTCAACAATATTGACATATTTCAAATGATGTAGATAACTGTAAAAGTATTTGGGAAAATATCAAATAATTTGAAGTACATGTACATTTTAGGGGATTATGTGGGGTTTTTATTTTCATCTTTCCCTTCTTTTAGTTCTTTAAATTGTAACCAGTAAGTATATAAAATGTTCACAGCACTGCCCCTTTCTCACATTAATAACCTAAAATGAGGGAAGTCACCGAGATCATTTCTAAGTTTCCCTCTTGCTCTGCCAGTTTGGGTTGCAGCTTTACGGCAGGCGCTTCTCATATGGGGGTGGGGCAGGGCCAGGGAAGGGACTGACCCAGGCTGGGCCCCTCAGAGCACTGCATCCCCTGACGCCGGGGCTGCACTTGGGATGTGCTTGGAGCCAAACAGGGCCAAACGAAGGACCCAGGGATTGTGCATGAACTCTAGGGAAAGGATTCTTTTCATCGCTGGAGTCACTAATGAGAACTGGCAGAGTTCTCTTCGACAATTCATGGGGAGTGTTTGCTTGTCAGGAAGTAAATTCAGAAAAAAAAAAAGCAAACTTGAAAAGTAGAGAAAAAATGAACAAAAACAAACTTAGGTTTGTTGACTTTATTCAGCCCATGGGTCCAGCTGGGCCAAAGGTGAGTTTGATCTTCCTGGTCACCTGACTCAATGCGTTTCCTCTCGTGCCTAAACCAGTGTGGGGTGTTGCTCATCACCCAGACTGCCTCGTGGGCTCAGCCCGGTGTCGGTGCTGTTCCTGCTTTGCCTTTGCTGCAATCTCTGCTCAAAGAATGGTCGCGTCCAACAGGAAGAACTGTGGAGGCTCTGGTCCTCTTTGCCCTGCCGAATGGCTAATTAGAAACACTGCCTGGATGCACCCAGGCTCCACAGGGATGGTCTCCTCACTGTCTACACCAGAGGGCCTCAGACTTCCATTCTGGATAAAGTCAGGCCCTTAAAAAAATGTGCAAATTACCCAAGTCCTAAGACAACAAACTGTCACCTGGGAGCAAATCAATGCTGGAATAAATAATTTGACAATGCATCTCATTCTCATTGCTTGACCTCACTGTCTACCCCACCATTCAATCTTACTTCCATTGTGAGTCCAGGGTTCAGCCTCCACCCATCCAGCATAGCGCAAAGCAAGGCTAGTGCTATGCACCCTGGAGGAGCCGGGAGCCTTCACCTGTAAGAGTCTCTCTCCCTGCAGTGAGCCCAGAGCTCCCGTGCTCCCCAGCCCTGGAGCTGCAGCCTCCCTGAGACCCCCAGTGCTGGTGTCTGGGCTCTGGGCTTCTGCTTTCTCCTAGTTGTTGTTGCCAACCAGAGCCACAGTCTTCCTGAGGACCCGGAAATGCTTGGAAGTCTCCTGTTATCTTCCCAGGAAGTGGAAGAAGTTCTTTCTTCTTTCCCACAGGTGGACAAGTTCTCCCTTCTGTGGGCTTGGCATTGTGCTGGACTCTGGATCTCTCAGAGTGTGAAACCACCTGCCCTCAAAGAACACAGGTGGGTGTGGCAGGTGTAGATAATGGCAATAAAATCTTACGTAAGAGACACAATGCTGAGTGTTTTTCAGGGCAAGGAGAGAAACACCTTGAAGAGAAGGAGGAGGCATTTTGGAGGAAGCTGCAGCTGAGCTTAGTCTTAATGAATACAAGTCACTCAGGTCACTGGAGGGAGTACCCAGCTTAAGCAGAGGCACGCAGATGAGAAATATTGGGAAGCAAGCAGGAAAACACAAGCAATAGTTGTCATGGAAGCAATGAAGCAGGGCATCTCCCGAAATACGGCCAGAAGGGAATATACTAGCAAGAGAATGGGGATCACATTCTCCAATGTCAACGCAGTCAGGCAAAGGAGGAAGCTCGAACAGGACCCCCAAGGCAGTGAGGGAGGCAAGGAGATTTAATCAGGAAGGGAGCACACATGATCCTATTTGCCTTCTGGATGTGTCTGTTTGGTACTGAAACAAGAACATCCCCCTGACTGAGAGGGCTGTGTTGCCCCCTAACCCCAGCCCCAGCCCAGTGAATCAGTCATCCTCGAGGTGGACTCTGATTGGGGCATGACTCAGAGTCATCAGAGCCATTTGGTCATCATGACAGGGCTCTGGCCATACTGTTCCAAATATGCCTTCATCCCAGAGCCTGAGATCACTCCCTGTCTCCTCTCCAACCCTCAGACCTGTCACTGGGGTCTGACATACACAAAGCTAAGGCCACCAGTGCTGGCACCTGCTGCAGTGCCCACCGTGAGCCTAAGAGTGGCTCACAGCTGCACTGATGTCATCACACAACAAAAAACATGGCTGTAGTCATTTGACGGGGCTCTGAATGGCTGGCTGACGTCACCGAGACTAACCTGCATCTCATGGCTTTTCCAAGTTTACACCTGCATCTTGTCATCACCTTTTCTGCTCCAAAGCACCCAGCCCTTGGGTAATTTTTAGGTGTGTTGAGCACCAGGCCTTGTGCCATCAACTCAGCAAACAAAGGTAAATAGGGCACAGTTCTACCCCTAAGGAGCTCAAATCTGTCATGGCAAACACATAACCATCATTTTCAAGGGAGAACAGAAACACCACGAGGTTATGCGATGTGCCTGACACCACAGGGCTTCCTGGTGCCACTGGGACAGGTTCTGAACTAGAACCCAGCACTCCACATGCCCCGGAATATTCCATTGCCGACATTCCATGATGAGTTCACAGACACGGAAAGGAATCACCTCTGGGGACCTGCTGAATGGACTCGGGGCAGAGGCTGACACATCTGAGAGTCGGAGCTAGATTTCTCCTTGGCTGGAGCCTCTCTAAAGCTACTCCCTGATTTTAGAGGGGGCTTTATGACCCGGGGGCATGATCAGTCTAGCTCTTGCTTTTCAGAAAGGAATTAGGGAAATGCCGGAAGACTCAGCAAATCAGTCTGTCTGATAGCAGCGTCCAGCCTGGCAGACAGACTTTTTCTCACGCACACGGCAGAGACCTGTACCAGACGACCAGCCTCCGAACCCCCGAGCCTTGTCTCACCTGAGCAGGGCTCCCTTTGTCACGGTGTCAGCGGCTCCGAGCCGGGAGGTTCTGTGCTTCCAACGAGGCTCGTCTGGGAGACATCAGCACAGCTTTTAGCTTCCTTCAGTGAGGCAGTCGTCAGAGCACTGCCCGGGCTGCAGAATGAAATCTGGATTTGAGAACCCTCTGCAGGGCTGCCAGGGGTTCCTGGCACTGCTTGGCGCCACCAGCCGGTCCAGCTCCAGCCAGACTGCTGACCTGGCACTGGTGCTGCGTGATATAACTGGCTCTCACGGGGAAGCTTTAACTATCTCTTCCCCAAGCTCGGAGTCCTCCAGTCTCTCTAGGATGCATCTGTCTGTGATGCCCCTCTTCCGCTACCCCGGGCTCCTCTCTGCCAGGTTCCCAGCCATTCAGGGACTCACAGCCCTCCCCTTGCAAACATGCCAGCCAAGAATTCATCATTTTTAGCAAAGTAATCATTAATCCCAAGGCTTCTGTTTAAGTCTTTCTCTTATTATTGCAGCCAATTAAAATATATTTAAGCATGAAGATATTTATAAAGATTCTGGTGTTTTTCTATAAATACCTATCGATTTAAGTCATTTTATTAAAAAAAAATCCAGCAACTATTCCCTCATTCCTGTATAACGCGTTGTTCTCATTTAATTTATATGACTTTAAGACTCCATGTGGAAAGGATTTAGTTGACTGGGGAGACATGGATACTTAAAAAAAAAAAAAAAAAGCAACCATGTTGGAAATTAATAATGCACATTGGAATATTAATTATATTGAGGAAGCATACAAGAGACACATAAGAGCATAGAATTGGACTAAGGAGATCTGGGTTCCAGTTCCAGCAATAGCCGTAAATTAACTGGAAAGCTTTGTGCAAGTGACTTGGCGCCTAGACTTCAGTGTCTCCTGCGGCTTTCAAGCAGTTAGGCTGGCTGATTGCCAAAGTCCCTCCCAGCATCGCCATTCTCATCTGTTTTTCAAGCCAAAACACATATACCTGTGGTTTTTAGGGCCGATAGAACACAGCCGTTAGAATCACTGAAGACTCACAGACTTCTGATCCTCACGGCCCCTTCCTAGCTCTGTGACGTGGACAAATTGTCTAAACAGTAGAAGCCTCGGTGTCCCCGATTACAAGATGGAAGAATGTTTGCCGTTACATGAGCTAATATATGCAAATCCAGCTGGAACACTGCTTCATCCGTGGTTTGCACAATAAATGTTGACTCTTATTATTACTCTATTCAATGGTCCTAATTCTACCACCACTATCTTACTAACTTACTAGCTCACTGGGACTGGGTAGGCAAATCCCTTATTGTATACGTGTAGGAGTCATTGTCTTAATGTAACAGGTCCTGCTAATACTGGCAAAGATAAGTCCACGTCTCTGTGATAGAAGACAAATTCTTGCCTTAGGGGGAAAAATTATTGAACACTTATTGTATGTCAGAGTACTCCTTAGAGCATTTTTTTCCTATATTATTTACATGGTTCGGGGCACTATATAAAGTATACTCCCTTTCAATAACAATTTAAAATACTCTCAATTATAAAACAAGGTGATTCCAATTCATAAAATGTGTATGCTTTGCCCAAAACTATAGATGCAGTTACTGTTGAATCCAGGAACCAGAAAGTCTAACTCAAAGTAATTCATTACATGAATCACCCAAGCTAAAGGGGGATTCCAGTGGATTCTGCTCAGGTGATGGGCAAAATCTCCCAGATCACCGCTGAAGAACTTACTTATGTTACCAAATGTCACCTGTTCCCCGAAAACCTTTGGAACTAAAAATAAAATAAATGGGGACTTCAAACAGAAAGTAGAAACTGAAAACGACTTTATAGGAGGGCAAGAGAGATTGGTCTTTTTTTTTTTTGAGATGGAGTTTCGCTCTTGTTACCCAGGCTGGAGTGCAATGGCGCGATCTCGGCTCACCACAACCTCCGCCTCCTGGGTTCAGGCAGTTCTCCTGCCTCAGCCTCCTGAGTAGCTGGGATTACAGGCACGTGCCACCATGCCCAGCTAATTTTTTGTATCTTTAGTAGAGACGGGGTTTCACCATGTTGACCAGGATGGCCCTGATCTCTTGACCTCGTGATCCACCCACCTCAGCCTCCCAAAGTGCTGGGATTACAGGCTTGAGCCACCGTGCCTGGCCAAGATTGGTCTTTTTATCTTCAATCCCTCACCTCCAACTTTTTTTTTTTTTTGGAAGGGTCTCACTCAGTGCAGTGTGGTGTTGCAGTCATGGCTCACTGCAGCCTCAATTTCCCAGCTTAAACAATCTTCTCACCTCAACCTCCCAAGTAGCTGGGATTAGAGACACCATTGCACCTGGCTAACTTTTACATTTTTCTTTTTCAGAAACAAGATCTTCTTTTACCACCTGGGCTGATCTCAAGCTCCAGGGCTCAAGAGATTCTTCCATTTCGACCTCCCAAAGTGCTAGGATGACAGGTGTGAGCCACAGTGCCTGACCCCAGCTTTTTATTGCTGTGTGGACATTGTAAAAAGTTTTATATGAAGTATCAGTCTTCAAAATATGTATCAATATGTACATTACGTATTCCCCACACTGAGTAGTAATAGTAGAGCAGCAACAATTCCGGATGCAAATCTAAAAGGAAAACATCTCTCTTTTATCAGCCGCTTTCAGAATCACACCACTGTTCTCTACTGAGAAAGCCTAACACTCTACCGGGTAACAGAGAGGAAATGTTTACAGGGCCCAGCTCCAAGCTTTCGAAGCAGGGTGAGAAGGGTGGATTTAGAGCTGAGAGACAATAGACTGGTGAGGGGAAGAGAATATGTAGATGACAGAAGTATCCTCCCCTCCCAAGAAAAGTCAGGATTCACAGCCAGCCATGGAGGTTTTCTATTTTAATATTAAAAAGAATTTAAGCCTCCTTTTCTCCTTGAATTTATCTGTCATTCATTAAATCAAAAATGTACATTGGAATGTTAATAAGATGGCTGCAGTGCTGAACATCCGTTACAGACACGGAAGGAGGCCTTAGTGTGCGTCTTAGGTCTTTGTTTCCTGGTAAAGGGCATTGCCATTTCCTTCTAATGAGTTCCTACTAGTTCTCGGCATTATTAGATGTACATATTTCGGTCTATATTTTTTATATGATCTTGCACAAGCTGTTCCCCTTTCTACAGAACTTTTTCTGTTAAGTCGAGGTCAGTTCATGACTCCTACCCTATTTCATCCCTATTTGTTCTACACATTTCAATTATTACATTTAGGTCACCCTGTTATAACCATTTATTTACCTATTTCTCTTGTCTCTTAGTGACAAAAGCAGTGTCTTAGTCATCTTTGTTGCCTTGAATTTTAATCCATTCCTAACCTTTGCACAAACTGAAACTTGTGAGTAGGTCATTCTTCTTTGCAGGGGGACTGACCTGTGCTCATAGGATTTTTAGCAGCATCCCTGGCTTCTACCCACTAGATGCCAGTAACATCCTCTTAGTTGAGCCAACCAGAAACCTCTCCAGCCATTGCTCAACATCTCTTGGGTGTCAAAATCAATCCCACTTGAGAATTACTATGTCAGTACGATTACTAGGTCAGAATTCATAGTAAACAAAGTGGTCATTGAAAGAAATGCGAAGTCACAATAAAAGTCATTAAACATCACATAAGCTGCAGTCATCTGACAACTTACATGTCTTAATTAATTTCTGTAGGAAAGAGCAAATTACAGATTCGTTTATTTATTCATTTAATTAGTAAATTGAATGAATATTCTGGCTACTTTTTCCATTTTAAATGCTTTCCTCGTCCTGAATGTAGAGATGTAAGAAAATTACATTTCTGTCCTTATTGGGGTTATCTGATGCACAGCCTTCCACCCACACACACAAGTATACATATATTCTCAGCTAACAACTCCAATTATCCATCTAGGCATTTATTAATTTATTTCACAAGGAAATGTTCTCCTTCTTTGTGCTGGATGTCACCATGCCTGTGCTGGGGAGATGGAGCTGTCTAAGACACAGTTCCCGTCTTCAGGCAACCATAGGCTGAGAACATCTAGTAAACAACTGTGTGCAATAAAATATTTATTCATGCAATAAACATTTAGACACAGTGCTACCTACTGATTTGATACTGAGCGAAGCTGATACAGTCTCATGCAGCTAACAGTCTAGGAACGAAGACAGGCATTTGCTGAGAGATAAGGAAGAACATTATCGTAGAAGCAAGAAGGACTGTGGAAGTCCAGGGCGGGTTCACCTGTCTGAGATCAGGGAGAATTTGTGATGATTTTAACATGTGCCCAACAGTTCCGTGACAATCCTCCCACGAAAAGTAGCTCATCTTGAATTGACTTGAATGACTCACTTCTAATGGGATGTGGCAGAAGCGGAGCCGTGTGACTCCTGAGATTAGACGTAAAAGTATGGCTCTGCTTGGCTTTCTCTATTTTGGAACCTACAATGGAACTCAACAAGGAAACTGTGAGACAGTTAGGCCATGTGGCGAGGCCGTGTGTAGACATCCCAGCTGACAGCCCAGGCTGAGGCCGTAGCCAACGGACCCATGAGCCACCAGAAATGTGAGTGGATGAGCTTTCTCATGACTCCAGCCTTCAAGTTGCCCTGTCTGAGGCTAAGTGGAGCAGAAAGGAGCTATCCTCACCAAACCCTGCCCCAACTGCAGATTTGTGAATGAAAGCGATATTATCATTGGTCTAAGCCACTAAGTTAGGGGGTGGTTTGTTACACAACCATGGTACCTTAACAATATCATGGATTGGATTAAAAGTTGTCCAGCCATAGGAGGTGCACAAAAGTCTACACTCAGCAGCTAAAAAATTATTTCATGAGTTGGTGATATGAGTTGTATCTTGAAACATGAATGTGTGGATCAGTACTACCCCGGCAGAGGAAGGCAGGGATGAAGATAAGAAGTCGCATGCCTATGTTTGAAGTGTGCACATTTCAATTTCATCAGATCATGGAGGACAGCACTGGAATAGAATAATCAAAATAAAGAAAGTTAATTAGTTACCTTTATTTAACATCAATATGGTTAGTTTGTTGACTAACAAAGCTAGATTCAAATAGGAAAAGCCCTTAAGACTAGTTTTACTATTATGACAAAATATGCAAAATAAAAAATGTACCATTTCAGCAGTGTGCAATTCAGTGGCATTTGATACATCCAGAACAGTGTGCGGCCATCGGCACTATTGAACTCCATCACATTGCAGTCAGCTTCAAAACAATCCCTGTGGGATTGCCCACTCTGGGTTCCCCTCCCACAACAGTGTGGGAACTGTCCTCTCTCTCTAATAAATTGCTCTTCAAAAAAAAATAAAAAATCCCCGCACCCACAAAGCAGTCACCCTCTCCAATTGTCCCTGGTAACCAATAATTTTTTTCTTTCTCTATGAATTTGTCTGGATATTTCATTTATAATTCACCCTCTAGCAGTGTAGGGGTTAGGGGTGCCAACTCCCTGAACCTTTTTACAATTAGAAATCTGCATATAACTTTTGACTCCCCCAAAAACTTGATTCCTAGTAACCAATTTTGACCAGAAGCCTTACCGATCACAAAGTCAATTAGCACCTACTCTGCATGTTGTATGTATTACATATGGTATTCTTACAATAAACTAGAGAAAAGAACAATGTGGTCAGGAAAATCACAAAGATCAGAAAATATATTTACTCTTCATTAAGTAAAACTGGATCATCACAGAGTTCTTCAACCTCAGTGTCTTCACATTGAGTAGGATGAGGAGGAGAAGGAGGAACAAGAGGAGGAGGAACAGGAGGAGAAGGAGGAGGAGCTGTGACACTTCCTGTCTCAGGTGCAGCAGAGACAAGAAAACACACCCGTAAGTGGAGCAACGCAGTTCTAACCTGTATTGTGCAAGGGGCAACTGTAAACGAAATCAGATGATACACGGCCTTCTGTGTCTGCTTCTTTCCCTTGGCATAACGTTTTCCAGGTTCATCCACACCATAGCATATGTCAGTACCTCATTTGTTTTTATGGCCAAATAATATTTCATTTTACGAACATTCTACATTTTGTTTACCCATACATACATGGACAGACATTTAGGGTGTTTCCACCTTCTGGCTATTATGAATGGAGCTGTCACGATCATTCTTGTACACATTTTTGTTGGAATACCTGTTTTCAATTCTTTTGCCTACACAACTAGAGGCAGAATTGCTGGGACCTGTTCAATGTTTACCTTCTTGAGGGGATATCAGACCCTTCCACGGTGGCTGCTCCACATCACATTCCCACCAACAGTGACTGTGGGACCAAGTAGTGCAGCTGTTGACAGCCTTATTGTATTTCTGGTTTCTTCTTCATTCAAATATTTCTGCAACTATGCTGGTGATTGACTTTATGTGGTAGTTTTTTGGAAGGTTAACAGGAGAAATTCCAGAAGGCTGAATGAGAAGGAAGGTTCTACCTTCTAGGTTCCTACTTGTAGAGAATCCCTGGATAATCAGAGGGAGGCAAACCTCAATTTTATAAGCTTCCTTTATAAAAGAGACCCAAGAGAGCTTGTTTGCCCCTTTCCCCATGTAAGGGAGGCTGCAGGGAGAAGTCATCAACGCAGAGCAGACTCTCACTAGACGCCGCATCTGCTGGTGCCTGGATCTTGGACTTCCCAACCCCCAGAACTGTGAGAAGTAAATTTTTGATGTTTCTAAGCTACCTAGTCAGTGGGGTTTTTGTTATAGCAGTCCAAACAGACTAAGACCTACCAAACAGAGCTGTTAAAAGTATACTATTAAATAAGAAATCTTGTGCAAAGCAGTTGCTTTGGACACACAGGAGGTTCTCTGCCCCATACATCTTTTCCTAAGCTGCATTTGTCTCATCCCTGAAAAATGGAAAATAACTGTCCTTCTTTGAAGAAAAATTAATACTCTAACTTAAACGAAACAGCCCTCTTAATCATAAGTAATCAGTGATTAACACTTCCGATGGAACTGTTGTTCTGCCTCTTTGAGAAAAAGTGCAGTGAATAGTCCCTGGAGTTGAGCTCACTACCCCAAACTGCTTTATCTCCTAGCCATGTGACCCTCAGGGTCCCTTAAATGAGTTCAGCATCAGTTTGCCCATCTGTACAACGGGCACCAAGAACCACGCAATAACCGCGAAGGGTCGTTGCAGTAAGAAAATAATTATCATTTATTGGTATGTAAAAGATTATACGATACAAATTAGCACAGGTATTTAGTTAGGCAATGGAAATGCAAACACGTGTTGCAGAGTCACCACTCAGGAGCTCTCCGCTAGGTTTCCTTCCCACATCAGCTCTTAGGGAAATCCACTACACTTAGCATAAGGAAAATTAAATATATATATATATATATATATATTCCAGCCTGCTGACTTTACCTTCTGCAGATACAAATGATTTATGCATCGATGAAGTTGTGCTTGTGAAGACAGGGTAAGCCCATGAGGCATTTTTGTAAGCAGTTGCTATTCTTAGTGCTAGATGGGGCTCTCATCACTGCTAATGACTCACCCAAGAGTGGGCTTCAGGAAGAGTCCCCAGGATCCCACTTCCTGTGCTCTCAGAGGTGGGGGCTCCACAGGGCGAAATGCACCCTTTACTAAAATAGAAGCAAGCCACAGTGTTCCCTTTGGGAGAGAGTAGGGAGGAAAATGCAGTTTTGCGTTCTGGGCAGTGGACAGCAGCCGTCTTGGCATCGGCTTCTTGGCTCGGAAAGCTGAGTGCTGCCCTGGAAGTGACCTGCTCACATGCAGCCACCCTCATCTTTCCAGCCTTTGCCTGTGTGGCCATTACCACCACCGGCATCCAGGCTCAGGGTACCCTTTCAAGGGACACAGAACGCACTTTTTCTCTAGGGCTCCAGGGCAGATGCAGAAGGACAAACAATGCCCATGAATATTTAATGAAGAAATTAATGTGGCAAAGCAAGAAATTCCTAGCATGTGGGGGTAAGGTCCCAGCCAGCTGATTTTAATTTTCTTTGTCGGGTGAGATGTTTTTCTTTCTGGCTTCTATAATCTGAAGTCAGATGCAGATAAAAAATGCTAAATACAGACCATCTGATCAGCACTGCACAAGATATTCTGACAGGCTACTCAGTAACATTTTAACAGGAACCTCTGAGGTATTTATTGCTATATAGATGCCGTAGATGAGCAAACCAAGAGCCAAGGAGTTTAAGTAAATTGCTCAATGTCACACGACTAATAAGTGCAAGAACTAAGGTAGAAGCCCAGGTTATCTTAGACCCAGTGCTGTAAGCCTGCAAATTTGCAGATACCTTGGGTATTCCATATTCTTTGCACAACCTATTTCAAAATGGAATTGCTTTTAGTTTGCCTCTTAATTAGTTCATAACCATTGACCTAATGTGCTCTCTCATTTCCTGCTATGAATTAGAAATGAAAAGAAATTGAAGCAATCTATTGTTATTCATTTTTACTAATCTACCACGGTCCTTGCAAATTTCAATTATCCAAAACGTTTCATTCTTTTTTAACTGCACAAACTAATATCAAAATAACCTGGGTGGGTTATGGGTCTGTATGCACAATATCACGTTATTAAATTATTACCATCTTTTGCAGTTTTAGACAATATATGTCAAAATTATATTGTTTCCTTATAACTTTAAAGAGGTGATTTCAAACCTTTTCTAGGCTCAGAGGTTCTCCATGGGAAGTGAAGACTGTGAATTCCACATCTGTGGAAGGCTCGCTGCTCCTCTGCAGAATAGCAGAGCATATGCCCATCTCGAGCTGCTGCGTGTGTCAAGCTCTTTGGCTGGGTGAGGTACCACGGGACCAGGAACACACCTCCAGACTGATTGGCTGAAACCCACCCTTGTTCCAGCTCAGATTTAAGATGTTTGGTTGGTTGCTTATTTTGCTTTGTATTCTGATTTCTTTCTGTTTTTTATTTCTAGCCTTTTATTCGAGAATTTAAAAATCTGTACTAAAAACATAAAGAAAAGCGTGGCACTGATTCTCATCCTATCCCTGTCACAATTGGGTGGAGACTCTGTGGAGCAGTGGCCGTGTGTGTGTTAGCATCCAATCTCAGCCTCCCTGGTAGCATTCATCATTTATCTCCTGAGCCAGACAGCGGCCGACACAGGCCCACAGCCATGGCGCCTTCCCCACCACAGCCATCATCACTAAAGCAGGGTGAGATGAGAGTCTCTCTGGGCCCAGCTCTCACAATGGGATAAAAAAGACTCCTGCCAATCCCCGCATAACTCTCCTTTTCTGAAAATTCACAAGATTTTGTTCACTTATGCATTCATTTAGTCATTTATTAACTATTACAAGTTAAGTATCCTTTATCCAGAATGCTTGAAACCAGAGAAGGGTTTTTGCATTGTTTTGATTTTTGAATATTTGCATATACATAATGAGATATCTTGAGGATGGAATCCAAGTTCACATAAAATTTATTTGTTTCATATGCACCTTTTATACTCCCCTTGAAGGTAATTTTATAAAAGACTTTAAGTAATTGTATGCAATGAAGCAAAGTTAGCATTAAGCCCCGATGCGTGGAATTGTCCACTTGCAGTGTCACATTAGTGGTCAAGAAGTTTTTGATGTTGGAACACTTCTGATTTTGTATGCAGACTGAGAATGCTCACCTGCATGTGTTTATTCTGTGCTGGCCTCGAGAAGCTTAAATTGCCTGGCCACAGTGCTCTAAAGCCCCCAGTCTACTGAGCGGCACAAAGGAGGCACAGATACTGAACATGGAGTATGAGGAGCCCCTGGATCCTGGTACAGGAAACAGGAGGCAACCTTTTTTCTTTCCCAGACCTCTAACCTGAACAACGGACCTCTTTAAACTCCAAACTAAAAGCAATGTTCCAAAGGGGAGTGATTCAAATAAAGTTTCTAGTTCCATTTTGAATTATTTGAAGTCAGCACAAGGGATCACTTAGGACCTGGCATTCTGGCGTAGTTATTTTCATCGGTTTTAGGAAATGTTTAAATCTGTTTGCTGAGCTCCCCAGGAGACCTTCCGCACTATAGTCATAGTTTTCTCCTTGCCCAGTCCAGGTCCCTGCTCCGTTTCACTCCCGTCAGCTCTCCCTGTCCCTCAGGCTGACCCCTCAAAGGACCGGTTCTTGAATGAACCCCTTACCCGCCCTGAAGATCAAATGCAGATCGCCTAGACCTCAGACATTCTTCCCTCCCCTGTCCCCGCCAGCAACACAGTCTGAAAATTGATCGCTCCATCATTTCAAGGTCTAGGGTGGTTTTTCTCTTCTTTAATTATTTTGGTCACACCGCATGTGCTTTGACTCGTATTACAAATAAAGCTCCAATGGCCGGTTGGTCAGAGACATTTTTACATACCTTAATTACCTTTGGAAATATATCAGGCCAAGTCAGGTTCTCAGAAGACGTTGTTTCAGTATACATTTCAGCTATAATTACTATGTGGTTTCAGTTTCAGCTGATGGTTTTGAAAATTAATGTGATTCAGTTCAGTTTGGGGCTCACGGTTTGGGTCAGGTCAAGACCTTTGAAGCATTCCTAGATAAGGTGGATGATATTAATTTCTTATAATAATAATGATGAAGACAGACATGAAAATAACCTTTTGTCTACAACCCTATAGCCCTTGAAAAAGTACAAATGAAAGATCTCAGTGATTTTTCTTAACACATCACATGGCCGGAGCTTTTGTGGACATGAACTATGAGGTGTATATTTCACTTTTAAAATAAGTCGGTTTGTGGTCACTGCCAGTGCAATGATTAGGGCAGCTTCTTTCTAGAGAAACCTTTCATATTCTATTCAGATAACAAACTCACTGGTGGAAAATAAAGACATTCAGCTGCCAGTGTATGTTTTACTACATGAGTCCTCTGAAAAACTGAAACTCTCATTGAATTTTTGCTGAAACACATGTTGATTGACAATAGAATTTTTTCCCATTTTTGTATTTGTTTTTGAGCCAGCGTTTACTAACATGTGGAGGTTATCGTAGCAACTGAGTGCAGGAGATCGCAGTGTTTGCTGCCCTTTGTGTACCCATGGGTTCACTCTCCAGGCCGTGTCGTATTCCTGAACAATGGTTGAACAACCCATGTCATGATTAGGTTAGTGAAAAAGTAATTGTATTTTTTTTTGCCATTACTTTTAATGCCAAAAAACCTCCACAGCACCCTGTTCCCTGGACCTTCTTTGTCTGTAACCCAAGGTTGTTCTTCTGTAGTCTCTCTCCATTTTTCTAACTCTTATCACAAAAGCTCAAAAGACAAACTAGCAAAATCGTGTTTAGTTTCAGGAGTTGAAAATATTTATCCAGTCACCAGTAGAATGATGAAAAGAAAGAAAGCTGAGGAAAAAGACTGAAGAGGCCATTCTTATTTAGTAGGTGGGAATTAAAATGCATAGATGGGAAGGTGGTCAGCAGCTGTGCTTGGGGCAGGCTGGGGAGGGGACACCCAGTGACATAACCCAAAGAAAGTTACCGATAAAACGATGGTGGCCATGTGTGGTGTGGCATGCGATGATACTGGGAAGCCGTGTTAAGAAGGGCTATGTGCACAACCTGCAACCTTGCAAAAACGACAAAAATAACAAACACGGAAATTTGCCAGGACCACGACATCCTGGAAAACATCTGAATTTCACCAGAGCTGCAACTCCTGAACAGCAGCAACCCGAGAACTACGGACTCCCGCACTAAACCAGTCACCTCCACCAGGGTGATCACTGTATTTCCGCACAACTTGTGTAATTACCCTCGGCATCACTTTAAAAATCCCCACTCGTTCCTTCTCTTAGGTAGTAATTTGGCTTCTATTAATAGTCAAATCTGTGCCTCCCAAATGGCGGTTCCTAAGTTCCCAATACATGCCTTGTCTTACTGCTTGGCCATCTAATCTTCTGCCTTTTCTTGGTTGGCAGATACATGGAGTCACAGAAAAGAAAATGTCTTTCAAGGAGAATGATATTAAAAATATACTTTTTATTTAAATATCATGGCAGGATTGAAGATGCTAATAAAGAAAAAGATGGTGGCCAGTGGCAAAGAGGGGTCCTCCGAGAAGCATTAACCACGAAACAACCCCAGGGGGGAGCAAACTCAATAGTGTCCTTCACATTAGCTGGGCACGGTGGCGCGTGCCTGTAATCCCAGCTACTCAGGAGGCTGAGGCAGGAGAATTGCCTGAACCCAGGAGGCGGAGGTTGTGGTGAGCCGAGATCACGCCATTGCACTCCAGCCTGGGTAACGAGAGCGAAACTCTGTCTCAAAAAACAAAAAAACAAAAAAACAAAACAAAAATAGTGTCCTTCGCTCACTCCAGGTTTTATGTCTCTCGTTCTGATTTAAAACAGATAATAGAGCTAAACAGAATGAGATTCAAGAGCGAAAACATCACGTGCTTAAATGTTGTGCGGCAATGATACCTTTTCCCTCTAAAATACCTTTGTTCGATGGCTTCCCTGCCGCAGACGTCCTGTGTCTTTGCCTAACAAGTAGAGTAACTGGTATACAGTAAGTGCTCAATCAATGCTTATTGCATGAAATAATGTTCCAGCAACGTAGTCTCAGTCAGGTTTCTGGCAGGGATCTGAGTGGAGCTATGGTTAGTGTAGGGAGATATGGTTACCATGTCAAGACTAGGCGTGTAGCCAGGAGAAGGAATGCCACCTCTAGCAGTTATCGGTTAGACTCGAATACAGACCTCTTATCTTTTATTTTGTGGGGGGAAAATATCCTGGATATTGTACAATGAAGAGGAAGAAAAGCACTCATTCTCCTGAGCTTTTCTTATTAACATTCTCAATAGTCCTGTGGGGCAAATATTCTTACCCCCATTTTACAAATAACAGTAACAACAAATTGATGCTTAGATTTTCAGTAACTTCCTTAAATTACACAGAACCTGACAGAATCTGGGTTCTAACCAGGTCTGTGCAGTACCTATCCCAAATCCAGGGCTGATATACATCAGTCCACAAACTTTCTCCACTTTCATATGTAGGAAAAAAAGGCAGGACTATAAAGGTAATTATCTGTTAGTAACAAACAGCCAAGAGGAAAGTTTTCACAATTAAACAGGACTGAAAATATACAAAGACATGTGTTTCTCTAGAAGAGTTATAAAAAAAAAAAAAATACCTGAAACCTAAAAATAGAAATTAAAGCTATATGTGCAATTTATTAATACAGTATGCCAATGGCACACAGTTAAGCCCAATTATTTAACAAATGACATAAAAATTAAAAGTTTTACCATGAACACTAAAATGACTGACAACCACTCAATAATGGCTTCTCCTCTAAAATTAGCCAGGATGGGATGTCTCACCCAGGCCTCAGGGCTCAGGAGAATGAGTGCAGAAAACATCTTGGTTCTGTGCCAGAGAACTCTGAATGTCGAAAGGACTTGTTACCATCTACTCCCCTTATGTAGACTACGGAAGCTCTGCTTTGGAAACGACAGTTCATTTTTAGCCTCTGCGGCCATGATTGAGACAATACATCAACATTCAGAAATGAAAAGATAATGGAACCTAGAACTGCCCTGGATTGAGCCATTAAGTGAAAAAGAAGACAAAGAAGGAAAAAATATTAGAATATAAACAGAACTCATTTTCAGTCTGTCAAATTAGGAGCCCCCCACCCCCAACATTTGGAACATGGTAGGTGCTACTCAGGTGAGAGAAAATTAACTAGTGCATCCATGAGGGCCACGACTAGCATGCAAAGTAGGTTACAGAATTACTTCTGAAGAATAAATACACAATGTGAAATTTCACTGACATGATTTGTGGTTGGAAGCTTGGGGATAATGTCAATGTGTTTTGGCTGACCAGTTTAGGAAGGAATTTCACAGTCAGATGTACCACCTTGTCCTTGTAACAGTCATCTACTTTTGACCTGCAGGTTTAGCTCAAGGTATATTTATAATAATTATAAACTTTTTATTTTTCATAATATTTATAGAGAATATAATACATAGATCATAAAAAATTATTGCCCTTGAAACTGTACAATTTAATAGTTTTTAGTACATTCACAAAATTGAGTGACAATAATTCCAGAATAATGTCAATATCTCTCCCTACAAATCACTGCGACCATTAAAATTCTTTCTGTCTCTATAGATCTGCCTGTCCTGGACATTTCACATTAATAGAATTATTCCATTTTTTGTTTGTTTGTATGTTTTTTACATTCATTCCATTGTGGTCGGGAAACATACTTTGCACAATTTCAGTTATTTTAAGTATCTAGAGCCTTGTTTTCAGGCCAACCTGAGATCTGTTCTGGAAAATGCCCCATGTGCATTTGAGAAGATTATATTCTGTTGTGTTTTGTGGAATGCTCGTTAGATGTCTGTCAGGTCCAGTGTGTATAGTATTGTTCTAGTCTTCCACTTCCTTATTGATCTCCTGCTTAGTTTTATTTATTTATTATTGAAAATAGGGTATCGAAATTTCTACCTATTATTCCTATTATTGCTGATGTTTCTATTTCTTCCTTCCGTTTAGTCAGCTTTGCTTCATGTATTTCGAGGTTCACATGTTAGATGCTTATGTTTACAGTCGTAATGTCATGATGAATTGAACCTCTTATTATTATAAAATGTTCTTAGTCTCCACCAAAAAATTTTGCTTAGAGTAATATTGTCTAATATTAATGCAGACTCTCTAGATTTTCTTTAGTTATTATTCAAATGAGATAAATGTTTCTATCCATTTACTTTCTAACTATTCAAAGATACTCTTTGTATCTATGAGTTTAAATGCATCTTTTGTAGACACACTGAAAGCAGGTCATTTTTTTTACCCATTCTATCAATTGCTGCCTTTTGATTGGCACGTTTACTAATTTTACATTTAATGTAATTACTGATAAGGTAAGATTTATGTCTGCCCCTTTGTTGTTTGCTTCTGCATTCCTCCATTACCAACTTCTTTTTTGTTTACAAGATATTTTCTGTGGTACCATTTAATTTCCTTGTCATTGTCTTTACTATATTTGTGTGTGTGTGTGTGTGTGTGTGTGTCTGTATGTGTGTTCCCAGTATTTGTCTTGGAGATTATAATTAACATTTAAAGTCAAAACAATCTAGTCCATATTAACACAAATAATTCAGTGTTTATGAGCAAAAACATTGCTACAATATAGTTCCATTTTCCTCCTTCTTTGCATTATTATTGTCCTAGAAATTCCACCTCACTACCTGATGGGCTCCTTGGTTTCTGATGAGAAGTCATCTGTTAGTCTTATTGAGGATCTCTTGTACACAACGACTCATGTCTCACTTGATGCTTATAAGATGGTATCTTTGTCCTTGGTTTGGTAGTTTGATTTGATGTATCTAAGAGTCAACTGCTTCGACCTTACTCTGCCTTGAGTTTGTTGTGTCTCTTGGATGTACAGATTATTGTTTGTCATGAAATTTGGGAAAGAATTCAGCCATTATATCTTTGAATATTATTTCTGAACCTCTTTCTTTCTGGTGCTTTCATCATATGTGTGTTGATGTGATTGATGCATCCCACAGCTCTGAACATGTTATTTTATTATTGTTTTTCTTTTCTCTTTGTGGGTCTCGTATTACAAAATCTCAACTAATACATCTTTGATGATTTTGATGAATATTTTCTACCAATTTCAAAGTGCCACTCAGCCCCTCTAGTAATTTTGTTTTTAGTTATTTCATTTCCCCTCCATATTTTCTATTTGGTTCCTTCTTATCATTTCTATCTCTTTATTGAATATTCTTAATTTGAGTAGACATTTTTTTCTTACTTTCTTTTGAATCTTTTGATACAGTTTCCTTTAGTTTCTGGAACATTTTTTATGATAGATAATTTAAAGATTTTGTCTGTTAATTCCAACATCTAGATTTCATCAAAGACAGTTTTCATTTACTGTTTTTTCTCTATTTATGTACCATAGTGTGTGTGTGTGTGTGTGTGTTTTGGGATGTTTCACAATTTTTGTTGAAAACTCTAAATACACTCCTACATGGTTTGTTATTGTTACCTTTTATTGATATAGTGGCTATTTCATTAGTAGATGTTTTAAACTAATTCTGTCAATTCTCAATTAACAGAGATTTATTTAAAGGCTTTGAAGCAGTACATCTCCCAGCTTTTGTGAAAGGGCTCTAGGTGTATTGAGGTACACTTTCAGTGTCCCAGAAGATACTTTAAAACCCTGCCTTAGCCTTCACTTCCTGCCAACAGTTGAATGAGGTAAGAGATCAGGTCATCTTGGATCTTTTCTGGGGATGTACACAGCACAGCCAGTGTGGTAGCCTTCAAGATGACCACGAACAGAGATGTCTTGCATGTGCCCTGTGGTTTCCTCATTTTTCCTTTTTAATTTTTTGATCACTCTCTTGTTAGCCTCAACTCTGTTGCCTTAGCCAGCAAACAATTGCTGCTGATTGTTTTCAACAAATTCCCTGGAGGTAAGGCTGTTTGAAAAAGGGAGCTCTGAGTTAGGACAAATAAAGACAACCTTTGGGAATGCAGCTCTTTAGGTTACTGTCAAACAGGTCAGATATTTACAGTTCCTTGGAGCTGGGGTTTGAGAAGCTTCAGACTCCTTCTGTCCTCATCTTCAGGGGTTGTTGGGCTCTGTTTTTCATGGTTACCATACTTTCTCACCATATTGAAATGATTCAGGTTTCAAGATTGCTTGTTTTCGAGGTTACCTCAGAACTGTCAAAAAGAATATGAGATTAGGATGATTTAAAACTATATAAACTCAGTTTTATTACCAAAATTCAGTCCTGGATCCTAGATAATCATCCTCCTAGGTAATTATCCATCTTGATGCCTGCTTCCCTTCTGGAAACCTATTGTGAGACCACCTCTCCCTTTGTTCAGCCCTACCCTATGAGAATCTATAATACTAAACTAGGAGGGCCATTAGGGTGGCTTCTAGCCAGCCGCCTTAAACTCACGCCGTGTATCTCAAGGAAACTATGACACATCAGTGTTGAGAAATTCTGGAAATTGTGGTCAGCATGCATGCCCTGTTGATGGCAGGAGGCAGCCATCTTTGTAAAGGGCAGCATATGGCAAGGGAAAATAACCTCCAGGGATGGCACCCACACTCTGCACATGCCTACCAAACAGGGCTTTGGCAATTCCGAACACCAAGTCACTCCAGGTTGGGTATAAGAACCCAGTGTAGCATGTACAGATGAGCTGCACAATATAAAGAGGCTGGCTAATGTATTAGTTCATTTTCACAGTGCTATAAAGATACTACTAGAGACTGGGTAATTTAGAAAGAAAAGAGACATAATTGACTCTCAGTTTCACATGGCTGGGGAGGCCTCAGGAAACTTGTAATCACATGGAAGGAGAAGCAGGCATGTCCTACAGCAGGTGAGAGAAGTGAAGTGTGAGCACAGGAAATAACTGCCATTTCTAAAATGATTAGCTCTCATGAGACTCACTTCCTATCACAAGAACAGCATGGGGGAAACCATCCCCATAATTCAATCACCTCCCATCAGGTCCCCCCCTTGACACATGGGAATTACACTTTAACATGAGATTTGGGTGGGGACATAGAGCCAAACCGTATCAGCTAATGTAGGTACCTTACAGTAAAGAAATTGAGGGCTAACTAACATGCGTATTTCATCTCATCTATCCCTCATTTGCTTAATCTCTTTCAGTCTGCAAAATGACCTGTCCTCTCACTCTCAAAAGATCCTCTCAGCATGATGAGTTGATGGTTCTCTGCTAACTGCGTCATTTTTCTCCCATCCATTTCAAAATATTTATATATCTTCACCGGTATTTTTCTCTTTGTTTAGCTCTCCAGAGGAAACAGAATCTTTCCACCAGACCAAGGCTCACCCCTCCATTAAGGGCCTGACTCCAATCTCCCTTACTTTTCTAACCTTCTAAGCGTGTAATAATTTATCCAAACTGGAGGAAAGGAAGCTATGATGAGAGGGCATGGGGGTCAGCAAGACTGAACTGAGACTGCACTGGTCAAACGAGACGTGCTATCTCTGACATGCCTTAAATCTCTTTGCACCACCTGCCAATCAATATATAAGATGAGAAGATTCCATATTAAAAATAAATGAACAAAAGAAGCCTTGATTTCTCTGATTTTCTTCTTTTATTCTTATCACCCCCAAAGATCCAGGGAAAGCAGTCTACATCTGCTTCCTTCCCGCTTCAGTTTGCTGAAATCTTCATCAGGTTCAAGACACCGTTCTCCTAAAACTCAGCAGTGATTTCTTAACTTCCGTGGAGCCTCATTCCATTTAATTTTACCTGAAATGCAACCACTGGCTAGCTCTTCTTCTTAAAGCTGCCTCTTTTCTTGAAACGTGAGGAATGATCTCCTGGCTCTCATCTCTCCTGCCTTTCTGCTTCTCGGATTTTGCAGATTCCTTTGGGTGGGGACTTGGTGAATATTTGTGGAACCGTCACACTCTTCACGGCAGCCTCAACTCCTCCAAAAGGCAGGGTTCTCCTTGGACTTGTGATGCCTTCTCTTCCTGGGTCATTTTCACCAGCAGAGGGACCCCTTGAGGCGAGGGTGCTAATCTGCATCCTGTGGACAAAAGAACAGGCAGGGTTGTGTCAATACATTCATGGGGCAAAGGAGCCTGGTGAAAACCCCGTGCATGTGAGATAAGCATGTGGCTGAGCAGGAGAAGGACAACAAGGAGGCGAGCCGGCCTCTGTCCCAATCCTCCAGTCTGTCCCAGTGCTTGTCCTACTGTGACTGCCTTGGAGGAGTGAAGCAGTTTGCATGAGCCAAGCCTGACCCTTGGGCTGCCAGTAGTAGTGATACAAACCTGTATGTTTAGGAGACAGAAAGACCAGCAGGGGCAAGAGTCTGAGCTGTTTTCATGAGCCCTAGTAAATTAGAGAGGCTTAAAATTAAGCCTACAATAAGATGAAAGATCTTCCTACATAGAAAAAAAAAAAAGGATGCCCGTCCATGTGAATAGAAAGATAGTCACTCAGGCAATACCCATGCTAACCACAGGAACGGCGGGTGGGAGCATCTCTGTTCTTTGCCTGCTCACACATTTCTCCTAGTGGAGTCCAAGTTGTGTCACACAGCCCTATTGTCACTTTCTGGCTACTGAGCACAACTGCTTACAATCCACCCTGTCCCCACCCCGGCTAGCCTGGAAAATCTCTGTAATTTTAAACAGGCCCTGTCACCAAGCTATCCCTCTCCCCAGGGCCTCTCTGCGAGGTAGAGACCGGGACTCAGCCTGGCCCCTGCTGGAGCTTATCTCTGTGGGCAGTCCCACCAGAAAAGCACTGGGATCTCCGTGGGAGTTGAGACACTGGGAGGCCCTCTTAGGGGCTGCTGGGTGCTGGGCGGCAGGAGAGGGAGGAGAGTTGCTCAGGAACTCTCCAGGCTAAATGAATCCTTTCCCTTTCAGCTTAGAGATAAAAACCTGAAGTGCCATTTGAGCGCTCAGCACCCAGGAATGTCCCCACACAGCTGACAGGCATCGACTTCCATTTAGAATGTGTGAGATTGCTGGCTGCCAGACCCACCCCTGTGGCTTAGTGAATGCCAAGAAGGTCCTGGAAATGAAGGAATTAAATAGCCCTAGTCTAAGCGCGTATTTCTCACACTGAGAGTTACTCAGCACCCTCACATAGCAGATCCGGATATGTGGGTTACAATAATCCCTTATATTTATATAGCACTTTTTAGTTTACAAAGCACTTTCAAGTCCATTAGTGCATGTGATCCTCCAGACGGCCCTATGAAACATCAGGGAAGCTATTATTAGTCTCTCCCCACTCTGCTCCCATAATTCCTTGCACCTCCTCTAAAACACTTATCACTTGGTTCTGTAATGACTGGCTTACAGTGTGTTATAGTGGAAAGAACACGGGCTTTGGAATCAAACAGCCTTGAGTGTGAAAGTTGGCTCTGCCATTTGCCATCTGCCTGAGCTTAGGTTAGGTACTTCCTCTTTCTAAGTCTTAGTTTTCCCATTTCTAAGAAGTGGGGCTAACAAGCGGATGATCCCCTCCGCTTGTGGTAAGAATTAGAGAATGGAACACATGTGAAAGCACCAAGCACTGTCACAGCGCAGCAAGTTCTCCGTAAAGATTGGATCTTCTCTTCCGCAGTGACAGCGCGTGACTTCACGGCTGGCCCCACACTTTCTTTTGTATGTCCCAGAGCTTAGTAAAGATTTGGCAAATGGTCATTATTTAAGAACAAGAAAAAACAGATGTGTGAATGAAGGAATCCTATTTTATAAATGAGAAAACAGAAACCCAAAGTGGCTGAGTGCTCTATCAAGGGTGAAAGTGGGATTTCAGGTCCCTTATCTGACGTCCTTCCCTCGTGGTAGGTTCTCAAAATCTGTTGTCAATCTTCCTATTAGTTAATTAAACTGCTGCTCCAAACACCATCGTTGACTGTTCAGAGGCTTACTGTTGATGCTCCTGGCTTTTTTCCCAATGAGCTCAACTCCTCAAGGAAATTAAAGACGCGCATTTGCACAGAAAGGCCAGAAAACCCTAGCTGACCAGCATCCTCTGGGTCTAAGTTAGAAGCAGTGCAAATTAGCCCAGCCATTTATATGCAAAATAAGCACCAAGCCATGAAGATTGTTTGAAAATTGCCTACCTAAGGGGTGTAAGTTAAAAGTGGATTCAAAGACTGTTTGGTTGCATCTAGGAAAGTGAATGCCAAATTGGTCTTTTCAAATTCAAATCTAAGTTAACCTTCAACTTAAAACCTACAGTGCTGCTTCATTATCACTTAGGACTCCCTTTCCTGGCCTGAGTCCCTAAGTGGACGAGCCTGGCTCCCACGCTGCATCCTGGACACTCCATCACCTCTGCCCTTCGTGATTTCTCCTCTAGCCTACTGGCCTTCCTCCAGTTTTCATGATGTCACATTCTTCCCCTGAATATGCTTGTTTCATCTCTCTGGAAACTCATGTTCCGTCTTCCTTTAGTTCACTCCTGTTCCTCAGATTTTGTCTTAAATATCACTTGCCCCAGATTTCATTCCCTGCTTGCCCAGTCTAGGCCAGGTTTCTTTATTATGGGACACACAGGATTCACTAGGATCTTTTATATCACATTATTATTATTATTATTATTATTATTATTATTATTTTGAGACAGAGACTTGCTCTGTAGCCAGGCTGGAGCATAGTGGTGCGACCTCGGCTAACTGAAACCTCCGACTCCCTGGTTCAAGTGATTCTCCTGCCTCAGTCTCCCAAGTTCGGGATTACAGTCTCCCAGAGGGATTACAGGCACCCGCCACCATGTCCAACTAATTTTTTTTTATTGCATTTTAGGTTTGGGGGTACATGTGCAGAACATACAAGGTAGTTGCATAGGTACACACATGATAGTGTGTTTTTCTGCCTTCCTCCCCTTCACCCACATTTGGCATTTCTCCCCATGCTATCCCTCCCCAGCTCCCCACTCTGCTGTCCCTCCCCTAATTTTTATATTTTTAGGAGAGACGGGGTTTCAGGATGTTGACCAGGATCGTCTCAATTCCCTGACCTCATGATCTGCCCGCCTCAGCCTCCCAAAGTGCTGGGATTATGGGTATGAGCCACCACCCTCAGCCTTATATCACCTTTAATAGACACTCTTACTGTGATTACTGAGTAATGTCTGCATCCCCCTCTATGATGTAAACTCCACGAGAACAAAAGGATTGTGTTGATTTTGCTGACTTCTGTATCTTCAGTGCCTGGCACATAGTGGGTACTCAGTATTGGTCAACAAGAAGAAGGTTGATCTGGCTGACTCAGAAGGTGGGCCCCTACTAGGTCACCATCTGGGTAGCAGGGTAGAGGTCCAGCCAGGCCGCTGATGCTTGCGAGGTTTTCTGAGCTCAGAGACCTCTCATAGAATAACATGCTCAGAGCTGAAAGAGATTTTAGCTATCATCTAACCCATAACTTTCCCTCTTCTCAAACCTCCCTGACTGTGCATTCCAATTGATACATGGTTTCCCAGGCTTTGCTTGGGCTTATTCTGTGCAAGAGAGCTACACTGATACATGATAGAATTGCGTCACCCAGAAGAATCCTTTAAGAATCTTGTACAGACAAGCAGAGGATAAAAAAACATTCAGAAGAATTGTATCCATGGTTTAGAACATTTAAAGTCTTGATAAATAAGCAAAAAAAAAAAAAAAACTGTATGTACAAAGTTATAGAAGTAAAGCAGTCCACCCTGTGTTTTGGTATTGACTTTCAGTTCCTCCCTCCTGGGGGATCAAGCTACCCTTGAACCTGCGTTAGTGGTGCCAGCGTCTCCTCTAGCTGGCTTCCAGATATGTCGTCGTCCTGTATCTGCTCCAGATCTCCGTTGTCTGGTGTCGGTGGTGAACTGGGCTGGCCATGTGTTGATTTGGGTATAGATATTTTAACCACCAAGAGTTCTCAGCAATTCTCTCATTTGCTCAAAATTCGGTACTTAAAATATAAACTCTTTTCACATAAATGACAAAAAGTTTGATATGTGCATTTCTATTACTTTCGTTGAACTCCTTTCTGTTATTGATTTCCATGTGTCCAGGATCTGGTTCTGGGACACTGTTGAGTTGTGCTGAATCACTGTTATTTCTGGGTTTAATTTCTGCAGTTAGGCTCAGAAATGGGGTAACTCTGTGTCTCATGGGCATGGAGATGCAGGAGGCACACCCCTTCCTCAAGTGTTTGGCAGTGTCAACTATGGCCATAGTAAGAAGTTTAGAGTGTTCACAAATACAATTATCTGCAGGCTGAGTCTAGCCTGGGAGGTACTTTTCTGCTTTCCATATGCTCTTTTCTCCTTTTTTTCCCCCCCTGTATTCTTTGCTACAGAAGTCCCTTGACAGTGTCCCCAGTTACAAATACATACTGGCCCCAGGCTTTGACTGAATTTGCTGTCTGTTTAATACCGACTCCATATGGGATAGATTAACACAAAAAGCTTTAACCTTGTACAACACTCAGATACTTTCATGTAATGGCTGTGGGGATGGGGGGTGGGACATGAACACATAAGTGGGTGCATGTACCAAGAACAGAAATCCATTGAGTTCCCCCAGACCAGACGTCTACATTCTGGAGGGCTCTCAGCAGCCAATAAATTTGACTTGAACTTTTTTATTTCATGCATTCTGCTGTTAAAGCAAACCCTTCTTTCTAAACTGAGTATAATTGCAAGATACTATTCTGAGTGCCAGAAACGTCAACTGTAAGTTGCAAACATGGACACATTTAAACAGAACCATATGTTAGATTGAAAGGAAAAATCAGAAAGGAACCAATCATTCTACCTTTTGCTGCAGAGATAAATTACAATGAAGCAACCATGTCAGAAAAAAAGTTAGGGAGGCAATGATCATCATGCAATAATACATTAATGTATTTTCATCAGTAAAGGGTGTTATCTGTTCTCTGTGAACATTATTGGCTAAAGTCTTCTTAAAACTCAGCTCATTGAAGACAGAGAAATGGTACTAGTTTATTCAACATGTAACTAACTTACTACATTTTGCAACCAGGTCATTCAAGTAAGAATCAGGAAAATTTGGTTTAGTTTGTCATCTGTTCATAACTGCTCTTGTGACCTTGAGGGATGGCTTTCTATCTCACTCAGAATAAAATCCACAGACTTTACAAGGACACATGTCATCTGTCACCATCACAAACCCATTATAACCTGTCTTCTTGGATTTATTTACTCCTCATGAGTATTGTATGGGCTAGGTTGTTGCTTGAATCTCAGTCCTATATATAAGAAAACTGAGGTTCACAGATTTTTAGGTAACTCAGCCAAAGAAATAGAGGTAGGAAATTGCAGAGTAAGGATTATAATTAAAATGTTTTTTAAGCCTAAGATTTTCCACTGGGCCGTGGGATATATATATATATTTTAATATGCTCACTAAACTTTAATTGGCTAGCCTGTACCACAAGAAGTTTAGATTGTATTTCCACATCTCAAATTGTAGTATATTTAGTAGAGAGATACATAAACTATTTTCAGATGGTCATAGACAAATTTTAGGGGAAAAATTGTGTGTTTGTGTGTGTTCAATGTATAAAGCTTGCTTATTAAATCCAGGATTTAATGGATACTATTGCTTAAGATGAGAGTACATTTATTTAACATAAAAAATGAACTGATTTTACAAATAGAAACCATTATACTGTATATAGGGAATCAAGGTACGGAAAAATATATGAAGACCATATCAAAATACTTTAAAGTCATAAAACAATGAGCTGAATAATTCCAAATAGTTCTAGTTTTCATAGTTTGAGAATCAGTGATTTTTCTAATTTAAAAAGAAAACATAATTTTAAAGCAAGCTCAAATGTAGAATAACGTAAAGAGGAAACACAGACCCAGGTAGAGTGGTTCAAGCCTATAATATCAGCTACTCAGGAGGCTGAGATGCTCCCGTGAGCCTAGGAGTTTGAAAAAGCCAGGACAACATAGCAAGACCCTATCTCTATTAAAATAAAATAAAATAATAATGGTTTTAAAAGATGGAAATACAGAAAACTACTACTATGTAATCATCAAAATGAAAATACGAAGGAGATTAACACTGAGCCTTAGAAGAGTTCCAACTGTTTTTTTTTTTAAGAATAGACTCATCACTGTGAGCATCTTTCCCCATTGAGTGGAATTAGAAAGCATTAGAAGTTGCTGAATTAATCCACTTATCTATAGTGTCATCTGGTTGTGCATCAGTTCTCCTGCGACAGAAGCCTTCAGATCGAACTGTTTGCAGTTCCAGGAGCAGGAATTGCAGTCCCTGCGTCTTGAGCTGGAAGCCAGTGGAACGCGTCTTTTGCAACAATTTAACTCTGGGTGATGTTTGACGTGGCAGCACGTGAGGCGCATTTTTTTTCTTAAATCTGAGATTGGCTGATCCTTCGACATGATTTTATAATAAAGAAAGTGAAAAGAAGATTCTTGACAAATACACTACCTTTCCTGGAAAAAGTGACTTTCTAATATGTATTCAAGTACTCACGTAAATAACATTATTCACTCCACTGAATGAAGTGTGTTAGCTCATCTTAGTGCAACTCATAAAGAGTTGTATTTCAGAGAATTTACATTCTCTTAAAATAATCACTTTGATATTTTCTCACCTGATAAGATATGAATTAGGCAAAAGAAGAGTGATTTGAGCAAAAGTAGTGATTTGACCACTAAACATACGATAGAAAGTTTCTTTCTCATTCCCACAGTTTGCTTTTTTTCTTCAAATCTTGACCTATCATCATAATCATCACTGTCAAATCTATTTATCTGTTTGTCTATCTCTATCATCTATTTTCATCATAATCATCACTGTCAAATCTATTTATCTGTTTGTCTATCTCTATCATCTATTTATTTTCAATCCTCATATGCACTTAAGACCAACCACATACTTTGTGGGAACCCGTGAAAATGAAAGTACTGGGCCTTTTGTTCAAAAATTACTAAGAATTTCAGGATGGAGACCAGAGAGCCTTAAACCCTCTGCTGTGTATGGGGCTGTGTGGGGCTGCCTAGGTTGCACACCTGTGAAGCTGGCTCTGTATAGGCACGTGTGGCTTCCGCTATCTTCATTTTTCCTGAAAAATGCCCTTAAGCTCAAAAACCTGCACTTCATCCCTTTGGGTAGCATTTTATCTTACAGGTGTGAATGAAAGGCTGAGTCTGTGAGCCATCTTGTCAGAGAAGAAGCAGTCAGAGGAACTCGCCATCTATAAGTCTCTGTTTCTGAATTACAGCAGACAACACACTTTTACGTTCACAGATTCATATGACATTTTTATTTTGCCACAGCACTATGCAGATATCTCATAATATGTGACAGTTAATGCATTTCTCGGAATTATTCCACAAAGGGACTTGATATCAGCCAGTCCCAGCTTCTACTGAGTTGGTTTGTTTCCAAACTGTTGTATGTAACTTGGGAGAAACCTTCAAAGTTTTCCTTAAAGGGTGGGACATAGAGGAGAAACACCATGGAAAGTGATTAAGAATACAAACCCATGAGCCAAAGGCAGTCATGCTAGTTCCCTTGGGTCCTGCTGGGGCACTTTGGAACTTCCCTTCCCAGCCGCTGTGGATTTTTGTCTCCCAGGTCTTCCTTGCTCAGGCCAGCCAGCACCTGGATGGTCCCTCTTCAGTCTGGCTTCCCCTTGAGCGTCCTTGTCAACATCCCTCCACTCTCTTCTCTGTGAGGTCCACTCAGCTCTGGTTGTGGGTTCTTGCTTCTCGCTCAGCTCTGTCCTTCCTTGTGGCGAAGGCTCCTTGAGTGAAAATGTGTTTGACTCTTCTCAATTAATTACCTTACATGTTTATAAAGTTACAGTCTTAAAGGATTTTATTCAAGAGTGTTGAGAAAACAAGCTGAAACAGGTAAGCCTAATTGATAATTGCAGTTGATTATTATCCTGGGTTCAGATAAGGCAGCATAACGAGGGTAATCTTTTCCCAAGTGTTGTCTGTATCAGGTGAACCAGCTCTGCCCTAAATCATCGATAGAAGGTCATCAAGAAACCTTAGAGATTGCCAGGGATCTAACCTCCAGGCTTCATATGTAAGGGAGCTGAGGCTCAGGGAGATTGTGTCTACCTTTATAACATATATGCAGGACAGAATTTCCCACAGACTATTCATTCGAATCTTAGCTTGGCATGAAGAATAGATCTATCATGTCTTAGCCTGGCCTTCAAAGCTTTTTATTGTTTTCTCTCAACCTGACTTTCTAACATTCCTTAGCCGCATTGGACTCACCGTAGTTCTTGATCACAGAAAGCATGTTAGCACATTTCCTTTTTATTCAAACTATTATTTTCCAATGAAGCCATTGCATTTTCTCTCTATAGCCTTCCATGTCTGGTCAACTCATTTCCCATTTACAGTACACATTTCTGCGAATCCTTGTGGATTGCTAAAGTGTCTCATTATTATTTAAGGTTTTCACTCATACATTTTCCCTGAGCTTACTTTTCTAACATTGGCTGCGATTTCCATAATGTGTTACTCATTAGACTGGACCTTGGGGATATAAAGAGGAATAGGACACACTCTTTACCTTCAGGGATTACGAGGTGCAGAAGATTGACATCTAAAGAACTGTGAAGGCAGCATGGTGCGTGGTTACTGATGTGTGCCTAGGGGCACAGAGAAAGGGCAGCTCCTCAAGGCTGAGGGTATCAGTGAAGGTTTCCTCCATCAGGTAGGACCAATTTGAGTGGAGATTTCACAAGTCACTAGAAATTCTGCAGTTCAGAAAGTGTGTGTTAAGGTCTCAGAAAATAGGGAAAAGTACCCCTGATACTGTAACACATTTAGAAATTCATGAATTTTCCAAGAGGTTATTCTAATGCTTGTATTTCGTGTGTGTGTGACTTAGGAGTAGTGAGTGCCCTGTTCTTCTGTGCATGATTACATCTCTTACTTTACACTTTTCTCTTTTTCACCAGAACCTATATGGGCAGTAACAGTGAACTGAGTTTGGATAGGTTTGCCAAGCAACCGTATTAAAACTGCAGTGAATTTGGTCTATTGATTACATTCACATGGGATCCATGGGCGAGCTTCTTGCTCAGTATGGGTGCAAGTGTGGGATTCAGCAAACATTTGAAGGCAAATGAATGCACTCGTGCTGTCAGGATGGCGAACTGGCTGGCGTCTTTCAATCCTGGCAGGATTGAGTTTTCTGAAACGAAGTAGAAATCTCGTAATAATTTAGCTGATAGCATTTTGCAAGGCTCTGGAAGGCAGTTTCGGGGATCGCGATTTTTCCTTTTCCAAAATCCCTTAAAGGTTATCTCCTTATCAATAAAAAAACTCATACTTCATTTTTCAAAGGTCTCCAGTGCCTGTAGAAGGATTGAAATAACGTGAGCCTGGAAAAAAAATGTGCTTTGAAAACAATGGTGACATTTCTCGGCAAACAATTGACAATTTCCTATGTTGGGTTTGCCTTTGATAATTAGTTAACAGCGTTCAACTTGGTTCACCTTTGAGGAAGTTGTCAAGATAATGTACCCCTATTGCCTTTTAATTATTTTAATCATTAAAACATTGCACAGATACGTGCTGTTCTCATTCTGTGGGAGTTGAAGCTTATAAACTCAGAGAGGGAAACCAATTTGAAGCTAACAGAGGAAGAGCAGTAACGTTGTTAGTTAATTGAACAAACCCTCATTGAGCACCCACCGTGTGCCAGGCACTGTGCTTGAAGCTGGGGAGATGTAAAGAGGAATTAGCCATGATTAGTGCCCTCCGGAGGCTTACAAACTCATATAACCAACTATAAACCATTTGATAAGTGATCTAATCGTGCTATAAACAAAGCAGTTGAGAATGCAGAGAAAGGAGCAATCCATTCTGCCTGGCAGGGTTGGCAAAGCGTAACAGTTAATGTCTTTCCAATGGAAAATGGCCAAAAACCCAACCCAAATTGGTTTAATGAATAAGAGAATATTTTTGAAATAGGAAAACTAATACCAGGGGTAGGATTGGGTTCAGAAACTCAGTTGCTTTTACCCGACTCTGCTTTTCTTATTCTCTTTCTTGGATCTATTCTTAACGTCGGGTTGATTTCATCCTCAAAGCATGTGTTGCGGCAAGATGGCAGCATCAGTCCCAACGTGACACTTCTTCCAGCTACACGTACAGCAGCAATTATACCTGCATGCTTCACAAAGACCTGACAATCACCTTTTTATAACTTGCTGGCTCTGAGCCAATTAAGGGGAATGCATTATTCTAATTGGGCCAATTAGAGTCCACCACAGCGGCTGGAGGTGCAGTCCACTCTATCCAAACCTCACGTGTGAAGAGCCTTGAAAAAGTGAATCCCCTTGCCCCACCAGCCCCCAAAAATTACAGTAGTAAAATAAGTTTGAATGAATGTGGGTGGGGAAGCAAAATTAATGATACCTGTGTTACATCTAGAAAAACATGAAGGGAGAAATTGAGTCCAGGTATGTGCATCAGTGTGCCAGGCAGAGCGCATGCACCTGGGTCAGGCACAAAAGTGCTTGATACCAATATACCAATATGTGTGGTGCTTCCCATTCTCCATCTGTGAATTGGTAAACAGGCTCAAAGAGGCAGAATAATAAAGGCAGTTTATGGATGCAGATACAAAAATGTAAAGACGAGGGTTTTCACGAGGGAGTAAACAAACATTCTATAGTGGGAAGGATTCAGCGAGGCATTAAAGATAACCAAAATGCCAGGCCACAGGATCACTGATGACATTACTCTCCATCTCCCTAAATTACTTACTTGTAAGCTTGGTCATTAGAATGTATGTTGTCTCTTAAGGAAAAGGTGTGAATGATTAGGTGATTTGGATCTTTGAAGCACCTCTTAGTGAACATGTACCCGTGGGAGCTGGAAAGGAAGATAGAGAAGAGGAAATAAGATAGTCCTGAATCCCTCTACCTCCCCAAATACATAAATACACAGTTCCCAAAGCAACCTAAAAGCCACGTCTTGTCCATCTTCTTTTCCTCTGTCCATTCGTCTGGTAATGAGGGTATGAGGGTGTTGATGAGTTAGAAATGGTGGAATTTGTATATGACTAGAGTTACTGGATTGGAAATGCCAGAATTGGATCTTGCTCTCACAAACTGGGTTTCACTTTGTGAAACCATGAGCCTGAAGGCTCCATGACCCCAAAATCACTGAAAAAGTTATGACTTCATAGCCAGTCTTCATGATTAGAATCCACTAAACAAATTATCCTGTCTCATTTTATGGTTTTAAGATCCAGTCTCATTGGCCACAGCGATAGTATTATTTTATTCTTGTTTGAAGGCAAGCTGTGGTTTGGGAAATTCTGATATGAACCATGGTTAATTGTAGTGTAGCATCATGGAAAGAAAAAAGAAATGCATAGAGAGCTAGAACTAAGCGTGAAGCGTGATTGCTATTTTCCAGAAGAGGATAATTACTTTGCTTCCCTGAGCCTCGCTCTCCACACAGATAAAGCAGGGATGGCTGCTGAGGGTGAGGCTTTCTTTGGCAGGAAGCATCCTCATAGGAGGGCTGAAAACTCAGACTGGTCTTTCACATGTGCCAGTCATGCTGCCAACAACATAATTTTTCTCTCTCCAAACCTTCATGCTTCAACGTTGCCTTGCTAACTGTTGCTTACCCATGAGGACCAAACTTAGAAGTGTCGCCCAGGATTTCTCTGACTCCTTCAGGTTGTATTCCGTGCCTCTCCTCAGAGCACTCACAACACCCTGCACCTCCTTCTCCTGGCACTTTCTACACTGGTGTCTAATTCCTAAACTACTGCTAGTCCCTTTCCCTACAGGCTCTGTCAGAGTGGGGCACATACCAACATTTGCAGTGTTCTATTCCCAGGGAGTACCACGGAGTCACAGATATCATGAGTAATCACTTGTCGAATAAGTGAGTAAATGGAACGAATGCATGTGGCATCTGAATGATGTGCTTAATGATTTAGACTCTAGCTTAACAGGGTGGGGAGAAGACCTGTGGTCAATCTGACATGAACTTGACTGACACAGGCAAAAGAGTTTAAGTGGTCCAGGTTCCTTAACGTCATCTAGGGGTTATCACGCCTTCCCCATTTTGGCCAGTAAGCAGCTCTGTAACTTGAATGGCAGTTTGGGTATCAAGAAAAAAGCCCTAGACATAGAAAATGCAGGCTTCGAGTCCAGCTCTGCCATTCATACACTATTCGATATCATGATGCTGCCTCTTGAAGCCTTTTCACTGATTTACAGATGGAGAAGAACACCAACGACTTATAGATGTTCATTTAACTTATTTAATAACTACCTGTTAATTACATAACATAACAAATACTTAATAATCTATAACTAAAAATATATAGGCCTGAAGAGAGGTTGTGGAAGCTAAAGAAAGCTTTGTAAAATGGGAAATGTTCCTCAAACACGTAGTGTTACTACAAAGCCAAATGTGCTTTGATACAACTTGTGGGCACAGCCCAGACCTAGCTAGAGGGTTCAGGTCAGCCTCCACCAGCACTACCCTCTGGGTCTCTCTCTTTTTTCTTCTGTTTATTCCTTAATGACCAGTAGAGTTTGGTTGGCAAAACGCATTAGCCATGCATGGTTTTCTTTCCATCAGGTGGACAAAGTGACTTGTTTTGGGCAGTGGGCCCAAGAGAATTGATTCTGTAGTAGAAACACAGACACATCTTATCATGCCTTTGTTCCTTCATTTGTGAGCCTGTATATAGCTTGAAGAAAATTCATTCAGTTATCTCCTGATTGTCACTCTTCAACCACTAAAATACTATTTTGGTAAAGTAACCTGTTGTCCAGACACCTGACAGTTTCATTTTACAAGTCCTTTTAAGATTTTGGTTTAGAAGCAGAAGAAATAGAACCACAATCTTCCTCCCGACCTTGGCCCTGCACACTCTTAAAAAAAACCCCTGCAGATTTAAGATTGCTTTGACATTTCCATGTTAGCACTCCTGCTGGTTTTAAATGTAGCCAAAAGCACTCGTTTTGCTTTTAGTAAATGAATTTTCAATTTACCAATAAGAAAATCGCAGTATTGGATTGTGCTAAGCCTTCCTCGGCTTTGCGTTTGTTGTATAATTAATATTAATGGAATATGCATTGATTTTGTTCTTCGGACTAATGGGGTAATTTTAAAAGAAAAACTTGTTTCAGTAATTAAGCAGATTAAAATAGATAATATATGTTTCTTGCTTAATCAGTCCAATAATTGAGTTCCACTGGTTTAAATTCTCATCTACTTCATATTTAATCAAAGTTAAATGCTATGTTCATCCTAAAACTAAATAATGCATGGACAGTATATTTAACCTAAAGAATCACATTACAAAAAGTAACATTAGCATGGATGCTTCATTCTTACTTAAAGTTCATCAAGAATAAGTTTTCTTTTAAAGCGTTCTAAGATTGTTCCTGAAATCCCAGTAATGAGAACAGCAGTTTTACATGCCTAAGATGATGGAAGCATATCATTTGGCAAGCCTAAAGCACCCTGGACACTAACATGTAAACAAAGCACCCACACAAGCATAACAATGACACAATCACAGGCGCAGATGAGCAACCATAAAGCAGAGCTCATTATGGGGCCAGATATCAAGACAACAGCACAGCTGGGACAGCAGCCTGATGCATGAAACTCTTGCTCCTTAGAATCGAAAAGACTGGTCCTACATGGGTGGCTCACACCTGTAATCCCAGAACTTTAAGAGGCCAAGGTGAGTGGATCACCTGACATCAGGAGTTCGAGACCAGCCTGGCCAACACTGTGAAATTCCATCTCTACTGAAAAATACAAAATTAGCCGGTGCCTGTAATCCAGCTACTCAGGAGGCTGAGGCAGGAGAATCACTTGAACCTGGGACATGGAGGTTGCAGTGAGCTTAGATCATGTCACTGCACTCCAACCTGGATGACAGAGTGAGACTCTGTGACAGCAACAACAAAAAAAAGTCTAGAAGACTGTCAGAACTCATTGACAAGAGGAATAGGAGAGATTCCATGAGCTCCCACGCACAGAGGAAGGTGTGAACACCTTGCTGGTGTAATGACAGCCAGAGCAGAAAGCCTGCCCTGACTCTGACAGTGCATCACTGGGCAGCTCAGTTAACTCGATGCATCTTACCTTTCCCTCCCGTTAAATGAGGTCATTTGAAGCTAGCGATGTTCCTTCCTCTAAAATTCCAGATGTAAAGCAGTGACTTGCCCTAACTGCCCATAAGGAAAATATTTGTAAATGGTTTCATGGAAATTATAAAATTGTAAGTAGGGGAAAGATTTTGAAATGACATTTGTCCTAATTCCCTCTTCTTTTGAAAACATGACATTTACAACAATCTACAGAAAATAATGCAATAGATTACCAAGTGATAAAATAGTTAACTGTTTACCATTACATTCAGATATTAATCACGATTTTACTTTTAAATGGTGGTATTACCGAGCTCAAATGACTTTCATGAAAATGGTAATCAAGACTCCCATTTCTTTTACAATTACGAACAAAGCAGACAACATTTATTAAGTGCAATATGCCAGGCACTGCGGCGCTTAGCCTGTGCTGTTTCATTTCATTTATTTAATTCTAACAATACCTTAGTGTCATGGATACTATTATTATTCTAACCTTTCAAAAGAAAAAATGGAAGAGTGAACTTTGGCAGGTAACTTAGGGAAAGCTTGTCTCAGCGGTGATGTGTCAGCTAAATATTGAAAGGTACGTACACAGCAAATGGGAAAGGGGTTAGTAAAAGCCAAAGAGCTTAATCAAAGGCAGGTAGACATGAGAAGAATAAGATGTCACTGTATGGAGTTCAGAATAGATGCAGCTAAGACGGTGCAAGGGGCAGAGGTAAGAGATGTTGACTCACCATTAATGATAGACTGGATAAAAAAATGTGGTATATATACACCATGGAATATTATACAGCCATAAAAAGGAACAAGATCATATCCTTTGCAGGGACCTGGATGGAGCTAGAATTCATTATCTTCAGCAAACTAACACAGGAACAGAAAGTTGAACACTGTGCGTTCTCACTTAGAAGTGAGAGCTAAACAATGTGACCACATAGACACAGGAATGGGAACAACGCACTCCGGCACCTGTTGGCGGTGGGAAGGGGAGTTGGGGGAGTGACAGTATCAGGAAAAATAGCTAATGCATGCTGGGCTTGATACCAAGGTGAGGGGTTAATCTGTGCAGCAATCCACCACGGCACAGGTTACCTAGGTAACAAATCTGCACATACTGTGCATGTACCCTGGAACATAAAATAAAATAAATAAATTAAAAGAGACGGTGCTTGGAATCTGAGCAGATGACAGGCCATAGGAGGCTCGGCAGTCCCCAGACGTCATATTAATATGGGGGGCTGTTTGTGCTCTCCCCTTGATATTCATCTGATAGGAGAGTATTCTTCTGGGTTCTATTTCAATAAATGAAAAATAAAAATACAAACTAGGAATACACAAAATGAGCTTTCTTATTCTGGTGGGATTACAGGGGATTGTTTTGCTTTACGATTTTCCACACTTCATTCAATGTGGCATTGCCCCATAAATGAAAGATATTTAAAATAATGTCATTCATAATTAAATCCTATTACAACAACAAAGGGACATCAAGCATTTCTCACCATATAGCCGTCATGAACCCCAAGCCAAACAACTCTCCTTCCTGAACACAGACTCCAGAACCATGGGCCAAAGCAGCTCCCAGGAGTTCACCCCTCCTCACTCCCCTTCTGTTGAATGGGAGAGCAACAGGTGGTGGAAACATTCACTGCTGTACTTGAAGAAGCTCGTAAGTCTAATTTCCTTTTCTCTTCTTCCCGTTGCAGGGCTAGGGCCCATAGATTGTATGATCTAAGCTTATTGTATCATCTGAAACTCTTTTTTTTACCAAAATAGAAAGATTCTAGGTTAGCAGATGGGAGAAGGTGGGGTGCGCCATGACTAGGGAGGCTGAGTGACAGCGGGGTTAAGAAAAGCTGGGAGAGAGGAATGAATGTGGAAGTAAAATAGAAGCAGAAGAGAACAAGACCAAGGAGGAGAGACACCAGCAGAGTCATTTTCACATCTTCTGCAAAACCGCAGGAAACAGTCTCAAGAGCTGCACAGTGGTCAAGGTCAGCGGCTGTGTGGAGGGGCTGCCTAGGGTTAGATACTGGCTGTGCCGCCTGCCTGTGAAATTTGAAGCCAGTTAATGAAGCCCCCTCTGGGCCTCAGTTTCCTCATCTGTACGGTGGATAACATGGTACCTAACTCACTGGGCTCTGTGAAGATTACATAAGTAAATATATGTGAATCATTCTTGGAAACAGTGGGAGATGTTGGGTAAGTGTTTTGTCACTGCTTTTCTTTGTTTTCTTTGCTTCTGTACTCGGATTTATGCTTTGGACATTTGGAGGTTAATTGTGAAAGCAGAAGCCATATGCTCTATTTCTCTGAAGAAGACTGCTTCACCCAGAAAGGACATTTGACAAAGCCAGAGAGGGGCTGATTTCTCAGATATGTGAGTTTCCTCCTAAAAAGGTGTTTCTCAGGGAGCAAGACCGTGCATGCCTCACCATGACATTCCCTCACTTTACCACCGTGCCCAGCACATAACAGGTTGTCTGTAAACACTGCTGGAGGGAAAGGTGTTTCCTTCTGTAAGCATCCAGTAGGCCCTGGGACCCATTCTATGTACCAAAAACATGAAGAGAGAATTCCGCCATTTAAGCAGCACCATCCACCTCTTCACTTTACCTGAAGACACGAGCGACATTGCTGTTTCTTTGTTCATTATTTTTTAGCTGAAACAAAACAAAGCTCCACTTTGCTTCTATATTTTTTTAGTAGAAACAATATATGATTTCTTTTTATTTTATTGTCAATATTATGTATTAAAACTTAGCAATTTTTATATTTCTTTCTGGGAAAAAAACATACCTTTATCTTATCTCGGTTTCCTAAGAGTAAACTGTTGCTGTTCTCTCTAAGTTACAGTAACAATGGCAAATTGGAAGGGAAAATAAACTTCATTTATACCTTACAGCCTAACGCAAAGCTACAGTAATTTCTACAGCTCCTTACATCAGTTAGATTTAAAAAGATGTTTTAGGATGTTTTAATTTGGACATGAAAAGATTATGAAAGTGTTAAATTCGATAAATAACAATGATCAGAAAATACCCTTATATATATTATACATACAAATTTTATACGTGTGTGTGTGCTTCTCACACACTGAGAAACACACCAGCTCGCCACATGGTCCAGGTCCAGATGTAAAGATCCCCTGCCAAATTCTTCAGGATGGAGCTCGTCTGTTACTGATGTCAAAACACAGATAGAAACTAAGTATGACTTTCTTCTTTCAATTAGATTCTAATAGCCATTTTCAAAATGAAAAGCAGATCTCACCATGTCTAGCCAAATGGTTAAGCGTACAGAGGGCAGTAAAATGTTAGAGCCGCCTGCAGGCGGTGTGTTTCCACATGAACTGACACAGCCTGCAAGGACCGCACCAAGATCAAGTCTACACAGAGCAAGGCCCAGACAGGACATCCCAGTGCTGTTCTAAGTCAGGGAACAGGGCTCACAGGCCTTGCTCAGAGCCCATTCAGAACAGCAACAGTGATGTGGGGTCTTCAAGTGGAGGCATGTTCCCACATCACTAAATGGACCACTCTGCCTCGCAGCACCCGGCTGCCTCACACATTTACCTGCTACTGCCTTACCCCTCAGTGCATTTTAATTTGTGATGCATTATGTAGGTCACAGAAAGTTTGGTATATGTGTTAGAGTTATTCAGAGGAACAGAATTAATAGGGTGTGTGTGTGTGAAAGAGAGAGAGACAGTGTGTGTGTGTGCTTGTGTGTGCGAGAGAGATGGGGGAGGGGAGAAAAGAGAATTGCTATAAGGAATTCATTTATGCAAGTATGGAGGCTGAGGAATTCAGACCCAGAAGAGCCAATGGTGTAAGTTCTGATCTGAGTTCAAGTCCAGAGGCTGAAGAAGGCTGATATCCCTGCCCTAAGGCAACCAGGCAGGGAGAGTAAGATCTCTCTTGCTCAGCCATTTCTGCTGCTGAAGCCTTGGCTGAGGCTTGCTCCCACTGGGGAGGATAATCTGCTTTATTCGGTGCACTTAACCAAATGCTCATCTCAACTGAAAATACCCTTATGGATACATCCAGGATTGGGTTTAACTGGATTTCAGGGCACCCAGTGGCCCTGTCAAGTTGACCCATGCAATGAACTATCATAGCGTAAACAAACAGAAATTCAGGGAAAATCAACCTCAAAGCCCACAAGGCCTGAGCGACGTGAGTTCAGAGAACCAGCATGTGCTGGCCCACATTGTACTCAGAGCATGGAGCAGCGGCCTGGAGGAGCAGGAGCTGCATAGTAAATATTTGGCAGGATAAACAGAATTCCAGCTCTGTAATTCACAGACCTCGGGCAATACACTTCACAGGTTACTGTGAGAAGGAAATACATTAACCCACTCAAACCCGTGAGTCTGATCCAAAAAAAGCTGCCATCATCATGATCATCAGTATCACGCATGTTTTTCTTATCCTATGCCATTTCGTGAAAACCAGTTTTAGTAATCTTCCTTCTGATGACGTGAGATATACTTTTAAAATTTCCAAAGGCATTATGCAGGTATTTATGAGGTGGTGGGCTTTAGGAGGCTGCAGCTAGAAGAGAGGTTTTCATTTTTTCTATTTTTAAAATTCTGCTAAGAATATTATAACATATATCTGAGATTACTTTGTTTATTCTCCTTCCTCAACGGATATTGTCTGTCAAAAGTGTTGTAAACATTTTTAAATTATGAAGTACAACCTCAAGCATTTGATGTTGCAGATGAAAGTTTCTGTGACTGCTTCGTACGACAGTACTGCCCCTAAATGCTCCTGTAGTAAAAGGCCCAGCTCAGTGTGGTCAGTTCCCTGTTAACAGAATTAATAGGGTATGTGTGTGTGTGCACGCGCCCGTGTGTGTGTGTGTGTATACGTGTGTGCTTGTGTGTATGTGTGTGTGCTGTCTATGTGCGGGTGTGTACACGCATGTGTGTATGTGTGTATATGTGGGTGGGTGGGTGTGGGTGTACGTGTGTATGTGTGTGTGCATGCATGTGTGTGTATACGTGTATGTGCATGTGTTGGGAGGGCGTGTATGTGTGTGGTGTGTATGTGTGTGCAGGTGTGTGCACGCATGTGTGTATGTGTGTATATGTGTGTCTGCATGTGGGGGGTGTATGTGTTTGTGAGGGTGCGTGTGTATGTGTGTGCGGTGTGTGTGTGCACGATGTGTGTATGTGTGTATACGTGTGTGTGCATGTGTTGGGAGGGCATGTATGTGTGTGTGGTGTGTATGTGTGTGCGGGTGTGTGCACGCATGTGTGTGTATATGTGTGTCTGTGCATGGGGGTGTATGTGTATGTGTGTGTGGTGTGTATGTGTGTGTGGTGTGTGTGTGCACGCATGTGTGTATGTGTGTATATGTGTGTGTGCGTGTGGGGGTGTGTATGTGTGTGTACGTGTGTATGTGTGTGCGGGTGTGTGCACGCGTGTGTGTATGTGTGTATATGTGTGTGTGCGTGTGGGGGATGTGTATATGTGTGTACGTGTGTATGTGTGTGCGGGTGTGTGCACGCATGTGTCTATGTGTGTATATGTGTGTGTGCGTGTGGGGGGTGTATGTGTGTGTGGTGTGTATGTGTGTGCGGGTGTGTGCACGCATGTGTCTATGTGTGTATATGTGTGTCTGTCCATGTGGGGGGGTGTATATGTGTGTGGTGTGTGTGTGTGCACGCATGTGTGTATGTGTGTATATGTGTGTGTGTGTGGGGGGTGTGTATGTGTGTGTACGTGTGTATGTGTGTGTGCGCGGGTGTGTGTGTGTGAAAGAGAGAGGGTGTGTCTGAATTCGAGACACCTTAATTTCTACCTCGCTCTTTGACATTGGACATCATCTCATTCTTTTAGGCTTCAGTTTAGTTATAAGTAAACAGTCACATTAACCTTTTAGTTCAGCTCTACAAAACAATTACTGAATACAAATTTGAGATATTTGTAAAGGAAAAACATGTAAAATGTGATAAAAGTCATGATGTGAAATAAAGACACCACGTAGCATTTGGGAAACATCCTGAGAGGATGGCAGACCACGAAACACAAAGCAGCTGATCGTCCCTCAGGATGTGGGAAGTCTGTGTGTCCTCTTGAGTCTTGGCAGGCATTGTGGTTTCTAAACCAGTGGAATATGGCAGACGTGACACTTGCTGGTTTGGGGAACCAGGTCTTAGTCGACTGGCAGCTTCGGCTTCCTGTCTTAACACAGCTGCCATGCTGTGAGCAAGGTAGAGGAGACACACACGTGAAGAAGTAATGAGGCCAGGCATGAAGGCCCCAGCTGAGCTCCCAGGAGTGGCCAGTTTCCTGGGCGAGCACCTTAGGGGTAGATGCCCAGTCCCAGAGACAACACAGCTGACCCAGTGAGAAACCGGCATGAGCTGTCCGTGTCTGCCCAAGCTGCAGTCCGTAAAAACATACGTGGTGCTGTTGTTTTAGGTAACTGAATTTGATGGTGGCTTGTTATGATAGATACAGGGAACAAGGAGTCGAGAAATAAGGATTCTCATTTCAAATTCACCAATGATTGCTTGTGGGATCTTGGAAAATTATACAGTAGGCTCAACTTGCCGCTCAATTTTGCAAAGAGCCACTGACTGCTTTGGCCCTCTCATCACCCGAATAAGTAACTGCCATCCATTTTCCTTTCAAACACGAATGTGCAGCTCAGCGATGCTCCCGCCTAAAACATTTTCCTCTTCTCCATGGATATGTAAGAAGTACAGACGTAAATAAAGAAATACAAGAACAGATTTCTTATCCAGGAAACCCAGAGCTTTACATAGTAATAAACATCTTGCTTCCTGCTTCAACTGCCCTCTGGGGAACTTGTGGAGATGGTACATGTGTGTGTTCAACTCAATTGTTCTTAAACTCATTCTGCTGTGCTCCAGTGACAGATTGGCATCCAGCGTCACTTCCTGTGGGAGCCTCCACTTTCCTGCTGACTTACATATGTGTAAAGTCTGGCTGAGTACACCCACGGACCCTGAGCCATCTGGGGAAACCTGAAGCCCTTTCCCCAAGGTCTAGTCCCATCTTAGCAGTCCCCCAGCTTGTCCTCGGGGACTGGGTTCTGCTGATGCAGCAGGAGAGCTATCCTGGTGACTTCCATAGCGCAGGTGATGAGAGGCTTAGGGTGAGGGATAACTCCTTCGACATCTTCAGGAAGAGGACAGTGCCAATGTCCACCTTTATGGTGGCATCCAAGGACAGGCAAAGAGGGAAAGGATTCAAATTTCTTTCCTTTGTTGCCCTAGATAACCAATTTTACAAATTTAGAATGAAGTTGAGCCACGTTCAGATTTTTATCACAGGGAGTGTTTCTCTGGATACTGACACTGAAAGGGCATGCCATGGGGGACATCTGCAAATCTGCACAACTGGAACCATGTCCCTACAAGCCTCCGCAAGACATATACACCAGTGTTAAGTGGTTAAAAATTGGGTTATTGGAATTATTTCCAACACTGATGATTTAGAGATCTGATTCTGAAGAAAATTATCCATTTAATTCTGTAAAAATAAAATTCATGCTCATGGTATTTCAGCAGCACTGTGTCATCAAGAGCTTTTCTCATCATAGAAGTGGAACGAACTGCACCGTCAGGTAAAGACCTGCTCAGCAGAAGGATCACCAAGCCCTCGAACTATTCAGTCACGTCCTCTAATGTACTGGTGTTCATTGAAAATTAGCTACTGCCCAGGGTACCTGTGCAAACAGGAAACCTCACCAAATGGATGCACTGAACCCCTAGCTAGCTGGGGATCTCCACTAATTCAGCAGCCCACTGAGTGGCCGCCTGTGTGGCTCTCTCCTTTCGAATTCACTCTGCACCCAGTACAAGATTAATCTTGCTGCAGTGGCACTAATCCTGTTGCTTGCCCACTGCCTATGTTTCCCTTTGTCCCTGTTGTTCCCAGAACACAGGCCAGCATCCTGGCCCTTTAAAGCTTGCTTCGTCCCTCTCTGCAGTGTAGTCTCCCAGATTGCTCCAGCCTATCCGTGGCTGACTGTTCCTTTTTTTAAAATTGCATTTTAGGTTTGGGGGTACATGTGCAGAACATGCAAGATAGTTGCATAGGTAAACACGTGGCAGTGTGTTTTGCTGCCTTCCCCCCCTTCACTCACACTTGGCATTTCTCCCCATGCTATCCCTCCCCAGCTACCCCCCCCGCTGTCCCTCCCCTATTCCCCCCAATAGACCCCAGTGTTTAGTACTCCCCTCCCTGTATCCATGTGTTCTTATTTTTCATCACCCACCTATGAGTGAGAGTATGCGGTATTTCATTTTCTGTTCCTGTGTCAGTTTGCTGAGAATGATGTTTTCCAGATTCATCCATGTCCCTACAAAGGACACGAACTCATCGTTTTTGGTGGCTGACTGTGTCTTACACATATTTCTTTACTTTCCCATCTCCTTCACTTCACTTTTCCCATTCTCTCTGCCTGGACTCCCACTCCCTAACCACTTTGTTCTGAATTTTTAAGCTGAGCTCAAATGCCATGTTTTTGGTAATGCCATCCCTTATCCTGTGCAAGTAAAAACAGTCTACAGCTCTTCTGAATGTACCAGAAACTTCATCTGAAACTTTTACTACACAAAGAACTACTGCTTGTCATTGTAAGTTTTTAGAGCTACATCTCTTAGCTGCCTCTAGCCTGGAAGCTTCTCATGAGCAGGATCATACACAATGCAAATAATGCAGTGTATTTTGAATGAATGTGTTGAAGGCCAGAATAAAGCAATGTTTTATTCTCATCCAGCCTGCATGTACAAGTTGGAGGGCAGGGCTTGGTATAGCAAAAATTCTACAAATAGCAATTGGACCAAATGAGATTTTAATATCATCTAAACTCATAAAATGCTTTAAGGAAGAATACCTGGGTGTGAAATTGCTTGGTCCTACGGCAGGATGGGTTAAATTTTGACCCCTAAAAATGTTAAAATCCTCACCCTCAGTACCTGTCAATGTGACTTTCTTTGGAAACATGCTTTTCTTTTTTCAGATAATCAAGTTAAAATGAGATAAATAGGGTGGGCCGTAACCCAGTATGACCACTGCCATCATTAAAACAAGACGTTTGAACATAGAGACAGACAAACACCATGTGAGGATGAAAGCAGAGACTGGGGAGGTGCCTTTCGAAGCCAGGGGATGACAGAGACACCAGTGAACCACCAGAAGCCAGAAAAGGGCCTGGGGCACGTTCCTCTTCACAGCTCTTTGAAGGAACCAATGCTGTGACACCTTGATCTCAGCTTTCTATCCTAGAACTGTGGGATCATAAATGCATGTTGTTTGAGCAGCCTGTATGTGGTACTTTGTGGTACTTTGTTCTGGCAGCTCTAGGAAGCCCATACATAGGGCATGCATGATAGATTGTAACTTGACAAGAAACTGCCACGCGTGTTCCTGAAGAAGCTGTTTCATGCATTACCACCAGCACCGGCTGCCAGTGTCAGCTGCCTTTCCTCCTTGTCACCACTTGGTATCGTCACTCCTTTTAACTGTGTCCCTTCCAACAGCCATGTCATGGGAGCTTCTGGTGTTTTTAGTTTTTATTTCTCCAGTTAGCATGGATTGTGAGCAGCTTCCGATGTGCTTATTTGCCCTCTTTATTTCTGCTTGGGTGGAGCATGTGTTGGCATATTTTCTCCACTTTACTATGTGGTTGTTTATCTTCTTTCTGAGTTGTAAGATAAATTCTAGAAACAAGTCCTTTCCCAAGTGTGTGCTTTGCAAATGTTTACTCTCAGGCTGTGGCTTGCTTGTCTTTTCACTTAATTATCAATCTCTTGTGAACAAAGAAAAAGTCTTTAATGTTGATGAATTAAAGTTGATCAACTTTTCTTTCATTATCCCATCTCTTCATGTAATCTTAAATAAATATTTGCCCAGTCCAAGGTCACAAATATTTCTTATGTTTTCTCCTGAAGTTTTTATGGTTTTACTCTTTACATTTTATAAATATACTGGTTTCAGATTTCTACTTTTTTCTAAGAAGAAATGAGTTACTCTGTTTATCTTTACTTCTCTATAGATAGTCCTGTAATCTGGATACTTTTAAAATCTTCTGCCTATCACTGATTTAAAGCAACTTGATTATGATGTGGTTTTCTACATTTGTGAGTGTGTGCTTGAGATTTGCTGAGCTTCTTGGATTTTGAGTTTGGAGTTCTCAACAAAATTTGGAAAACTTTCATCCATTATTATTCAAATGCGTATTCTGCTCCCCCACCTTATCTTTCATTACTTCAATTACATGTATGTTAGACCATCTTATGTTGTCCCAAAACTCTCTTAGCATTGTTCATTTTTTTTTCAGTCACATCTTTAGGCTTTATTTTGATTAGTTTCTGTTACTATGTCTTCAAGTTACTATTTTTTTCTTCTGCAGTATCTAATCTGCTATTAATTTTACTAATGCATTTTTTTTTTAGTTTCAGGAAATAGAGTTTTCATCTGAAAAAGTTCATTGTGAATCGTGTTTATGTCTTCCTTGTCTCTTAATATGCTAAATATTTCCTCTGTCTTTCTGAGGTTCTTTTTTTTTTTTTGAGATGGAGTTTCACTCTTGTTACCCAGGCTGGAGTGCAATGGCACGATCTCGGCTCAACGCAACCTCCGCCTCCTGGGTTCAGGCAATTCTCCTGCCTCAGCCTCCTGAGTAGCTGGGATTACAGGCATGCACCACCATGCCCAGCTAATTTTTTGTATTTTGAGTAGAGACGGGGTTTCACCATGTTGATCAGGATGGTCTCAATCTCTTGACCTCGCGATCCACCCGCCTCGGCCTCCCAAAGTGCTGGGATTACAGAAATGAGCCACTGCACCCGGCCGTCTTTCTGACGTTCTTCATCCACCTCGGTACTTCAGGTCTCAAATCCAAGCTGGTCTCATTTTACTGACACAGCCACACAAGTCATAGGCACAATATTTGTAAGCAAATCTACTTCCTGGATGGTCCATTTCTATCAACCCAGAAGGGATTACTTGCTTGTGTCATCAACGGAATATATAGCCTAGTATGGGAGCTCTGATCAAGGCTTTGGGAAGCAATATTTGTTAGTAAGCTTGCTTGGTAACATTTGGCAAAATATTCTCGACATACAAAATTTCACTCACCCAAACTTATTTTCTAGTCTGAAAATAAACTCCCACATCTTTATGAAATACTACAATTTTCTAAGGCCCTCTTTATGTATTCCCTACGTAACTGTTAAGAGAGTGACGTCGTATCACTATTACAGCAAAGCGCTGGTGGGACCACTAACTCTGCCAATCCTGTGCCTGGTGAATGAAAAGGTTAACCCACTGGTTCTCCAACTCCTGTGAACACTGCTTCCTTTTTCCAGTCCATAACAACAGCCAGCATCCATCAGAATTGCCTCTAGGGCTTTTCAGAAACATCCTAGCCAGACCCTACCCCCAGTTCCCTCCATCAACGTCAAGAGATGGGCATGTCTTTTTTTCAAAAATTCTTAGCAGAGCTGATATTCCACACAGATTTTTACATTGCAAAGCTGATCTTTCTACGACAGCAGCTCCATTCAGTTTGGTATCATGGTCAATAATAAACAACATTATTGTAAAGCCACAGTTAGAAGAATAGCGTTTTTTTCTCCTACTTTCTGTTCTGTTGGTCTGTTCTCTATTGATTAATCTGGGTAATTTATGCCAACCCTCTAGGGCAGAAGATGCTGTCTTTATGTATGGAACACAGTCAAAACTCAGCAAGGGCCCAACACATATTCATTATTAATGTGAGTACGAGTGCCATATGCAATAGCATGCGGTTGGAGAATTCTGGATTTTATATCAACTCAAAAAATTTTGCAAGATGACAGACTTAGCTGTTCATGCGGTAGCTGTCTTTTGCTATCGAGCATGTGTGTAAGAAAAAATGCTACCTGATTTCCTAGCCACATGGCAAAGAAGATATTCAAAGCACACCTTACTGACTCATGGATATTAGATACAGAAGATGAAGTTGAGGACAGCTTAAAATGCATGCAGCTTTATTAATTTTTAAAAACATGTAAAACAAAACACAACAAAACATCAATGACAAAATCCTTAGTGATTATAAATCCACATGTCTAAGGGTCCAGAGGGAATCTGCTTAAATGCATAGATCAGAGTGATTTGTAATAGGCATTTACGTTGCTTGCATGCAAATAAATGCTACCCACAGTGCTTAAAATGTGTTAGATAGCTTTAAAAGTTCCCCTGATATTATGCTTACTCTATCTTTAAAGAAGAATTTCAAGCTAGTCTCTACAAGCGACATTATACATTCCAAGTTAGTGAAGTCCAAATCATTGAGGTTTATTTCTACAGCAAAATCTTTTCATAAACATTTACATTTACAGAGGTCCTGAGCCCATGAAGGGGCTGGCATTCCATTGAACATAATGATGTGAAATGTGCATCTTCCAGCAAGTATTTATTTTAGGGGCGAGTAATTGCCTTTGCATATGAGCTTCACAATGTTGTGAAATGTATATTATCCATAAAGTAAACACTACTCTGTTCGACTGACAGTCCTATTGCAGAGTGAAATTATACTCATCTATAAAAAGCTAACTTCAACTCTTAGGACATACGACCAATCTGAGTAATTTTCCAAACAAAGAGTCTGATTTGGCAATCAAGCAATTTATTTGGTAATGTCTTAACAGTCCGACTGTGACATTCTGCAGCCAACGTTTGTGTTGCTGACAAGACCCTTCCAGCAGAAGCTTTTATTTTGAGAACTTCAGGGAGGTAAATATTTGATTTTAGAGAGTTTAGATGGTCCAAGGATTTTCAAATGTCTCCTCAGGTCAGCTAATATTTATTCTGGCCACTAAAAAAATAAAAAACAGAGAGAAAACCTCTTGAGCTTTTCTTTTTTGTAACAAATTTAAAATTAACTTTGGAAAAGTATTTTGTAAGTAGGTTCTGAAAGATTTTAACACATTTAACATTTTATATTTATTAATGTGTATGTGTGTGTTTATATAATATATAGATTAAATAAATTAATTATATTATTTATATTCATATATTAAATATATTGATTATATTAAATATATTAATAATTATATATTATCTCTATACTATATATATGCATATATTTATACACACATACATATATATATATATATAGAGAGAGAGAGAGAGAGAGAGAAAGAGAGAGAGAGAACTTAAAAAACAGAGAACACAACGTCTAAATTTCTAGGGCACACCAAGTCCTTTCTACAGCTGTGATTTTGTTCACGCTTCTCTGCTTCCCTCTTCTCTCATCTGCTGTCTGGAATCCTTCCACCTGTTGGGAAATGACTCAGCACTTTTCTGCAAGACATCCTCACTCCTCCAGCGTGATGAGTAGTTTCCTCATCTGGAAACCCAGCCTTGTACCATTCATCATTCCTAAGTCACGTGCTGCCTCAGGCTATCCCTTGCTGCAGCACGCTTTATTTTCAAGCAGTCGTGTGTACCTTTGCCTTGTGTTCTCCGGTGGGAATTAAGTTTACCTGGTGCGGGAATCCGTGCTTTACTGCCTGGGCTCCTTCCCATGATATTCCCCAATTGTGACTTGTACCGATCAGCATCTCGATGAATCCGTAGGCAGGCATCCCCTAAACACAGGGGTCTGCGTGGAGAAATGTGGTATTAGGGGTTCTGCCATTGCGTAGACACCGTGGAGGGTATTTACACACGTCTAGACGGTACAGCCTACGACACGCCTAGGCCACATGCTGGTGCTCCTAGGCTACAAACCCAAAGAGGATGTTACTGTGCAGATTACTACAGTCAATGGTGACACAAGAATGCGTGTCTAACCGTAATCAAGGTACAGTAAAAATACAGTATAAAAGACAGGAAGTGGTACACCCATCTAGGGCACTCACCATGAATGGAGCTTGCGGGACTGGAGGTGGTTCTGGGTGAGTCAGAGCATGAGTGGTGAGTGAATGGGAAGGCCTGGGACACTGCTGTACACTACAGAAGACTTTGTAAACACTGTACACTTAGGCTGCATTAAATTCATTTCCATTTTGTATTTTATTTTATTAATTTTATATATATATATATATACACATTTTTTTTTTTTTGAGACAGGGTTTCACTCCGACACCCAGGCTGAGGGCAGTAGCGCGATCTCAGCTCACTGCAACCTCCACCTCAAGCAATCCTCCTGCATCAATATCTTGAGGAGCTGGAACCACAGGTCTGTGCCACCACACCCAGCTAATATTTGTATATTTTGTAGATACGGGCCTTTACCATGTAGTCTGGGCTGGTTCCGTGCTCCCAGGCTAAAGCCATCATCACCCTACCTTGGCCTCACAAAGTGCTGGGACTGTAAGTGTGAACCACCGTTCTCAGCCAAATGAATTTTAAAATACACTTTTAAAAATAATAAATTAACTTTAGTTTGCTTTAACCTAATGGCATAACCTTTTAATTTTAGTTTATTTTTTACTTTTAAATTTATTTCTTAAAAATTAAGACACACGCATACATTATCCTAGGCCTCCACAGGGTTGGGATTGTCAATGTCACTCTCTCCCACCTCCACATTTTGTTCCATGGAAGGTTTTAAGGGGCAGTAACAGGCATACGCTGTTTTCTCCTCTGACAGCAATGCTTCCTTCTGGATACCTCCTGAAAGACCTGCCTGAGGCTATTTTACATTAAACTATTTTTATTAAGTAAGAGTACACTTTAAAATAATAGCAAAAGCATAACATAGTAAATAATAGGCCAGTGCCACAGTCATTTAGCATCCTCATCAGGTATGAGGATGTATGTGCTGGGCTTTTACAGGCCCAGCAGCACAGTGGCTTTGCTAACACCAGCAGATCACAAGCACATGAGGAATGCTGGGCGCTTCAGGGTCATGAGGTGATGGGAATTTTTCAGCTTCAACATAATCATGTGAGACCCTGTCGTATATGCGGTCCATCATTGAGTGAAACATCATTATACAGCACTTGACTGTATACCAATCATAAAGATGTGCTGTGTCAGTCAACTTAACCATGTGGTCCAGTTAAATATTGTATCTCATATCAACAGGTACATTAGGAAAGGGAGCTGCTTGCACATGATTCTCTTCAAAACTCTCAGAAAGAGTAAGCTAACCTTTGCCCCATCTCATTGTGTCTTCCTATTTTCCTTTCCATTCTCCATTAGAAGCCCAAGAACACACATGGCAGGCAGAAGTTCCTCAGAAGATGAGTGCAGGGCATGTGGAAGGGGCCTGGCCACCAGAGTCCACTTGTATTGTCAGGGAGGTAGGAAAGCCTGGGGCCTCACTTGTGATAAGTTTGTGGCATAAAGGCATTGAGGTGCAGTCCTCCAAAATGCACTCCACTCAGCAGAGCCATCTCTCCCAGCCCCAGCCCATGCTCTTGCCACCACAGCCAGCTGCCTTTTGCAGAAGAAAATGGCAGGGCAAGACCAAAAGTCAGCTATTCTATGTCACTACGGACCTTACAACAGTTCCCTGGAACCCAGTTCATACTCCCTCTCTGTGAAGTTTGCTTGTCGGGTTTATATGGCCTGTGACCAGCAGGATTTTCAACAAGCAGATTTTAAAACCGATTCTGCAAGCTATGCTAAGGATCCTACTGTTGGCCATTGTCATCTTTGTCCTTTGATAATGAACTGACTACCCTTCCATAGACTTGACCTTGACTGACTGTAAGACCAGAAAACCTGACCAAAAAATTGAAGACAAATTGGAAACACGTTTCAACCCATGCTTCTTGCAGAGTTCTATTGGAAAACACACCTCAGCTCTCCTGGACTACATTTTTTAGCCCTGCTTTTCCATGTCTTAAAAAAATCAGCCTTTTACAGGTAATAAAGAAAACTTATATAATCATTTACTTTAGAGTGTGGCTTAAACTGCTTTTACGGGAAACCACCACCTTTGCAATGCGAGCCTTTAAATTCCATTCCAAGGAGATTTTCTTACCACACTCTCAGGTCTTTTCAGACATGGTCTAATCATGTATATAGCTGAAAGCTACTTGAAATTCCTGTAGGTACTAAGGTTGATTTCTTCTTCCTTTTAGAAGAGGCTGTCAAAAGCAGGGTTTCTTTATAACCCATCACATGATGGCTACCACAGATCAAGTATCCTCCATGACAGCCTCTGAGCTAGTCCCCTCATCTCAATCAAATCTTCCTAACAGTGTCCTTACAGATGAAGAAACTGGTTTGTGTGACTTAAATACCTTGCCTTGAGGCATCCATCCATCGAAGTTGCCTTCTTGTTCTAAATTTGAGCCTGCCCAGTTCAAAAGTCTGGGTTCTTTCAGCCTAGATCTACCACTTACGAAGGTTTTTATATATAACATATTTTGGGTACTTGCATTCTTATTATCATAGATGCATTTTAAAGAAATAGAACCTGCTTTTTTAAAGTGCAAGTACTTTTTTATAACAGTCACTTAATTGGACCCAACCCTCACAGACATGTCAGCTTTTATATAGCTAAAAACTGAAATCAAACTGCACATTAAGATATATTTCACCAAGTTTCTGCAGTGAAGGTATATCATTTTTTAAAATCAGAGAAAGGAAAGCATTGTTTCAGAATATCATATTTGGATTCAATCCCTATGGGAACTTTATCAGTGACATTCTGGATGCTGGGTGATCATGGGTACATATCGAATCTAGTTTGTTTTAAGAAGCAACTCTGAGGTAGATGACATTTGCCTGCTTTTCTAAGTGAAGAGGCTGTGGCTGGAAATATTAAATAACTCTTTCAAACAAACAGGCACTAGGTGCTGGAGCTGGGCCTTAAAGCAGCCCTTCTCTCTAAGTACAGCCCCCATCACTATATTCCTGACTCAGAGCTGCATACACGCAGGGAAGGTCTCGTGAAGATGTGAATTTGACTCACTTGACCTGAACAGAGACCTGAGGTTCTGCATGTCCTGGAGTTGTCAGGCAAGCTGCTGGTCCTTCGGTTGCAAGGTACTATGCACATTGCTATATCAGAACTTTTTCAGAAATCTAGTCATCTCTTATTTTTGCAACAGTGCTTTCTAATTCCCTAGGATATTTTCTATAGTTTTAAGGAGCAATTCAGTACCACTTTATTGATTAGGCAACTAGGACTCCTTCTGTGAAAGTCAGTTTTCTAAGTTCCAACAAGTAAGAGGTAATAAAATACAGTCGATCAAACGCAACCCTTGAATTCCCTAGGCTCAAACTATTTGCTTCAAACTACCCTGGTCTACCTGATAGAGTTAGTAAGAGAAGTAATTGAGGTAATGCAGAGAAAGCATAGAGAAGTCTTAGAACTATTCCCAGCACATAGTAAGCAGTAAATAAATGTCAGCATTGATTATTGATAGTATGATGAGCAAGAAACAGTGGACTCAAGTTAATGAAATCACACTGTAGAAGTTGCACAGAATGACAGAGCATAACGCATGAAAACAACTCAATATTTTATTGACAAATAACTCTACAGGAGTCAATGGTGCAATGTGGCTGCATAGACACCAAAGTAACCTTCGGTTCCATTTAAAGAAGCAAGTCACTGCGGGCACAGGGCAGGAGACGATTGAGGGGCTTCACTTCAGAAAACACCATCAGACTCAAGCTTTTCACGGGAAAAAAACCATTTTGGTGAAGAGATATAAATTCAATTATTCTGCTAACATTACCTGGGCCCCATACTGCATACACTCCCAACACTGCACACACTCCCAACACTGCACATGTTGCTAGGATACAGAAACCAAGTAGGTGCAGTCCTTAATTTAAGCATCTTGGAAACATCATTGAAGAACCTAAAATATTTAATTTAGAGAAGTCGTCAGAGACGTGTAGGGACATCGGATTGATTGGTGCCTGTGAAAGTTGTGAAAAGAGCAAGTGATAGGCACAGGAAAGTCGGTATGTATGTCCTAAGGAGTTGATTTAGGGCCTGTCATGCAAGATGTCACGATTCCAAATAATCAAACAATGAAAATAATAAGCACCTCTTGGAATAAATTTAGTGAATATGGAAGAATCTAAAGAACACACTGTTACAATTAGTGTGAAAAATTCTGATTTGTTTCGTCAACAATATTGATACATTGATGATTTTAAGGAAAAAAACTGTAATGTCTTAGAGTTTCCAACCATGAGTTGTCAGTGTTTCAACATACTGAATTCTCAGAGTTTTTGTATTAAAAAGTAGCAAATTAGAACACTGTGCGCCATTCACAATAGCAAAGACTTGGAATCAACCCAAATGCACATCAATGACAGACTGTATAAAGAAAATGTGGCACATATACACCACGGAATTCTACGCAGCCAGAAAAGAGGATGAGTTCATGTCCTTTGCAGGGACATGGATGAAGCTAGAAACCATCCTTCTCAGCAAACTAACACAGGAACAGAAAAGCAAACACTGCATGTCCTCACTCACAAGTGAGAGTTGAACAAGGAGAACATATGGACCCAGGGAGGGGAACATCACACACCCTGGCCTGTCGGAGGTGGGGAAATAGAGGAGGGATCGCATCAGGAGAAATACCTAATATAGATGATGGGTTGATGTGTGCAGCAAACCACCATGGCATGTGTATATAACATGTTCTACACATGTATTCCAGAATTTAAAAGTATAATAATAAAAGAAAAGGTGCGAAAGGTATTGGATTGAGGGTTGGAAATAAACGAACATAACAGATCTCCCTTAGATCTTTATTCCACGTATCTTCATACACACTTTCCATTAGAGCTAACAGCAAAAGGCAATTCTATGCATCTTAAAGATAAACATATCAATAAAAGTGTTCACAGGTATTTGAAAGGGAATGAGAGGTTTGAGAAAGTCTCTTGGAGCAGGCGGGTGTTAGAGACTCTGACCATGGGAAATACTAAAAAATAATGTAGAAGGAGGTTTATAGTAATTCTCAACAACTCACGCCCTAAACTTGGAAATCTGCTTGTAGGTAATGCCCTCCTTCTCATAATTGGATTCTGAATGAACACAGAAATTAGAGTTATCTGAAATTGAGTTTTAAAGTAGAATAATTTGTGTTAGGGCTATCACAGATTGTTACTGAGGAAGGCATTAGTTAATGATGCTTCATTTTTGGATATTTTGCTGTGCTGTTTCTAGTTGTAACAGAAAAGAGAGGTTTACAGATCTAGCTTTAAATACCTACCAATATTGTGAGTACAATGTAACCCTGATAGTTAAACTTGAGTCAAGTGCTTCATTGCAGAGACCTTTTGTGTTAATATTTGTAGTTTTGAATGAATATTTGTAGCTTACCCAAAGGCACATGTTAGTTTAGAAAGGGTTGTTAAAGTTTGCATTCTTGTTAATTAAAAAAGAACAAATAGCTGGAAATAAATGTGATTACTACTGCATTTCACGTTCATTAGTATTAAAGAGCTTTAATAAGAATGTGCACTTAGAAAGCCCCCTTTCTAATGTTTGTGAAGTCAATAACTTGAATTATTTCAAAAGGCTTTTTAAGTAATACAAAGCTATTTAGTATTCATAGCAAGGTTTTCCTTCTCCACTAAGACAAAATAAGTGACTATATTTAAGTCCACACAGTAGAATACCTTTCACATGCTTGTATATGTAATTTCCTCAAATTTATATGCTCTCTCCCACCAAACACTAAATTTAATACTGTGTAATTTAGGCAAATACAGACACTTGGATCTGACTCATTCTGATAGCTTTTGAGAATTGGATGTTCAAAAATAAGTTATGGGTAAAGCATAATTTTCACCTCACATTATAGAATTATGAGATAAAGGCAAAGGTTTTTGTTTGCTTGCTTTAGAAGATACAGTTCTTTTAGCATATTACGAAATACATTGGGATTTTTTTATAGATACCTTTCAGGAAAATGCATTGCCTTTTAAAGAATTTTTAAATAATGCACTTTGCCCATTTCACACATATGACTCCCTTTGGCTGTAGTTCACAATATTTTGTGACAATGAGGACCTTTATTACTTGCATTCTAAGTACAGAGCTTAGGATATTGCTCACATACTTTTAAAGATCCCTGAGCATGTGGATAACATTTGAAACTCACAGTTACAAAGACAGCTATTTCAATTTCACAGACTTCAAAAATGCAACTCAGATTTTAATGCTGTTACATTGCTAAATGTGGCTGTTAATGACTTGAGTGGGGCCAACTCATCTTGTAGTCTTGCCTCTGGTCCTCCAGCTGTCCTGGAGAATGTCCACCCCTGGTCATTCTCACTCTTGCCTCTTTTCCTTGCGTCTGCCAATCCTTCTATCCCCTCCTCACATACCTCCTCTCACACATCTCAGTTCCACAGTCAATGTCCCCAGGAAAGCCAAGAAACCATCCTCCTTAATATGACCTCATCTCCCGATTGACCATGTTTAGCATCTCCTCTGACATCATCTGTGTATCCAGCTATCTCATTGTATGACACACACTGAAATCGCCAACTGGCCTTCCTTCCCTGCCTGCAGGACAGGTGCAAGTCTAATTCATAGCCCTGTGTCTCCTAGCTGTACAGCTTCTGGTTTTATCTTAAGGAGACTTAGAAACTCTCTGGCCATGATTTTTCATCTGCAAAATTATCGGTTTGAGTAGTGTCCTCCTGGGAGGTCCTAAGGATGAGTCAGGTGGCATTTGTTGGGTTCTCTTGTGGAGTTCTCATTCAAAACAGTCTCAGCGTCTTCTCAAGCTCTCTGATGTGAACTGAAAACATTTCTTCTGTCATGCTGTTCGTAAGACACAATTTTTTAAACACTGTGATAAATATAGCATTCTTAAAAGAATACGTAATCTCTACTTACATATGGGATACTTTTTCTTCTGAAAAGTTTCATAAGTAGAGATATAGACATTTTCATTCGTTTACTTACAGAGTCTCTACTAATTCCCAGGAAAGGAGTGACATGTTCTATTGGGCCTACATAGATTCTTGTAGGAGAGAAAATTGGAGAGCCCAGTGCAAGCCTTTCTCATCAAACTCTTGCATCTTTTCTTCCCTGAAATTGTTCACGTATGGCACAGCAGGGGCACTCAAGGCGTCCCTTCCTTATGCTTGTTTGCTGTTCAATTGGATCCAAGAGGTTTGGTGAACGATATTTGGTGACAAGATGGCAGCATACAATTTTGAGTGTCCACATAATGTGCTTTTGAAATTAATACCTAGTCTTTCTGCTGAATGAGCTGTTCTTTGTAAAGGACATATATGTAAAGAAATAAGTTGATATGCATGTATGTATGTACACATGTCTGTAAGTCTGTGTATAAAGCCTTAAAATAATTTCTGTAAGAAAAACTGGATCTTCTGCCATACCATCATGGCAAATTTTGCTAAAAAACTTTAAAACTATCTTTTTTTTTCTTTTCAGGTGATTCCCTGTTCTTAGAAAGGAAAGGACCACATTGCCTCTCAATGGCTTTAGGCAGAAAGTAAACCAATTGTGAAGATGTTTGAAGATCCAGAAACTAAAAGACAAATGAAGCCAATCACAAGTACCAGATGCTGGAGACTAACTGGCAACGTATTTCCATGTTTACAGGCGAGCATGATTTCATTCCAAACATGGCTGCTATGTGGGAATGGATGAATGGTTCTAAATTCATTCTAAGATGATATGGCCCCTGAAATTTGTCTTTTGTTTATTTGTTCTTTGCTGGAATAGCTATATTTTTAAAAGTCAACTTTATTGAGAAGTAATTCATATACAATAAAATGCATCACATTTTGAGGGTACAGTTCGGTACATTTTGACAAATGTGTACATTTGCAATAATCGTCTCTTTGAACATGACATAAAACATTTTCATCACCCCCAAAAATTCCCTCTTGACCCTCCTCTGCCCCATAAAACCAATGATTTCATTTCTATCTTAATATTACTTTAAGGATATATGGATTTTGCCTATTGTAGAACTTCACATTAATGGAATCATAACAATACACTCCTTGGGGTCTGAAGTCTTTGGCTCATTATCATGTTTTAGAGATTCATTGGTTTGCACCATCAATCAATCATTTGTTCCTCTTTATATTGTGAAGTTTTGTGACTATGCCACCCTTTGTTTATCTACTCACCTGTTGGTATATGAGGTTATTTAAGTTTTTATTTATAATGCATAAAATTAGTATGAACATCTATGTACTAGTCTTTTTGGGAACGTATGCTTTTATTTACCCGGGATAAATACTTAGTAGTGGAATTAATGGGTCATATTTTAAGTGTAGCAGTTAGGTTCCTTAAGACTATTCCCAAGATCCCCTGACTCCTGGTTACACACCCTGTGTAACCCTTTTCTTTTGATTACCAGTAGGACTTCTCAAGATGAATGTTATTCCTATGATTAGTTAACAAAGATGCAGAGATTTACAGCTGTAATTAGCATTCCTAATTTGTTGACTTTAAGTTAATGAATAGGGAGATTGTTCTGGGTGAACCTAACCTAATCAGCTGAGCTTTTTAAAAGAGGCTCTAAAGGTGAGAGATTCCCCTGCTGACCTTGAAGAAACAAGCTGCAAGGAAATGAATTTCTCATAACAACCGCATAAGCTTAGAAGAGCACCCGAGCCTGAGATGAGGCCTCAGCCCCAGTCTACACCGTGATTGAAGCCTGTGGGCAGAAGACCCAGCTAAGCATTGCCCGGACTCCTAATCCAGAGAAACCGTGAGGTAATAATAAATGTGAGTAGTTTTAAGTTGCTATATTTGCAGTAAGTTGTTACATAGTAATTTGTAAAAACGAATATAATAAGTGTATGCTTAACTTGACAAAACACTGCCAATTGTTGCTTTCAAATGTGGCTTACCATTTTACATTCCCAAGTTCAACATATTAGAGTTCCAGTTGCTCCGTATGCCTGACAATACCTGATAGGTATGTCCTTTCCATTTCTCCATGCAAGTGAGTACATTCTAGCATCTCATTGTGGTTTTCAGTTGCATTTTCCTAGAAAAAAAATGACATAAAATACGGGTTCTTAGACTTCTGGGACATGGGTATATCTTCTTTGACAAAATGTCTGTTTAAGTCTTATGCCCGCTTTTGCTAAACTTCTTTCTTAAAATTGGTTTCTACAAATGTCTTATGTAATCTTGACATTAACCCTTTTCTAATTATTCAGATTGATAGTGCTTTCTCCCAGTCAATGACTTCTCTTTTTCAACTATGTCTTTTGAAAAGCAGACTTTATCTTTGAATAAAATAAATTTATATATTTTTAATTTGTGTGGTTTTTTTTGTTCTGTCTAAAAAGTCTTGCCTACTTTAAAATTGCAGAATGTTTTCTGCTAGAATTTTTAGACTTTTGGTTTCTCCATTTAGGCCTAGGATCCAAGTAAGTCTTTAAATCAGTTTGTGTAAGTCTTCCAACTTTTCCAACTCTTCAAGATATTTTGGATATTCTACAAACTTTGCATTTCCATATACATTCTAAAAACAGCTTACCAATTACCCTGAAAAGACTGCTGAAATTTTTATTGGAAACATAATGAATCTATGAATCAATTTTGAGAAACGGATATCTTAGTATTTCATATTTTATTTTATGAACATTGTCTATCTCTTTACTTATTTGGATCTCTTCTGTCTTTTCTAGGTAATATTTTCTAGTCACTTTTACAGAGGTCTTATATGTCAATCATAAAATTTATTTCTAAGTATTAGTGAGGCTCTTTCAGATGACATTTTTTAAAAGTATTTTTCCATATTTATGTTTTACATATTTGTTATTATCTCACAGCCTTGCCAAATTCATTTATTCATCCTACTAGTTTGTTTTTAAATATTCCTAGGAGTGTGTTTCATGGACAGTCATGCCCTTTGTGAAAAGCAACAGTGTTACTTCTTCCTTCCCAATAATTGTCTCGTTACTTATTTTTCTTGCATTATCACACTATCTATGACCTCTCACAACATTGAATAAAAGTAGTGAGAGCTGACACCCATGTTTTACTCCCAGTCTCAGGAAGAAAGCATCCAGTCTTTTACCACTAACTGTAATGTTAGCTATAGATTTTATAAATACTTCTCTGTGGCTTGATGAAGTTTTATTATCTTCTTTCTTTGCAAGAAACAAATTCATTTAATAAAAATAAATGAATAAATAGACTCAAATTTTAATGCTGCATTTTAATGCATGATATGGTGTGGCTGTATTCCCACCAAAATTTCACCTTGAATTGCAGCTCCCATAATGTTGTGGGAGGACCCAGTTTGAGGTAACTGGATCATGAGATTGGGTCTTTCCCATGCTGTTCTCAAGAATAAGTCTCATGAGATAGGATGGTTTTATAAAGCGCAGTCTGCACACACTGTCTTTGACGGCCGCCATGTAAGACATTACTTTCCTTCTCCTTCACCTTCTACCATGATTGTGAGGCCTCCCGAGCCATGTGGAGCTGTGAGTCTATTACACCGCTTCCCTTTTTAAATTACCCATTATTTGCTATGTCTTTACTAGCAGGATGAAAATGGACAATACGATACATGTGGAGAACTTCTGCAGTTAAAAATTATAAATAATAATATGTATTTTGTCCATTCCAGTCTGTTTGGCCAAGCTGTAGTTCATTCACAAAATAATTCCAAATAGCATCATGGCAACACTGACTTTTCCTTTATCATTGTGTTGGTCATCTAGGACTGCTTTAATAAAATATCACAGACCGACAGCCATAAGCAACAAAGATTACTTCTCACAGTTTTAGGAGCTGTATAAGGAGAAGTATATACTTCTAGGAGAAGTATAAGATTAGTGTGACAGCAGGCCTGGATTCTGGTGCGGCCTCTCTCTTTGGCTTGCGGGTGGCTGCCTTCCTGTTGTGTCCTCACACGACCTCTCCTCTGTGCATGACTGCCGTCTCTTTCTCTTCTTATAAGGACACCATGTATGAATTTTGAGGCAACAAAATCCAGTCTATAACAATCACCCCTAAAATATCTTGATGCAACTCAGAGAGTATGTTCATCCACTCCCTCAATTGTATGACTCCAGGAAGAAAAGCAAAGGAAAAATAATTCATAAACATTCATCTTGCACACGTGTGATGAGATTGTAATAATGGATATGCCTCCCTTTCCTTGAAACTAAGATGTCACTGGCTGTAAGTTATGTTTTTGTTTCAGAAATAAGAAGATGGGGCAGGGAGAGTGTATTTTGGAATCAATGACCAACAGCATTCTTATGCAAGTGACTTTCATATTTGGGATATTAGAAGATCCATAAATTCAAGACAAAACAAAAATTGACCATCATTCCAAATTCATGTAGATATTTAAGTATTAAGACATAGGAAAGATCACTCTAAAAATAAATAGTAGTCCTTCCAACTAAGGAACACACATATGTATCTAAATTTATTTACATTTATGGAACAGTGCCAGCTGAGAGAATAGAATTTGGGAATCCCTGCAACAGAAAACGAAGAACTGAGATTTAAAGACTCAAAGACACTAAGAAGGAGAGAAAAAATGTGCTCACTGCAGTAAAAAAAGACTTGATCAATCTTTTGACTGTTTTATCAGCTAAGGAAGGTGCAATGACAATGTGTCAGCATTGAGTGAACATTAAATCAGCAGGAGAATTACCTCCAATATCCTGTCCATTGCATGATCGCAGGCCATGGTAACAAAGGAGCAAGACTTGTAGCAGCCAAAAGTAGAAATTAAGGTTCTGCAGAGATGTATCTGAGAAAGAATTTTTAGCCCCTTCCACAATTCCACATGGAGAGGAAATTCCAGGCAAAGCCAGAGGGCTGGAAATAGAAACAGGTGCATTTGTAAAGAAAAGAAAAAAAAACATGAAAGTTTGCCAGTGCAGAGTATACGTTTCACAGCCTCAGGTCACCCGGGAGTTCTCATTTATGTGGGCACTGTACTAATTAATGCTTTATATTTTTTTCACACAGTAATTCCATTAATTAAATTATCTCTACATAACTTGATGCATAGAGTGCTGATTTCATACTATAAATTTCAAGTACTGCAGGTAATGAAGATACCAACCAGGCAACACTATTTTATTCAACTCATTACCTGGAGGAATTTAGAAAAATATGCTTAGAAGGAAGTAATTCACCTATAAAAGATTTATAACATTTAATGGGTCAACCGATTTTTATCAAAGCGAGTTGAATCAACACTCATTAACTTGGTTCACTTCTGAAAATGATTGTCTTAGCCTCTTCCAAGCTCAAGAGCACATGAGTTCTCACCATTTCAGAGCAACTACGTCTTGGCAGAAGCACAGGCGGGAGGGGGCATTGTGTTTGAGGAAGACACAGCTGAGGGAGAGAGGATGGAATTGGCCTTGAACCTGAAATTCTTTCTCACAGGCATTGATTGCTATTTGCTCGCTGTCACAGACTTAGAGCTGCATGTCTTTTGCCTTTGATCCTGAGAAATCCTAACGAGCAGAATTCAAAGCAGGTGGTCCTAGGAAGCCTCCATCACCAGTTTTCTGGACACTTGAAGGCAAAAAACCAAATCGCATGATTGGTCTCCACTTCAAGAGCCAGAGCCTGGGCAAAAATACAAAAGCCCCATCTACAGTGGGAATGTGAACACCTTCTTCACCTTTGTTCATTCCACCCAGGTAAGGTGTTTCCTGGGGCAGTATGATACAGTGAGTATGATACTCACCGCAGGTGAGTAAAGACAAACCAGTTCCCAATGTGGACCCTTGGCATCATCTCTCTGTTACCTTGGAAAGGTTACTTAACTTCTCTGTGCCTCAAGTAGCTGGTGAGGAAAATAGAAATTATTGTCCTTATCCAACGGATACGTCTGTGTGAGTGAAACGCATTAATTACTTGGCATATAGTATGTACTCACAAATACTTAATGTAAAGAAAATGTTTAACATAGAGATCAGCTATCGTTATTATTTACACTGTCACTTAATCACGTAACCCTAACAAAATTGTTATTATTCACACTTCTCCAATGAGAAAATCAGGCAGCTTATTCAGAACCACAGGGGTCATTAGGTGGCTGAAGCCAGCTTTTTGTGTTCTCAGGTTTTTTCTACCACCGCCAGCAGGGGAAGGGGGAGCGGAGAATGTTAGGGATGGACACTGAGGCACCTTGCATACATGCCAGGTACTTCACTTGTGTTACTTTGCTGGATTCCCACAATGTGTACATGGGTCAGGCAGAGGCTGAATTTTAAGATTTTGGAACTTGACAGTTATAAGCAAAGCTACGTAATTTTCTTGCCATGGTAACAAAATTATCTGAAATGGCTTAGAAACACGAGCTCAGATGTGCCTAAGAGGAAAGAGTATGCTTTCCTTTATGGCAGAAACGCTGTGGGACCTTTGGAGAGCAGCGGCTCTCATTCTAGCCTTGAGTCCGAGAGCTGCAGACATTTCCCGAGACTTGGCGTGACACTGAAGGTCTAGAACAGAAACGAGAAACTCCAGCTTTTCAGGTCACTTGCCTCTCCTAAATCATCCAGCATGTGGCTGCGAGATCCTCCATGACTTCCCCCTTGCAGGAGGTATTGAGCGCCCCCCGCCCCCCCTCCCCCCCCCCCCCGCCCCGGCCAGGCCCTCGCTGCTTTCAGCGCAACCAGGGTAACTCTGCAGATTGCATTTTTGTGATTTTGTAAATGCAAGACAAAAAAACAAAACAAAACAAAAACCATAAACTCTGATCCAAGTCATTGAAATTGAGTGTGCGAGGGAATTCTTGCTTGTAAGATGGGGGTGAGCCGGTTGGCCTTCACAGAAGTAGCTGTACCCAAAAGTTGATCTGAAAAGCAGCATAGAATGTGGCCCCAGGGGAACTATCCTTGGATTCTCACTGGAGCAGCTGCGGAGGGGCGTGGACAGGAATGCGACAGTGCGTGGGGGCAGCGGTGGCGCTGTGTCATGCAGCTCACATTCTAGCAGTTCTAACAGCGGCTCTCAAGTCCGAGGAGAGCTCCCAACTTTGCACGCCCGCCGGGCGGACTGGGTCGTCTTAAACGGTGCGCTCCCCGCAAAGCATATGTTTCTGCTACACTCAGATGGAATAAAAGCGATTTGATAGAGGATAAAACATGAGAAGCGAACTCCAGAGCTTGCAGTCCAACCCGCTACGGCAAAGCTAAGCAAACAGCCTCGAGGCTCGAGGGAGACCGAGTAACAGGCCTGGGGTCACAAGGGAGGCAAAGGTGACCTTTCAGCTCAGATCCCCAAATGCAGGCAGCTGCGTGGCTTCGGTTTGGTTTACAACGCCTCGGAAAATGTGAAAGCTTCTGTATAACTCAGCGGGTAGATGGTAAGCAAAGTGCAGGTGTCTCAGTCCAGGTGAGCGTCAGTGAGGAAGAAAGAGGCTGCATCCTGAATTGAGACTTTAGAAGCTCTAGGCTTCATTTTTTCCTCATCTGGACCAGCCGCTCTCCTTCTCGGGGCTTCAATTCTCAAGTTTTTAAAATGCAAGAAAGCGAAGGAATGTACAGCTCTATGATTCCTAGTATCCTATTTTTAAAAATCTCCTCCGCCTCTCTAAAAAGATGAAAGGAAATATGGACAGAGAAAAGGGCAGGAGAAGAGAGAATGTGTGAAAGAGAGAGAGATTTTGGCTTCAACAGCCACCAGTGTGGTGTTTCCCTTTTCTCTGAAAGCCAAGAGGCTTCAAATGCCTGCCTATTCCAGGATAAGACATCCCCAGAGGCAACCACGCCTGGGGATTTTCCAGGGATCAAGAGCAATTAAGGGACACATAGTTTTCCACTTCCAGCCAACCGCTTCCAGGGCAATCCCGGAAGGGCTGAAAGGACACCGATCAAGAATGCATTTGCACCCTTCCTAGAAGGAAGTGTCGGGGCTGTGGCCACAGCTGTGTCCCTCCCACCCTCTTTCAGTCCCCTGCGTGGTCTCATGGCCTCAGGACCTGTCCGGCATTCCTGGGTGTGGGCGCAGATGCCTCTGGCCACCATGCCGACAAGAAGTCTCTCGGGAAAAGTGTCCCACCCTATTTATTTTATTTTATTTTTATTTTATTGAGAAGGAGTTTTGCTCTTGTTGCCAGGGTGAAGTGCAGTGGCGTGATTTTGCTCACCGCAATCTCCGCCTCCTGGGTTCAAGTGATTCTCCTGCCTCAGCCTCCCCAGTAGCTGGGATTAAAGACATGTGCCACCACGCCTGGCTAATATTTTGTATTTTAAGTAGAGATGGGGTTTCTCCATGTTGGTCAGGCTGGTCTCAAACAACCGACCTCAGGTGATCTGCCTGCCTCGTCCTCCCAAAGTGCTGAGTTTACAGACGTGAGACACCATGCCAAGCATCCCATCCTATTTATAACCGCTCCTCAGTTACTTGCCACATGAAAAGCTTACGACGTAAGATGCTTTCAGGCAGCCTAATATTCCCTGAGCCTGCAGGGATAGAAAACTGCAGATCAGACAGGATAGAAAACTCCCCACACCTCTGCGTCCCGCTGATATTGCAGTCACAGATGTCTCCACCTCCTTTCTCACCACCTGGGCAGAAGAGGAGTCAATATGAGTCCTGGGGCCACTTCAAGGGCTGATCCCTGCCCTGTGTCCACCTATGCTCACACAGCCCATGACACAGTAAAGTCAGGGTTCCTTTCTGTAGCCCTGGGGCCTTCATGAGCCTTGGCTCTCCCAGTCTGCTTCCTCATCTCTGCTGCCACATGCACCCTGCTCAGAGCAGCCCACACACAGGGAGAAAGCACAGGGCCCGGCCTCTTCACATCTCTCACAAATAGGCGAACTTGACATTGTTTAGAGGTGGTTGGCACCAGGGCTGACTCCAGTGAATATCTGGAAAGACTTAGATTATAGCTCAGCCTTGCATTTCAGGAGAAGTTGGAGTGGGGTTTTAAAGACAGCCCTACAGGGATCCATTCCCCCCCTGTTTTCTGCAGAGGATGGCACCTCTCCAGCTCACCAGACCCCTCCACAGGATTGCAGAAAGACCTAGAATATAGTTCTGAGGGTGAAATCAGATTACCAGCCTCAAGAACTAGGGCAAAGCACAACAATTTTGTGCTTAGTTTCTGCATTTGTAAGTTGAAAGGAATTCTAACTGGATGATCCCAGGGACTCTTTGAAGACAGAAATCCCATGATTTAATAAAATCTACTGTACTGAGAATTTAGTAAGCGTAACACACAGTTGTTATAAAAGACAGAGGGAAAGTTTTCATAAAAGAGAGAAGGTAATGGTGATTTCTGTTTTCTGGAATACAAACTCACTTATTTGGAGCCAATGATAACTTACGTTGTAAGACTTTTAACAGATGAAAACAGTTTGTCCTTGAATTTGGGGTCACTGTGTATGGTGGCAATTCTGGTGTTTTTCTATGTGAGGAACTAAAAAGAAAACCTGAGGAGTGTCCAAAGTTAGGTATTTGTATCGAAAGAAAAGTTCTTGGCAGTGTTCTGAGTCACAGCTCGAAGGCAATGGCAGGCCCGGCAGTAGGCACCATGGAAGCAGGCGCCGGCCCCGTGAGCATCACCTTGTATGATTACCCCAGCCTGCTTCTGTGGTCAGCTGTTCTAGAGACACCACAGCTGGTCTATAGGTGTCAAAGAAGGGGAATGAAGAGAAAGGAAGTCTTCATGAAGCCTAATGCTGAGGAGTGAGACGACAAGCAGACTCTTTGGGAAAACTGGTGTTATACCAGTATCAGTAACAAGGTTGCAATTTGTCTAGGAAGACTCGGAAAGCAGTTGATTTTCGTGCATGATGCACTCTGATTCTAGCTCTATCACCTCAACCAGCTGTCTGACCTTGGGGATGCTAGTCTCACATTTGGACCTCTGCTGCTTGGTCTGTACGATGGGGACTATGATGAACGTGGCCTCAGCAGTCACTGCAGCTTCGCTGTCCCGCCCTTCTCTGGCACAGACTCCTCAGGAGCAGGAAGGTTCTCATGGCCACCGACCACTCCACCCTCCTCGCCGCCTCCCACGCAGCAGGCAGTGCTGCCAGATGAGAGCATGAGCGGGGCAGCAGCCGGAAGCACACATGCCTGTTGGATTCCAGCTATTTCCATGCCATGGTTCTGCCCACACAGGCCGCCTTGGCAGAAGTGCCGAATCTGCAGCTGCCACCCAGTGCACTTGTGGGGACTGGTCAGCAGCCCCACCCTGCTGGAGTCCAGAGAGGGACCCCCAGGCAGCTTACACTGTTTTCTCAACACAGAGGCAGAGTCTCACCATACAGATGCCCCTGCAGCCCAGCCCAGTGCTTACAATGCAGAGATCACCTCTGGGAGTGTCCAGTAAACATGTAACGAAGGCAATCCCCTCTCAGGGTGAGGATATTTGGCTTTCTGAAATTGGACATTGCTGATGATTTGAATCAAAAGGTGGGACGTGAAGGCAGGGACTAAGTCTTCTTCATCCTTCTGCACCATCCAGCAAGTTTGTCCTCTGTGTACATGGCAGATGGGAGATGAGCCAGCATGGAGACCCCCACTGTATAAGAAGTAAATCTTGAGCCATGCTGCTGTACTACTTTCTTTTTTTTTTTTTTTTGAGATGGAGTTTCGCTGTTGTTACCCAGGCTGGAGTGCAATGGTGCGATCTCGGCTCACCGCAACCTCTGCCTCCCGGGTTCAAGCAATTCTCCTGCCTCAGCCTCCCCAGTAGCTGGGACTACAGGCTTGCGCCACCACGCCCAGCTAATTTTTGTATTTTTTTTTTTTTTTGTTAGTAGAGACGGGGTTTCACCATGTTGACCAGGATGGTCTCGATCTTTTGACCTTGTGATCCACCGTCTCAGCCTCCCAAAGTGCTGGGATTATAATCGTGAGCCACTGCGCCCAGCCTGTACTACTTTCTTTAATGCTGATGCAGAACACCTATAGAGTGTTCTATAAAGCAGACTCTGCTCCCAAAACATAGCTTACGCGCATGTACTTATCGCTCATGACAACCCTAGGAAGTCCTATTATCACTTCTGTTTTACTTATGATGAAACTGAGACATGTGATTTGCCCAAGGTGAGGGAGGTGGTAAGAGGTAGCATTAAGAGACAACTCTGGGACCCTGATTCGAGTCCAGGCTATTCTGCACTGATCCATAACTAGCTGGAAATCTGCCGTCATCGATGCTGGAGCAAAGATAGTGGAAAAAGACAAGGTCAAGGCCAACAGAATGACAGGCTCTCCTGCCTAGATTTCTCCACCAGAGAGTGGGATTTCCTCCAGTGTCCTGGATCTAAAGGTTACCAGGAGCTCTATATTGACCATAGCCGTTAGGACCTGCACCCACATAACCCTCCAGGGGAAGAGGGGCTTAAGGAGGAGCAGAGCTCGCAGAATCCTTGCTGTGCCCAGCAGAGTAGAGGCGGGTCCTCTCAACTTGCTCCCAACACATCCTGCTCTGTCATCTCCCATGAAGCAAGTCAGCACTTTCTTTTAGGTTTGTCTTCTCATCAGACTGCAAGCTCCTTGGGTGCCTCCTCTAATATCCTAAGGACATAACCCAATGCCCGGCACAGAGCAGGTACTCGAGAAATATTGATTCAATTAGTCAATGAACTAGAGAAAAAGGTTGACTTTTTTTCTTGAGTATCCAGCTCCCAGGGAGATGATAAAGGCAGAAACCCATCAGTAGGTCTTTGTTATAGTTGAGTTGATGTTTCCTGAGGTAGAATAAAGAGGAGAATTATTGAAGGTAATTGTTGAGTCAAAAAAGCAATTACACGAGGAGAATTCCATAAATATGTACACACGACTGGACATGCAAATGTCCTCGATCTAGAAAGTGCCGTAGCTGTTTTTTCCTTAATCTTCTCCTTGTTAACACAAAGCACTTGACAAAGATTAATAAAACACAACACTTTCTTCGCAGGGAATTTACAGGAAAGTGGGGGAGAGACACACACTTGAATAAGCAGTGTAAGGAGGCCAAGAGGCTGGCCGCAGAAAGTGCAGAAAGGGACAGCTTTTACTGGCTTTGGTTAGGCCAGTCTTGGGGCTCCAAATATGGCGCAGAGGCTTTGGTGTGGAGGGAGCTGACACTCCCTGCCTCTGGGGAAAATGAGCACACAGAACCAGAAACACTGTGTTCAGAGCAGACTTTCTCATATTGAGATGTAATGGGTATCAGGTATCCGTGTTAGCTTGGAGAGCACTGGCTTTCTGCTCTGCAGAATTCCCACAGAAGAGTAAGCGCTGAGTAGGACACCCTATCTTCTAAAGAGAGCCCCATTTGCTAACCCTGAGCTTTGCAGGGGAGAAGATAAAAGGTATGTTTTGGTGTAGAACTGTTGGTGACCTGGGCATAGGATGAGCCCTTACAGGAGGACTTCTCCCCTGGGTGGAGCACACAGAGGCTAGCTGGCCTTCTCGGGGGCCTAGAAACATTTTTCTGGACATAGTTGGAGATAGCACAACTTACCCCCTTTAGTAAATGATTTATTTGCAGTGTTGAGATTGCCAATTTGGGTCACTTTAGAAAATATCAGAGATAAAGGAGGTAGCAGAAAATGTGCGAAGTCAAAGGCTTGTCTGATAAATGCCTACGGCTGCTGGTTTTCTTGAGTCAACCAAAGCAATGTGACCTGCACAAATTCCTGAGCATGGGAATAGGAATCTTCGTGACTGTGGTCCTGCCTCCCTCTCTCTTCCCCCCATGCGGGCTCCTGTGTCTTCTGCACAATCACAGAGTTTTCTGACCATCTTTCATTCCCAGGAAGACCATGCTCTTTCTTTTCCTGATAACTTTTCTGCTCCTAGGCAAGCTCTGTCATGGATGAGAAGTCAATGTGCCTTCCAACCTCACCTACTCGCATCTTTTTGACCACCTGCTCCATATTCACTACTTGTATTTGCTTCCTAGGGTTACCGTAAGAAATGACCACAAACTGGATGATGTGGAACAACAGAAAATTACTTTCTCACAGTTCTCAAAGCCAGAAGCACAAAATCAAGATGTCATCAAGGCCATCCTCTCTGGCAGCCCTAGGGAGGAACTCTTCCTTGCCCGTTTCTGCTGCTGGTGGCTCCCCATAATCCTCGGGCCTTCTCTTCTGTCTCTGTGCACGTCTGTCTCTGTGTCCAAGTTTCCCCTTTTTAAAAGGATACCAGTTACATTGCATTAGAGCCCATTCTAGTGACTTCATTTTAACTTGATTTGGAAACAGGAAAGATGTGTTTCCAAAGAGGGTCATAGTCTGATGCACTGGGGCTACGACTTTAACAAATCTCTTTGAAGGGCGACATAATTCAATCTGTAACATTATCAGCCACACACTTTACATAACTGGTTCTCTTTAAATTTTACTACAACCCTGTGAGTTTGACATCACGGTTCTCACTATACACATGAGGAAATCCACCTCAGGAGGGTTTAACAACCCCACCAAGCTCAATTTCTTTGAAGGTGGAGAAGAAGGTTGTTGAAGCTCAGCCATTCCACACTGTCTGGTGAATTCTTATCATTCTTCAAGACTCATTTTAAATGCTGTCTCCTCTATAAACTGTGCCCTGAATGAGCTGACTGGTAACTGACCAGAGTCAGCTACTGGAGTGTATGCTCTGCAGGAAATGTGTGCAGCTTGCCATTTAGCACTCAGCTGAATGAACTTCAAGGACATCACGACAGCTCCTGTCTCCTGATGGTAAGCGATCTGGGCCCCATGTCCATAACAGCCAAAAGTGGAATGACATCAGCATCTTGGAAGACAGTCTGCATTCACTGCAGTCTCAGCAATGGGCTCAGCAGCCCATATAAAAAAGCTTCTTTGCTTCCAGATCTGAAAAAGTTTGTATCCATTTCAAGGCTCTGCATAGCAAGATGATTAAGAGTAACAAGTATTCCTTATGATCAATTTATTGCCACATACCATTGCTCTATTGCCACCTGCCCTCACCTTCAAACCTAAGAAGATAAAGTTGGATAGTCAAGAACAAAAGATGAGAAGGCACAAAAAGCTCATGGTAATGGGGTTGAAGAACTGAGCAAAATAATTGATTGCATGAAAAATAAAACTTCAATAGTCTCTTCCCCTGACTCGCTCGGACTCTCTCCTGTGTGCTACTTATTATTGCTGTCGGTCCCTCCTTTCCCCTGGGAAGTCACCAGTGCATGTAGTGTGTCTTCCACCCACAGGGGGACACCCGCTCTGCCAAGGCCAGGCAAGGAAGGGCAGTGTCTGGTAGAAAGGTGAGAACTAAAGATGGAGTCGGGATTGGAGGAGTGGGTTTTCCTGTTTGTTTTGTTTTGGGTTTGTCATTTCTCTCAATGTGAAAATATCCACAAGTCAGGACAAAAACAATAGACTGAGGAAAGTTAATCATCTTCTATTTTGTTTTTCACAAGGTGGTCCATGGACCTCCTATGTCAGAATCACCTGGGACGTTGTTCTAAATGCAGATTCCTTTCTTTCCTGTTTTCCTAGATTGAAATGTGTGTAAGAAGGGCTTCTCTGTGACGCATTCTCTAAATCACTCCTAGACCTCCTCAGGTTGGTATAAGAATGCCTTCTTTTGAACTTCACATCTAACCCGACGGAGTGACAGGGCCAACTTTGCCTTCTTTCCTTAGTCAACTAGAACACTGGACAAAATATTGTTACAGGATTCCTTCCTTGCCACATTATCAGCTGGAAATCTGTGCGGTTACAATGGCCTCTGGCCAGGGCCTTGCTCACTCCACCCACGTGGCCCAGCAGGCTGCCCTCGGCTTGCCCTCCAGCCAAGATCCCTCCATAAACAGGGACTCTGTGCTCAGCCTGCGGATGGAGCAGTAGCGTGAAAGGAGCTTCTACATTAGGAGCCAGTGTTTAGACAAGGGGAACACGGTAGCATCCAAAAACTCGAAGATGCCAGCAACCGCAGAGCCCCAAGGGATGCTGCAGCCTTTGCTCAGGGAGTCCCAAGGTCTGAGCTCCCAAGGAATGTTGCAGCTCTTCACCCCTATAACTCCATGAGCAGGAGCATGTTACAAGCCCTTTTATTCCTGCCACTCACAGCTTGGCAAACAGAGGGTAGGTTACAACTTATTCATTCCCGCTGCCCTCAACTCAGCAATTTCCAGGTTCTCATTCCACAACCAAGAGAAATAAGGTATGCAGATGTCGGAGTGTCAGTAGGCAGAGAAGAATTGTACTGAGTGACAGAAGGGGAGCCCTCAAGTACAGGAAGGGACCCTGAAGGCAAGTTGCCCTCAGCTGCAGGTGGGGGCCCAAAGTGGGTAGCCATCTGTGAGGCTGGTCCAGAGGTTTTTATGGGCTCAGAATGGGAGAGGGCATGCTGATTAGTCCATGGGTGAACTGTGGTTTAAAGGCATGATCCAGACGAAATCAATTGGGTGGGGGTGGTAAGATGGGGGTAGAAGCTCACACTCTGGCCATGGGCTCTATTCAGAACCATCGGCTCGGTTCTCAGACTTTAAACAGTCTTTGGCTTCAAGGTCGGGTTTCATGGGGACCTGTCCCTGTCTGCCCAGGAATTTGTCTGTCTCCCATCGGTATCAATATCTACAACAGTGATTGACAGGCATGGGATAACAGACTGTGCAGGACTCTGGTCTCTGAGAAGAGGAGCACAGACAAGGTAGATCCTACGATGGCCTCAGCTCACTGCTGGGAGTCAGCCTTCAGGCCCTGATACAGGTGGGGCACCAGTACAAAGCTCAGAATCCTCCGTCGGCCTCAGAGACTGACCAAACCATGCAGCCAGAGTGTGTGTGGAGCAGAAACACTGGAGAGGAGATAACTACCCAGAGAGAGAAGTCTGGAGATCGGCAGCAAGTTCCCCAAGTCTCTGGCTGGGTGCTGACCTGTGGGGTTGGAGAAGTCATTTGTCTGTGTAATACAGGACAAAACGCAACACTACTCAAAGAATACTACAAAATGCAGGAATCAACAATGTAAAGTTCACCACGTAAGGACTCAATAAAAAAATTATCAGGAATGTGAAGAAGCAAGAAATGTGACAGAACCAGGAGAAAAAACAGGCAATTTAAAAAAGATCCAGAAATAGCCAAGGTGATGGCTCAAAGGACAAAAGCATGCAAATAGCAAAGATGAAATCCGGCATTACTGAGCGGGTAACACGTGTTCGGAATCTCAGCAGCCGTGTTCTGAACCACTCTACAGCACTGTCCCTAGAAATCAATGTCTGCACAGGGTATGTCCTAATCCCCATTATCTTGCTCAGAATTTTTGCTGTAATGACTTTGGTCCAGTATCTGATGTGCTCTATCAGATTATCTTAGACATTTATCGTTAGAGTGGTAAGGACTTATATTAGTTGACCTTTTGTGAGAAACTCAGAGGATCTAACCACTGCAATTAAAACAAGCCAGACTGCACCTAGGTGTGGCTAATTTTCTAGGTCTTGTCAAAAATATAATAAACAACTAATTCCTGGGCAAGATGGATGAATAGGAATAGCCCCAGTGTGCAGCTCCCAGTGAGAGCAATGCAGAAGGTGGGTGATTTCTGCATTTCCAACTGAGGTACCCAGTTCATCTCATTGGACTGGTTGGACAGTGGGTGCAGCCCACAGAAGGCGAGCAGAAGCAGGATGGGGTGTTGTCTCACCTGGGAAGCACAAGGGGTCCAGGAACTCCCTCCCTAGTCAAGGAAAGCCCTGAGGGACCGTGCCATGAGGGGCAGTGCTATCCAGCCCCAACACTGTTTTTCCCACAGTCTTTGCAACCTACAGACCAGGAGATTCTCTTGAGTGCCTACACTACAAGGGCCCTGGGTTTCAAGCACAAAACTGGGCAGCTGTTTGGGTAGATACTGAGCTAACTGCAGAAGATTTTTTTTTTTGTGCTCCGGTGGTATCTGGAATGCCAGTGAGACAGAACCATTCACTCGCCTGAAAAGGGGGCTGAAGCCAGGGAGCCAAGTGGCCTTACTTAAGGATCCAGCCCCCACGGAGCCCAGCAAGCTAATATCCACTGGCTTGAAATTCTCGCTGCCGGCACAGCAACCTGAAGTCCACCTGGGACACTAGCTTGGTGTGGAGAGGGGCATCCACCGTTACTAAGGCTTGAGTAGGCAGTTTTACCCTCACAATGTAAACAAAACCAACTTGAAATTCAAACTGGGAGCTTGGAAAAGCTGCTGAAGCCAGACTGCCTCTCTAGATTCCTCCTCTCTGGGCAGGGGATCTCTGAAAGAAAGGCAGCAGCTGCAGTCAGGGGTTTATATGTAAAACTCCCATCTTCCTGGGACAGAGCATCTGGGGGAAGGGGCAGCTGTAGGCACAGCTTCAGCAGACTTAAATGTTCCTGCCTGCTGGCTCTGAAGAGAACAGCAGATCTTCCAGCACAGTGCTTGAGCTCTGTTAAGGGAAGAACTGCCTCCTCAAGTGGATCCCTGCCCCCTCTCCCTCCTGACTGAGGCACACCTCCCAACAGGTGTCAACAGACACCTCATACAGGAGAGCTTTGGCTGGCATCTGGTGGGTGCCCCTCTCAGATGAAGCTTCCAGAGGAAGGAGTAGGCAGAAATCTTTACTGTTCTCCAACCTCTGCTTGTGATACCCAGGAAAACAGGGTCTGGAGTGGACCCTCACCAAACTCCCAAAGATCTGTAGAAGAGAAGCCTGACTATTGGAAGGAAAACTAACAAACAGAAAGCAATAGAATCAACATCAACAAAAGTCACAACCATGCAAAAACTCCATCTGGTTGACCAAAGGTAGATAAATCCACAAAGATGATGAAAAGCCAGCACGAAAAGGCTGAATATTCCAAAAACCAGAACGCCTCTTCTCCTCCAAAGGATCACAACTCCTTGCAAGCAAGGAAACAAAACTGGATGGAGAATGAGTTTAATGAGTTGACAGAAGTAAGCTTCAGAAGGTGGGTAATAACAAACTCCTCTGAGCTAAAGGATCATGTTCTAACTCAATGCAAGGAAGCTAAGAACATCGATTAAAGGTTAGAGGAATTGCTAACTAGAATAACCAGTTTAAGAGAAAACCACAAATGACCTGATGGAGCTGAAAAACACAGCATGGGAACTTCATGAAGCATACACGACTATCAATAGCCAAATCAGTCAAGCAGAAGCAAGGATATCCGAGATTGAAGATCAACTTAATGAAATAAAGTATAAAGACAAGATTAGAGGAGAAAGAATGAAAAGGAACAAGCAAAGCCTCCAAGAAATATGGGACTATGTGAAAAGACCAAACCCACGTTTGATTGGTATACCTAAAATGACGGGGAAAGTGGAATCAAATTTGAAAACACACTTCAGGATATTATCCAGGAGAACTCCCCCAACATAGCAAGACAGGCCAACATTTGAATTCTGGAAATACAGAGAACACCACAAAGATATTGAAGAAGAACAACCCCAAGACACATAATCCTCAGATTCACCAAGGTGGAAATGAAGGAAAAAATGTTAAGACCAGCCAGACAGAAAAGTCGGGAGTTTTCAGACTCACAGTCTGAAAAGTTCAAACTCACAGTAGATCTCTCTGCAGAAACCCTAAAAGCCAGAAGAGAGTGGGGGCCAATATTCAACATTCTTAAAAAAATAAAAAAGAATTTTAAACCCATAATTTCATGTTCAGCCAAACTAAGCTCCATAAGTGAAGAATAAATAAAATCCTTTACAGACAAGCAAATGCTGAGGGATTTTATTCACCACCAGGGCTGCCTTACAAGAGCTCCTGAAGGAAGCACTAAATATGGAAAGGAAAACCCAGTACCAGCCATGCAAAAACAAACCAAAATGTAAAACCGTCGACACTATGAAGAAACTGCATCAACTAACAGGCAAAATAATCAGCTAGCATCATAATGACAGGATCAAATTCACACAAAACAACATTAATCTTAAATGTACATGGCTAAATGCCCCAATTAAAAGGCACAGACTGGCAAATTGGATAGAGTCAAGACCCATCAGTGTGCTGTATTCAGGAGACCCATCTCATGTGCAAAGATAAACACGGGCTCAAAAAAAAAAAAGGTGGGGGGATGTAGGAAGATTTATCAAGCAAATGGAAAGCAACAAATAGCAAGGGTTGCAATCCTAGTCTCTGATAAAACAGACTTTAAATCAACAAAGATCAAAAAAAAAAAAAAAGAGAAGAAGGGCATTACATAAAGGTAAAGGGATCAATGCAAAAAGAAGAGCTAACGATCCTAAATATATACACACCCAATACAGGAGCACCCAGATTCATAAAGCAAGTTCTTAATGACTTACAGAGACTTAGACTCCCACACAATAATAGTGGGAGACTTTAACACTTCACTGTCAATATGAGACAGATCAACAAGACAGAAAATTAACAATAATATTCAGGACTTGAACTCAGCTCTGGACCAAGCAGACCTAATAGACATCTACAGAACTCTCCACTTCAAATCAACAGAATGTACATTCTTCTTAGCACCACATAGGACTTACTCTACAATCAACCACATAATTGGAAGTAAAATACTTCTCAGCAAATGCAAAAGAACAAAAATCATAACAAAGTCTCTCAGACCACAATCCAATCGAATTAGAACTCAGCATTAAGAAACTCACTTAAAACCATACAATTCTATGGAAACTGAACAACATCATCCTGAATGACTTCTGAGTAAATAATGAAATTAAGGCAGAAATAAGGAAGTTATTTGAAACCAATGAGAATGAAGACATGGTGTACCAGAATCTCTGGGACACAGCTAGAGCAATGTTTAGAAGGAAATTTAGTGCTAAATGCCAACAGGAGAAAGCAGGAAGGATCTAAAATTGACACTCTAACATCACAATTGAAAGAACGAGAGACAAGAAGAAACTTCAAACGTCAGCAGAAGACAAGGAATAACTAAGATCAGAACAGAACTGAAGGAGCTAGAGAGACAAAAAGTCCTTCAAAAATCGATGAATCCAGGAGCTGATTTTTTGAAAAGATTAGCAAAACAGATAGAACTCTAGCCAGATTAATAAAGAAGAAAAGGGTGAAGAATCAAATAGACACAAAAGAAAATGGCAAAGGGGAGATCACCACTGATCCCACAGAAATACAAACTACCCTCAGAGAATACTATAAATACCTCTATGCAAAAACTATAAAATCTAGAAGAAATGGATAAATTCCCAAGACTAAACAAGGAAAAACTCAAATCCCTAAATAGACCAATAACAACTTCTGAAATTGGGGCAGTAATTAATAGCCTACCAACCAAACGAAGCCCAGGACCACAGATTCACAGCTGAATTCTACCAGAGGTACAAAGAGAAGCTGGTACCATTCCTTCTGAAACTATTCAAGCAATCGAACAAGAGGGACTTCTCCCTAACTCATTTTATGAGACCAGCATCATGCTGATACCAAAACCTGGCAGAGACACAACAAAAAAAGAAAATTTCAGTTTAACATCCATGATGAACATTGGTACAAAAATCCTCAATATAACACTAGAAAACCAAATCCATCAGCACATTGAAAAGCTTATCCAATATGATCAAGTCAGCTTCATCCCTGGGATGCAAGGCTGGTTCAACATATGTAAATCAATAAACATAATTCATCACATAAACAAAACTAATGACAAAACCACTTCATTATCTCAATAGATGCAGAGAAGGCTATTGATAAAATTCAACATTCTTTTTTGCTGTAAACACTCAATAAACTAGGTATTGATGGAACATATCTCAAAATAATAAGAGCTATTTGTGATAAACCCACAGCCAGTATCACACTGAATGGGCAAAAGCTGAAAGCATTCCCTTTGAAAACCAGCACAAGACAAGGATGCCTTCTCTCATCACTCCTATTCAACATAGTATTGAAAGTTCTGACCAGGGAAATCAGGCAAGAGAAAGAAATAAACAATATTCAATAGAAAGAGCGGAAGTCAAATTATCTCTGTTTGTGGGTTACATGATTGTATATTTAGAAAACCCCATGGTCTCAGCCCAAAAACTCCTTTAGCTGACAAGCAACTGCAGGGAAGTCTCAGAATACAAAATCAATGTGTAAAAATTACAAGCATTCCTATACCCAATAATAGACAAACAGAGAGCCAAATCATGATCAAACTCCCACTCACAATTGCTACAAAGAGAATCAAATATCTAGGAATACAAATTACAGGGGATGTGAAGGACCTCTTCAAGGAGAACTAGAAAGCACTGCTCAAGGAAGTAAGAGAGGACACAAACAAATGGAAAAACATTCCATGCACCAAAAAAGAGCTCATACAGCCAAGACAATCCTAAACCAAAAGAACAAAGCTGGAGGCATCATGCTACCTGACTTCAAACTATACTACAAGTTTAAAGTAACCAAAACAGCATGGTACTGGTACCAAAACCATGTACCACGAGTATCTATACCAGAGATATAGACCAATGGAACAGAATAGAGTTCTCAGAAATAATGCCACACATCTACAATCATCTGATCTTTGACAAACCTGATGGAAACAAGCAATGGAGAAAGGATTCCCTATTTAATAAATGGTGTTGGGAAAACTGGCTAGCCATATGCAGAAAACCAAAACTGGACCCCCTCCTTACACTTTATACAAAAATTAACTCAAGATGAATTAAAGATAAACATAGAAAGAAATAAAGCCTAGGCAATACCATTCAGGACATAGGCATGGATAAGACTTCGTGACTAAAACACCAAAAGCAATTGCAACGAAAGCCAAAATTGACAAACAGAATCTAATTAAACTAAAGAGCTTCTGCACAGCAAAAGAAACTGTCATCAGAGTGAACATATAAATTAAAGAATAGGAGAAATATTTGGCAATCTATTCATCTGACAAAGGACTAATATCCAGAATGTACAAGGAACTTAAACACATTTACAAGAAAAAAACAAACAGTCCCATCAAAGAGTGGGCGAAGGATATGAACAGATACTTCTTAAAAGAAGACATTTGGCTGGGCACAGAGGTTCATGCCTGTAATCCCAGTACTTTGGGAGGCCACGGCGGGCAGATTATGAGGTCAGGAGATCAAGACCAACCTGACCAACATAGTGAAACCCTGTCTCTACTAAAAATACAAAGAAAAGAATAGAAAAATTAGCTATAGCACATGCCTATAGTCCTAGCTACTCAAAAGGCTGAGGCAAGAGAATTGCCTGAACCCAGGAGGCAGAGATTGCAGTGAGCTGATATCATACAACTGCACTACATACAGCCTGGGTGGCAATGTGAGACTCCATCTCAAAAAAAGAAAAAGACATTCATATGGCCAAGAAACATGAAAAAATGCTCATCATTACTGGTCATTAGAGAAATGCAAATCAAAACCACAATGAGATACTATCTCATGCCAGTTAGAATGCCAACCATTAAAAAGAAACAATAGATGCTGGAGAGGAGGAGGAGAAACAGGAACAATTTTACACTATTGATAGGAGTGTAAATTAGTTCAACCATTGTGGAAAACAGTGTGGCAATTCCTCAAGGAGCTAGAACCAGAAATACCATTTGACCCAGCAATCCCATTACTGGGTATATACCTAAAGGATTATAAATCATTCTACTAAAAAGACACATGTACGTGTATGTTTATTGCTGCACTATTCATAATAGCAAAAACTTAGAACCAACCCAAATGCCCATAAGTAATAAACTGGATAAAGAAAATGTGCCACATATATACTGTGGAATACTATGCAGCCATAAAAAGGATGAGTTCACGTTTTTTTGCAGGGACATGGATGAAGCTGGCAACCATCATTCTCAGCAAACTAACACAGGAACAGAAAACCAAACACCACATGTTCTCACTCATACATGGGAGTTGAACAATGAGAACATAAAGGCACAAGGAGAGGAATATCACACACCAGGTCCTATTAGGGTGTGGTGGGGGGAAAGGAGGGATAGCATTAGGAGAAATACCTAATGCAGATGACAGGTTAATGGGTGCAGCAAACCATCATGGCACATGTATACCTATGTAACAAACCTGCACGTTCTGCACATGCGCCCCAGAACTTAAAGTATTGTTAAAACATACATATATGTAATAAACTTAATTAACCTGCACCTTAAGATGCATTTATTTTATGCTTAAATGGAAACGTTTCTCCCTTCAATAGTGTCTGATTATTTTCTCTGCACTGATATTTACAGCTTAATTTGAATTACATCATAATTTAAAAATTGAACAGATTAGTATGTTTTCTTTCCTTTTATAGCATTTAAAAAAATTATTTTCCTTTGGATTTTCTAATCGTTCTGGAAGAGCTTTAAAATTTGGAATTAAATCTGGCCAGGCATGGTGGCTCACACCTATAATTCCAGCACTTTGGGAGGCTGAGGCTGGTGGATCACCTGAGATCAGGAGTTTGAGACCAGCTTGGCCAACATGGTGAAACCCTGCCTCTACTAAAAATACAAAAATTAGCCGGCTGTGTGGTACATGCCTGTAATCCCAGCTACTGGGGAGGCCGAGGCACAGAAGCCTCTTGAATCCGGGAGGCGGCAGCTGCAGTGAGAAGAGATCATGCCACTGCACTCCAGCCTGGGCATCAGACAAAGACTCCATCTAAAAAAATAGAATTAAATTATAAATTCTTAGCTTTATTTCTAAATAAAATTCTAAATTTTAGTTTTATAATGTCAATATTTGCTTAGTACCTCCCGTTCACACTTTGGTTTCACCACTTTAAAGACACACATTATAAAACAAACAAACTAGGGGTGTGTGTGTGTGTGTGTGTGCATGTGTGTGCATGTGTGGTATGTGAGATTATCACATATAACAGTTACCATCAGAAAGAGACAATTGCTTGGGAGAAAGTAGTCACTGAGAAAGAAGTGATGAGCATGCCAAGAATTCCAGGCAAAGAGATCACAGAAAAAAGGGCCTTGAGGTTGGACCCTGCCCAGCCTGTCTGAGGAACAGCAAGAAGCAATGTGGCTACAGGAGGAGAGCCAGGGAGAAAATGTTAGAGGTGCTGGGGACACAATGGGTTGTGTGAGCTTGGTAGGCAATTGTAATTACATCGTTTTCCACTTTGTAAGTTTAAGTCAGGAAGCCTTTGGAACAATTTACTTGAAGCAAGAATATAATTTTATTTTTGTTTTTAAACCATTACATTGGCTTCTGTGTTAAGAACAGAGTATAGAGGAGGAAGAACAGATCTCAGCATGGTTAGAAGGCAACTAACACAATCCCTGTAAAAGATGATGGTGCCTTAGACCATGGGGGGATAGTCGAGGTGAAACAAAATTTTTGACATAGCCTTGAAAGTATTTTCAGAGGAATTTGGTGAAGGACCAAATATAAAGTAAAAGTGAAGAAAGGAGTTGAAAATGACTCCAAGATTTTTGGCTTGAGCCACTGAAAGAATGGAGATGCTCACAGTCTACCTGGGAAGCCAGCAGTGGGTGCTAAGAAGGGAATTTTCGGGATCTTGACTTGGCGCTTCATGAGAGTTTCATTGCCTATTACCATTTAAGAGGATAGTATTAGCATGGAGATGGATATATAGGCAGACAGATACAAAGGTCAGGGATGGGGTTGGTACTGGAGATATTAGTGTGAGATGATTACTAGGGAGGTAATATTTACAATTTATTGAATGAATGAGATCACCAAGAGAATAAGAGAAGAGCAAAGAGGATGCAGATTGAGTCCTTGAGTGTTCCAACTTTTCAAAGTCAGAGGGATGAGGAGACATCACTAGAGAGACAGCAGGAATGGGCAATGAGACAGGAGAGCCAAGAGCCTGTGATGTGTGGCAGCCAAAGGCATGAGCTCCTGTGCTAAATGCTGCTGCCAGGCTACATGGGTGAAGGCGAAATAGCCCATGGTGTCTCCTTGTCTCAGTCTATTTTATCCATGTGTCTTTTTGATCTTTATAGGAAATACATTTTCTTGTGTTTTACTGGGATTGCTAAGCAGATTTCTCAAGTTTTTCCCAATTTTTCTTTCTTTGGATATTTAAAGAAATATATTTAGATATTTAAAGAAAAATATTTCCCATTTTCCTGGAGTTTTTTTTTTTTTTAATCAAAAACCAAAAGTCATTCCTTCTCTTTATCGTCTTTGAAAGATAAGGTATGATTTAGACTGTAGCTAAAGTCTCCAAGACTGATGATCCAATCCTTCTCCAGATCTATGCCAGCTGAGAGTAAGATTTTCCCTGGTAGCCAGGTATGGTGGCTCAGGCTTGTAATTCTAGCACTTTGGGATGCCAAGGCAATGGATCGCTTAAACCCAGGTGATCCACCTGCTTTAGCCCGGGGAACACGGTGAAATCCCTGTTCAAGATTAGATTGGACAACATAGTAAAATCCCCATCTCTACAAAGAATACAAGGGTTAACTGGGTGTGGAGGGGTGTGGCTGCAGTCCGAGCTACTAATAAACTTCTATTCGACAGGGCTAAGTCTTCTCTCCTGCTGGTTTGACCCACAACCTGAATGGCAATGAAATTTCATCTTTGGCTGATCCTGCAGGTTTGGTCTTCGGTTCCTGGAGCACTCTCAGAGGCAGTGTGCAAAGGTTGGACAGAGCCAGAGAGGGTGAGGACCAGCTAGCACAACCTGCCAGGGTGCAGGACACAGGGACCTCTGCTGACCATCCTGGGACCCAACGAAGACTATGAAGAAGTTTTAGTTGCCGGGCGCGGTGGTTCACACCTGTAATCCTAGCACTTTGGGAGGTTGAGGTGGGTGGATCACCCGAGGTCAGGAGTTCAAGACCAGCCTGGCCATCATGGTGAAACCCCATTAAAAAAAAAAAAAAGTTTTAGTCACAAGATACACTGCCCCTAGCGCTTCTTGTTGAGGCCACCAACCCAGGGTGTATGTGTCCCTGCAGGCAGTCACCTGCTACATTCTATCTGTGTGTGTCCTCAGAGCCACAGTCACCATATGGTGCTGTGAGGGAGCTAAGACATGATGCGGGAGGAGAGAGATCCTGCTTCCAAAGCTCTTCCTACCTGGTGAGTATTCAGGTAGCAAGGAGCTGGCTTTGCTGGCAGGATTAGGAGAGGACCACATTGAAGACCTTTCCTACAGTTCAGTCTGACTAGACACAGACCAGCAAATACATTTCTTCATTCGCTTCCATCATCCTGTTAGTATTTGAAAATTCCACTATAATTTGACACATTTCAGTCTTGGTTCTCAATGTGCTTATGAGTTTACATCATGGTCTGCATTTTAATAGGGATTTTTTTCCCTCTTCACTACTCCCTCACATATAATCCTCCAATAACTTCTGTTTATTTAATCAACAAACATCTAGGTTTTTTTCTATATTAACTGCTATTATTCCCGTCACAGCAACTGTGCCATTACCATTTCTAGCCTGAGCTGGCATCAAGTCTTCCTAACTTTTTTCCTTGCTTCCTCTTTTTCACCCATCTACTTGTTTGCAGGCCAATGCCAGGGTGATTAAAAAAAAATAGAATATATAAGACACACCGTATTAATCAAGGCTCTCCAGAGAAACAGAACCAACAGGACATATAGAGTTATAGGAAGAGATGTGTTATGGAAATGGGCTCATGTGATTATAGAGGCCAAGAATCCTGGGATCTGCCATCTGCAAGCTGAAGGAACAAGAAAGCTGATGGTGTGATTGAGGCCAAGTCCACAGGCCTGGGAACCAGGAAAGCCAATGGTGTAAGCCCAGGATCAAGTCCAAAGGCCCAAAAACCAAGAGCAGCAGTGTTTGAGGGCAGGAGAAGATGTATGTCCCAGCTGAAGCTGAGAAGGAGTTCTCCTTTCCTCTGCCGTTTTGTTCTGTTCAGGCTGTTGATGGATTGGAGGACACCCACTCGTATTGCATGGCATGTTCTTCTTTACTCAGGCTACCAATTCAAATACTAGAATCTTCTGAAAACAGCCTCACGAACACACTCACAAATAATATTTTACTGGCTATCCATGTGGGCATCGCTAAGCCTAGGCATGACACATACAATTAGCCATGATACATATAGCTTTGCTTAAAGCATCAGATCTTCCATTTCCTCCCACCTTACAAAGAATAAAATCCAAATTTCTTAGCCTGGTGCATGAAACGCTTCCTGGTGGGTCCTGGAAAAGCTCTCTGAGCTCATCAGCAGCAGCCTCCTTCCCTGCGCCTCCCATTCCAGGCTCACTGGCTTTCTTCGTGTTACTGGAAAATACCAAGCTCCTTTCTCCATCCATCTCACTAACCTCTCTTCATCCTGCAAATGGGAGAAGTTAATGGACAAAGACAAATGTATCTTTCCCCTATCACTCCACTATCTGTGCCAGAGGCAATTAATAAAAAGGTTACTTTGTGTTCTTTCAATTAATTTCATTCAGTATACATTTTCTACAGCCCCAGGCGCATGGTGGCTGAGAGCTCAGAAGCGTTTTACCATGGCTATATCCTTTGAAGAGCATGTTGTTCGTTAAAAGATGGCCAGACCAGTGTCCTCACTTTGCAGTTGTGCAAGTTTCAGGCAGAAAGTGAGAGCCACTTGGTCCTTGACCTTGACGTCTCAGGACTGCCTTGGCCAAGCCAGACCAGTGAGGTTCATGGACCAGAGCAGTTCACTGTGTCAGGCAGAGCAGAGGGGTGCTTTCTGGGTGCCCATAGGAGGCTGATTGTCCTGAGGAAACGGGGGCTGAGTCCTGGCCCATGAGTTTTGGGGACTGGTGCTGAGTTGAGCCTTCTGCTTGGAGAAAAGGCTTATGTAGCTGGCGTAGCACAAATAGTTCTGGGCTAAATGTCACAAAGCCCTGGGTTTAAACACTCTCTACCACTTTCTTGCTTTCTGCCAGGAGCCGGTTACTTTTTCTATCTGAGCCTCAGTTTCTTCTCTAAAATGAGGATTTAGAAAAACATCTTGATCACTTCCTCACCTTTTGTCTAAGATCAAATGTAGAAAAATACCTTTACAGGATGGTTATGAGCTCAGGAGGGGCTAGAAGGGAACGTTTGGAGTAAAGCCTTTATCTTTAAATTACTACAGTACATACGAAACCCCATATACACTTGGGAGTGTGGTTCACTTTCATATTGTTATACAGTCTCAAACGTACTTGACTAGTTAACCAACCAACCACTTACAATCCAAGGCTTTTTAAAGCAAAGCCAGTTGCTGGACCCTACATTTCCATTTTTTATCAGCATATGCAGAGGGCCAGCTGCTGCTCTGGACCCGCCTGCCAGAGGCTTTTTGCCTGTGGATGTGTAAGTTCCGTCAGGTATCTGCTATGCCCTTGGTGATGATGGAGCTGTGGGTTTTTTGAGAATGAAGAGTGACATGTGATTTACTTCGTGGTATGTGTGGCACGTGTCTTCAGATGCCTAGAATATGCGGTACCCTGCTATTAAGGTGTGGGCCCTGCTTATCTCCAAGGAAACACTACTGAAAACATAGATAAGCCCAATCTTCCAAAGGCAAGTATACACACATGGCAGGGGACTTGATTAAAGGTCAGCGAATGGTTCCACCATCCGCGCAGAAAAGCAGCGCTCATGCTTTCAGATGATCGGAACAGGATGCTGTGTTGACTTTGACCAAATAAACAAACAGACATCGATGTTGTAATTTGTCATCATAACACTAGTTTAAATTTCATCCTAGAGACACTGACTCAGCACCCATTACAAATAAAAGAATAAAAGCCCCCACCCCAAAGCACACTTTAAGAATCTGCATTCTTGAGTAGAACTGTAAAAATGCTATATATATATATACACACACACACACACACACACACACACACACACACACACATATATATATAATTATTATTATTATTGTTTTTTTTTTAGATAGAGTCTCGCTCTGTTGCCAGGCGCCAGGCTGGATGGTAGTAGCGCAATCTCGGCTCACTGCCACCTCAACTTCCTGGGTTCAAGCAATTCTCCTGCCTCAGCCTTCCGAGTAGCTGGGATCACAGGCACGTGCGACCACGCCCCAAAATGCTGTAATTCTTATTCCTGAATTAGAGTGAAGACGGATTCCAAACAAAATGTCATTTGAACAACATCACATCCCTGAGATGTCGCATGTTTTCAGAATAAGCTTCATCCTTTCCATTTCCCAGTATAGAATATTTCATTTACAATTACATATAAAATAAAACCATGTAGGCACTCTACTGGTGTCCAGAAAAGTAAGGGCTCACATTTGACCTCTGTGGAAGAGATGACAAAGCAAGAGTCCAGGTTCTCCAGAATTCTGAAGAAGTGGGAGGCATTGCCACAGACAGGGATCAAAGAACAGAGCCAAGAATGCCATTCACTAAGCCCCAGACCCAGAGGAAAAGAAAGCCTCGATGTAAAAGCATTAATATGATTATTTGCATTGTGAAAGCCTAACTTCAGGCAATATAGTCGAGCACAGATGCCTAATTTAGTGTGGTTACGTTTCTACAATCTATATTTGCAAATAAGCCATATGGCAAGACCCAAGTATTGCCCACTTCATGCTAAGCACCACCCCCACCGTGTGCACGCGCGCAGGCACAGGCTCCATGCTAATCACCACCCCCACCGTGTGCACGCGCGCAGGCACACGTTCCATGCTAAGCACCACCCCACCGTGTGCACGCGCGCAGGCCCACACTCCATGCTAAGCACCACCCCACCGTGTGCACGCGTGCAGGCCCACACTCCATGCTAAGCACCACCCCACCGTGTGCACGCGCGCAGGCCCACGCTCCATGCTAAGCACCACCCCCACCGTGTGCACGGGCGAAGGCACAGGCTCACGCTCCATGCTAAGCACCACCCCACCGTGTGCACGCGCGCAGGCGCACGCTCCATGCTAAGCACCACCGTGTGCACACGCGCAGGCACCCACTCCCTGCTAAGTACCACCCCCACCGTGTGCGCAGGCACACACCTAGACAAGCACTTTTTCTTTTCTGTTTCGCATCTAACCCACTTATCTCTGGCCCACTGAATGAAGAGGGGAAAAAAACAGTATATTCTGAGAATTGTAAAAGTCAGACTGAAAAAAGATATTCACAAAAAGATTTCAAGAAATATCTAAATCCTTAGAAATGTCTAGGAAGAGATGTAAATGTCGCATTGAACTAAGAGAAAACTGGTTTTCTGAGAACTGTCCATGGGCAGCCTTTACCAATACCCAAGTCCCTTTCTAGGGAAGAGGTGTAGACCAAGCATCTCAAGAAGTGGCAAAAGAATTTATCTGCATCCTGGGACCCCAAAACATTTCTATAGCGTTGTTAACCTGTTATTAAATTATTATGTAGCAGTTTAAATTGAGCAGCCCCTCAGAGGGTTCTCCAAATGTTCAGCAATGTTTTGTGAATCTTATGCTGCAAGGTAAATCATTATTAAGGCATGCCAGCTTGTAACCCACACCTATCAACATCCCTCTCCTTTGCAAGTGCCTGTTCCATCAGCTTCTCAATTTATTTACAAGACGTTCTTATTGTCTTCCAATGACAGATTTATGGAGCATCTAACTACAGCAATCAGTCCTTGTAGCACTGTTCACACACCTATTCTCAGAATTTCTCTGCAGGCTGTATTATTTCCTATAAAATGAAGCTGAAATGCGTTGAATAGCACAAGGGGGTTCAAGAATCTGGGGCATGAAGAAGGCTCACTGCACCAGGATGAGACAGCAAGGTGGGCTTCCTTACCTGGACTCATTCACAAGCTTTGATTTTTTTAAATTTTACTAACTGCTAAGATACTTGACCCAGTATCCCTTAACAAAAGAGTACAATAAAATCTCAGCTTTCATTAAAGGACCTCGTGTGTGTCTGTGTGTGTGTGCGTATGTGTGTGTGTGTCCTGGTACTAGGTGTTGAGGTGTTGAGGAGCCAATAAAGTATCTATTTCTTTTTTTTTTTTTTTTTTTTGAGAGGAAGTCTCACTCTGTTGCTCAGGCTGGAGTACAGTGGTGCCACCTCAGCTCACTGCAACCTCTGGCTCCTGGTTTAAGCGATCTTCAGGCCTCAGCCTCTGTAATAGCTGGAATTACAGGCTCCTGCCACCATTCCCAACTAATTTTTGCATTTTTAGTAGAGATGGGATTTCACTATGTTGGCCAGGCTGGTCTTGAACTACTGACCTCAAGAGATCTACCCACCTCAACCTCCCAAACTGTTGGGATTACAGGTGTGAGCCACTGTGCCCAGCCCAAAGTATAAAATTCTAATTATGTCATTTTTTATTTTTCCTCTTAAAATCGTGCCTATTATAAAGGTTATCATCTGGGGTTACACATCAGCATCATCTGAGACTTTTTAAGGTGTTGACGGGCCAGGTGACTTCTGAGCCCTGATGTTAGGAAGCTCTGGCATGGGGTGCAGGCATATATGACTTTTTTTTTTTTGAGATGGAGTCTAGCTCTGTCTCCAGGCTAGAGTGCAGTGGCGTGATCTTGGCTCACAGCAACCTCCACCTCCTGGGTTCAAGTAATTCTCCTGCCTCAGTCTCCTGAGTAGCTGGGACTACAGGCATGTGTCACCATGCCAGGCTAATTTTTTATTTTTGTAATTTTAGTAGAGACAGGGTTTCATCATGATGGCCAGGATGGTCTCGATCTCTTGACCTCGTGATCCTCCCACCTCAGCTTCCCAAAGTGCTGGGATTACAGGCTTGAGCCACCACACCCAGCCGCATCTATGATTTTAAAGTGATGAAGGTTGACAAGTACTGCTCTATGGCAGGGCAACTACACTCAGCCATCTGTGCCTAGGTGGCACATCCAGTGCCTCCGCCTCCTTTTGCCATCCATCAGTCCTTATGTGTGTCCCTCTACCAGCCTTCAGCCTTCAGGCTCCTCTGCTTCAGTTACTTAGAACTTCTCAGTTGTCTCTGAACATTCAGAGAATTAATTGTTTCATGCTTTCACAAGCATGACTCCCTCTAAAAAGGCTCCTCTTCTTATATTCTTCCTGGAAAACCCCCACAGGCTGCTCAACACCAGGCTTCTTTTCTGTGAAGGTGCATGAGTTCAGCCGTGTCTTCTGCTTAGTCACCACATGTAGAGACTTTGGGTTTGTGTTTATACATCTGTCTCGCCCTTGAGTTCTTCAGCTCCTTAGGAGAGGACACTGGAGCTCGCTCTGCTCCCCCGAATCCTAACATGATGTCTATGCATAGACAGAAAGTGTCTCTTGAATGAACAAAGAAGACCTGGACATGAGACATTAGAAACAGTGGGTGGAAATTTCAGAAAGCTGAATTCATATCAGAACATTTTGAATGCTCCAATCTTCCAATGGTGAAATGTGGTGTCTTGTGAAGATGCGAGCTTTCTTTCCTTTGCTGGAGATAGGGAGTTTTCACACAAGATCAATAATGCTGCTGAGAGCTGATTCCCTTCTCCAGTAAAGGTTGGAGCAGAATGACCGTGGGGGATATTGACTCTGATGACCAGCCATGGGGCACGTTCTATTCCTCAATCCATGTCCAATGGAAACACCTACCTGGGGAGTCCAGCAGGTAGACGCTCAAGTGAAAAGTGAGGAATGTAGACATAAAGAAGGGGAATGCACGTTGGAGGGAGGAAAAAGTCCACCAGCAGGGTGAGCTGGGAAACGAGACAGAGGAGGGGTAAATCACGGGGCAAGCGGGCTTTTAAAACACGTTACATAGTCCGTACTTTTTTTCTGGGAGAAATGGAAAGCCACTGAAATATTTCAGGCAGGGGAGCAACATCTCCAAAGGTTAGGAAGCTCTGCTGGCCGGTGTGTGTGGGAAACCACAGGCTTGCATTACTATCCATGCAGAGGAAAAGGGGAGGGGGATAAAAAATGGTCATTGCCCTATGGAAGTCATTGCTGACCTGACCACAGGAGGTTAAGGAAGACTTGTAAATTCTCCTCACTTTACATACTGGCCTGCATTTCTGTCATCACAGCAACATCTAAAAAGCAGATTAATTTGCCCTAGTGAACTATGGCTATGGACAGCCAGGGTCCAGATCCAACCTTCAGGTGTGCTTCCCAGCCTCCTGTGATCACCTGCTCCCAGTACACCAGCACCCCCTGAGGCTCTGCCTCATGCCTCTGCTCACTTAGTCTTCTCACCCAGCACCTTCTGCAGCAAAACCAGCATCTGTCATCTTCTCTGGGAAGCATCACTGGATGCTCCCAGAGAAACGTGGTTGCTCCTCCCGCATGTCCGCAGTACCTGCACCTGAAGCTTTCTAATAAATCCATCTCTAATTAAACCCAATCTTTCAGTCAGCAATGGTCTGCTAAAGAATAAATGCCAGAAACAGCCAAAGCAATGCCTACCGTCTTCCCGGAGAATGCTCCAGTATCTAAAAGGCAGCTTCAGTTGGCTTTTCCTCTGCACTTTTTTCTACATTAGCTGTGTTGGAAAACATTTCCTGGTGGCCCCTTTGTGACCATTTCAAGGCACATCATTAACTACATGTCCGGAGCACCTACTCTGTACCTCACACTGCAGGCTCAGGAAATGTGTAGATTAAAAGGTGGATTCCTGTTCTGAAACAGAGCATTGAAAGTTAAAGAGACATAAGTTGTACTGCTTCACTCAACCGTACTTTTCTTGAGGTGAAGGATCTCTTTGGTGTGACTGTATATTCCCATCGCCTAGCAAAGTGCTGGGCATAAGTCAGGTAAGCACCCATTGCCCCCTGAACTAAAACGGATGTTCTGTTAGGGAATTGTATGTCCCATAATTACTGAGGTACAATTTCGTATGTGTTTTTTTGTGTGTAAATGGTTAAGCATGTATGTGATATGTACTAATAGTTCCCCATTTATTAATGACGAAACCAAAGCACATGGAAGAAAAATACTCTCTCCAAATCCATGAAGTGGTGGGGCTTGGATTCAAACCTGGATCTGTCTAGGGGCGAAGCCTGTGATCCTTCAAACTCCCTGCTGGTTATGAACAGAGGTCTGATTATAAAGGGAATTATAATTCTAAAATGAAATGTAAACTGTTTTATCGTGATTCAACTTCTAAACAATGAGAATTGTTTACACATACCTTTCTAATTTCTTCCTCTGGAGATCCTGAGGATCTGAGGGATATCAAAGAGTTAATGAGGACCGTGGGCCTAGCTCTCCCCTCTCATGTCAGCGCAGCCCAGCACTTCTACAGAAGGGCTCTTCGTCCTCATTCTCCTCTTGTCACAAGGGGTCTTTCTTCTGTTCTTCCTCCAATGCCTCAAGCATCCCTGCTCACCTGTGGGGAGCCGGTCCCTGGTCCTATCATTTCCCTTCACAATAAGCCACCCCCAACCTGCAATTACCTCCCTGCAATTCAGTCATGTGTAGCATGCTGTGTGCTCCGAAGCAGCTGTGGGTGGTAGAAGTAGCTTTGACTAAGGAGTCTGGTGTAGCCCGGACCGTGACATAGCTATGGACCTCTGCACTCCAGCTCCTGGAACCTTGCCTGGTGCCTCTCCTGGAGAAAGCAGCAGTTGGTGTCAAGTCTGATGATCTGTAAGGGCCGTTCTAGCTAAAAAACCCCAAGGACACACCTTCCTGGCCATTCTTAGCCTCCTCCTCAGGCTTGCCAGAGAGGCTTGCCCCATGGTGTCTCACTGTCCCCTGGTGGGGCCTGACCTCAGCTCAGCCGGGGGCTTGGGCAGCATCCTCCCTCCCTCCGGAGAAGCCAGAGCTGGTGGGTCCCCCAGCTGCTTAACATAATGTCATCATCTCTTGGCCCTAATTCAGCCCTGGTTTCCTAGAAGGTCACACAAATCACAGGTGTAGAAGAATGGAAAAATCCAGCCCTATCATGCTCACCATGGCCGGTGACCTGGAGTCCCCCAGCCACTGAGCCTCTTCACTCACTTAATGAAGCCACGACCAACTCAGGGTGTGCTCCACACAGTAAAAGGCTGTCTCAGTGACACTCTGTTATTATTACCTCTGTGCATGTGTGCAGATGTATGTAGGAAAAATAAATTTCTCCCTCATCACTTCTTCTTCCCCCAGTCTCTTCCTCCCAGCCTCCTTTCCTCCCTTGTAAGCACGATTTCCCTGCCTCAGCTTCCTCCTCTCCATCCTCCTTCCTTTTTGCCTTCTGTTCTCCCTCCATTCTATCCTCCTTTCTCCCCTCCCTCCTCCTTCCTTTCCCCTTCCCTCCTCTCTCCATTCTCCCCCCCCCCAGCCTCTCCTCCTTCCTCTCCTCCTCCCCTGTTTGTGCCCATCTTCCTCTGCCCTTCATTGCTCTTCTATGACTTTCTCTCTCTGGTCCACAAGGCAACTCCATAGTTCAGAGAGCTGCCTCCTCTTACCAGCACCGACAGTCCAAAGCTCATCTCAAGCTTGGGCATTCCTCAGAGCCTCACTGGCAAATGGGGCCACTTGTGTCCCCTTCCTGTCAAAAACAGCTCTACAGAAACAGAGCAGCACATGGAGGATTTGCCATTTCCGAAAGACTGCCCTGAACAGTAGGAACTGGCTGGTTTAGGAGGGAAACAGCAACAAGAAAACATAAAGATAAATTGGCGGAATGCTGATTAAAAACACAAAAGTAAATCAACAAACAGATCTGTGCTCTGACAGTGGCCGCAGGCCCCTCCTTCAGTCCACCTCTGCTCCCTTGCTGCAGACTCCAGCCACAGCCATGACCAAAGGCAGCGGCAGCTATGCAGCCATCCCATAGAAAAAGAGCATTTTTCTAAAGCAGCCAGAGCCCTGCCCCCAGGCCCCTGTGACCCTATTTCAGAAACTGCCCTTTTCAGCTATGTGTGAGAGCTGGGGTGGAAGGGACTGAAGCTCCTTCCATCCTGTGGCCCCATCATGCTTAGAGACTTGCTGTTTCCTGCAGGAAGTCCACGAAAGAGGAGAGTATGTGGTGGATTCTTGCTTTTTACAACCTGGTTCAAAAAGAGATACACATCAGCTCCATGTGGAATCCATTGTGAGGCCTAAATAATCACTCTGGTAACACACAGCTCTAAGGCGTGCTGGGAAATATAGACCATGCTCAGAAGACACCTCCTAAGGCTAAGTCCAGCTCAGCATGGATTCAGGCTCAGCACACTGTCTTGCCACGGTCTCCTCTCAGGCCGTGGGACATCTGTAGGCTTCCTTCTTGGTCCACATAAAATGCTCACAGTCCCCCAAGGGAGGCACCTAAGAGCTGCATCCTGTCCCTGCACCAGCTCTAAGGGAAGCTCCTCTGGGCAATGCTCAGCAGTCTCAGGCAGACGTAGATGGGTTCTGTGGGCCAGTCACTCCTGTATAAAGAAGAAAAGAGAAAAACCATCGGCACTCCCCACACCCAATGTACATGGTCAAATAGAATCAAATGAAATGGAGCTCAGGAATATTCTCTTTAAAGTGGAAAACACTTTTTTTTATTTTTTTGAAATGGAGTCTCGCTCTGTCGCCCAGGCTGGAGTGCAATGGCATGATCTTGGCTCACTGCAACCTCCACATCCTGGGTTGAAGCAATCCTCCTGCCTCAGTATCACAATTGGCTGAAACTACAGGCCTGCACCACCACGCCCAGCTAATTTTTGTATTTTTAGTAGAGATGGGGTTTTGCCATGTCGGCCCAGCTGGTCTCGAACTCCTGACCTCAGGTGATCTGCCCACCTCAGCCTCCCAAAGTGCTGGGATTACAGGCGTGAGCCACTGTGCCCAGCCAGAAACCACTTTTTAAATGTTCACTATTCTGTTGTGGACAAGTAAGGGGTGTCAGATTGCAGAGCTGCAGTGGTTTTATACCAACAATTTTCCATACCTAAATCACGCTCCACTGTCTATAAAGCATCTTCTTCTGTATTTCATTTTCTTATTTATTGAGTATGTTGGGTGAAAATTGCTCTTTAAAACTGTAAATCCGGACACTTGTGACTTTCTAAACACACAGAAGGGATCCTTAGGACCCTCATCATTGTACCGAGATCAGACAGAACAAGGGGCGGGACATCTTTGACGGTGGACCATGAAGAAGAAAAGTAAAAGATACAAGAATGAAAGAGGGAGAGAATAGATAATTACAAACCCTGTGAATCCACGGAGACCAGAAACATGTGCCCCTGAGAGGTTTCTGTGAATGGACATTACTATCGAAACCACACATTATCTGTCAGGATTTTAAACACTGAAGCCCCTGACAAAATGTCACTTTTATTCTTTACAAATGGAAGAAGGCTTTTTAGGGTCTCTGTAAGTGGCATAAATAGCAGGAGGGACCTCGGAGAAAATCAGCCATAAATGGACGTCCTGTTAATGAAGGGAAAGCCGGCTCCCTACCAGCCGTTTCCAAGGCAACCCGCAGGGTGGACAAGCATCGTCTCTTCTCTGTTTCCCGTTATGGAGATCGCCTCTCCAGCCCAGAAGGGGACAGCAAGGATGGTCAGAAGCTTTCTCCCAGTGTTACCAGCAGAGTTCACAAATGCAATGTCCTGAGCAGGGGTGGCCTGTGAAATGCCTCCCTGGACCTTGAGTCCACCTGCACTCAAGACATTTCTGACTGAGGAGGGGAAAGAAATCATCTCATGCAGAGCTATACATTTCCGAAAGCTGTGATAGAAAAAATGCCTAGGCCTTTCAGCTAGATAGCGACATTTCCACTCGTCACTTCAAACTCACTGAATGACACATTTTTTCTTTATTTTGTTTTCAAGGAACCTTGTGCATCATTGTTTCCAACCCTTTTCTGTGAATCAAAGCACAGAGCAGGCAAGGGTCTTACTTCAGGTCACTTTATGTGTTGGTGGCTGAGCTGGTTTCAGAATGCAGACATCAAGACTTTGGGTCCCATGTCCCTTTGAGATTGAAATTTAGGGAAGAAATATTGAGAAAGAGAAAAATAATCTAATGCCAGATGAAAAAAGTTAGGAGTTTCAGCAACGGGTTCCATGGAGTGCTTGGAGGGTCCAGGTGGGTGACTCTGGCAACCAACAGGAGATTCCTCCGGAGGGCAGAGGTCCTGGAGGCAGAAGGAGCTATTAAAAGACAGTGGCACTTGTTAGGAAAACAAATGCCATGGATGTAAAACAGAGCAGTGTCCCTAGGAATGGAAAAGAGTGGACAAAAATGAGAAAAGTTACAGAATTATAATGGACCAGGCAAATTTACCGTCTCATTTGTGCCTGTCGAGAAATGTACATTTTTTTTTAAGTTTAAAACTGATCACCAAAGCCTGATTGCAGAAGTAATGTGGTGTGACTAATGATCTTGCATAATGAATGACCTTGATATCCATCAGCAGGAAGCCGACTTTGGAGGAAAAGTCTTTAGTTTTCAAATGTATGAAGCTGTGACTTCTGGTTCCATGCCTCTGCCTCCCAAAAGCCTTTTGCAGAAGCATCTCAGAGAAACCAGGAGACTCAGAAAAGGCTCCACAAGAGCAGTTATTGATTCCATGTTTGTAGGAAGCCTAGCTGACTCACAGCAAGGTCTCCCTGGGTCTGTTCTGCAAAAATGTCACCCAGTCATTGTGATTTTTAGTATCTTTCTTCTTACTATTATCTATCTTACTATCATCTTATCTATCTTGTTATTTCTTATTTTTCTTAGTATGTTTCCTATTGAACATCTCTCACTGTAGAGATTATTTTCCCCCCAACACTTATAACCTGTCAAAATGCACACATGGATATGATCTTTAAAAGCAGAAAAATGACCCTAATTATAACAAAAGATTCAGGTGTGACAGTAAAGGAGCTTTCAAAGTTCGTAGAAGGAGTTACAGATACAAGGAAAGCATGGGCTGAATGTATGTGTTTCCTGTTTACTTCCGTCTCTTGCCTTTGCTGTAACTACTGAGGAAATTTCAATTACCTAAGTGAGTTGTTCATCATTTCTGGAGAATTTGCGTGATGTAGAAAATCCAAGCCTAGCAGGATGGCAGGAGTTAGCCAGACGGCCCTAAGTGTGGTTCAAGCACTACAGTATATTAAACATCATCTGTCAGTTTCCAGTTCTGGTGAGAGTTAGCCTCGTATCCTGTGACAAGATAAATAATTATTTAAGAAACCACAGTGAAGAATGTAGAAAAACTGGGTCCTCTGTTCTAGATGACACCCAAATATTTTCAGAATTTTCTCTTTCCCTAAACTGCTCTACTACTCTTTCGGGCTAACATTTTCACATGCCTTCTTCCTTAAACTAATACAAATGCTGGTTTCTTTCTCTACGCACTTTCTTCCCCTTAAAACTTGCGGTGTGTATGTAGGTATACTATGCCCCAAGTACTGTGTGAAACTTATGTGCTGTTGCTGCTCTAAGCCTCAAAACCATGCATTACTAGTCACTGCCCCACTCTATGGTTTTACAAAGGCAAATTCCCTTGTATTTAGAAATTAACCATGGCAAATGACCCTGCTGTTGGGGGTTCCCCCTTGTTTCTTACAGATGTGTTTGGTTACACTTTTTTGATACTTGGCATTTAATACATATGATTTAAAACCTAAAATAATACATTTTTCATAAAAGAAAGAAAAAAGAGAGACAAGAAGTTTTACCTTTTTATCAAAATACCTGGTGGAAAATGCACTTTTCTATCTTCTCCCCGAGACAGGGTCTCACTGTGTCATTCAGGCTGGAGTATGGTGGCTTGATCTTGGCTCACTGCAATCTCTGCCTTCTGGGTTCAAGTGATTCTCCTGCCTCAGCTTCCCGAGTAGCTGGGATTACAGATGCCCAGTACCATACCTAGCTAATTATTGTATTTTTAGTAGAGACAGGGTTTCACTGTGTTGGCCAGGCTGGTCTCGAACTCCTGACCTCAAGTCATCCACCCATCTTGGTCTCCCAAAGTGCTGGGATTACACACTTCTGTGTAAACACAACAGTATTAGGCACTTGGTCTCACTGAGGGTCTACTGCTTCCTCTAGCCACTTAAAGAATCAGCTATGAATAAAAACAAGAGACTATGCTCTCCCAGCCACATGAGGAGGGAGACTGACATTTAGGATGGCTGCTGCAACCTAAATGCTGTTACACTCACTTTCTTTATAAATGACCTGTTTGAATGCAAAGGCTGTCAGTCTGTTTCATCTCCCCCTGCCAACATCTATCTTGTCAGAGCTCATAGAATCTGGCAGGTTTGACACAGTGAGAGACAGGGAATGAAGAACCAGGGGACACAGCTTTTTGGAGGAACTGCACATCTACCCACATCAAGTCTGGCCCCAGCAGTAGCCTGTGAATTCCAGCAGCAGAACTCTGATTAAATGCCCACTGCTCAAACCCTGCACCATCCACAGCTCTCCATAAATGAATCAATGCCTGCAAAAATTCTGAAATCATGGCATTCCACGTTTTCATTCCTTCCATTTATCCCCTCTATGCAGAGTGAACATAGACTTTGAATTTTCCAAGGCATTGCTGGTTTTATGTTCCTCTTTTTAATAAATGTAACATTTAATGCAATTTAATTTTTCACCTCATTTGTGCCTTTATATCTAAATGCTTATTATATTTCCCATTACAAAATACTCAGTATAATAAATTTGGAAAATAAAGGAAAGCAGGAAGAAGAAATATTTAAATACTGCAAGTTCCACACATTAGAAACAATAACTATTGACATTTTTGTGTACTACCTTTCAGAGTTTTATGCACAGATTTATTGTTACTTAATGTGGATGTCATCAGACTATAATTTTGCCTCGTGTTCTTTTATTCCTTATTATAATATAAATTCTTCCATATTATTATTACAAACTCATTATAAACATTATTTTAATGGCTGCATAATTATGTCCTATAATTTACTTAGCTATTACCCTATTCTAGGACATTTAGACTGTTTCAAAAGTTTCATTGTGACACATAATATTGCAATACACTTATTCATAAAGCAAGCTCAGTACTTTGGATTTTTAGGATAGATTCCCAGCAGTGCAATTGCTTGATCAAAGTGTTTAAAATTTTCAATAGATCTTGGTATACACTGCCAGGATGCTTTCACAAAGGTGGCCTGATGACATTTGAATACATTTGTAGAATTTCTACATTTAAAATGTATAATCGAAATTTATATTTGTGCCAAATATGTATCCCTATTATTATTTAGGAAAATATTGCTACTATAACCATTTCATTGATTAAGCGTACATTATGGCAGTTCAAAAGAAAAAAAATACAATTAAGGTAGAAATGCTTTAATTAGGAAAAGAGGCAGATAGGTTTTATTGGTTTTGCTCAAGGCACAACAGGACACCTGACCTAATTATTTCTATTGAATCCTATTACAAATATTTCACTTCCTGAATATCATCCATCTATTTCTTCATAGATCCCTCTATTCATCTGATTGGCAAACAGTCATGGCATAATGATGTGCCGACATCATGCTGGGTGGTAGGAGACGAGAGCCTTGTGGACCCTTCCGTCCAGTGGGGGAGCCTGAAACAGACATGAAGGCCCTCGTGAGCTCCAGTGCAGTCCCTCCACAGATGTTTGTGAAGTGAGGTAATTAGCAAATATAGATATTCATAGCACAACAGTGATAGCTTCCACAAAGAGAGGTCCTGTCCGCACAGGACAGATCACTCTGGATGCAGGATTATAGGAAGCTTAAAAGGGGAAGCTATGAAAGCGTCACTGTTTATTTCAGATAAAGTATAAAAGGGTCATGATGCACTTCCTTGCCCACATTTGCACTTCCTGAAACTGAGATCCTGCTGTTAGAAATCTGAGCAGGATCTGCATTTGTCACCCCTACAGCTTTCCCACCATTCTGCTATGGAAACCCGGGCATCCCCATAAAAATCATTCTTCTGAGTTATAGACAAAAAACAATTCTTTTTTTTTTAACAGAGATTCTCATTCTGCTCTGAGATCACATGTCTGGGTGACAATTTAGTAAAGAGGACAGTCTACTCAGTCTTCTATAAATTTTAGCTTTTTTATCTTCTCACCTGAGACATAAGCTTGCCTGCCACACCATGGTGGCACATGGATACACCATGGTGGCACATGGATACACCATGGTGGCACATGGATACACCATGGTGGCACATGGATACACCATTCCCATTGGAAAGCCCATGAACTACTCCCAAGCTTGCTTCAAGGGCCAGAGTATTTTAGGTGCACGAGGGAGTCTTTTTTATTTTTGAGGTGAAGTTTTGCTCTTGTTGGCCCAGATGGAGTCCTATGGTGAGATCTCGGCTCACTGCAAACTCTGCCTCCCGGATTCAAGCAATTCTCCTGCCTCAGCCTTCCAAGTAGCTGGAATTATAGGTTCCCACCACCACATCTGGCTATTTTTTTGTATTTTTAGTAGAGGCAGCGTTCCACCATGTCAGCCAGGCTGGTCTCGAACTCCCGACCTTAGGTGATCCACCTGCCTCGGCCTCCCAAACTGCTGAGATTACAGGCCTGAGCCATTGCACCTGGCTGGAGGGATTCTTTACTGAAGTCTTGTGATGAGACCAGGCAGATGCTCACTCTCGTGGGTTTAACTGTGCCCCCCATCCCCCAAAATATATTGAAGTCTTTACCTCCTTACCTGTGAATTTGACTTCATCTGGAGATAGGATATTGTGATGAGGCCATTAGCATGGACCCTAATTCAATACGATTGGTGTCCTCCTAAGAAAAGGAAAAAAGACACAGAGACACAGACACACGTGATGACGATCATGTGATAATGGAGACAGAGATGGGAGTGGCACATCCACAAGTCATGCCAAGCTTACCCCATCCTGAAAGGCTAAGAAAAATGCCTGAAACCAATGGTCTTCTAACGTCTGTGAAGGGAGCACAAACCTGAAGTCGCCTTTGGATAATCATTCTTTCAGCAGAGAAACGGAAAGTTACTATCAGAGACTGGAAGAAGGGAGACTTGAACCAAGCAATGGCAAATAGGTTGGTGAGTAATTCTCCGTGGTAACTTGGAAGGCAAGCCATGCACAGATTCATCATATAGCCCCAGGCTACGTGGTTGGAAATATCAGAGCATTTGTGCATGTCGGCTACTACTGGCTGTGTGCACAACGTATTACAAGATGAAGGTGAGCCAGGAAAAAACCAGTCAAGATGGATACGTACATGTATATCAAATACAGTAACTAGAGATGGTAGGATCTAGGTACTTATTATACGGGTTTTCATCACAGAATTCTCTCAACTTTGCTGCAGTTGAAAAAAATACATGACAAAAATATTAATAAAAAGAGAAAATAAATTAACCAATTTGCAAAAAATGCATTAAAGGGACTCAAGAGAACCTTGAAATTTCAGGGTGGCAGGCTGGAAAAGCTCATAGCTTCCATGTCCTAAAACATAAGAGATAGAATTTGAAAAGCAATGAAATCACAGAAAAAATTCTAAGTTGGATACTGTGGCTAGGGAAAGATCAGATTACAAATCTATCTTAATCTATCACGGCAATTATTCTCAGAGATTTATTAGGTTACAGAGAAAGGCATGACGGTAAGAGCAAAAAAAAAAAAAAGAAGACAAAAAACAAAACAAGCAGAATTGGAATCTATAACTTAGAAGAAAAATAGGCATAGTTACTGGCAAATGGACTGATTAACAAATAAGTGAGGAAGAGGTCAGCTGAATTTTGAGATAATTAATCACCAAGGAAATCATACATCTGCTTTAGAAAGGCTTTGACTATTCAAGACTTTTAAAGAATTTCTTGGGTCCCCAGTCTTTCACCAGTTGCAGGTGGAATTTGGAAATTCTAGAGACTCCAAGAAGGCATCCTTCCAACATCATTTCAGGTGTGGCCCAGAGGAGCCAGGAGGAGAAAGAGTTGTCCAGAAGGCAGAACCCGGGTCTTTGAGGATGGTAGAGAATGGAATCCCACCCAGGAAATCAACATACGCCCTAATCAAAGGTAATTTTCCTCCTCAAGGTGGGTGGTCTTCATATCTTCTCAAGGGGCTCTCAGAGTCCTCCTAACCCACAGCAGCCACACGTTTTCCACCTGTCTTCTTCCAAAGGTCCTTTGTACTGTAGTTTTTCTGTCTTTCTTAGACCATTGTGTGTGGGGTATGTGGGGACAGGGAGCAGACAATTTGTGTTTTCCACTTATCTTTTGCCAAAACAAGAGGAGCCCATCTGGGCCTGACGGAGAAGACTAAGCCTGCTGGGGACTGGATGGAAAGTTGGGTTGTCACCTTGGGGAGGGACTCGTGTGTTCTGTGGTTGGCAGCAAGAGTGAAATTGTGGCCAGAGGGAAAGATTGGGATGGGAAATGGATTGCTGTTTTCATTCTCAACGCCTCCCCAGGCACAAACGGTGATGACATTTCCAAGTCTGCTTTACACTGAGGTTGGAGCTGTGACTGGGTTCTGGCCAGTGGAATGTAAACAAAAATAGGCTACCCCATTTCTAGGCCCAGTAGAACCCTCCATGCTTTCTTTGCCGTCAATTGTGGTGAGCATGTAAGGCACATATTGAAGGAAATTATGTCATAAGAGAGAAGGACCCTGGGTCTCTGAGTCACGGCTTTGAGGAGAGCCGCCCAGAATCTCCACCAGCCCTACATCAGACTGTGCTGTGAGCGAACACGAACCTTGTCTGCATTAAGGCACAGCAGTTACTGACTCCATAGCATCTCCTAGCCCAGATAACCTGAGCCACGTGCTCCCTCCCTTAATTGGCTCCTTAACTCTCTAGAGGTACGTGTATCTATCACAGTCAATCACAGATGTGGCTCTTGCTGTGCCCCCCTGTCCCGTGCAAATGAGTATGGGCCTGACTTGGTTCAGCAAGCATAGGTGGAGATCAGCTTAGCCTGGTGTGACTCCAGCCACAGAGATGTGATCTCACAAGAACCCGATGGGGTCGATGTCACTACTGCCACTTTTAGACATGGTGCTTAGGACTCAGGGAATTTTACCACTTTTATTATTCACTTTGTATCAGATTCACCGATCAGAGTGGTATACCCTGGATCAAATTTCAGGTACACCTCACTGCAAAGCCAATTACTAGAAGAGGGATCCATCTCTGTGGATGAATCTTTTATTGACAATGTACTTTAAATCGCCATCTAAATCCTGGTTTCCTCTGCAAATATGTAAATGACAAGATTATTTATGGCCCAGCCCATCACTTCATCATATGATTGAACAAAGTGTACACAGTTTGAAGTATTCCAAATAAACGCTTCTCATTGTATACATCATAACTATTTTTAAGTTTCTCTTGGGCTCTGAGCCAGTTTCCTAAGGAGTGCTATATTTCCTAAGAAGTACAACCCTAAAAAGATGAGTTGAATTCCTAGAACCTTTCAAAGATTTCAAAGGATAGGATGCATGTAAGAGGTTACCTGGATGTGACAGCTGCAATGCTGTATTTGATTAAGGGAATCCATAACATTCTCAGACAAGGCCTGACCTAACAGAAATTTACTGGGAAATGGAGGAAGGAGGCAGGAGAGGATTTGTTCAGTGAAGAGAAGAGAAAAACAATGAACTTGAAATAATAACAGGTATTTTTTTAGCAGCTGGACCATTTTTCGGCTCATGTCACAAGTACTTGCCCACTAAGGTCGCTAGCCTCGATTCTGTCACCATTTATTTATATTGTTCTACACAAGAGTTGGGGGGTCAACGATTTCTCACTTGAAAATTACAATGTAGATTAGAAATCAGAGTCGTCTCCTCTCCCAGCTCAAATATTTTGTGTGTAACTCTGTTCATGCTGCCATTGCTATACACCGTAGACTGTGTGGCTTGAATAGCAAACACTCATTTCTCAAAAGTTCAATCTCAAGGCTCCAGCTCATTCTGGTCCTCTTGGCTCTCTGCTCTTGTCTTGCAGACCCATATCTTTTCTCTGTATCTTCATATATTAGAGAGAGAGAGAGACAGGGAGCAAGCTCTCCTCTCTTCATCCTCCTGTAAGGACGCGGATCCCGGCATGACACCTCACCCTCAGGACTTCATCCAAACCTGCTTTCCAAAGGCCCCACCTCCAAATGCCATCATATTAAAGTTACAATTTCACATATGAATCGTGGAGGAACAAAAACATTCAGTCCATAACAATGTCTGATTTCACCATGGCTCGTTTCTTTTTTCTTTCTTTCTTTTCTTTTCTTTTTCTTTTTTTTTTTTTTGAGACAGAGTCTTACTCTGTGGCTAGGCTACAGTGCAGTGGTGCAATCTTGGCTCACTGCAACCTCCGCCTGGGTTCAAGCAATTCTTCCGCCTCAGCCTCCCGAGTAGCTGGGACCACAGGCACGTGCCACCATGCCAGGCTAATTTTTGCATTTTTAGTAGAGACGGGGTTTCACCTTGTTGGCCAGGATGGTCTCGATCTCTTGACCTCGTGATCCACCCACCTCGGCCTCCCAAAGTGCTGGGATTACAGGCGTGAGCCACCACACCTGGCCATCACCATGGCTCTTTTCTAAACAAACAATTCCATAAGCCTATTTTCTACAATTATCAGATCACACAAAGAAGACACACACTGAGCTCTCCATGAAAAATGCTATAAACTACCTTGTCCTCTATAGGCAATCACCAAGGCTCATCTTAGTGTAAGTCATTTTAATCTGCATGTACATTCTTTCTGAGTTCAGGTAGAAGAAAAAGGCATGATTTGGGGATATTTTGGCCTGGACCCTCCAGCAGAGACTCTTCTTTGCAACATGAACTTTTGTTATTAATCTCTAAAAAGCATAACCAAAACTCTATTTGAAATTCTTATCACTTAAAGTCTTTTAAAAACTCTGCTTCTGTTATTTGAGTGGTTAAATCCCCGTGGCTCGAAATTCCAGAAATTGCTTTTGCATTATGTGTGGAATTGTCACACTTTAACAGTTCAGGATTTACTGCTTCTTAATGTCAGGAAGCATCAACAGGCAAGAAGCTGAGATGCCATTTATTGTCTCTCTAATCTCACAGTTTAACTCCTCTGGGGACAGTATCTCTTACTAATTAGGTGCAGCTCAGAGGTACCAGCCTGTGGATTTCCCAGGGCATGGGACAGACTCATGCAGATCTCAAGTTTAAGCCTAGAAGAAGTCAGAGACTTTTGCCTTCGACACAGTCCTATCTCTCTGAGTCCCTCTCATCTCTTTCAAACTGCAGCCCATCTACAGGTAATTCTTAAGATAGTATAACATATCGTGTCTAAGAAAAGCTCATAGAATTGCCCAGGCTGTGAAGGACAGGAGGCGTCCCCTGTCCCTAATGGTTCGAATCCTCTCTCCAGTGTCAGAGCTCTGGAGTGAGCAACTCTGGGCACTTCCCTCATCTGCCCAAGGAGATTACCTGGAGACCCAAGTGGGTCAGTTGTTTGAAGGAAAGAAAGATAAATGGAAAAATTACACACAAAAAAGTCTCAAGGATTTGAACAAAAACAACAGCAACAGAAATCAAATTCTGGAGACTATTCAGGCTCATTATATTCTGGAATCTGATTTCTACAATCTACACCTGAGACTCAGTCCTGGCCAGTCATTGCCAAAGTGAAAGAGTAGCTCTGAGGCCCTGAATGACTCACAGATTTCCTGGTTGAAATACCAGTGTCAGCTCCAGGCCTACCTACTTGGCATCCTCTCTAAAGGAGGCAAAGCACCATAAATTGGAAGAACTTGGGACTTTCTTTAAAACAGCATAGAAAGTCAGAAGACAATTGAGGAAAACCTTAAAAACTTGAGAGAAAGAATTTCCTACATGGAATCCTATAGCAACCAAACTGTCACATCAAATGCAGTGTCTTGAAAAATGCAGCCTCAGGCATCCTTTCTTAGGAAGCTATTAGAGGACGGGCTTTAGCAGAATAAAAAAGTGAGACAATGAAGCGGGCAACACAGGGTGAAAACAAGTGATCCAGGAGAAGAGAGAGGCAAACGTCACAGGTGAAGCGTGAGGCTCTTGTGGAGATCAGCAAGCAGCCATCCTGGGGTGCTGTCAGATCCAGGAGGAGGAAGGAGAAAGAAAGAGGATAAAGATAATGAAATCCCTAATGTGGAAGGGATTGAGAGATTTATATTCTAGAAAAATGTTTGGAGCTGAATTAGCAACTGTTACATAGACAACTAAGCAAAAGAGAGATTATTAATTTGGGGGGCATCATAAAAATGTGGTCCATATACCGTGACTCAGCTACAAACAATGCTGAATACTGACTTCAGCAAAAATAGACACTTTAAGTACACTGAGGATTAGGCAAAGGAAACTCCATGAGTAGAAATGTGGAGGAGGGAGTTGCTAATGCTTTTTCAAGTTCCATAGTGACAGGTCACTGTGTAATATTTAAATATGGCAGGAAATCTATATAAACATGTTATTGTAGAACTATCGAATGCAAATACCAAAATAAAAATCTTATAATGTGAAAGTCTTTGGGACACTGAAATCAGAACTTGAGTGAACCAGACAAAGATATTTTATCCATTTTAAGTACATGTCACAATCTGGGAAAAATGAAACTAACCACTAGCCTAATACACAGATAAATAAAATGAGAAACTTAGACTCAGAAAGAGAATAGAAGAGAATACAGAAAAATAGCTCTATTTTAATTCTGATCCTAAATATGTAATAAAGCAGATTAGCTCAGAAAACCTAGGCAGATAGCCAGAGAGAAATATTAATTTACACATCCCTCCGCTTCAAGTTTCCTGTTTGATGTTTTTCTTGAAATTAGCTTTGCATTATTAGATGCTGTAATTGCAATCTAGTTTTACTGCTCCATAATATACCCTCGGAGAGAGCCTCTCACAAGCCCCACAGAAGTACGAGAAGCTGAACAGGAGGATCTCAAAGGCTAGAAAAAGGAATTACTCAAAAGAACACTCGTTGGTATTTTGTTTAAAGAAGCAAATGTTAACGTAATTAAGTGATGGCTATAACCTACCAGGCTTGGTAAGAACCCTCATAAAAGACTATTTATAGAATCTTAATTCTGAAGGGGGCTCCCTCTTCCCAGGAGTAAGGAAAAGAGTCCCAGCTGGCTGAATTTTTACTAAGAACAGAACACAGCGCTAGCTGGGATAATGGCCAGGAGAGAAGGAACTCAAGCCTTCTGGGTCCTGGTCTGACTACTATAAAGGGTTTTAAACTTCTCTTTAGCAGAAACTGTTAAGTCAATAGGTGAAAGGGCTAAAAAAAAAAAAAAAAAAAAGAAAGAAATTCAGTATTTACAGGGCAATGAAAATGAGCAAAATGATCAGATGTAAGGCAGAGGAACCAGTGGCATCACAGTAGGATTACTTAAAGGCATTCTGACCAAAGACCTACCATCTAAGAAGTACTGGAGACTGTGTCCTAGAAACCTCAGGGCCACACCCATCCCTGGGGCCATGGTATTTCCCCTTGCATAGAAGAACCTCTGTGTGAGAAGAGGGAGATCAAGACGGTTCTATATTGAATGAACAATACATGAATACAGTTGAACATTTTTAGGGAATATTTTGGGGGAGTTGGGCTATATTTTCCTTATAACAAAATGCAGCATATTTTTAACTAGGATTTAAAGGTTTTAATAACAATGATACAGAACATTCAAACATTTTTAAGAAAAAAAAAAAAAAAAAGAACTTTAGCAGGAAAGTTTACCAGATTTTTTCCATGGAACCCAGAGTTAGGGTTCCTCTCTTACCAAGGCCACTCCTTCTTCAACCTACCCGTCCTGGATTGCCAAGGAGACTAATTTATGGTCTTGATGGTGTATCTGAATGTATACACCTGAAGCTTGTTTGCAATTTGTTCACACATTCCACAAATAATTTTTAAGCACTTGTGATCTGTCAACCAATGTTTCAAGCTCTGGGATAAAGTGGTGAAAAAAATAACCAACGTGGACTCATGCAAGCTTCATCATACACAAAGAACCCAGAGGAGAGAGGATGCCACACACTGAGGAAACCGGAAGAAGAACCAGGGGATGAGCGGAGAACGTGAAGGGACTCCTGTGTTAAGACAAGGCAGAAACTGTGAGCAGGGGGTGCTAATCCAGGGCTGAAGAGACAATGAGTGAGCACTCATGGGCTCCTGGAAGAAGGACTCCCTTGGTAGGGTAGATCTCCTTTGTTCAAGGAGATTCTTTTTCTGAGGGCCAGAAATACTGTGGAAGATAAAGGGAAGGAAGATAGGATCCTTTAGCATGAATTCTGGCTTCATCCAATCAGGGCCCTAAACCATCTAAAACTTTCATCAGAAAGTGCCACATAGAAATATTATAGATGGGACAAGAAACAGTGTTGGAGGGCTTCAGAGGGTGGTGATAGTCCTTCATTCATTTTGCTATCCCCAGTGAACAGTGCCATGCCTGGTACAGGGGAGGTGCCCAGTCAAGTTAAATTCATGAAAGAATGGAGGTGAATTAATATAGGAGAATTAGGAAGGGTTCCTTAGGTCAGGTGTCCCATCCAACACTGCAGATGAGTACTGGTCTGTGGCCTTTTAAAAACTGGGCTGCACAGCCTCAGGTGAGTGATTCAGGTGAGCATTACCACCTGAGCTCTACCTGCTGGCAGATTAGCATTGGCATTAGATTCTCCTAGGAGTGTGAACTTTATTCTGAACTGGGCGTGCAACAGATCTAGGTTGTGCACTCCTTATGAGAATCTAATGCCAGATGATCAGAGAATGTCCAGCATCCATACAAAAATACTGAGCATGAAGAGAAGCTGGTAAATATGATCATTTCCCAGAAGAAAACAATCAGTAAGTAGGAACATTCTAAAATGGCAGAGATGATGCAATTATCAAACAGGACTTTAAAGCAGCTATTAACCCTTTTCCCATTTGCCCCGAGAATACTTGCCAGTGGTGCATGTGGCTGCAGTATTTACCCCAAGATAACTTTGCCACAAAATATCTCACTTTGATTATTATTTTCTCACTCTAGTATATCAACTTTGAAAACAAAAGACATTATTCTATTTATAGAATTCTGTTTTTAGTAGCAGTATTTCCATTTACAAAATATAGTAATTCTTTATCACTAAAAATGTCAAATCCTAGAAAATTCAGTATTCCTATGCATGACGTTAACATCCTTCTCTAACAGTTGTGGGCTGAAAATTCATTTGATGAATCTGATTTTTCTGAAATAGACAATTCTGATGATTCAGACAATTCTGATGTGAGTCCTGTTTAGAAATAACTCCAAGAACAGTTTTTAAATTTTATTTTCACATTGAAAATCAGTCAGATTTACTTCAGCCTCAAAAAGGGTGTTTATGTGAAATTAAATGAGTACTAGCAGTGAGCTGCATTTTTTTTTTTGTAAATGGAAAAAGGGTTAAAAATATGTATGAGAATTTAGAGAGAAGTATGAACATGAGAAGCAATTTCTGGAGCTGAAATATATTTTAAATAACCACCCTACCTGATAGAATTAACAGCACATTGGAAATGCAAAATAAAAGATCATTGAATTTAAATATATAGGAGGAAAAAAGCTACAAAGCAAGCTAACAGAATGCTAATGTTCTGTATAGTAACCTCAAGTAGTAACATAAGTGTATTTTGAATCCCGGAATGAAAGGGTGGGGAAGAGGACAGAAATATTTTTTTTTAATGTGAGGGCTGGTAAATTTTTGACATTTGATGAAAACTAAACTCATAGAGCCAGGATGCTTAAGAAATCCAAGTATTATAAATGAAGAAAAACCACATGAATACACATCATAACCAAGCTGTAAAAAATAATAATAAAAAGCCTTAAAAGCAGTAAGGGGGAAAGGAGACACATGAAATACAGGAGTATAATGGTAAGAATTGGCACAGATTTCTCATTAGGAATAATACAAACCAGAAGATAATGGGCTGACATCTTTAAAATGCTGAAAGAAAAAAAGTAATCCTATAAAACTAGGATTTTATATATACAGTGAACATAGCCTTTGAAAACCTTTTCAGACAAAACAAATCTGAGATACTTTATCAGCAGGATATCTGCACTGTGAAAACACAAAAAACAAAAACCTTTTGTGAGGCTGAAAATAAAATAGCAGGTGAAAACTTGGGTTTAAACTGAGGAATGAAGAATACTGGAAATTATAAATAGGCAGATAAATATAAATAGGCAGATGCTTCTCCGTTAGTTTTTAACTCATTTAGAAGGTAATTCACTACGAAAATTGAAAACAATCAAAAGCAATTGCATTCAACCGTTCCCAATATATGTAGAAGTAAAATCTGAAAAAGGGAAAATGAAAATACACTATTTAATGTCTTTAATATTATAAGTGAAATATTAATAACGGTGCCATTTGAAGGTCCATAGTGATTAATGAAAAATTGATGTTTTATCTACGAGACTATAGGCTCTCAACTGGGCTGTAATTTTTGCCCCTCCTGGGGATCTTTGGCAATGTCTGGAAACACTGTTGACTGTCAGGACTGGGAAGGAGTCCTACTGGCAATCTACTGCTTCTAAACGTCTTCAAATACACAGGATAGCCCCTATTACTAAGAACTTCCCAATACAAAATCTCAACCGCACTACTGTTGAGGAACTACTCTAGGTCACTTGATAAGTCAATCAATCACAAAAGAAGAGCAAACAAATGAAAAAAAATTAAATCTAGGAAACAGTAAGGGGAGGTTTTAAGGCTTGTAATGAGGGCAGGGATACTATCATCTTCAAGGGCTTTTTTTCCCCCATTATAATGACTGCAGTGGGCCAACTAGGGGAGGAGGAAGGGCCAGCTATGTTATACCTCTACATGCACAAAGAATTACCTGCTCAAAATGCTGGTAGTGCATCCACTGAGCACACATGAGATGGGTTGTGACCCCAGTTTACAAATGAAAATGGGAGCTTTAAAAACCATTTGAGATTCCCAAGAACTCTGTGAGAAAGGCAATGGTTATTCTCCCTGTTTTAGGGGTAAGAAAATTGAATTTCTAAAAGGTTGCACGGCTAAGTGGCAGATATAAAATTCAAGCCTAGATGGTTATAATAGGCCTGGTCATTACTTTCTGTTCAGCATCTGAATCTGTTTTACGTATTTGGACAACTCTCCACTCTGAATTTTGGTCAGATGCCAGGCCTTTCCACTACTGAATATGCTGATATTGATACACCAAAATCTTGCTTTCTCAGCCTTCCAAGCAACTAGCATGGGAAAGTAACTAGAATAAACTATTCAAGTACACAGAAACACAATTTTAATTGTGTCAGTGCAGCAGAGCATACTCATTTCAAAATCCATTCTAGAAATTTTTCAATATATAACTACACAAAAATATAGACACAAATGTTTATAGCAACATCACTCATAATAGTCAAGGAGTGCAAATAACCTAAATGTCCATCAACTGATAAATGGTAAAATTAAATATGATAAATATGAAAATTTAATGGTAAAATTAAATATTAAATAAATATATCATATTTATTATATATTTATTATCATACTCTAATAAACAATAAAATATTATTTCACAATAGAAAAGGATAAAATACCAATACTTAGTACATCATGGATGAATCTTGAAATCATGATGCTAAGTGAATGAAGCCAGTTACAAAAAGCCCCACATATTGTATGATTCCATTTCTATAAAATGTCAAAACTAGGCAAATCTATAGAGACAGGAAGTAGGTTAATATTAGCCTCAGGCTGAGGGAATTCAGGAGGAAGGAGGAGTCACTGCTATTGGGTTTCTTCTTGGGGAGTCGCAGACATTCTGAAATTAATTGTCGTAATGACAATTACGTAATGCACAGCTCTGTAGATAGGTTACAAATTGAACTGTATACTTGAAAGGGGGGAGGTGAATATACTATGTGAATTATATCTCAATATACTGGTTATTTTTTCAAAAACATCAGTTTGTAAGAAGTCGGTGGCAGCAGAGCAGGCCTGTGTCTGTGGCTGATGGCAGTGCCATGCCATCTTCACTGAGTGGGAGCAGAGGTTTCTGGCCATGGTCTCAGCTCCTTCCTAGAGGCCTCTGTTCCTGCCCATTTCCTGAACCTTGTTATCCTGATTTCATTGGCCTTTCTGTGCACTACCCAGAACACACTGAATACATTTCCTGTCTGATTAAACCACGCATTGTCAGTTTCTTTTAGATGTTACCAAGTACTTTGCCAGATACAGAAATTAATACCAGGCATGTTTACTGATAACAGATTCGGAGCAATAATAAAAATCAGGAATTGATTTTTTTGGCCTGTTTTGGTTACATAATAAATGTTCAAATGTTATTAAGGGAGAACTTTGGCAGCACATTAAAAAGAACCTAATGGAATTATTGATTGTAGTCATTTAGAATGAAAGGGACATTACAGCCGAGCATTTATTGCCACAGACGTATTAGGGAACATAGGAGTTCAAGTCCTCTAAGACTGCCTGGCTACTTCTAATGGCGCTGGTTAATCTCACTTATGAAAAGAAAATGAAACGTTCAAACCTGTAAATATTTAAATCAAGACATAGATTGAGCACCAGGAACTTTTAGTAACCATGCGGAAGGAATCACTGGTCCTATGTAGCTGCAGGGGTATGTGCACTAAGAGCTAAATAGCTCTAATCCTGCACAGGGCTAGTTTACCATAGATTACATTTATATTCATGTCAGATCTCTTATGTGCAAGTTGGAGCATCCACGAGGAAAATATGGACGCCAAGGACTGGATACAACCATACAAAAGTAAAAAATTCAGCATGACTTCAAGCTTTCCCCTTTCCTTAGGGTTTCTTGGACAGCCAAGCATGCTCTCCTACTCATGTAATGGGACTATCCCTGCATAAAGACTCTGGGAAAACCTTAACCAAGGAATGTCATTTACAAGGGAAGCTACTTTGTCTCACGCCCCAATATCACAAGTACTTACGGGCTGCAAATCTCTAGCAACTGTCAGACCCCAGCATGTTCCAGGACAGGATGGCTGGAAGTACAAACTGTAGCAGAGAATCTTCGGAGCTAACATGACTGCAATTTTCCTTGCTCATTTCTTTTGGCAATAATCTAAGAAAACTTGCCAGAATATCACTTGAGCAGCTTAGTGTATAGGCCAGTAAATACTGTCCACAGACCCAAACTGACCAGCTTCCTATTTATGTTAGCAAAGTTTTACTGGAACTCAGACTGCCCATTTGTGTACACATTGTCTGTGGCTACTCTCACACTACAATGGCACAGTTGAGTGGTTACAGCAGAGATCACATGGCCTGGAAGAGCTAAAATGTTTACTGTCTAGCCCTTTATGGAAAGTTTGCTCTCCCCCAGCTTAGGCCAATGAGAAGAAAATAATCTTCTACCAGACTATGTTTATCACATGGATTCAATAATTAGAATTCTAGTTTCAATGCACTAACTAGAACAAATAGAGCTACTTTGAATTGACTAGTTTTGCAAAACCTCAATGTATTAAAATAAAGCTGAGAAGCCAGAAATTTCTCAGGAAAATAAAGAAGGACAAGCCAAAGACATAGGGTGGCAGAATTGTTGGCAAAGATATATCATACACAACCTGCCCACCTGCCACCTGACTGTCCACTGTTTCCTCTGCCAAGGCTTTGAGAAAGCCATTGGTTCTGGATGCACTAGCATCTTTGAAAAACACCCTAGTGGCCGTTCTTGGTAGCTCTGCCTGATCTTGCATGGGGAACCAGTGTGTGTATTATTTAAATGTTCACAAATGTCTCCCATTGTAGACGAGGCTTTTAGTATACTTGGGAACACCATGATCTCCCTTGTAAATGTCAGGCAACGTGTTCTCAATAAACTGAAGGAAAAGGTGACTATAGAGACATTGATGGAAGGTAGTCGTGAGTGGAGCAACGTGGTCACTCCTTCCCTAAAGCTGACTTGAATACTGCTGTTGGGGGAGCCTAATTTGCCATGAACAAAAATGAGCCATGAGCAGACACTGAACGCCTCCTTACGGAAAGGGCAGCGATCGATCCTAACCTCAAGAGATGCTTCATCTGAAGAAACATGCACTTGCTTTTTAAAATCACTATCCATAAATATCTGGATATTCGGTATATTGCCAAAGTCCCCTGAAGGTTTCTCAAACAGTTCTAGCCATTTAGAGCAAAGCAATTTAGAATTTTATTTGAATTCCAGCAAACAAGAATTGCTATTTCATGTCTTACTTTTGCCTAAGATCCTAGAAAGAATAAAGAAAAAATTTACTCATTTTTCAAATACAGAAAAAAACACATTCTACTTCGCAATTACCATATGGGCCCATTGGATCCTCTAAAACACAATATTAAATCTTAGGCCTTTTTTTTTAACATTATGAAACATTTTGGTATTTTAGCACCCTAAGATTATTTCATCACTCCACAATTATTTTCAACTATGCCAAAAAGAAAAAAAAACAAATGATAAGAAATCAGAAGAATAAGGTGATCACCTAGAGTAATAATACAATTTAAAAATGTGTCGTCTTTCAGGTGTTATTGTTACTGAATTTCCCAAACAACTATACCACCTTTCAAGGAGAAAGAAAATAACACTGGAGATTCTGTTTCTGTAGTCTGCTAATAGCTTTCATTGAACTTAGCCTATAATTCAACATCGTTCCTTTATGCCACAAGTGGTTGTCAAAAGTTACAGAGTCTAAGATTTTACCACACTTGCAAGCTACCAAGTTGTCTCAGCAGAGTTTCATGGCTGTCAGCAGCAGACATAAGACTCCTACGTCTGAGATTTAAAGGCTATTCCTTATAGCACAGAAAGCAGTGTAAGCTTCATGCCTATGCTGGTTGCCGTTGCTGCAGGGGACTCCAGGTGTGCACTGTCCCAGCAGTGCATCTGTGCCACAGCTTCAGAGCCTCAAGCATCGGGAAACCATATATTTTATAATGGGCTACAAGCACACCCATCCTTGGCCTCAGAGAGAAACATGACCTTTATTCTACTGGACAGTAAAGATGAATTGGCACATAAAGATAAATACTGCATGATCTCACCCATATGAGGTTTCTAAAATAGTCAAACTCATTGAAGTAAAGAGTGAAATGTGGTTGCCAGAGGCTATAAAGACATACCATAGGCTGGGTGCAGTGTCTCACACCTATAATCCCAGCACTCTGGAAGGCCAAGACAGGTGGATTGTTTGAGCTCAGGAGTTCAAGGCCACCCTGGGCAACGTAGCAAAACCCCTTCTTTATTAAAAAAACTAACAATAATTTAAAAAGTTGCCTGGCATATTGGCACAGACATATAATTCCAGCTACTGGGGAGGCTAAGGTAGGAGAATAACCTGAGCCCAGGAGGTCGAGGCTGCAGTGAGCCAAGATTGTGCCACTTCACTCTAGCCTGGGTGACAGAGTGAGACACTGTTTCGAAAAACAACAACAAAGCATCCTTGATACTGGGTGATTTATGAAGAAAGGAGGTTTAATTGGCATGGTACAGGCTTCTGCTTCTGGAGAGGCCTCAGGAAACTCTCAGTCCTAGTGGAAGGTGAAGGGGAAGCAGGAACACTTCACGTGGCTGTCAGGAGAGCGAGGGTGAAGGGGGAAGTACTACATATTTTCAAACAACTAGAGCTTCTTGAGAACTCACTCACTATCACGTCAACAGCAAGAGGGAAATTTATCTTCATGATCAATCACCTCGCACTGGCCCCTCCCCCACCGAAGAGGATTACAATTTGACATATGATTTGGGTGGGTACACAGACAAAAACCATATCATTCACATATTGCCCCAGGGATCATTCATGGGTCACATATTTATTCACAATAGCCAAGATGTAAAAACAGCCTAAATGTCCATTAACAGACAAATAGATTTTTTAATTGGTATATGCATGCAGTGGAACATTATTTAGCCTTAAAAGGATGGAAATTTAACAGTACTTCTGCCATGGGACAAATGTTCTATATTTGCACTATCCATAAAGTATCTACATAGGGCTGTTGAGGACATCAAATTTGGCCAGTGTGACTGAGCAACTGAATTTTGCATTGTATTGAGTTTTAAGTCATCTCAGTTTAAATAGCTGTATATAGTGAGTAGCACAGCTTTAGGCTCTAATGCTATATAATCAGGGCATTAATTATATAAATGAAGTCTAATACCATAGGCCTTCAGATGGAAATAAGGTATCATCATTGAGTTGCTCATTAGCAACAAAGACTTCCTCACTCTTGATTTTGTGGCAAAAACTTGGACCATCCCACTTTGACTAAAGGACATGTGACAGTAATCCTTTCTTTGTTATAATGTTTGTGTGCTGAAATTCACTTGAAAAAAAAAGGTAGGCTGTGTTTAGATTCTTATAACACTTCCGACTAATTTTTTTACCATCCTACTCTTCTGTAAATCCTTCATTCTCATTTCAATATATACATGTATGTTTTTAAAACTTCTGTCAGTTCAGATGGCAAATAGTAATGGCTTTTTTTCCTAGTTTCTGGTTTGATCATCCCAGTAGATCAAACAACATTTCTAAAACCAAATAATTTACCATATGGTGAATAAGTTACTCTACAAAGCACTGGGTTAATGCTCATGCTGTTATTTACTATAGTACCACATACTCCATGAATTTAAGGAACAGGAATGAATGACTGAAGTTGAAAACCTAGTGAGGCTGGATAGGATCTCTCCTGTACAAACAATAATCTATTTCTCCCACACACAGTTCTAGAAAATGGAAAGGGTACCTTCATTATTATGCTCAATGATACACTCAGAAAAAAAAAAAAAAAAAAGAATTGGATGCCACACCCTGTTTCTCTAGGTTCTGTTGATGTCAAGATTTTGGTCCCCAGGGGAGGAATGTTTCCGCGAGAAACAGCAATAATATGACTAACAAATTTTTGGTGAGGTCAAACACTGGAGGAGCTGGGCAAAAGTGAGGTTGATGTGTTGGCTGAGTAATCCATGCAAACTATCCATCCAGTGTCTTGTCAATAGATACCCTTTCTGCTGGTATCAGTGGGAGTTGTTTCCTTCAAAGAACCATGACTGAAATAATCTTTTAAAGTGAAACTCGGAGACTTTTTCACTGTCAGACGTTGACTGTCAGCCACCAGCAACTAAGAAATGACAAAGTATTCATGCTTTTATAATATATTATATCCTACGTGTCTATGGAGAGCATGTCTTTTTAAAAACCCAAGCTCTACTTGTAATTTGGCATTTTCCATGCTTATTGTAAATCAAATATCCCAATTTATGTTTATTTTTTTCTTACAGATACGAAATATTTTTTCCTGCTTTACCTCTAAGTCCTTTTCTTTTGCCTGTATCTTTCAAATTGAATTATATAAGCAGAGTTGTAATTCTCTTTATGTCTATTGATTATTTTTCAATCTTCCACCTACTGATCAAAGCATTTGATTAGTAAAATGAAGTAGCAGTATCACCTGCCATAACCCACGCTTGGGCACTTTTGCTTGAAGAGGAATGCAGATGTGTGTTTTTATTCTTGAAATGGTTACAACTTTACTGCTGCATTGGAGATGCACATCAATAAACCTTATGAAATCATCCTACGTCTGTTTTCCAGGCTGTCTCTAGGGTTCCAAAGCCCATCCAGCCTGGACAGTAAATGAAAATGATTTGCTATGTACACAGAGCCTTTCATTTTCTAAGCAGCAAGCTCAGTCTTTAATCTTTTATTTACCTCCATCATAACACTTATCACACTGTACTAGGTGCTTGCTTTTCTCTCTCATTATACTGTGCTCTATTTAAGATGGTCAACATATGTGATAGAATGATGATGTATAAAAAAGAGAGAATAAATGAAAAGAGGGAGCAATGGAAAGAGGAAGGAAGAATTTATCATCACAAAAGTATGGCCTCTGTTCTGATCCAGTTACGTTTAAGAGCAGGTAAGAATGCTTACACTATTTTATTCTAATACTTTCATAAATACTGTTGTGTCTTTCTTTCAAATAGCACTTCTGTAAAAACAATTGGGCAAATATTAAGAGAATGTTGGCTGAAGAGTATTCATATTATCAGCAATGATGTCATTGTAGCCTTGATTTCTCTTAAGAATATGGGTCAAGAATATGCCAGAGATGGCCACTGCTAGTGCTAACGAATTTCATTGTCCCCAGAAGGCAGAGCTGGCCGAGACCCACAGGGGCATCTTCACCATGTGCTTTGGGGGGGCTCTTCCAGCAGACTGCTCTGAAGTCTCAAGCCCCAGCCATTCCATCTGGAGAATCTTGGGTTGAATCTCAAGTTCTCAGTGTGTAGTGAATGCCTGAGAGTCAATAGTCCCCATTCTGGAAAAACACTGACTTTTTGCTTCATTCATTCACCCAGACAGTAACTAAGTGACTAGTATATGCCGGGCACTGTAAAGTAGTAAAGAGAAGATGGAAAAATCCTGACTTCATTCTCAGAGCCTGCATTCTGTGGAAAAAGGTAACCAGTAAGCAAAATGTAGATCAAATATACATAATACTAGATGCTGATTATTTCTGTAGACAAAAATAAAGCAAGAAAGAAAGTCAAGGAGTGTGTGAGTTTGTGGTAAGGGAAATATAAACAAAGTAGTGAGAAAGAGTACTATGTCCATATACTCATGTAGAATATACATTATACATATTATATAAATATATACATATGATGATTATATATGCTATGTGATTACAGGTAATATATGTGATATATAGGACATATATAGTAATAAATGTATATGTATGTATACTTTTATATTATATGTGAAAATATATACATAATATACTATATGTTGTCATATATATGATATACACTATATGAATTGTCATATATAATAATATGTACTATATATGCTATATATTACATAATACATATGACTATATGACTATAGTATATACAGCCATATATATGATCATATACAATATATATTGCATGTGCACTCTATATATATATCTATTGTCATGTATGATAATGTATTCATATATGATTACTATACATGATACTATACAACATATGATATAAATACTATATGATAGGTGTACTCTATATGGGATTATCTGTGATATACATGAGGATGACATAAATATGAGGTATATGCGAGCTATAGATATAGAATATACAACATATATGATTTATATGTTATATATCTGGACTACCATAAACATAATGATGTCCAGGCTAGGTTCTCAAAGATTCTTCTTTGAATGGGGTAATGACATGGACAGACGAGCAGGTCCTAGTGTGAAAACCACACTAAGAGTTGCCCAGGGTGTAAGGGAACCAAGAAGCAGGCCCCTAACAACCTCCACAGGCTCCGTGTCCTCAAAGGCAGCAGAGACTCATTTGAACTGTGCTTAGAGACTCTGAGTTATGCTAGAGAGTTTCTGAGTTATTCTAGAGAAGTATTTCCCAAACTTCAGGTCCTGATGCAGAGGGTGAGGAAATCAATCTTCTGAGTATGAACAGACTCCCTTAGCAATAAAATAAAATAAAAAAGTACAATTAAAGAAAAGAGAATGAAAGAGAAAATGCTAGAGTGTAGTGCAAGATTATGTGTTTGTGTGTGTGTGAGAGAGAAATATTTGTTTGCATTTGCCGACAGTAGGTTAAAATATAAAATGTGTCCTACTCTGGATCTGTCCAAATGAGTTAACAATCCAATGTTCTGGAACATATGGTGGCTAACTGCAAACCTAAAGAATGACAGCAAGGCAGTCAGAGCCCTGGAGAGATGCACTCCTCCACATTGCCTATTGCTGAAGATCCAGAACTAGCAGCAAAAACAAAACGATCAGGCTGGGGTAACCTGGGAAGGCTGACTCCTCCCTCTCCCTTTCCTCCTTATCACCTTCTCCAGCGTCCCTTCCAGGAGTGAAGCAGACTGGGAGCACAGCCCAGCTCAGGAGCCTGGCAGTGCTGAGAGGAAGGAAGGTGTGTCACACGCCAGGGCAGGAGCCTTTTGTCACTGGGGACAATGCATTTGGGACACTTATCTATCAGCACAATGTTAAGATGCCCCAGCTAAGAACAGCTTTAAAAGTAAAAAGTGATCTATTTTGACATCCAAGGGATTGCATCGATTAATTCCTCACATCTGTTGGTGCTCCTGGAAGTTTGGAGACTCTGAGTACAGTGGAGAAAACTCCGGATATGCATTATTTAGCCACATTCCCTGCTTTAGAGATCTGGTGAGTCTGGGCAAACTACTCAAACTCTCTGGGCCACATTGGTTTTAACTTGTAATGTGGGCAGTCATAACTGCTTCCTAAGAGCTTTACGAAGATTCTTTTAAAAGTATTTGTCTAGCCACCCATGACCCTCTTCATATAACTGGAAAAAACCACCTTAAACTTCATATGGAACAAAAAGAGAGACCACATAGCCAAGTCAATTCTAAGCAAAAAAAGCTGGAGGTATCACGCTACCTGACTTGAAACTCTACTACAAGGCTACAGTAATCAAAACAGCATGGTACTGGTACCAAAACAGAGATATATACCAATGGAACAGAACAGAGGCCTCAAAGGCAATGCCACACATTTATAACCATCTGGTCTTTCAAAAACATGACAAAAACAGGCAATGGGGAAAGGAATCCCTGTTTAATAAATGGTTTTGGGAAAACTGGCTAGCTATGTGCAGAAAGCAGAAACTGGACCCCTTCCTGGCACCTTACACCAAAATTAACTCCGCATGGATTAAAGACTTAAATATAAGACCTAACACCCGAAAAACCCTAGAAGAAAACCTAGGCAAAAACCATTCAGGACATGGACATAGGCAAGGACTTCATGACTAAAACACCAAAAGCATTGACAACAAAAGCCGAAATAGACAAATGGGACCTAATTAAATTCCACAGATTCTGCTTAGCAAAAGAAACAATCATTAGAGTGAACTGGCAACCAACAGAATGGGAAAAAATTTTTGCAATCTACCCATCTGACAAAGGGCTAATACCCAGAATCTATAAAGGACTAAAACAGATTTACAAGAAAAATAAAACAAACAAACACATTTAAAAGTGGGCAAAGGATATGAACAGACACTTTTCAAAAGAAGACATCTATGAGGACAACAAACATATGAAAAAATGCTCTTCATCATAGTCATTAGAGAAATGCAAATTAAAACCACACTGAGATACCATCTCATTCCAGTTAGAATGGTGATCATTAAAAAATCTGGAGACAACAGATGCTGGAGAGGATGTGGAGAAATAGGAACACTTTTACACTGTTGGTGGGAGTGTAAATTAGTTCAACCATTGTGGAAGACAGTATGGTGATTCCTCAAGGATCTAAAAATAGAAATTCCATTTGACCCAGCAATCCCATTACTGGGTATGTATCCAAAGGATTATAAATTGTTCTATTATAAAGACACATGCACAGGTATGTTCATTGCAGCACTGTTTGCAATAGCAAAGACCTGGAGCCAACCTAAATGTCCATCAATGATAGACTGGACAGGGAAAATGTGGCACATATACACCATGGAATATTATGCAGCCATTAAAAATGGTGAGTTTGTCTCCTTTGTAGGGACATGGAAGAAACTGGAAAGCATCATTCTCAGCAAACTGACACAAGAACAGAAAATCAAGCACCACATATTCTCACTCAGGCGGGCTTTGAATAATGAGAACACATGGACACAGGGAGGGGAGCATCACACACTGGGGTCTGTTGGTGGGGACTAGGGGAGAGAGAGTGAGGGTTAGGCAGTTGGGGAGGGATAATGTGGGGAGAAAAGCCCAGATATAGGTGATGGAGAATGGAGGCAGCAAACCACATTGCCATGTAGGTACCAACGCAACAATCCTGCATGCTCTTCACATGTGCCCCAGAACCTAAAGTGCAATAAAATATATATATAGAGAGAGATAGATATTTTTAAAAAGTAGTGTCTATAAAACTCCTGGTCCAGTGTCTGGCAATCAGTAGTCATATTAATTCAAGTCCTGATTGTGTTATTAGGGCACATTATCTTACCAAAATAGTAATTGTTTGAATCTTGCAAGAACTCAGAATCAAGGTTAAAAAGGAACAAGAAATACCAACCGCTCAGGACAAAGACTCTTGATGTTATTTATCTTGAAGGTGACATTGTAACAAGAACTTCTCAGCTGGAGTTAATTGATTTCAACAATTCAAGTCCACCAGGCATATCAGCCCAGGACAGCTTACCATGCTGGCCGAGTTAATTTTTTTCACATAGGTTTTGAAGCGCTGCAATGTTGAGAGGAGACCAAGGGCTGTGGGGTGAGTAAAACCTACCTGATCTCACTGTGAATGTTCCATGCTGAGGGAAGTGCCTTTGTTGCTGCCAGGGTTTAAGCAGCATGGTGTGTTTAGGTCACATTCAGGCAGCCGCATTTCCCTGCTGCAGTCCTTATCACTAGAAGTTGGCATATGCAAATCTCAGCAAGGACTGTCCCAGTCATCCTAAGACAGGATTAAAATACCCATCCCTTGAGTTCATGTCTTTTGCAGGGACATGATGAAGCTGGAAACCATCACTCACAGCAAACCAACACAAGAACAGAAAACCAAACACCACATGTTCTCACTCGTAAGTAGGAGTTGAACAATGAGAACACATGGACACAGGGAGGGGAACATCGCACACCGGGGCCTGTGGGGGATGGGGGACTAGGGGAGAAATAGCATTAGGAGAAACACCTAATGTAGATGGTGGGTTGATGGGTGCAGCAAACCACCATGGCACATGCATACCTATGTAACAAAGCTGCACATTCTGCACATGTGCCCCAGAACTTAAAGTATAAGTAAAAAACAGAAAACAGGTGTCATACTGGATTGGACCTGGAGGACGTGTCAAACCTTTCCTCTCTAGGTTGGCTTTTATAAGCAAAATGATGCAAATTAAGCACTGGCACATAGTTTATTTCATCATTATTGTTGTTACCATTTTCTGTATGATAGACTATTATGTATATGAGTTTCTTCAGGAAAAATTATATATATTTAATATATGATCTTTGAAAAAAATGTTCATCCCTGCACTGTGTACTGACCAAAATACTTCTGTTTCTGTTATCCCATTTAAACTTCACAATTCATCTTGCTGTGGGCCGGATTCTGTGCGAGGTACCCAGGGGGTCACTGGGGTTGTGTATTTTTTGCCTCATTTTACAGATGAAGAAAATAAAATTCAATGCATGTCAGGGGTCCTGCCCAGGGACACACAGGGTGCAGGTGAAGGATCAGGATTCAAATCTGTGCCCTGATGGCAGGCTAAACGCTCCCAGGTATAATTCTCACATACCCAGACACACAGTAAAGGCCAGACATCCTTCCAGAGTTCTCCTTTCTGTTCCTACATCTTGACAAATAATGTATCCTCCAGCAAAATGATAATACTTGATATTTCCTGGAAACATTATGCCATGTTCTTGTCTCATTTTTTTCTGATCCAGTCCTTTTTCAAGAAATGTTTTTATATTTATCTTCTCCTTATGAGTTGCTCCTCCTCCTTTTCTCTTTCCAGACCCAGATGGGAACCCCTCCTCCCCCAGGAAGCCCTCCTTGATTTTCCCAATTGTCCAGGTGCTCTTTCTTTGTGCTCACAGAGAACCTGACATTTCTCTCACATCTTTTAACAAATTATGTTGTCATATTTCTATTTTGCAGCCTGCCTTCTCCATTACACAGTAACCTAAATGAAGACAGGCCCCAAATCTTATTTCTCTTGGTGACCTATTCCCTAACAACTATGCCTCACACATAATAAGTGTTGAGAAAATAAGATTGTTGATTAAATGAATGAACAAAACTTATGTTAATTAGTCTGTGAACATAATATAGAAGTCGACTAAGGTCAAATTATTAGAGGTGCATTAAAAATGCAAAAGGAAGAGAAATAGAGTTTATTGGTTTGATATTTCATATCAGCTTGAACTACAGGAACACAAGGATTTGTTCTGAGTCAGAAAGTCGATGGTTGTCTGATTTTCGTCATGGGGAAGTGCTATGGTTTGAAGGCATGTTCTCTCCAAAATTCATGTTGGAACTTCATCCCCACTGTTGCTGTAATAAGAGGTAAGGCCTTCTGGGAAGGACTAAATTATGGGAATTCCACCCTCATAAATAAAGTAATGCCCTTATAAAGGAGGCGTCAGAGACAGTTCACCTGTCTTGTTCTTCTGCTCTTCCGTCACACCAACCAGGACATGGCATTCCTCCCCACTGAGGAGGCAAGAACCAGGTGCAGTCCTGCAGGCAGAAAACAGGCCCTTTCTAGACATGGAACCTACAAGCACCATGAACTTGGAATTCACAGCTTCCAGAATTGTGAGAAATAAAATTTTTGTTACTTATAAATTACCCAGTTTCAGGTATTTTGTTATAGAAGCACAAATGGACAAAAACAGGAAGGCTTTTCTTCTATTTTATAATGTGATGGAATTGAATTTCTCATCACTTTCAATCAAACTGAAGATTATTCCTTGTTTGCTATTTGATGGAGTTGGCCAGAACATTATAAATTATGGAAAAACAGGGCTAAATAATTTGTTTCTCTGTTGCATAAAAAATGCCAGCATCTATGGTTTACAGTTCTGAAGGTACATTTTGGAGGTTTTGTGATTTTTACTTTTATAAGGGACACATGATAAAAAGTTCATATAACATGTATTATTTAAGAAGAACACTGCCAGGCATGGTGATTCATGCCTGTAAGTGCAGGAATTTGGAAGGCCAAGGTAGCTGGATCACTTGAGGTCAGGAGTTTGAGACCAGCATAACCAACGTGGTGAAACCCCATCTCTACTAAAAATACAAAATTAGCTGGGTGTAGTGGCACATGTCTGTAATCCCAGCTACTTGGAAGGCCAAAGCAGAATGGCTTGAACCCAGGAGGTGGAGGCTGCAGTGAGCTGAGATCACGTCATTGCACTCACTGCACTCCAGCCTGGGCAACATGAGCGAAACTCCATCTCAAAAAAAAAAAAAGAAAAGAAAAAGAAAAAAGAAAAGAAGAAGAAGAAAAGAACACTAAATCTCCAGAGTTTGAGAAATACCCAGCATGGAGCTTGAGAAATGAAATATGACCAGTAATTTGGAAGCATCCTGGTGCTACTCCCCATTTGCAATCTCTAGCTTCCCCTCAGAGAGAAGATGACACATCATCAATTGTAAATTTAAATTTCTTGCTTTCTTTCAAAACCGAACTATCTGCCATCCTCCTATTCCCCAATTGATCTATTGCTTAATTTTGCATTTTCCTCAATTGACTGTACTACCTGTATTACTCTGCAACTCACCTCTTTTACCCACTATGCCGTTTTTGAGCTTCATCCACACTGATATGCGCAGCTGGGGTTTGTTCCGCTTTCCCGACATGCAGTTTTCCTGTCTGGTGATGGTGTCACAGGGCGTTCATGCAATAGTCCATCAGATGCTTCCATTAACGCTCCCATGAACATCCTTGCTCATGTTTCCTTGGCACATGTATAAAGGGTCCCAGGGCAGCCTCTGAGGGGAAGAAAGTCGAGCTCTGAAGCTCAACTTTACTAGGCAGTGTCGCAAAAGCCTTCCAGTGTGAGAGTAACACGCTATACCAAAGCAGGTAAGAGAGTTCCCAGTGTCACATAACCTCCCCAGTGTCTGATACTGCTTGAATCCATGTTTGACTCTCATGGCTTCAGTGTGGGTTTAATTTGCACATCGTCACTGATGCGTGAGGGTGAGCTCCCTGCTGTGTGGATGGACCAGGAACAGGACCCTGTCATGTTAGTGCCCTGGGCCAGGGTCCTCTGTGTCTTCTCACACTATCTTTTATTGATGGGAAGATGTGAATGAGAATGATCCCTACATTATGAGGTTATTGAGAAAAGCAAATGCAAGATCATGTATAAAGCACCTAGAACACAGTAGGTGTTTGAAAGGCAGCCGCCATTCTTTCTGGTTGCTGTAATATTCTGTTACATCTATCACCTTCCATCCCATTGCCCATTCTCCTAACTCAGGACCAGCCTGCCTGACGGACTGCAGTTAGATGTCCAGATACACGTTTCAATGTTCAACATCCACCCACTGATGCAGGAACTTTCACCAGTTACAGCTTCATCAGCTCAGCTGCTAACTAAGAATCCTGGAAGAGTGGACCCTCCTTGGCAGAGGAAGAATTAGGCTGCTATCCATTTCCCACGTAGTTCTCAGGGCAGAGATGAGACATAAAGGGCAAGAGGGGAAATGGCCTTAACCCAGGAGGAGGAGGTGGTGTGTGGTGCCTTGACTGACTTCTTTACAGGCGAGGTTGCCAGAGAATATGGAGACAGGCTGGGCCATGGCCAAGCAGCATGGAAGGCTCGCACCGGTGGTTAAGACCTGATGCGATAAACTCAGGGGCAGGTAGAGTTGGATGTAGACCCTCACTGAGTCTACACAGCGGGGCAGCGGGGGACATCAAATTCCTCCAGAGTCCGGCTTAAGAACCCGACTCCACTGGAAATTGCCAAAGTCAGCAGAGGCTGACCAAGGTAAGGCTAAAAGTCAGTGGGGAAATGATGTCTGTATCCCAACTATGTGTCAAGTGCCTTCCTCGGCCCTGGGTATATAAAAACTATCTTGGTCCCCACCTCCTGGAAATTAGAATCTAACGGTTTAGTTAAATGCAAAGCAAACAGTGGCAAAAGGTATAGCCCACATTTACAGCCACATGGTGTGATAAAAAGAAACGTGGAGGATTCCATAAGGATAGAGAAGAGATACTTGATCTGGGGAAGCACTTTCTAAGAATGAGCAAGAAGAAGTCACGTGTCCCAGGACGCAGCAGGAAGCAGCCGGTGGACATCAGGCTTAGCCAAGGGAATAAAAACAGTGAAGTATGAGTTAGAGACTAGCCAGTGAAGGGAGCTCAACATTCCCAGAGGCTGGGAGGTTGCAGAGGCTGGATCACAGGCAGCCTTGTAGGCTTCTCAGAACAGCTTGGACTTGGCTGGGCACAGTGGCTCACACCTGTAATCCCAGCACTCCGGGAGGCCAAGGTGGGTGGCTCACCTGAGGGCAGGAGTTTGAGATCAGCCTGGCCAACATGGCAAAACTCCATCTCTACTAAAAATACAAAAATGAGCCAGACATGGTGGTGCACAGCTGTGGTTCCATCTACTCGGGAGGCTGAGGAGGCAGGAGGATTGCTTGAACCAGGGAGGTGGAGGCTGCAGTGAGCTGAGATTGTACCACTGCACTTGGACTTACTCCAAGAGAGATGAAAAACCAAGGGGTCTTTGAAGTAGAGAAGGCTCATGACGTGGCTTGTGTGTTTAGGCGAATCCCAGAGAGCAGGTGTGGAGAGTAGGTTGGTGAGAGCAGGAGTGAGTGCAGGGAGACACCGTGAAAGGCAGCAGTACAAGGGGTACATGAAGGTAGCCTGAACAACAGTGTAAACATGGTGAAAAATCCATGTTAATATCTCAGGGGGTCCAGAAAATGTCTGCTGAATGCAGACTGTATTCTGCTGCGACTTAAGCATTAGGATATTCTTGTATTATAATTTTTTTTTTTTTGAGACAAAGTCTCACTCTGTAGCCCAGGCTGGAGTGTAGTGGCATGATCTTGGCTCACTGCAACCTTCTCCTCCTGGGTTCAGGCGATTCACCTGCCTCAGCCTCTGGAGTAGCTGGGACTACAGGTGCCCCCATCACACCCCAATAATTTTTGTATTTTTAGTTGAGATGGGGTTTCACCATATTGGTCAGGCTGGTCTCAAACTCCTGACCTTAGGTGATCCACCCACCTCAGCCTCCCACAGTGCTGGGATTACAGGCGTGAACCACCGTGCTCAGCCCGTATTATAAACTTCTAAGATGAGGAGACTTAAATCACTGATATTTTTGAGTTATAATCAAATCTCCTTATGTGTGTACATATATGAGGAAAACGTGACAGTGGAGAAGAGGGTATTAGCCTGAGCCTTCCCGTCCTGACTGCGGCTTCTTTTCAACGTGACTTTAAGTATGTACCTTCCTATGCTGCGGCCCTGGTTCTTCTTGTTTGAAATGATGGAATTCAACTGCATTTTTTTCAGGTTTCTTCCAAGTAAAATTTAAATATAGGTCTAGAAGCATTAATTGTGTTTGTTTCAATGTAATATAGCATTGAGGGAGGTGCTTTTGTCTTCCATTCAAAATTATTAGGTAGTATTCTAAGATCTCAAGAGCACTTATGAGTTTTTTTACATTTTAAAATTTGAGTAAAATGCAAAGAATATAGCATGCTTTTAGACAGTATAAGAGAACACTTCAGTCTCAGAACTGTGCTGCTAACAATATAGGCTATGATCAAATATTCATCTGTGTTTGGTACTATTGTTCATAACTGCACATCTGCAATTTCTCTAGTCTCAGACCTCAGCAGTCAGCATCCAAGCACACAGATAGGGGACGCTAACATTTGCAACAGAATTTCCCAGGATTTTTATGCACATGATACCTGTAGCTCCTATGTCAGCCTCCCGCAAAAGTGGAGAAAGATTCTCTTACCTTGTGGAGAAGCCAGCTGATGGTCAGCAGGAGACAAGGTTACCTCAGCAGTCAGCATCCAAGCACACACATAGGGGACGCTAACATTTGCAACAGAATTTCACAGGATTTTTATGCACATGATACCTGTAACTCCTATGTCAGCCTCCCGCAAAAGTGGAGAAAGATTCTCTTACCTTGTGGAGAAGCCAGCTGATGGTCAGCAGGAGACAAGGTTATTTGACTTGCTGACAGCTGGGGAGATGAGAAGTGGTAGAGAAAGGCATTGGGTCTGAATCTAGGGCCCTTTGCAGGGTGCCTATGACTTTAATGATTCCACTGGCAGAAAAGGGCTTCAAAGCCATCCTCGGGAAAATGAACCTCACTTGTGCATATACACACACATACATACCCCAAAATTTGACAAGAAATGCAGGCAATGATGAGCCTTCTTTTAGTTGAGAAAGTCAGAATTGTTAAGTGAATCCAGCAGATGAGTCCCTTGGAGAGGAATCTTCCGGATCTCAGCTTGAACTAACAACGTTCTCCCATTTCCCCTGTCACTGGCCTGGGCATATAAAACATTTGTAGTACCTCTGTGTTCAGAAGGTTCCACATAGCACATCAACCATTCTAGATTCTTGACATTTGGCTTTTCTTGACAGCTTGCAGTAACGTGACTGCAGGTGCTGGCAGGGAAGGAAAGCTTCCCATGAAATATTTATTGTAAGGGCAAGCAGAATGAGGAAGACAGAGCAGGGTCCTTGGAGAGGAGCTGGAGCAGAGATGTGGATGGAGCCAAGAGGCGGTAGCAAGATATGAGATTGGTGAGGGGACAAGCTTCGGGGTGGCAGAATGAGTTGACAAGGAGGCATTGATTGGAAAGGGCTGCGACTGGAATAGCAGGTGAGCAATGACAGAAAATGGGAAGAATGTCAGCTGCAGGTGGGCAAAGATGGGTTCTTGTAGAAATTAGAGAAGCACTGGTCTCCGCGAATAACGAATAATAAAGACAGAAGAGCATAACATTGGAAAAAATTATACTAACTGAATCTGACCAACTCAATAAATAAAACCTCTGTATATTCTACCCTCCCTTTAAGATTGCTCTGAGGATACAATGATCTAATATTTATAAATAGGCTTTGCATGCTATAAAACATAATGTGGCTATAAGGTATTATGCCTGAATATCCCTTAAACTACTGGGCTTCTTCCCCATTTATTAAATTGTCACCACAGTTGTTACTGACATCTATATTTGTAATTGAAACTCTGCAGTCCCACTCCTGGCTCCATAGGAAAGACTCTGCTTATGTGAAGGACTATGGCCCGGGAAAGAGCTCTTCCACAGAAAGAGTGGGTTGAGTTGCCCCAGCTGGGTATGAGGCAAACACCCCAACAAGGAAGACAGGAGTGATTCTGAGTACAACTCCCTTATTGTTCTTGGGTCCATATTTCAAAAATTCATATCTGAGTTCTTGGGAAAGCAACTGTATGTTAAAAACGAAAAGAACTGTTTAAAACCTCTGTGATATGGGATTAAGACATTGAGGGCACGAAGCAGACATGCTTGGTGGACTGTGTAGCAGGGCAAGGAAAGCTGGTGCCCAAGATGGGGTCACGAGTGGAGCTCGTGGCTGCTTGAGTTTTGGGCCAGCCAAAACTCGGGAGGGAGACAGAGAAGGGCTCAGAGGGCATAAGAAAGGAGGCAGCCTCAGCAGCTTCAGCAGTGACACAGAGACCCACTTTCCTTCAGCTGGGACAGCAGCTCTGCACCCCAGAAAGAAGGAGGAGGGGGGGGAGGAGGGGGAGGGGGAGGGGAGGGGGAGGGGGAGGGGGAGGGGGAGGGGGACGGGTGCCCTGTAAAGACCCAGCTGTCTGGGTCAGTCAGTGCTTGCAGGGGATCCACATGGAGCCTCTCAGGATTTGTGGAGGACGATTCCAACTGTGAACTGGAGTTTCGACAATTCTCAGAGGCTGTAAGAGAAATCTGTTTTCCAGCTCTTGTTTCGGCTCTCCAGGCTGAAAGGGGTATTCAAGCTTTATGTTCATTTGGCACCACGTTTCACTGTCTTGATTTTATGTGCTTGACGTTTGTCCTTCATGCTGCCCATTCACATTTTATCCATTCAGACTAATCACGTTAGCTCAGTTACAATTCCCCTGGTCAGTTCGGGGCCAGTCTTGGCTCCTTCCTCAGTCCCCTTTAAGCTGTCTTTTGATCAAACACCCAGGAGCTCGTGGAGTCACACAGGACAGCGTAATCCATGTCGTCTGCAAAGAGGAAATTGCTATTGCCTGCTTTCTTTCTGACTCATCCCTGCTGCTGTCAGATCTTCTCATGGGGGATTATTTTTGCATTTATTTTGGGTCCTCTTTGGAGTGGACTAGTAGATACAAGTCCCTTTCTCATAGCCTACTCACTAACCAGCCTGAAATACTTAGGATTCCCCCAGGGCCAGGCCTCCTCTTCCCATTGTTCATGCTGCTCCCTTCACCAGGTTCTTAACTGATAATCCTTTTTAGCTGGGTTATTGTCACCTCTGGGAAGGCATCCTGACATCCCTCCCCTCGTTTGTCAGTGGAGTTTTACTCATTGCTAGATGTCCCCCCACCACCTTTACGAAAGGATTCATTCATTGATTTAATCTTTCATTCATTTATCTATTTAATCACATGTTTACGGAGCACCTGCCCATGCTAGACTGTAGATATAATAAAGGAAGCTCAGCTCTTCCTCCCATAAATTTCACAGCTCATTTGTTCATCCTGTAAATATGTGCTGAACACTTACTATGTGTTAGGCACTGTCCTAGCCTCTAGGATGCAGCAGTGAATCCAACATTCTGTCTTTATCGACAGAACAAAAGAGGTTAATCGAATAAGCATAGCGAGGGCTATGGGATGAGCTCTCACACAGATTAACGCTTTGATAAAAAGTAAAATTTCTGTGAGATCACATTCCAAGCAAATTAAGAAGGCAGGGAAATTTTCTATGAGGGGATGGTGCTTGAGTTGCTGCCAGAAGGAGACTAGAGCTAATTAGAAGAAGTAGCTGGACAAGGGAGGAATACCATGTTCAAAGACCATGCTGAGAAGGTATGCACATGTCTGCATATCTGAAAGGGGTTTGGAGCACCTGACCGGGCAGAGAGAGGAGAGAAAGCAGAGTGGGAGGTTGAGAAAAGCAGACTCAACAGGCACACACTGGCTGATAAAGAAATTTATTTTCATCTTAAGAGCAGTGAAAAGACTTTAAAGAGAGTCTTACTGCAATAAAGAAAATGAACTCCAAGAACCATGAGAAGAATCTGGTGTCCTCATCTGTTCTCATTCTCTAATGAAGACATACCCAAGACTGGGTAATTTATAAAGGAAAGAGGTTTAATTGACTCACAGTTCTGCATGGCTGGGGAGGCCTCAGGAGACTTACAATCCTGGCGGACAGGGAAGAAAACACGTCCTTCTTCACAGGGTGGCAACAAGAAGTGCCTAGCAAAAGGGGGAAAAGTCCATTGCAAAAAGCATCAAATATCTTGAGAACTCTCTCACTATTACAAGAACAGCATAAGGATAACCGCCTCCATGATTAAGTTACACACCACCAGGTCCCTCCCATGACACATCAGGATTATGGGAAGTACAATTCAGGAGGAGATTTGTGTGAGGACACAGCCAAACCATATCAGCTGGAGTTATAGCAGAAATACAGGCAAAAAATGACTAGAGCTTTTTGGGGGTATGGCAATAGAGAAGAAATATTAACAAGTAGAATTGAATATAATTCAGATTAAAACTTAGAACACTTGTCTTTGGATTAGATGTGGGAGAAAGATAAGTAGGCATGTCATGAGGATCATTCCAGGTTCTTGGTTTATACAATCGCGAGATAGTGCCTCTGTCGTAAAGGCAAGACACACGTACTAGAACCAGGTTGAGAAGAACTGAAGGTGGATGTTCTTTGAATGTGAGATATGTGAGATATGCTTGACATACTCAGATTTGAGTATCCAGTTGGGTTTATAGATCTGGAGACTAGAGAAAAGATCTTGGCTGAATAAACACATTCAAGAGTCAGTGGTTCATTCATAGGATTTTAAGCATCGGTAGGGGGTCAGCTTCACAGTGTAAAGACTGTTAGAATTATCTAGCTCAACCCTACATCCTCTATTAACCTCTGAGGTCATTGAAATCAGAGATCAAATCTTATTCATCTTTGAATACTCAGCTTCTAGTATGATGTATTCATACATTGAATAATGAATGATGAAAAAACACATAAATAACAATTTACAGCCAAGTCCCACATCAAATACTTCCCAAAGACCTTAGTCCTCAAAGCAACCCCACATGTAAAATAATGTAACTTCACCATTTTTTTTTTGATGAGGAAATAAACTATAAAAGGTAAATAAGTTTCCCAGGGTTAAAATCTAGGAAATGGCCCAATTGTAATTCAAAATAAGGTCTATCTAATCACAGACTTCCTGCTACAATTTCTACACTCATCTATCTCTGTTCTAATGAAAATAAATCAGAAAAGCAAAAAAAAAAAAAATCCAGGGGCAAGTCTTCCATGTGCTGAGATACCTTTGTTAACACCTGGCAAGGAAAGCCTGAACCCTGTTCATAACAGAATCAGGCCAGAGGTGTGTCACATCAGTCACAGTCTATTAAATGTAAAGTCCATTTGTTCTCAATGAAGCCATCAGCAAGTACTGACTTCATGTTTAGAGCTTCAGTTAAAATCAACTAGTTTTATGGATGTTTAAAAACAGCAAGTTTTATGGACTTTTTCTTTCAAGTTCACCTGCCACTGAAAAACTTTAATCCAGATTTGGCTTTAAGATATGTTTACTGCAAAGGAAATATACAAAGAAAACCCTGGTGGAAAACACTAACATCTTTTTCCTTGTTCTGATCATGATTTTGTGTCATACAGGTCATCAACAAATGGCTGATGTTTACTTCCACCAATACTCTCTTTTATTTAGTTATCTGTAGGGCAGATTTAATGACAAATTAAAAACTCAGATGACATATGAGAAATACTCTTTGAATTCGGTTGTGGCTTTCAAAACTACTCACTTCTTTTATTTATTTATTTATTTTTTTGAGACGGAGTTTCGCTCTTGTTACCCAGGCTGGAGTGCAATGGTGCGATCTCGGCTCACTGCAACCTCCGCCTCCTGGGTTTAGGCAATTCTCCTGCCTCAGCCTCCTGAGTAGCTGGGATTACAGGCACGCACCACCACGCCCAGCTAATTATTTGTATTTTCAGTAGAGACGGGGTTTCACCATGTTGACCAGGATGGCCCTGATCTCTTGACCTTGTGATCCACCCGCCTCGGCCTCCCAAAGTGCTGGGATTACAGGCTTGAGCCACCGTGCCTGGCCCAAAACTACTCATTTCTTTCCAACTGAGTATCCTCAGTAAATTTCATTAATTTTTTTCCTTTTGTTTCTCCATCTGCTATGGAAAAATAAATAATAGCTGAGCCTGCAGAGAACTGGATACAATATATGTAAATCAGCCAAGATTTACATATACAGCATTTGACCTATAGGGGTAATTCACTAACTGATAGCTGTTTTTACTATGCTTTTCAGGGATTAGGCTTCTTGAAAATTGCTATAGTGGAGTATATTATATTTCTCCCCCAAAACCTTCACAGCTAAAGATGTTTCAAGCAGATGTTATTATTGCTTTTGTAATAAGAATCTGGATAAAAGACAAACACTAAAAAATGAGAATTACTTCTAAGTAAACAGTGGATTGAACACACACATGTTTATTTTTGTTCCTTCCCATCCCTCCACTAAAATTACACTTAAAAAAAGATTTTTAAAGCTGTAAGCCTACAAAAAAGAAGGGAATGGAAGAGGCGATAATTCTACATTTTGATAGCTGGAAAGCAAACAAATGAGAAATAACTGACTTAGCAGATTCAAAAAGGCCAGCTCCGAAACTTGCAACGGGAAAAGCCAAGAACTAACTTAGCTGTACCCTGAGAGACCTCAGAAGGCTCACTAATTCACAAGCCAGGTGTTTGTCCTCTCCACACCTCTGGAAAAGTGCCCTTCTCTGCCCCCACAACCCCATGCCATGGGTGACTGGAGGATTTTACTCTTTGAAGAAGACAAAAGGAAAAATCTTGGGTTGGCAGATGCACCGTCATGTGAAACAGAACACAGTGTGGATGTGTATCACCTGAATACAGGAAGCTCCATCCATTCTGTGCTCCTTCAGATGTGCTTCTCCAGGCAGAAGTCTATGTCTTCTTAAAAATCCTGAGCAGCCTGAAAAAACGACACTTAGAAATATCAACTTAGGGGGCCTTTAAGCAATGCCTCAGCAAGACTCCACTGTGAAGAAGCTCAGCTGACACACCCTGTCCAAGAGCCCAGCATATACAGTCAGCTTTTTAATATAATGAATTCAAAAATGTGCAGATGACCAAGGATTCCTGAAGAAATTCACTATCCTGAAAGATTAACATACGTAGCAAATACAATGTGGAGGTATAATGAATTCAAAAATGTGCAGATGACCAAGGATTCCTGAAGAAATTCACTATCCTGAAAGATTAACATACTAGCAAATACAATGTGGAGGAAACAGGGATTGTGCTGACAGAAAAAACAAACTATATTATGTTTTTCAAACAGTAAGTGGAATCATTGTATTTGTGCACTAAAAACAAGACGGCATGAAGAAAGGAATATTCAAAAAACAAAGACAGAGTTATGACTACAGAAATGAAAAATTAATGAATACAGAAATGGAAACGTCGACAGAAGAGTTGGAAGATAAAATTGAACAGAAAAGTAGGAAAAATAAAGACTTAGGAGGTGAAAAATAGGAAAGAAGAGAAACTCAGAACCAAGTCCAAGAGGCACAAGGCTGGGAAAATAAGAGTTCTGGAAATCAAGAATAAATAATAGTCACAATCATTCCTCAGAACTGCAAGACACAGTTAACAGCCTGAAATGGCCCATCAGTACCCAACTCAAGGGAAGCAGGTCTGCACAGCAGGAAATAGTCTGATTGGCTTATGACTCTTTTTCCCTCCTCACTCTTAGTTTAGTTCATTGTTGGCAGGGAAACCTCATTGCTCCTTTGGCCTGCACTTGGCCATATGACTTGCGCTGGGCGATGGAACGTCAGTGGGTTTGCTATACCCCACATCTGGCCAGAGGCTCTAAGTGTGCCCATGGCATTTGGATGAAACTTTCTTGCCTTGTGCCCTGAGAATCTCACCCTGCAGGTACTTAATGTTCCTTCAGCCTGAGTTCCAAGCTGAGAAATGCAATGCCTGAATTTGACCCATAAATACACACAGAGCCAAAGGACCTGACCTGCAGAGCAATGAGTGAGAAAACCTGCTGACATTTAGGGTTATTTATTATGCAGCCTTATTGCAACAATTCTGGTCCATAAATCCACCAAGAAGCATTAATATAAATTTCAGTAGAGATAAAGAGAAGATTGTAAAAATGTTCACAGAAAAAAGCAGTTCATACACAAAGAATAAAAAAATTAGATTAACTTTAGATTTCTTTAAAGGGACACAGAAACTGACTTGAAGACAATGAATGTCTTCAAATTTCTATTTATTTATTTATTTTGATATGGAGTCTTGCTCTGTTGCCCAGGCTAGAGTGCAGTGGTGCCATCTTGGCTCACTGGAACCTCTGCCTCCCAGGTTCAAGCAATCCACCTGCCTCAACCTCTAAAGTAGCTGGCATTACAGGTCTGAGGCACCATGCAGGGCTAATTTTTGTAATTTTAGTAGAGACGGGGTTTCTCCATGTGGGCCAGGCTGTTCTCAAAACTGCTGACCTCAAGTGATCCACCTGCCTCCATCTCCCAAAGTGCTGGGATTACAGGTATGAGCCACTATGCCCAGCCAAATGCCTTCAAATTTCAGAAGAGAAAACAATTTCCAACCTAGATTTTATACAATCAAATGACATTTCTGACAAGCTAGGTCCCAAACAGCTTACCTCTCATACTCACTTTCCTGGGAAGTTGCTGAGGAAAGCAAAAATGAAATAAAACGAAAAGGATAACACAAAATAGAGAAAGGAGGAGCCCAATATGAGAGAAGATAAATCAATCTCTAAGATAATGGTAGAGCGAGATCCCAAGCTACTGACTGTTCTCAGGCCTGGGAGCAAGCTGCCTGGCGGGAGCTGTGGCATACGGGGTGCGGACACACCGGGCCAGCTGTGCTCACACCTTTTGTGTGACGCCATCCCATTAACCTGATGAATCACCTGAAGAAGTGCTCCAACAATATGAATCAGACAGCAAAAGGAGACGTAAGACTCGGAAAGCAGGGATCTGTGCCAGAAGGGGACGTCCCGCGATGACTGCGTGGGAAGTCCCATGATGAGGCTGCATGGATGAGCCGGAGTGCAACCAGTCCTGGAATAGAGACGCTGGCGATCCCCTGAGTGCCCCAGGAAGGAACATACGAACTGACCCTTTACTGATGCAACAAACCTTATAGAAAACCAGAACAGAGAAGACGTGGAAAGACTGAACAAGTGACACGCAATTCTAAACAAATGATAAAACAAGACAAATGCTAACTTCAGGAAAAAAATTTTAAAAATGTAATCATAGGGCCGGGCGCGGTGGCTCAAGCCTGTAATCCCAGCACTTTGGGAGGCCGAGGCGGGTGGATCACGAGGTCAACAGATCGAGACCATCCTGGTCAACATGGTGAAACCCCGTCTCTACTAAAAATACACAAAATTAGCTGGGCATGGTGGCGCGTGCCTGTAATCCCAGCTACTCAGGAGGCTGAGGCAGGAGAATTGCCTGAACCCAGGAGGCAGAGGCTGCGGTGAGCCGAGATCGCACCATTTCACTCCAGCCTGGGTAACAAGAGCGAAACTCCGTCTCAAAAAAAAAAAAAAAAAAAAAAAAATGTAATCATAATACCCTATAGTACACAGCTATGTATAATAATTGCATAGCATAATAATAATTACACTGGTGGTCATTAGACTAACATTTTTATAATTGCTATTTAAGAGGACTGGTGAAAGAAGATGAGGGAATGGTAATATAAGAGAATTAAAACCTCATCTGTCATGATAGGAATTAGATAGATAATATTTAAAAATAATGAATCAAAAGATGGCAGGCATATAAATGTTTTTTCAAGACAAAGAAAAAGCCAAAAAGGGTGAACATGGTTGCCTCTGCTAAGGGACACAAGATGAAATGAGAGGCAGTGAAACAAGGAAGTGCTGTATTTAATCATAGAACTTTCAGTAATATCTAATAAAATGTTACTTTTAATCTTAAAAATGAAAAGATGTTTCGCAGATCAAGAATTTAAAAGCGCATGTGACATAGTGTAATGGATCAGTGTTGGGTCTAGAAATCTTATCAAGTTGTGGGTGTCAGATGGTTTGTTTTCGTTCGTCCACTGTCTTACAGCTGAGTAAATGGTGGAACCGGCAGGCGAACCCACTTGTCACTCTCCTCAGCACAGGTGGGCCCCCCATTTCTCAGAGCAGAGTCTTGCTTGGAGTGAGCAGCCAGGGCAGAGCCCCCGCTTGGACTGGTTCCTTCAGGGTTGGTTTGGGAATGGTTAACCCAAGGACACAAGGTCAAGGTTTTCACCTATGGATTGAGCTCTTCGGCTTCATGGGGCCTCAGAAATTCCCACTAATCCCAAACAGCTGCCTTGCAAATGTCTCATGAGTTCTTTATTAATTCTCTCATGAAACAAGCAGTTATTCAGCACCTGCTACTCTTCAGGCACTTCACTGCATATCGGGAATTTCAAAAGAAGAAATGATTTGGATGAAAAGAAAGGGGCATTATTTGCGATGATTTCCTGTGAGAGCAGGGGAACAAGATCTTGAAATTGATATCATACATTCAATTACCAAAATGATTTTACATCTACTATTTCATCTGATTTTCATCAAAAAGACTGTTTAGTATATATGTGCTATGCTCCTTTGATACATGAGAGAGCTAAATCTCATGAAAATTAAGTAGCTTTGTGAAGCTCATAGAGCTCACATAGAATTGCTCTGAAGCTTCAAATTCATGTTTTCTCAGGCCAAGTCCAGGACTTTTAAAAGGACATCACACTGCCTTTGAAATTCACTCACCCACTTTCCTCATTCAACAGATCTGAAAACAGAACGGATGTAGCTTGACCACACAATTAACACAGAAATCTGAGTCTGTCTGATGAATGCCCACACCACCAGTTCCCTTGATCCCTAGCAGCTCTGCTCACTGGTATCTTCGATGATCTCCCAAGACTGACTGTAAATACCATCGCCGGGTACTGTGGCCACCTCCTATAATTCTTCCCTAAATTAAGGTCATGACAAAAGTATTGGTCTTCTAGCTTTGCTATTCTTCCCATTCAGCATGGCTGAATGGGCACATATGTGACCCAAACTGGTAAGTTGCTGTTGTAATTAGACGCAGCATGTCTGTAGTGTGGTGGGCTGGGCCTGCTCATTGTAATGCTCCTTTAAGTCTTGATGTTTAGATCATTAAATTGGGCAGCTCTCCAATGAAAATGCCTTCACACTGTTGGTGGGAATGTAAATTAGTTCAAACCATTGTTGAAGACAGTGTGGTGGCTCCTCAAAGATCTAGAACCAGAAATGCCATTTGACCCAGCAATCCCAATCTTGGATATACAACTAAAGAAATATCAATTATTCCTTTATAAAGATACCTGCACGTGTATGTTCACTGCATCACTACCCACAATAGCAAAAGACATGGAACCAACCCAAATGACCATCAATGATAGACTGGATAAAAAAATGTGGTATACATACATCAGAAAATACTATGCAGCCATGAAAAGAATGAGATCATGTTCTTTACAGGGACATGAATGGAGCTGGAAGCCATTATCCTCAGCAAACTAACGCAGGAACAGAAAACCAAACACTGCATGTTCTCAGTTATAAGTGGTATCTGAACAATGAAAACACATGGAACAACACACACTGGGGCCTGCCGGGGGCTGGGGAGAGGAAAAGCATCAAGATAAATAACTAAGCACACTGGGCTTGATGCCCAGTGATGGGTTGACAGGTGCAGCAAATCACCATGGCACACGTCTACTTACGTAACAAAGCTGCATGTTCTGCACATGTATTCTGGAACTTAAAATTAAATTTTAAAAAATCAAGCAGCTCTCTGAGCCAGGCACATGTAAGACTTACTGAAAATGAAAGATGAGCCCAACTGTTTCTTTATCTTTCCCCTCCAGGAGCTCATGATCTAGAATGAAGGACAAAGAGGTGATTTCAACATACTGTGATGGGTTAGAATTGAAGGACACAAAAGGAGTCTCACGTGTATGTAAAGATCAACAGCAGGAAGAAATAGAGTAATGAAAGAAAGAATGTTCATTTTACCCAGTTATTTCTTGTATGTTTGAACTCTGTAACTAGAGACTTTTCCATTCATTTTTAGTATCTTTCATTCTAAGTGCATTTATTTTACCACATGACACTTAACAGAGCACATCTGTATATTTATTTGTGTTTATTTATTTAATGTCTTTCTTTTATACTAAATAGAAAGCCATACAAGTCGAGAATTGTGCCTATTTAGTTATCTACTTTATGTAAGCTGAAGGCTTCCTTAGGGCTTGGTACACAGGGATGCTCAATAAATATGTGTTCAGTGAACAAGTGACTAAGGGCCACTGTGCGTGTTTATTCTTCTTTGTGAAAAAGCACATTTTCGACCCTAAAACTTTTTACTCTAATTATTAGGATTAAATTAAATATTTCAACCACAGTGTGTTACTTTGTTAGAAGACAATCATAATGTGGTAGAGAATGAGGCTAACTTAGCAATCTTCAAAGCTTAATTTTCAATTAATTAAAAGTACAATTGATTCTCTGAATGCCAGATATCATTGTACGCATAGTTAAACCATGTCAGCTGATGCTGTGTGTGGGGGTAAAATGCTGAAGTCCTTCTGGACTGAGGTTGAATTTCAAAATATGGTAAAACCAATAACATGGCATCTCTAAGAAGGTTGCCTTACCAGGTGAATCACTTGAGGCAAGAGTTCGAGATCAGCCTGGCCAGTACAGGGCAAAACCCCATCTCTACTAAATATACAAAAGTTAGCCAGACACAGTGGCACATGCGTGTAGCCCCAGCTACTCAGGAGGCTGAGGCATGAGAATCGCTTGAACCTCAGAGTGGGGAAGGGTGTCACAGTAAGTCAAAATCAAGCCACTGTACTCCAGCCTAGAAGATACAGACAGACCCTGTCTTAAAAAAAAAAAGAAAGAAAGCAAAAAAGATTGCCTTACTCACCTCCCCATACACAGATACACAGGCTGGCCTAATCATTTGTTTAATTCTCATGACTGTTTCAAAGGGATACTTTTTGCTTTCCCAAGTGCCACAGGAGCAGCTGTCTAATAACCCCAAATCTCCCTTGCCTTCCACCCACTGAAAGAAGATTGTATCAACCTGAACTCTGCTAAATCCCAATTTCTACAAAGCAATAAAGCGGTGAAATGATGCCTTGGGAGTCTGTAGTGAACCTGTTCAGATTCCACCTGGATGTCTCACAGCAAAATGTAAGCTGCTGGGGAGGTGGGCAGTTTTACTTTGGAGAGAAGGTGGCTCTGGCAGTGCCTCTGGGCCCTGTCCCTGGAATGCTACCCTGCCGGCCACACCTGTGCATCTAGATTGAACTGACAGCAATGGAGTGACCGAGTGACCGTGATGAGTGATGAGCTGTGCTCAACAGCACGACCCTGGGCAACACTGCTCCAGAGTTCCAGCGCAGGGAAATCCACTTCCTCCCCAGTATGAACTGTTGATCCACTCAGAGCATTGGCATGGCTTTAGTGGGGTCTGAAATAGAAATATTATTGGAGATACTTTAGGGAAAAATCAGAAGAGAAAGATGCTGAAAAAGAAAAGGGCTTTTAAGGGGATGGGAGTGGGAGCCTAACCCTGATTCTGGGAGATCATCTATTTAACCTAAGCCTTAGATTTGTCAGCTCCCCTAAATCAACAAATACTTACAGATGCCAACTATGAAGCAGGTGACTGCTGGGAGGAAGGATACAGACTCCAGTGAGATGCAGCGCTGGCTTCCTGGGAGTGCCAGTCCAGCAGAGGATGCAGGACAACAAATCACCAGAAAACCAAGGGATCTGTGCACAGAGGAGGAAGCAGCTGTGCAAAGACACGGGGGAACAAGCGGCCAACCAGAGTTTGCATCAGAGAGGGGTGGACAGAGCAAGTGGCCCTAAGAAAACTCCGGTTACTTCTCTTTTAGATTCAGGATGTACATGTGCTTGTTCTCACTCTTAAGTGGGAGCTGAGCAGTGGACACACATGGACATAAAGGTGGTCAATTCTTATGCACACAAGAGTTGCTTGTGTGCCTGGACACAGACAGCACAGAGATGATGAAGAGGACCAAGGGACGGTTGTTACTGCCCAGAATGAAGGCATTGGCAGTCAAACCCTGCCTGGGAAGAGACGGGAAACCTCCAAGGCTCTGAAAAACAAGAAACAATACAGGCTGCATCCAGGAAGAGTCATAAGGAACGAGGTGAGTCTGTCTCCTGTGCGCCCAGACACAGGTTCCCAGGGCTCTCACCCCAGGAGATAAATTTTCATTTCTACATGACTACAATGAAAGAACTAGACTTGTCCGAACCTGGAAGAGTCTACGGCCATTCTCCATGTTCCAGGAGTGCCTGTGGACCAGGCCGCCCCAGAGCCACTCTGTCCATGGCTCCCTGTGGCGCCACAAGATCAGACGCACGCAGGCTCCCCCACATGACACCCTCACTCCCCCACATCGCACCCTCGCTCCCCCACATGGCACCCTCGCTCCCCCACATCACACCCTCGCTCCCCCACATCGCACCCTCGCTCCCCCACATGGCACCCTCGCTCCCCCACATCACACCCTCGCTCCCCCACATGGCACCCTCGCTCCCTCACATGGCACTCTCGCTCCCCCACATCGCACCCTCGCTCCCCCACATCGCACCCTCGCTCCCTCACATGGCACCCTCGCTCCCCCACATGGCACCCTCGCTCCCTCACATGGCACCCTCGCTCCCCTACATGGCACCCTCGCTCCCCCACATCGTACCCTCACCTGCCCTCTGGACAGTATCCCAAATCCATTTTCCAAAGGAAGAGACCGAGACTCAGAAGCATTACGTACAAGTTGCAATGCCACACACATATGTAGTGGCATAAGCAGAATTTAAATACAGTATTCGTGATTCCAAATCTCACGTTGTGAAATGATTGCTTTTCTGCTGAGATCCTGCGCCTCATCACTACTCGTATCTTAGTCTTTGGAATTTCACTGGCCCTAAAGAATATTAAAAAGCATTCTTTCTCATTTTGTCATTGGATTTTTTGTCCTTTTATGCTACTAATTTTTAAAACTCTAGGTAAACAATGATGAAAATAGGATTTTAAAAATGCTTATTCTCAGCTGTTTTACTAGACAGTACTACAATTATTTACAAATCTGGACTTGAAGGACACGTTATAGAGGTAATTTTGGACAATGTAAAACTAAGCACCTGAAGTCAATGAAAGTTGAGTATTTCAAGTCAATGAAACAGACCTTGAGATAAAGGAGAACAATTTTTTTTATTTTACTTTAGGTGCATATTATATCTGGCATTTCTCCCCGTGTTATCCCTCCCCACCCTCCCCTCCTTCGCCTCCCCCACCGTTGTCTCTTCCCTACCCCCACATCTGTCCCGTGTGTGATGCTCCTCTCCCTGAGTCCACATTTTCTCGTTGTTCAACACCCACCTATGAGTGAGAACATATGGTGCATGGCTTTCTGTTCTTGGGTCAGTTTGCTGAAAATGACGGTTTCCAGATTCATCCAAGTCCCTGCAAAGGACATGAACTCATCGTTTCTTATGGCTGCACAATGTTCTGTGGTGTACCACATTTTCTTTGTCCAGTCTATCATTGATGGGCATTTGGGTTGGTTCCACGTCTTTGCTATTGTACACAGGGCTGCAATGAACATACGTGTGCATGTGTCTTTATAGTAGAATGATTTATAGTTCTTTGGGTATATACCCAATAGTGGGATTGCTGGGTCAAATGGAATTTCTATTTCTAGATCCTTGAGGAATCACCACACTGTTTTCTACAATGGTTGAACTAATTTACACTCTCACCAACTGTGTAAGAGTGTTCCTATTTCTCCACATCCTCTCCAGCATCTGTTGTCTCCAGATTTTTTAGTGATCACTATTCTAACTGGTGTGAGATGATATCTCAGTGTGGTTTTGGTTTGCATTTCTCTAATGACCAGTGATGATGAGCATTTTTTCATGTTTGGCTGCATAAATGTCTTCTTTTGAAAAGTGTCTGTTCATATCCTTCACCCACTTTTGAATGGGCTTGTTTGTTTTTTCTTGTAAATCTGTTTTAGTCCTTTGTAGATTCTGGATATTAACCCTTTGTCAGATGGGTAGATTGCAAACATTTTTCCCATTCTGTTGGTTGCCTGTTCACTCTAATGATGGTTTCTTTTGCTATGAAGAAGCTCTGGAGTTTAATTAAGTCCAATTTGTCTATTTTGGCTTTTGTTGCCAATGCTTTTGGTGTTTTAGTCATGAAGTCTTTGCCTATGCCTATGTCCTGGATGGTTTTGCCTACGTTTTCTTCTAGTGTTTTTATGGGGTTATATTTTATGTTTAAATCTTTGATCCATCTGGAGTTAATTTTAGTGTGAGGTGTCAAGTAGGGGACCAGTTTCTGCTTTCTGCACATTGCTAGCCAGTTTTCCCAACACCATTTGTTAAACAGGGAGTCCTTTCCCCATTGCTTGTTTTTGCTGGGTTTGTCAAAGGTCAGATGGTTGTAGATGTGTGATGTTTCTTCTGGGGTCTCTGTTCTGTTCATTGGTCTATGTCTCTGTTTTGGTACCAGCACCATGCTTTTTTGATTACTGTAGCCTTGTAGTATAGTTTGAAGTCTGGCAGTGTGATGCCTCCAGCTTTGTTCTTTTTGCTTAGGATTGTCTTGGCTATGTGGGGTCTTTTGTGATTCCATGTGAAGTTTAAAGTGGTTTTTTCCAGATCTGTGAAGAAGGTCATTGGTAGCTTGATAGGGATAGCATTGAATCTATAGATTACTTTGGGCAGTATGGCCATTTTCACAATATTGATGCTTCCTAACCATGAGCATGGAATGTTTCTCTGTCTGTTTGTAATATGTTAAAATGTCATTCTCTTATTTAATAAGTGTCCTCTCTTATTTCATTGAGCAGTGGTTTGTAGTCCAAAGGAGAACATTTTAATGGGAAAATCAGGATTCACCACAGTTGAGCATCTACAGTCTGAAGATTAGGTAGACACCCTGTGGTTGTGAGTTGCTTGGCTGATATGTCTTTCTTTGCACAGTCTACTTCCTTTTCAATTTATTTTTACTCTGAAAAAGAGAGCCACTATGAACTGGAAACTCATAGTCGTTATGGCCCCTAGTCAACCGAAAGAGAAACCATTTGACTTATGCTAGTTCATTTCATAGGTCTACTACAAAAATTTCTAGCTTCATTAATGTTAATTATTTTTTTTTAATTGCACAAGGCTTGAACACCTCCAGCTTCCTTCTTGACAGAATAATACATAATATCTTTGATGAGATTGAACATTCCAGTTGAGGACCATCAAACAGCATTTGGCAAGTTATTCCTCTCTGTGGACAGAATGACAGTTTAACATATTACAAAAGGCAGTTCATCTCCTCCATGGTGGTGCCTGGCCACCTCCCCAGGCACTGCTGCCAGGCGGCCCGCCAGGGAGCCAGCCAGGGCCTGAGGATGGGGTCACAAAGTCACCGGCAGGTATGTTCTACTGGGTTCATGCAGTTGCTGTTGTTGCTCTTGCTGTTTTACATTTGAATTGGTGAACAGCAGTTGAAATCAGACTCCTCCTGAAACAAAAAGATCTGACCACACTGACGCATATCCACACATCCCCCCCACGGCAATCACTGCTGCCCCCGCAGGAGCCACCTGCACTTGGCTGTCCTCCACCTTCGATCTTTTCCCTGTATTTCCACTCATCTTACAGAGTTGGGCCTGGGGAACACCAGTGTTCGTCACCCTGGTTAGTTAGCAGTCAGGGTCTGCTGACTCAGAGGCTGTACTGTTGGGTTTTGTTCAAGTCCCTGAGCGACGATTGGTCCCTAGGCATGTGACATGTGCCCTAACATTCTTTGCTAGGGGTGACAGATCCTGGGATAGGTACAGGGGCAGGGCGTGCTGAATGAACAGGTGAGAGGCAAAAGTCCATGTTTACATCACATAAATATTTCCTGAGTGCCCACCGTGTGACCAGCACTGTGCTCGATGTGTCCCAGCAAAGAACTGTCTATCCTCTGCCTGAATACCTCCATGAACAAGGAACTCACTACCTGGTCAAAACACCTTTTCCCATTTATAGGCATTTAATACTGTAAACAATGATTTAAAAAAATGCACACCACTCCCGAGTATGTACTATAAGACAATGCTGAGTGTAAACATCTTATCTAATTGGAATATTGACAGTTGCCACAGGAGGTACTTTTTTTTTTTCATCTTATAAGGGAAATAAAATGGGAAAGCTTAGCGAGATTAAGTGATTTGTCCAAAACACAGCAAGTAAGTGCCCGAATGAGCCCTCCATCCTTGTCTGATTCCAAAGCATATATATGTGCTGTTGGCTGGAAACCCATGGCCGAGTAATTACCACAGATTTACTGGGTGGCCAGTGTGTTAATCCCTTACAGACCAATTGACATTAGAATGATAACGGTCGGAAATGGTTTATTGGGTTACTCACAGAAGTACCAACATTTAAAAGGGTGCTTCTGGATTCACTGGGCTTTAAACACAAAGGAATGAACCTTTAATAGTAGGGGTTAAAGTATTGAGGCAATGCTTGGCAACCAAAGCCCCACAGCAGCGGGTCAAACACACCCCGTAGAATCTCCTCTGACCATTAGCTATGCATGCGCCCAGGGACAAAGAAATCGCCTCTCTGGGACAGGTTTCCTTTCCTGTCCAGTAAGGAGACTGTTTTGGATTATTCTCTGAAAGACTGGCAGCTACGAGTCTTCAAAACTGCTGTCTCCTACCTGGTGACACTCTACTTCCTCTTACCCCTCCCTGAAAATGATAATGGAAACGTTCAGAGGATTAGAAGCAGACACGAACAAATGGGCAAACTCATGAATCTTGGAGACTGGGGAGCTCCGATTAGTAGATCTCAGATTTGGAAAAATAAGTTCAGCATGTTGCTTGTATTTTCAAAATTGTCTGAGAGGGTCAGTTTCTCCATAAAACCACCTACTCACCCCAGATCTGCCTCTTTTACCGCCTGTTCTATGAGGAGGGAGCATCACTGCAATCAAAAAGGTGCTGCCAGGCCGGGCGCGGTGGCTCAAGCCTGTAATCCCAGCACTTTGGGAGGCCGAGGCGGGTGGATCACGAGGTCAACAGATCGAGACCATCCTGGTCAACATGGTGAAACCCCGTCTCTACTAAAAATACAAAAAATTAGCTGGGCATGGTGGCGCGTCCCTGTAATCCCAGCTACTTGGGAGGCTGAGGCAGGAGAATTGCCTGAGCCCAGGAGGCGGAGGTAGCGGTGAGCCGAGATCGCGCCATTGCACTCCAGCCTGGGTAACAAGAGCGAAACTCCGTTTCAAAAAACAAAAAAAAAAACAAAAAAAAAAAACGTGCTGCCTTAACTATGAGAGCCAATCTCACGTGTAGGAAACTGGATGGGTTTTGCTGCAGACAGTCAGACTCGTATTGGAATGCTAGTCTTGCTTTTGAAAACCTCATGATTGTTCACAATTTCCAACCACACAAATTCTTGGTTTTTGTAATGTAGTAATTATAAATTATTTAGAGTTGTGATAATGTATTAAGATTTCTAATTATGCCTTATAACTAATAGGGGCAATAAATGATGATTGTATGATGCTGCAGAATGTACAATTTTGAGCACTGATGAAACTTAGAGAAATAGCCATGTGTAAATGGAGAAAAACAAAGGACAATTGCAGAAGCCACATAACAACTGTTTTGTAAGATTTGATATATGTAATATGCTTATGTTTCAGGTAACCACTAAATATTACGTGAGATTTGTCTATGCACTTGTATCATATATATACTCTACTAGTGATTGTGCTACATTTATAACATACATACTTAAGCTTTATTTTTCTCAAAAGGTATCCAATTAATCAGAATCCTCAGCCGGGCGCGGTGGCTCACGCATATAATCCCAGCACTTTGGCAGGCCGAGGCGGGTGGATCACGAGGTCAAGAGATCAAGACCATCCTGGTCAACAAGGTGAAACCCCATCTCTACTACAAATACAAAAATTATCTGTACAGGCATGCACTTGTAGTCCCAGCTACTCGGGAGGCTGAGGCAGGAGAATTGCTTGAACCCAGAAGGCGGAGGTTGCGGTGAGCCGAGATCGCGCCATTGCACTCCAGTCTGGGTACCAACAGCGAAACTCCATCTCAAAACAAAACAAAACAAAACAAAATCCTCAATCTACTACAAAATATATATTAGAAAGCTTTATTACCTTCTCCTAACTTCCATGTTGTTATAGGGTCCAGCATTTTAATTTAATCTCATTATTAATATTCACGAAATAAATAAGTTTTTTAAGCTAAAATGCATTTACATATTTCCAATGTACTTTTACTGCTTCCATTTCCAGCGTTGCCTTATGTTCCCCGACACGGTTTGCCTGCTTCCCTACTCAAATCTCATCTTGAATTGTAGCATCTATAATTCCCTCATGTTGTCGATGAGACCTGGTGGGAGTTAGTAGCAAAACGCTTCTCCCATACATTCATGGTAGTGAATATGTTTCACAAGATCTGGTGGTTTTATAAAAGGAAACCCCTTTCCCTTGGCTTTCATTCTCTCTCTTGCTTGCTGCCACTGTAAGATGTGCCTCTCACTTTCCACCATGTTTGTGAGGCCTCCCCAGCCATGTGGAATTGTGCATCCATTAAACTCATTTTTCTTTATAAATTACCCAGTCTGGTGTATGTTGTTATCAGCAGAGTGAAAACAGACTAATGCATTCCTCCTCCTTCCTTCTTAACTCATATTTCTTCTTGCTGAAGAATATCTTTTAATAGTCACTTCTCCAACATTTGTGGAAGCCATGTTAGACTTTGCATGCTTTAAATGAAACTGCATTCAGCCCACTGTCAGCTGAGAGTTTGGCTAACTACAGGATTCTAGCTTGGCTTTTATTTTTTTATCAGTACCTTGAAAGTACTATTTAATTTTTTTCTCTCATCTTTTGTTGCTGATGAAAATTCTACTATTATTGCTTTAAGGATAATCCATTTTATCTCTCTTTCAAAAATAGAGATCTTTCTCTTAATTATGATTTTTAAAATATTTTATCATTATAGACTAGGCATGGATTGATTTATTTATTACACTTAGGATTAATGGTACATTTTTTTTTTGTCTGAGGGACACTCCTTCAATTTGAGAAAGTCCTTGTCTTTATCTTTATTAGCATTATTTTTCTAACAATCCCTCTGTTCTTCCCTTCTGTTAGATATATGCAAGATCTTATTCCATCCAGCATATTTCTAAATGTGCCTTTCTATTTTCCATTTCTTTACTTCCCTGTGCCACTTTTGGTTATTTCCTTAGATTTTTCTTCCAAATCATTAAGTTTTTCTTCAGTTGTGTTTAATTTATAGTTTATCTCTTTCCATTAATATTTCAATTTTATTTCAATGTGTTTACATTGTTAATATTTCTGTTTAGTTATTTCTCACCTCTGCATGTTTATGGTATTCTCTTCTCCTATTCATGAATTATCTTGTTTCCTTTATTCTCTTAACTTTTTAAACATACTTTAAAAATATTTTAGATCATTAAAAATGTTATTACTGTTATTTATAGTTTATCTGGTAAAAATTCGAACTTTTATTATTCTGAAGAGAATCTTTGTGCTTTGTGTCCATGAGCCCAGCTTCAACAGGAATTATCTTCCACGAAAATCTGCATATGTGCAAAGTTATAGAGACATCCACATGCAGCAATTTTGTCTTTGCTTCTGCCAAACTCAGATGGAATTTACTGATTCCAGATCTTTTTGCATGTTGGTTTCTTAGCTGGTTTTTACTTTAGTTAGTAGCAAAAATTCAAGACCTATTGCCTGCAAGGCATATGTTTAGTGTTTTAATATATTTTACATGACTATTTCTTTCCATTTTTTTTTCTTGAAGGGCTAGGGGTCTAAGAGAGTTGAAGTAGGAAACCAGATTTTCATGTCCCATTTCACTTACCGTGGTAGCATATGCCAAAAAGCTTTATGCAGAGAGTACAGAACTAGGTCTCCACTGCGACCGAAGCTTCTGGCTTTACCCCTTTCTCTGTCTGTGAGCATTAATACCCTATTAGGGCCATGTCTCGCTTGGTAGCCCCACTGTACTGAATTAAAGATGGCCACAAATCCTTTATGAATTATATTCAAAAGAGATGGAGTTTAGTCTCCCTTTTTTTTAAATCCAAACTGGCTTTGTGACTTGATTTGACCAATGGACTGTTGAAAATGACAGTGGACCAGTTCCAGGCCAACTCCTGAAGAGTGCTGTACTTTCACTTGTTCTGTCTTGGAAATGAGCTGCCCTGCCTTAATGCTGCTTAGCTAGACTGCACAACCCCAGTGGCAGAAGATGGTGGGGAGAGTAGCTTCCATGATGAGTGGCCATCTGCCTGCTCCAGTCCCTGCTCATTCCTCAGAAGAATGCAGCCTCTGAGTGAATTCAGATATGCTTGGTAGAGCACAGTCCCACCCAACTCAGCCCAGTAAACTCACAGAATTGTGACAATTAATAAATAATTTTTACTTTAGGCAGCTAGGTTTCAGGGTAGCTGGTTACAGTAATACATAACTGAGACACCTGTGAACCCTGAGGAGCACCTACTCCTCACTTTGGCTTTGAATTCTCACAGCTTTCCCTTCTTGCCTTCATGTTTATTAAGCTGTTTTCCAGTATGTTATTTATCTTATGTTTCTGTGTGAGTGGAGTGTGCTCATATCAGGAGGCCAGTTGGTGTATGGTGTTCACACTTGCTCTATTCCCAGTGTGGGGGAAATTTGAACACTTATTGTACTTAGAAAGTAAACACCCTGCCTTGGCTTTTACATCCCTCCATGAGACAATGCCTGCCTGATGTTTGAAGCTCACGGCTTACATGCCTTCACATGCTCACCTCTCAGGCCTCAGCCATGCCAATATGCCACTGTCTTTTGTGCTCTGCAGTCACCATGCTTTCTGCCCCATGACCAAGATGGTCTCTTCCCAGCAAGTAACTTACTCATTCATTTTCTTCTGTCAGCTTAATTGCCATTTTTCAAATGAAGTTCTCCCAATGCTTCTTAGTAAACAGCGCCCAGCTTTCATTGTCTTCCTAAGGCACCTACTAGATTCCCTCAGATCACCTTGCACTGTCACTTCCTTCGGTTTTTTTCTCTCTTGCTTTCTAGACTGCAAACCCCTTGATAGCAGGAGTTTTGATTGTTACTCTCTCCCAGCACCTAGCAGGTGGTGAGTAGGTGCTTCATCAAGAGTTGTTTTTTATGAATTGCAGCCACGTAACAATTAACTGTACTCCAAGGCAGAAGGACAGAAGCAACAGAGAGCTCATGACATAATAATTCATGGGAGTTCACAAAAAAAACTAGTAAGTAGGAGGTCTGCAAAGCCTGTTAGAGAAAGCAGACTTAGGTTTGCACTTTGAAAGAAAAAAAGAGATGCAAATAATGGAGGGAGGAGAAGAACATTTAAGGCACAAAAAAATATGGCAGCAGGTAGGCTCACGCCACAGCCAGGATACTGTCAGTGAGAGCAGAGGGAAGAAGATGTAAAAATGTCAGTATGGGATGGGAGAAGAAGCCAGAAATGTGGATTTGGGCTAGAGAACAAATGGTCTAGTTTAAGTGAAGTTTTACTTCTCAACACCTGTTCTGTATGTCTCTCAGAAGAGAAATCCATCCCCCTTCCAATCCCCAAAGTACAATATGCATATCTACTCTTACCTATCATGTTTTCATTGGTAGCATCTAAGGGAGTGCAGATGTGCTGTGTTTGATGGCAGTAAATACAGACAGAGAAATACACAAGCGCATACACACCACAAACTCCATGTATCTGCACAAACTCTAGCTCATATCTCATTATCCACATGGTCATTTATTGGGATTTCTACAGAGGGAGCCATGGAAGAGATGGCAGAATCTAAACAAATGATTAGGCACAGAAATAACTGGGACAAGAGCTGGCACTGGGGAAGCCAAATGTGTTGTTTCACTAGGCTCTGCCTGCCCGGGAGCTGCCCGACAGGACCTGTTTCCATCCCATATCCATGCTGCACAGCCGACTTCCTGCTTGCATTTAGGATGTCAACAGACAGCCAGCTCTCCTCAGACACAGGAATTTTAAAAAGCCTTAGGAGCCTAGCCTGACTTCCCAAGAAGAATTTGAACTGTGTTCTTTAAATCCAGCAGAGTACCTGGTCAGTGTTTGTATGCGGGTTTATCTTTCATATATGGGATTTTAGAAGTGTTTCAACTTTAATTAGCCTTCCAAAATAGGAGCACCTCTGTCAAAAAATCAGTTTTTAGAAAAAAATTCTATGTGACTTTTTCTCCTTGCCCCCAGAAGTCTCCTTTTTAACATCTGTTTAAAAGATTGCTAGCCGGCTGGGCATGGTGGCTATGTCCGTAATCCCAGCACTTTGGGAGGCCGAGGCAGGTGAATCACCTGAGGTCAGGAGTTACAGATCAGCCTGGCAAACATGGTGAAACCCCATCTCTACTAAAGATACAAAAATTAGCCAGGTGGGGTGGTGGGCATCTGTAGTACCAGCTACTCAGGCGACTGAGATGGGAGAATCACTTTAACCTGGAAGGTGGAGGTTGCAGTGATCCGAAATCACGCCATTGCACTCCAGCCTGGGTGACAGAGTGAGACTCTGTCTCAAAAACAAACAAACAAACAAACAACAACAAAAAAATAAGATTGCTAGCCATTTATTAAGAACTATTCCAGACATTCAAAAAGTTACAAAACTAAATGCTATAAAAACCAGTGTATCCCACGCTCAGATTAGTAAATAACACAGATCCATGAGAGCTGTGGTTAAACCATAACTGATTCTGTTTCTCTCCCTCACTGCATGCCACAGGTCACCATTATTCTGAATCTGATGTTTACATTTGACATGTATTTTATTGTATTTTGATGACATATACACATGCAAATACACACACACTTTTATCCGGTGAATTGTGTTCCTTTCAAACTTATATGTCCAAGTACATCCCAATACATCAGAATGTGACTGCATTCAGAGACAAAGCATTTAAAGAGTTGATTGAGTTAAAATGAGGCCAATCTGATCCATGTCCTTACAAGAGGAAATTTAGACACTGGAAAGACATCAGGGATGCAAGCACGGAGGAGTAAAGCCATTCGAGGGCACAGCGGGGAGCTGCCACCTGCAAGCCCAGGAGAGAGGCCTCAAGAGGAACCAAACCTTGATCTTGAACTTCTAGCCTCCAGAACGATGAGAAAGAAAATTTCCGCTGTTTAAGCCACCCCATCTGTGGTATTTTGTTTTGACAGCCCCAGCAAACTAATACAACCCACAAACCAGATATTGTATTAGATATGGAATTATTTTCATATTTTTGGTAAGTGAAAATTTAGTCAAAAGCAGGATAGTTACATGGAGGCTGCCAAAATAAATAAGTATTAATTAAAAGGGAAAAATAGAAACTTCATGGTGGGGAAACCCGGCAGACAGAACCAGGCGCTCAAGGTTCCTAACAAGCAGTAAGTCATACTGATATCACATGCCCTCATAAGATGGCCAGGGAATGGCCCATTGTGGCTGCAGTGTCCTTCTCAATACAGCACAGTCCCAAGTTAACTACAGGAAAATATCAGGCAAATTCAAATCGAGGAACATACTGTAAAATACACTACGGGTGCTCTTCAAAAGTGTTAGTTTCGGCCAGGAATAATGAAGACTAGGGAGAGGCCATCAGATGAGAGATGGGATCGGGGGTGGAACTTGGAAGGACAAATGACACTAGTGGGAAACTGGAGAAATACAAATAAAGCCTGTGGTTTATCAAATGCTACCATTCTGAGGTTAATATCTCACTACATTCATTATGCGGTGATTACGTCCGACATGAACGATAGGGGAGGCTAGGAGGGGAGCCTGGGGGGTGCCTTCTGCGCTGTTCTGCAGCACTTCTGTGCGTCTACCATGATCGCGGTATAAACGGTCAAACAGGCAAGCAAGCCCTATTCTTTGTCACTTGCCACCTTGTCGTTGAGATTTCAGAGGGTCGTGGACACAGAGGCCTACAGGCTTTGCAGTCAGAGGCTTTTCAGTTCCCTTTCTGGTTCCCTCACTGATGTGTGTGAGACCTGGAGGCATTTTCAGTTATAAAATAGGAACCCCAGTATTGGTCCTACAGGGTTATTATTTGAAATAAATGAGTGTGTCTTGCCCAGGAACTGGATGGCTCTTAAAATGCCCGTTTGTTCCTCACCCATGTCCTCCTGAAAAGTCATGCTTCCCTTAAGGACGAGTCTATGTTCCGTTAACGCATCATAAGGTAGGTTAGTCATTGTGAGACTACCCCACAGCATTTACACGCACCTAGATGGCATGGCTTACGGCTCCCCTGGGCTATACAGAGTAGCCTGTTGCGTCTAGGCTACACGTCTCTACAGCGTGTCAGTGTGCTGAACACTGCAGGCAACTGTCACACAATGGTGAGTATTTGTACGTTTAAACATGATAGAAAGGGTGCAGTAAACATGTGGTATAAATTATACAATGGACCACCTGTCCAGGACGCTGACCACACACAGAGTTTGCAGAATTGGACTTTGCTCTGGATGAGTGGCTGAGTGAGGGGTGAGGGGACACGAAGGCCTGGGACATCACTGCTCACTCCTGTAGACCTTACAAACAATCTACACTTAGGATATACTTCATTTGGTTCCCACTTTTTCTTTCTTCAATAACAAATTGACTTTAGTCTATTGCAAGCTTTTCACTTTCTGAATGTTTACCTTGTTTTCACTTCATGAGGCTTTTGTAACAACATTTAGCTAAAAACACCACCGTGTTGTACAGCTGGACAACATTTTCTTACTATGTAACCTTATTCTATACATTTTTTCTATTTTAAAATCCTTTACTTCTAAATATTTGTGTAAAAAACTAAGACACAAGGTTGGGCATAGTGGCTCATGCCTGTAATCTCAGCACTTTGGGAGGCAGAGGCAGATGGATCCCCTGAGGTGAGGAGTTTGAGACCAGCCTGGTCAACATGGTGAAACCCGGTCTCCACTAAAAATACAAAAGTAGCCAGTAGGCATATAGTCCCTGCTATTCCAGAGGCTTAGGCAGGAGAATTGGTTGAACCTGGGAAGTGGAGGTTACAGTGAGCGGAGATCACACCACTGCACACCAGCCTGGGTGACAGAGCAAGACTCTGACTCAAAAAAACCAAAACCCAAAATAAAAAAAACTAAGATGCAAACACACACCCTAGCCTAGGCCTGCACAGGGTGAGTATCATCAGTATCGCTGCCTTCCACCTCCACATCTTGTCCCACTGGAAGGTCTTTAGAAGCAGGAACACCCATGGAGCTGTCATCTCCTGCCATAACAATGCCTTCTTTTGGATACCTCCTGAAGGACCTGCCTGGGTCTGTTTTACAGTTAGCTTTTCCCATATATGTAAGTAGACGTGTACATTCTAGAGTAACAACAAAAAGCACAGTAGGTTTGTTTACACGAGCAGCACCACAAACCACAAGCATAATGCCGGCTCCATTATAATCATGTGGGACCACTGTGGTCTATGTGGTCCCTTGTTAACCAAAACATCATTGGGTGGCACATGGCTGTGCTTATACCCAAAAGAATAACTGAGCATATTCCACCGTTAAGACAAATGAAGATGATTCCTTACAATAGACTTCCTTAGAACCCTGATAAAGCCTTAGGGAGGAAAAATGATGTCAGTAACAGAAGCAATAGAGGTGACAAGACAACCTCCCTGTGCTCCTCCCCAGCTTGCACTCTTCCCAGGATGGATTCCTGGGACCTCCTCCCCTGCCTTCAGGTTTCAGGGGGTTCAGCCTATGTGGGGCCCTGGCAGAAAAGCAAAGGGTACAGAAAAGAGAAACCTATGTGTCCCCTGCCTGCTGGCACATTCCCTTGTGGGCAGCCCTCCCCACAGCCTTCCCTGGGCTCCAGATCCAGGCTCCCCTTTCTTCGATGTTGCTGGATTGGTGATTTGCCAGGTCTTGCTCTGCAGCTCGCATGCTCTGTTGGAAATGGTTCCTGGGAGCTTCCTCAGTAGCCCCTGAGTGTACTGTTTCCTGCCGAGCCTGCACAGCCACAGCCCAAGACAGGTCTTGCTGAAAGGTTAATTTACCTCCCATTAGTTCTTTGTTTTCAGCTTTTTCCCCTAATTTTCGATTACCTTTTCTCCTCCTGGTGAACTTTACAATTGAGTGGAATTCAAGACTAAAGATAAAAAGAATCAATTAGAATTGTTTGGCATCAACCTGAAACCTACACAATTTTATTCCTCCTGCATTTGTAGCAGTGAGGAAGGGGATGGAAAGATGGCTGTGGAGATCTGGGGTTTAGGGTGAAGAACCCTGCACCACAGCCCTTCCTCCAAGTAGGGCATTGCTTTGTGGCAGCCGTAAGGACTCCCTGATTCCCTGGGGTAGGAGGCTTCATGGCCCCTGTGGTTTGTGTCTTCAGGTAGCAGCTTAAAAATAGTTGCTCATCTTGCTTGAAGATGGTTCTAGTGGAAGAAGAGGGAAAGATAGGGCGTTTCTGTCTCCCCAGCTGCTGAGTGAGGGCGCTGCAGTGGACAAGTTTACCTACCCTTTAATGAACAGAGACTTGGAGTCAGGAACAGCAGGTGCCTGTACGAGTTCTCCCATGGCCACCACCAGGAAAGTGGAGATTCCTGTATCTTTTGATCCCAGGACACACTTAACTTTCCTGAATTTGAGGTTTCTTATTATAAGTTTATAATAAATATAAAAATATTTAGTCACCATGCAGACTAATAAAATATATTGTAATAATAGCTGTCAATTGCTTTCACATAGGAGTTTTGCTGAGTTTAAGAATTGATCAACCAATTATTATTTCAGTTCTGATATTGCCATCAATAGAAGTGTCAGAGGTATTTGAACCAGAGCAATTCCATCTTGAATAGACCTGCTGGGCTGCATTCTCAGACGGTTAGGCATTCTAAGCCACAGGGAGAGAGAGGAGGTCAGCACAAGACACAGGTCATACAGACCTTGCTAATAAAACAGGTTACAGTACAGAAGCTGGCTAAACCCCACCAAAACCAAGACGGTGAAGAGAGTGACCTCTGGGCATCCTCACTGCTACACTTCCATGACAGTTTACAGATGTCACGGCAATGTCAGAACGTTGCCCTATAGGGTCTAAAAAGGGGAGTAACCCTCAGTTCCAGGAAATGCCCTCTCCTTTCCCAGAAAACCCATGAATAATCCACTCCTTGTTTAGCATATAATCAATAAATAACCATAAAGTGGGCCCTTAAGTAGCCATTCTTTTATTCCTTTACTTCCCCGATGAACTTGCTTTCACTTTATGGATTCCTCTAGAATTCGTTCTTGAACAAGATCCAAGAGTAAGGGATATTGCCGAGTTTAAGATAAGGAAACTGAGGCCAGTATAAGAAAATTAAATGCCAGTTTATTCAGCTCCCGGGCGAGGTTCTACGGCCAGGGAAAGGGGGCCAGAGAAGTCGTGCTGACTTCCTGGGGCGTGGAGTTTTTGCGGCTATGAGCAACGAGCCACAGCAGGGAGCTCTGATTGGCTCTGGGGGAGTGGGATTGGGCCGCTATTGGTTGTCGGGTTGTCGGGAGGGTTTTTTGGTGCAAGATTTGGTTACGGTTGCATCAGCTGTACTTCCCGGCTAGAGGGCTGGGTGCACAACTGGGTGCTGAGTGCAGAGCTGGGTGCTGAGTGCACAACTAGGTGCTGAGTGCAGAGCTGGGTGCTGAGTGCAGAGCTGGGTGCTGAGTGCACAGCTATGTGCTGAGTGCAGAGCTGGGTGCTGAGTGCACCGCTGGGTGCTGAGTGCAGAGCTGGGTGCTGAGTGCACAGCTGGATGCTGAGTGCAGAGCTGGGTGCTGAGTGCAGAGCTGGGTGCTGAGTGCACAACTGGGTGCTGAGTGCAGAGCTGGGTGCTGAGTGCACAGCTGGGTGCTGAGTGCAGAGCTGGGTGCTGAGTGCAGAGCTGGGTGGCTGTCTGGGCTCCTGATGAGGCGTCCAGCCTTACACCAAGAACCCTCCTTGGTGTCTGAAACAGAACCCCTTTCTGGTAACATAAATATACCCAATTTTAACTTGTTTGAATTCTTAAGTGCCACCTAAAATGTCATTAAAAGATTACACCTTGTTCTAGGGTTGGCATTAAAAAGACACAGTATACACAGAAGGTTGCATGTCACATACTTAACAATGCAATTAAATGTAGCAACTGCCAAATATCTCAGAATAATTCATGGAACTTTCTGTTCAACTCTCAGGCATCAAATATCCGTGTTTGGAAAAGTTCCCAATAACAATGACTGAAGAGAGTGTGACATATTCGTCTCAAAAATGAATATGTTTTTCATTGTAGTTCTCATTCCGTTTTGTTTTGAAATTTGCTAAGAGATAATTAATGGGCTGTTATTGGTAAATTTTTTGTACCTGTCCCATTTGTGTTTAAAAAGAAGAAATACATTTTATGGCATGTTCATTTTTAATCTTATGTTTTCTTGTTTCATATGCATATATAAATATGCTTTCAAAATAGATATCCAGTATATGTGTTCATATACATACACATGATTCAAACTATTGATTCACTATGGATTAAAAAGTCAATCTCCTTAATTGTGTTAGTTAAATCTTTTGTAACCATATTAAATTATCTTCTTTGTTGGGTCCTTAGCTATATGATATTTCTAACAGTGTGCTTTCTGTATTTTGAAACGAATATAAAGTTTATATCTATTTTACATAAATATGCTTTTTTGTTCTTGGTGACACTGCCTGTGCTTAATAAATATTTGTTAGCATTGGAAGCATTCCTTCCCTAGTCTCTAGTTTTCTGACTGTTTGAAATTTTGTTTTAGATATTTATTTCTGACTTTCAGTTGCTGACTTTAGTCCTTTCATATTTAGTATATTCTGACATATTGGGACTCATTTCTGACAAGTTTGTGTTTTCCATTATCCATGCTTTTTAAAATTTTTCTTTTTTCTGTAGCCTGTGATCTGATCGAGTTTGTTTTTTCATTTTATTCTTTCTGGAAAAAGAATGTTTGAATGTAATACCCTTTAGCTCTATGTCTTTCTAGCTGCTACTGTTAAATGTTTGCCATACATATGTAAACTGATATTTTTCTAAATCGATTTGTTTATTTTAAAATTTATTTTCAATATATCTACTTGCATTTTCTAGTTCTCTAATAGTATTATTTTCCTTATAGTGCCTGTTCTTGTTTTATATGCCCCAATTCTTTGTCAGTGAGTATCTCTCTCTTTATATCTCCTTTGATCTCAGATTTACTTTTTTGCTCTTTATTTTTATTTTTTATTGTTGAGATGGAGTCTCACTCTGCCACCAGGCTCGAGTGTGGTGGTGCAATCTCAGCTCACTGCAACCTCTGCCTCCCGGGTTCAAGCAATTCTTCTGCCTCAGCCTCCCGAGTAGCTGGGATGACAGGCATGCACCATCACACCCAGCTAATTTTTGTATTTTTAGAAGAAAGGGGTTACACCGTGTTGGCCAGGATGATCTCGATCTCCTGGCCTCTTGATCCACCCACCTCAGCATCCCAAAGTGCTGGGATCACAAGCATGAGCCACTGTACCCAGCCAGATTTACTTATTTATAAATACTGTTAAAATTTCTGTTTTTGTTTGAGTCCTTTCATTTGTTGAGCCTGTTTTCTCTCGTTAACGGTGTTGGCTTTCCTGATACTATTACTATGAGTTTAGTACTTAAGAGGGAAAGCTCAGTGTGCGTCCATTCTCATTTTGAGACCAGACATTTTTATTCATTAACTTTAAAAAAAACTGTTTAACGGTCAGCAATGTATAATTTTATTAAAATAAAACTTGAAAGTGTAAGTTCAAAAGAAATGTAGACATAATCATTGTATTCATTTTGACCCAAAATTAAGTTGTTGACATAAAGTTGTTAAAGAAAAGAACACGAACATGGGCTATAAAAATTTATTATTGATATAATATACAACTTCCTGTGGTAAAAAGCTCTGATGAATCTTATCACTGTGAATGAGAAGAAAGTTTAGACTCATATGTTGATTGTGACGCTACATAATAAAGTGTGGCAAGAGGAGTTATGAATATGTTACTGTTGGTCGAATATATGTGTATGTGTATTATAAAGTATTCCTTTATTTGGACAAGCTATTTGTTAAATCTGTGCTGTCTCTTACAATAAATGGCTTTCTCTAATCAAGAAAGTGTGGTATCATCCTGATTCTACAGAAGCAGATATTGCAGCCCATGAAGTTAATTAATTTGGCATAAATCACAAAGGACGAACCAGAATTTGAAATCAAGTTGTCTCATTACAAAGCTTTTTTTCTTTTCTTCATTGAAAAGAGTGGAAGATCATTCAATCTTTGCACAGAGGTTAAGATGCTTTATTTCATTGCAGAGAGGAAAATATAGTGCCACATGAATACTACTTTTCACTTCTCTTTCCTGCCCCTCCAAGCCTGACTTCACTATTCCTCCTAAACCTCCCCCAATACTCCACTCTCTGCAATTGTAGCCTTAAGAAACAAAACTGTATGATTGTGGCTTATATATCTTTTGCATTCGATGTTGTTCTACCGTCTCACTGGGGCTACAGTCGAATTAATAGTAGTTTCTTTGAGCACTGTGTCTGATACATAACAGAACTTCAATAAATAGTTTTGGGATGAGCGAATGCCACAATTAGCAGAATGCAAACTACACATACTAACAAAAGGAAGTTGAAATTAAGCAAGTAGAAATATGGGCACCTTTTTTTCCTAGTTTCCAAAAATTTTAAAGATAAGAAAAGATGAGATTCAATGTGTTGCTGGGGTAGGAGTCAGGGAAGGAAACAGCCAAACATCACGCAAGTCAGTAGTTTTGGGTTCTTGTACCAGCTCTTCCACAAGCTCTGTGGACTGAATGCTTTTGTTTTTAAGTAAAAGGTAAATTTAAGGGATTGAATTAGATGCTCTTTAAGGCCTCTTCTAACTAACACAATAAGTAATAGTCAATACTGAATCTGTTTTTATTGATAAAATTAGAAATCTTTCTTGTACCCAAGCATAGCTTCTAATAACTGATACACAGAAAACAGCTGCCAGAGACCTTCACTTACAAATGTTGTCATCATCTGTTTGTTTCCTTCATTACCATTAATAACCCTGTACATCAAAGTAAAACCGTCATAGGAATAAGCTTGTCAAGAGACTGCGAAGAGAAAATGCCATCAAAATACGCTTAAATGTGAAGTTAGCACAAGCTTGGTGCATCATTTGACCCTCAAGGACTGGGTCAGACGTGGAACTGAGTGAATTCACAATGGTGTAATAGTTCTCACACTGAAGGTACTAAAAAAGGAGTAAGTTACCTTCCTGATCATTTTGTGATACAGTCACTGAAAGGCCTTTCTGAGGTCGTCAATCCATTTGCTGGCTTCCAGATGCTATTTCAGAGGATTATTACTTTTCAGGACTCTCTTTTTCTCTAACAAAACTGTTACGTTCCAGAACATAATATGCCTCTTAGGGGCTGACATACTATGGGAAAAATGCTTAAGTACTCAGATTTCAGATTTTGTTTTTAATGGCTGGAAAGATTAAAGGGGGAAAATGAAGTCACGTACGAGAATAGAAAACACTCAAGCGAAGCTCAGACTGTCCCTATAGAGAAAAATTATCCAAGAGTGTGGATGGGATCCATTGTAGCTGTAGCAGTTTTATAATACTCAGGTTGGAATCTGGTGTGTGTGTCTGTGTGTGTGTGTGTCTGTGTGTGTGTGTCACTTGCCTGCAAGGTAAACGTTATTAAACAGGAAAATCCTGCTTAACCAGAAACGTGCCTAATTGGAAACCCCAAATCAACTGCTAAAGAAAGTTTCTCTAGTTTAGGAGAGAAGGGAAAGGCCATGCTTGCATCATGAATTGGTGTGGAAGGCAAAGACCCTTGCCCACCCCTTCCACAGGCATAGGCCTGCATCTTGTGCAAGCTGCTCTTCCTGAAGAGACCCTGAGATCCATCAAGAGCCTCTGTTTCTGTGCCAAGATTGAGCTGTAATCTTCAGATCTAGCTCATTCAGGGGGGCAGCCATAAACTTTGAAGAAAATGTTTTTACCAAGTCAAAGATTATATGGTTTCCAGTGAATTCTTGATTCACTAGAAAATTGGTTGATCCAGACCCGTCTTCTTTCCCCAGCCCCTTTATTTTATCCCTGTATGTATTAAAAGTAAGCAGAAATGAAGGTCAAAGTAATGTCAGTTGTGATAAGAAAATGATGCTTTAATTACAGAGCTGTGCGAGATTCTGTCAGAATATTAAGAGTTGCTGTTTGGTGCCTGGATTAAGATAATAATCTTCATATGTTATTAAGAGCCTCAGTTTCCTTAATCATAGAGTTAAGATTATCTGTCCAATCTACTCCTGGGAATTGTTTGAACCAAAGGGTATTATAGTAACATTCTTTAACATAAATTAGTAAATGGCACATGGATGTTGAACATTATTATTAGAAGAAAACTAGACTCTTAAGTATCAAGGTGCGACAAGAAGCTTCATCCACACTCACCTGACCCCTGCATCTTGCATTCCTGCAAAGAGGTTATTTTCAATGTCAAGCAGCGACATGCAGCAACCCCAGCTGCAAGCTCACAACTTTGTCGTCTGCGACCCAAAATGGAACAATAAAATGTAGACACAGAAAGAGACTAAGACACTAAGATTCTCCAACTGTGCTCCGCCACGTTGCTACCCAGAATAAGGTGGGCAGGCTGTGGCGTGGGCATGCCCCGTGAGGTCCTTAAATATGCAGAATCTCTCATCCCACCGCAGACCTGCTGAATCAGAATTTTGGGGGTGGAGCCCAGTAATCTGTGAGCCTTCCAGAAGGTTCTCTGCCCTGTATAAATCCAAGTTTTTTTTTTTTTCCTTTTTTTCCCTTTGGATAAATACCCAGTAGTGGGATTGCTAGCTCATATGGTAGTTCTATTTTTAGGTTTTTGAGAAACCTCCATACTATTTTCCATAATGGCTGTACTAATTTGCATTCCCATGAGCAGTGTGGAAGGGTTCCTTCTCTCTGCACGCTCACCAGCATTTGTTACTTTGTGGTCTTTTTGATAAAGACCATTCCAACTCGAATGAAATGATGCCTTGTGGTGGTTTTGGTTTACATTTCCCTGATAATTAGTGATGTGGAGCATTTTTTCATACACCTCTTGGCCGTTTGTATTTGTATGCCATCTTTTGAGAAATGTCTATGCCGATCATTTGCCATTTTTTAATTGGATTGTTAGGGTTTATTGCGGTTGAGCTGTTTGAGTTTTCCTCTATATTATGAATATTAGTCTCTTGTCAGATGAACAGTTTGCAAATAGTTTCTCTCATTCTCTAGATTGCCTCTTTACTCTGTTGGTTATTTCCTTTGATGTGTGGAAGCTTTTCTGCACTGCCATGTTTACTGAAGCACTATTCATAATAGCCAAGACGTGAAATCAATTTAAATGCCATTAAAAGATGAATGCATGGGCCAGGTGCGGTGGCTCACGTCTGTAATCCTAGCACTTTGGAAGGTTGAGGCAGATGGATCACCTCAGGTCAGGAGTTCGAGACCAGCCTGACTGACATGGAGAAACCCTGTCTCTACTAAAAATACAAAATCAGCCATGCGTGGTGGCACATGCCTGTAATCCCAGCTACTCAGGAGGCAGAGGCAGGAAAATAGCTTGAACCCTGGAGGCGAAGGTTGTGGTGAGCTGAAATCATGCCATTGCACTCCAGCCTGGGCAACAAGAGCAAACTCTGTCTCAAAAAAAAGATAAAGGGATGGAGAAAATATAGTCTATTTGCACAATGGAATGCTATTCTGCCATAAAAAGAGTGAAATCTTGTCTTCTGAGGCAACATGAATTGAACTGGAAACCATAGTATTTAGTGAAATAAGCCAGACACAGAAATGCAAATACCACACCATCTCATTTCTATGTGAGGGCTTAAAAATGTTGACATCACAGAAGTACAGAATACACTGTGTTTATTAAAGGCTGGGAAAGGTAAGGGGGGTAAGGATAATGAGAGTGGGGTTAATGGATACAAAGTTACAGTAGATTAGAAGAACAAGTTCTAGTGTTCTGGCTTGCAGGGTGACTAGAGTCAATAACTTACTGTACCTTGTCAAATAGCTAGAAAAGAGGATTTTTTTTTCTTACAAGATGGGAGTCTCTCTCTATGTCACGCAGGCCGGAATGCAGTGGTGTAGTCTCAGCTCACTAGATCCTAGAACTCCTGGGCTCAAGTGATCCTCCTGCTTCAGTCTCCTGAGTAGCTGGGACCACGGACGTGTGCTGCCACAGCTGGCTGAAGAGAAAATTCTGAATGTTCACAACGCAAAGAGTTGATAAAGGTCTGAGGTGATGCATATGCTGATTTTCCAGAGTTTAACGTTACACATTGTATATGGGTGTAGACAATTGCTCAGTAGCCCATAAATATGTATAATTATTACTTGTCAACTAAAATGAAAAGGAAAAAGAAAAAATACCCTTTGAGTTATAAAATAAATAAAAATAAAATCCCAAGATTCCGTGAGTGGTGGCATCAGGACAGGCTGCTAGCAGGAGGGGTGAGGGTCATGCCCTGGCCTTGGGAGGGACCTTCTTCCCCTCCCACCTGAGGAAGAGCAGTTTCACTTTCTTTGGAACAAAGAGAAACCTCTAAAAAGAGTTGGAAGCACAGATACAGAAAAATAAATCATCTGAGAAATTGTATAACTTTCACTAGGTCACACCTACCAATAGCAGAGTAAAAGCTGGATATTTTCTAATAGACAGAATGTCCTCAAAATAAGCTCAAAAGGGAAAGTAAAATACCTGTTATGGAAGGCCCAGGAAAGAGGCCTGATGCACAAGACCGAAGCCTGGATTCAGGCTCTTCCAGCAACTGGCTGGGACGCTGGAGCCTCTTAACCCCAGGAGCGTAATTTTCCCTTCCACTAGAGAGGGCATAATATGGACAGCACACAGGTCAAGTGAAAGGATGAGGATGAACATTCTTTCATTCTTTATGGGCCACATAAGTGTGTGTGCGTGTTTTTTAATCATGGAGGGTTGTCTCATGAAAAGTGTGTTACTTGAACCAGAAAAGCTGGATTTGGGTCTTAGCCCAGGAGTGCCCGGTTTATGCTCATCGTATCTCCTTTCTGAGCCTCAGTTTCCTCTTCCACAAAAGAGCATAATGCATGCTCTGCTTCTTTCAGCGATGACTAAAGAAAAACATGTATACAAGAGTAAGATAATAAAAAATATATAAACAGAGAGTTCGGTCAACGGCGAAGTGGAACTTAAAGTTCGGCTGTCGATATTTTATTAACAATTTTAGAAAATACAAAAAATGAACGGAAAAGAAAAGGGGATCCAATCCCACACCACAGACGACCCTAATAGGAGAGCCAAATAGTTAAATGGGATCCCGGTGAGAAGACAGAGCCTCCTCTATCATTAACCCAGTGAAATGCTGAGTACAGTGTGATCATTCATTCTACAGGGAGTGCTTCTCAAGGCCAAGGCTGGCTGGAGTTAGCCTGGGAGGTGTGGAGGCAGCACTGACGGGAAGAAAGCAGAGGACAGGGCTGGTGAGAGGGAGGCAGCTGATTCTGCAGCCTGATCTACCCCACCTGGGGCGGATCGCCCCTCAGAGTCCACGTTAGGCACTGACTGTGGATCTCAGGAAGGGTGCGGGAGGCGGTGAGCAAAACTGGGCTGCACAGCCTCACACCCTTCTCAGGTTTCCACAAAAAGAGGTTCCCCCATGGGTTCTAAGCAGCGTGAGGGGTGGAAGGGATGCTCCAGGGTGGTTCTTCCATTTTCCAAGAGTGGGGAGGAAACCATGGGCCTATTCTCAGGAGAAACATTGGGATACAACATTGTTACCTATAATTTTGAAGGCTGCACAGACTGTGAGAGAATGTCCATTGGCCAAGTGAGGCCTGATGAGAACAGAGCTGGGTCAAAAGAGCCCCGTCCTCCTCTCTGCAAACTCCAGCAAGCGGCAGCATCTTGCCTCATCTCCGTGGGTCTCCCTTGCTGGTTTTGTCCAATGTTAACCATTAAATCTTGTTTTCTGAATACGTGTGAAATTTCTAGAGTTCTTATTACCTTCGAATCTGTGCCAATTTGAAAAATTAATATACAAATAAGAAAGAGTAAATGACAAATAATTTCAATATAATGGTAACATAAATACTATAATAGATTGTCTACATGCAAAAAAAAAACCCTCACAAATTTCTAAATATGTGCACATTACTTAAAAATACAATTTACTCCATGAAATGTGATACCCAGTGGGGATTAGAAAATTAAGTAACTTTTTTAGATTTTTTATTAAGCTTTTTATTTTGAGATAACTATAAATGTACTTGCTACTATGAGGTGATACAAGGACACCACGTGTGTCCTCTACCAAGTCTCCTCCAATGGTAACTTTCGCAGAGCTATAGTCAAAACCACGTGTGATCCTGCCATAATATTACATGATAATTAGTAATATTAGTCACATTACTAATATCCATGACCACAAGAATCAATGGGATCTTTTTAGTGATCAGGAAGTACACAGTAGATTTAATTCACAGTTACTACACAATACTTATGGATAGAAATTCTTTAAATCTAATTATTCTAACCTTCCCTCCTCCCCAAAAAAGTATTTGGTTAAACTGACATGTGAGTGATATTTAGTTACTTTCTTGCTACTATCCAGATGCAACAATAATAAAATTTTCTCCCTCCCAGTGTGTTTCAGAGATCTTGATTCAAACAGTCTCAGATTTCCATAACAACAATTGGAAAGTTGCTTCTTTGATAAACAATATAACCCACTGTAAAAACGCAGCAAAGTCTCTGTGAATTGGTGACTCCACGGAGCTTAGCAGGCACAGCTATAGGGGTCCTGGTTAGATGTTCCTGATTCTATATGTAGGACGGACAGTTTTAAAGCTGTTATAATAGATTTAGTCATATCTGTAAACTTTCTACACTATATTTTCTTAAAAACACTGGACACAAGCTTAGCAAAAAAAAAAAAAAAAGAGGAGAAAGAAAGAGAGAGAGAAGCAGGGGAGGAGGGGGAGGGGAGGGGGGAGAGAGAGAGAGAGAGAGAGAGAGAGAGACTTGCAGATGGACCCAAGCTTTTTAGGAGGTTGCAGATATATAGGTATCCCATTCATGCTGCTTTGCTGCTTAGAGGCCCTGGGCTTACCCATCACTATAAGGTGGAGGCGAGTGTCCATTTAGCCCACCAACATCTCTGTTCCTCACATCCCCCCTGCTCCTGCATGTGGGATTTCAGGAGAGTCTTCTCCCAGTAAAGGGCTGATTAGGGCAGATTACATGCTCTGCCTCATCCTCTATCTTCTCCACCAGCAGCTCAGTGGGAAGAAAATGTGTTTATGGCAAGAGAGCAGCTCGTGCCACCTCCCCTAACTTCATACTTCTGAAGACAATATCCTTGCAATGATCTGCCCAACCGGCATCAAGGTGCACAGCAGCTCTGTGGCTCTGCTTGTTTCTGCCCAGGTCGTATCCCAGATCCCAGCGTTTTTCTGAATCTTATTTCTGTCTACAGTGACACGTGCAAGGGAATTTTCTCTCTCCATGAGCTAATCATGTTCCCAACATTCACTACAGATTTATCTCCCACAGATAAGCAATTTTTACACTGATTGGAATATGTAAGAATTTCAAAAAAAGAATTTCAAAAATGGCGTATTCTTGTTTCACGGAGCGCATATGGTGAACTCATTTAGGGTATAGGCCTGGTAGAATCATCTATGTGGACATTCCACACTTAATATATCTAAACATTCTATTTTTAAAACTAAGAACTCTCATTGCTCAGATCTCCTCTCCGCTGTCCCTTTATTTCTGTTATCAAGACAAGCACTCAAGTTTCTTCTTTGGATCCCTTTGCCGGAGTTTTCATGGGCATGTTCAAATGCAGATGCTCAGCGGGCAGACAGCCTCACTCAATACTGACGTTTTCTTTCTGAAAGTAGACTTTCTGAGCAAGATCCAAATGTATGTATCAGAAAAATCCAATACTAATCAAATGAAGAAACATTTATTAAGCACCAACTATGTTCTTGGAAAAGTAAGATGACAAATTCCTACATGTTAAGAACGTCTGGCATCCCTTGGAAATAATCGATACGGAAAACATTCAAAGGAATCATTTTATAGCTGCATGGCATTTTAGCATTTCAACGTGCTTTTCCAACTGTCGTTTCATTTGGAAAGGGATATTTTCTTAGATTCAAGGAGAAAATAAATGGCTTGTCCTACTGTCACATTAGAACATAAATAGAAATCTTTAACCTTCGAATGAGTATATGCATACAGTGTTACAGGCAGACATTATTAAGCCCACACCGTGTGCTCTTGTGTCCTGAAGAATGGACTCACCGTCTGTTATTCCAGTTTGATTTTTCGTGTTACCCTCTTCCACTCCCAGCCTGTCCCACATCAGTGTCCAGCTCACCAGCTGCTCAATAGGAAGGAGATATTGTGTGAAAGTCATAGGAATTGGATTCAGAAAAATCTAGCATTGGATCTCAGTTCTCCACAGACCTTGAATCTCTAGTCTTAGTTTTCCTAAAACATAAAATGAAGCTAAGAATAGCCATCATAGGACTATTTCTAGAATTGCATTATACAGTTAGACTTATATGCTGTCTGCTACATGTCAAGCACTCTGTATTTGCTACCATCCCATGCCCTTGTGGAGTTTCAAAGTTCCGTGGGGACCAGGGGTGCAATTCTCAGCATACTCCATGCTCCAGGTGAGCACAACAAACCTGAGCATAGCTGTGGCATCGAAAGTCTGGGGTCTTGACTCATATGACACCACTCCTAGGTGAAACAAAACAAATTAAAATAAATGTCATTTGAAGCACCCAACACGCTCCTTGAAATGCACTGTCTTTTGTAGAGAAAGTATTATGCCAGAGAAAATATTCCACGAAAATGCCCAGCCATGGAATTAACCTAAAAGTTGGAATGCAGGCTCATCCTTCTTTAAAAATGGCTTGAGAAAATATGTATGCATAGAAAATACTATATTGGATTTATGTGAAAAATATCAGTAATAGCAAGAAGGGGTTATTGTTATAGCACAATATTATCAGGTAGTAGTTGAAGTGGTACCATCATGTAAAACGAAATTTCATTGTGTTTGAGGTCATTCCAAGATGTAGGAAATAGACCAAGGGTCAAAAATTAGACAAAGGGAAGGATATACTAGCTTGATATAAGACTGTAAATAGATGTATACAATCATTCATAGCACTAGTTTAAGAAGTTATGAAATTCCTGTTTACAGAGACCACAAAAGGAGGCGAAAGATAACCTTTAATCAAGGATGCTGCAGAAGAGATTCCTAAAACCAGAGATAAGATCCGGATTCTACAATTATTTGAAACAATTGTAGAAGGTGTTCGTGTTCTACAAAGCTGTGGCCACAGAAAGTGAGAATTTGCATGGATGTACTTTTTCCTATTGTTATAATTATGACAGTTATTGCTTTGTTTGATTAATTATTCTGGAAATAGTATTCCAGTTCTCTGGCTTTAAGGGGACAGGTCAGAGTAGCTCAGGTGTGTGCCATTGTGGGGAAAGCTTGTCACCTCCAGTGATCTCCAGTCCCCTTCTGACTTCCTAATTGACAGTAGGTGCCTAAGTTTCCTTCTCTGAGAAGATGTGGAGGACACACTGATCCCAAGGAAGCTGACATGAAATAGGAAAGGAAAAACAGAACTTCCTTGTTTCCTTATTGCTACTACCAACTCAATCACATTCACTCACATGCTTTTTAAAGAAGAAAGTTTCCTGTAAAACTTTTACTCTATTTTTGCACATTTTCCACCTAAATGGTTATTTGTTAAATTGGGTAATAAAACAAATTCTAGCAGAGGCTTTTCTAAGAGGACAAGCATTGTTATTGCCAAGATAAACAAGCAGAGCTGGTGAAGGCCCTGTTGGAGGGAGGGAGGCCTGCTGGGGTCTGTCCTGATCTGTGCCTACCACAGTGCCTCTTGACCCCACACACCTCTGTCCTTGACTTTCCCATGCCCCCAGGCCCGGGTTGCCAAAACTCCTCCCATTCCTAGAGAACAGTACCCTTTCCCTCTCTCCTCCCTCCTCACTGCCCTTCTACATCTATGGCTTCTCACACAAGCTCACCAGTGCCACCAAGTCCCCTGGCTCCGTGGCCTCTGCCCTTGCTGTCATCACCAGCTATTTCCTTCTTCCAGAACTCCTTTCCCTGACTTTTCCTTAACCATTTCTTCTCTTCCTCATTATTTTCATTGCAGTGTTTGAAGGCTATCATTCACAGGCTTCCCTTTGCATCCCATGCCCTCTTCTCACACATTTTTTACAACATTTAAGTACTTCTATCTTTTGCCCTCCGAGGACCACCAATAACCTCACTCACCTGCGACCCACTTGCTCACTCAACAGTGACCCCCCCCACCCCTCAGACCCTCCCCGTGTGGAGGGGCCTCTCTCCCATGTCCCTGGGACTACCTGACAAGTTCAACTTCTTACTCTGTCTTCCCCAGCGTGAAACTTTCCTGCTGTGCCTACTCGAGGCAGCCTGAAGCATCTCATATCCTTTCCTGCCCAGTTGATGAAGGACCTGCTCTGCTGGGTGGCTCGTGGGCTCTCAAAGAACAGGAAATGCATTTACTCATCACAGCGCCCCTTGCGCCAGGACTGTGCTTGGCAAATCTGAGCTGGAGGAATGTTTCAGGAAGACGGTAGGGCAAGTCTTGGGTTTAGAAGTCATGTGGGATTTGGCTCTGACCTTTTAGGAAAGCTCCTACCAAATTTGTTTTCAATCTCCATACAAAACCGCAAGGGAAAAGAAGAGGTAAAACTACTAGTTTAAAAAAAGAAAGAAAAAAAAAAAACTAAACTAAACATTCTGCAAAGATACCTATAATCTGGATGAAGTTTCTTCCAACTACAAGACCAGTAGAATTGGAAAGAGGAGGGGACAAAAGAGATGTGTTATTCTTGTCTCATGAAATAAGTCAAACCTACCCATCTAAAAAAAAAAAAAAAAAGCAAAAATATCCTTCTCCACATTTGGCTTTCCAAAAGTGTCTGGGCTTCAGACACTTAATTCAAGAAAAAATTATTTCAGCCATTTCTCAATTGAATATTTACACTATTTTTAACTTGCCCAAACACAGAGCCAAGAGCACGCATGCATGCTGTCACTAGCACACACTTTTTTCCCGATCTTCACGAGGCTGCACCAGAAGTCAGGAAGCAGTGTATGAGATCCTCCCAGCAGCAGCAACATGCAAAGAGTGACTTTACTACAGGTAACGAGAGAAAGCAAAGGAACAGGAAAACAGGACACAGATTGTTAACACTGGTTCTTCATGAGTAGTGAGATTAATTTACTCTTTATTCATCATGTATTTTAACAATTTTCTTCTTCAATAAGTTTTGTATTACTTTCAAATTTGGGTAAATGCATTTTTAACTTTTTTATCAGTAAACAGAAAGCCACTGAAAAGACAAAAGGACGTTAATATTCAAGTCTGAAACTTAAAAATCAAAATATTTTCAGTAGCATTAGAACTTTAAGACACACAACAATGCTCCTGCTGCCCCAAAGCCTCATTCTACTGTCTACTGAGTGCCCCCTGCCCATAGCTGTCTGTTTTTCCAAGTAGATAAAATTCACGGTGAGGAGGTGGGCAGTGGGAAGAGAGGCAGAGAAGGAAAAATGTTGGGAGACAGTCAATTGCAATTAACTTTGCCATCAATTGCTGTGTGACTGCAGGCGAGCCATTGCAGCGCAGGAAATGGGGTGAGTCTCAAATATGAATGGAGATGGTCAACGGCGGATTCGGGCCCAGGGGAATCATAACCCCGTGTTTCACACTTTGAAAGTAAAATGGGCCAGGCGCGGTGGTTCAAGCCTGTAATCCCAGCACTTTGGGAGGCCGAGGCGGGTGGATCATGAGGTCAAGAGATCGAGACCATCCTGGTCAACAAAGTGAAACCCCGTCTCTACTACAAATACAAAAAATTAGCTGGGCATGGTGGCGCGTGCCAGTAATCCCTGCTACTCAGGAGGCTGAGGCAGGAGAATTGCCTGAACCCAGGAGGCGGAGGTTGAGGTGAGCCGAGATTGCGCCATTGCACTCCAACCTGGGTAACAAGAACGAAACTCCGTCTCAAAAAAAAAGAAAAGTAAAGAAAGTAAAATGATCAGAAAGGCAGGGACTAAAATTATGAGAACGAAGAGCGTGATCAATGCCACTGATCATATTCTCACCCCTATTCACTTTGGCAAGCCCAGAAGACTAAACAAAGCTCCCTTATTGATGTTCTAAAGCACCTAGCCAGCATGCCTTTTGCAATTAAATATGATTGCCTGATTCTCTTTACTTTCTGCATGATGCTTTCACTCTGGCCCTTCTTGATGGAGGCATGGGTGGTTTCCCCTCACTGTCTTCCAGTTACTATATGTCTTTGTGTAGATTTCATGGCGGTGAAGAAATAACTGCTACCATCACAAGAGGAGAGGGTACCTGAGAAGGCTGTTTCCTGTCCCTCTGTTCCACTGTGAGCATGCGTGGCCAGGAGTATAGGTTAGTCATGTCAGGAAGGATGAGATAAAAGCCATTTCTCCTGGGAACCACAGCAGAATCAGAAGGTAGGAGATAACCTCATGCACCTCCTCCTCAACATTTCTCCATCGCTCTTAGTTACCAACATCTCCCTGTTGATTACCTCGTGCCAGAGGCTATGCAAGGGAAATGTCATAATTATTTGAGCCAATTCAGGAATAGGAGAAATCAGAATGTTAATAGCAGTGATGAAATAAAAAGTATGGATTCCACAGTTTGAACTCATGCAAAGTAAAAAGCAGCAGAAAGTCTCAGGGAGTAAGAGACTTTTTGTCAGGTTGATGAATTCAGCGTAACTTTAAGCATCCAAGTCTCCCAAAACAGGCCTTTGTAGCAAGCAATGTGAGTTCCTGAATCAATATGTTTTCTCAGGGACTCTGGCACCCTCATAAATCATCATTTGCATGACATACTTGTGCTAATAAATCTACCTTGAAGAGAGGGAGAGAAAGGAAGCTGGTTAACAATAAACCACAGATCTAAACCATGGGGAGAAAAACATAAAACCCAGGTTTCTATGGACACACAAATTTGTGTGGCTGCAGTCAGATTAAGTGTGTTTTCTCCCCTGGGTGGCTGTGGGCTCAGGTCAGCACTGAGCGAATCTGGTGGAATGAAACTTCCCTTTGGGTCAAGCCGAGTGAGCCACCCATGGGAGGGAGGAAAAAAAGAAAGCTCAGCTGTGAGTGACCCAACCGTAAGTTCATTTGTCTTGGATTCTTCTCAATTACTTTGCTACAAGGACAAAAATGGAGCAAGTTTATTTAGTGGTTTGGATAGCAGAGGAAGAAATAGATTACTCAGCAAACTGAAATTTCCCTCTGAACCTCAAAGGAAGGCTTGACAACAAGGGGCATTCCTAACAAGTCTGCATTATGCTGAGAGGCCAAACTGAATGATGAGTTAGGGACACCATGAAAAGCACTTCTGTGATTCCCCAACTTCATTTGCCGATTTATAGGGAAACTTTATCCTTTCATGCAAAATGCTTCAGACCAAATGTAAAGGATCCTTGAAGATAACAGTGGAAAAATGTACGGGCTATGGAACCAGACCAACCTGGTTCTATTTTTTATGTCCTTATGCCTACAATGTGGGCATTGGTTTCCTGACCTAGACAACGGAAAGAGTGATAACCACTTTGTCGGGCCATTGTGAGGATGAATTGGGATAACACGTGTGTGATGGTTAATTCTAGGTATCAACTGGACTGCACTGAGGATTATCTGATAGCTGGTAAAGCATTATTCCTGGGTGTGTCTGTGAGGGAGTTTGCAAAAGAAACTGGCATTTGAATCAGTGAGCCGAGTAAGGAAGACCCACCCTCACCCAGTGTGGGTGGGCAAAGTCCAAACAGCTGAGGGACCGGATAGAAAAAAAGCAGAGGAAAGGCAAATTCTGTCTTCGCCCCAGAGCTGGGACACTCTTCTCCTGCCCTTGGACTCTGAGGCTTGCACCACAGCACGCCACTCTCCCCAGGTGATGAGGTCTTCAAGCTTGGACACAGCGAAGTGACCAGCTGCCCCACTTCTCCAGATTATAAAAGACCTATAGTGGGACTTCTCAGCCTCTATGTGAGCCTCCTAAAATATATCCTCTCATCTGTCTATTATCTGTCTGTCTATCTATATATCTATCTATCCATCCATCTATCCTATTGGTTTGTTTCTCTGGAAAACCCTGACTAATACAATATGTTAACTGAAAAAAAATCACAGACAAATAATACATAGCTTAGAACCAGACACATACATGTATTCAATGATGTTCACTTTCTTTTCATTGTTAAATTTAAAAAAAAAATCATAGAGCCTGAAGGGACTTGAGTAGTCACTTACTTTATCACTCCCACATTTTACAAATGACTGAAAGACATACTCTGAATTTCTAATTCGAGATCTGCCCACACCAAGTCTTTCTTTCTTAAAAAAGATTTTTGGTGTTTTTGTTTCTGTTTGCCCAAACAAAACTGGCGTACAGCTAAACATTAATTTTTTAAAAAACATATAAAAATAAGAAAAATCATCATAACATCTGCATCCAGAGATAAACACTGTGTAAGTCTCAGTATGGGGAATGTAGGATCATCCTACACCAGTTTACAATAGTGTGCATGGGAAATAAATGGCCTTCTTCACATGCAATAAAGGAACCAAACAAAAGTCCTTTTTGCTTTTCGGATGATGGGTGTTCTGTGTTACATCTCATCCCCTTTTGACAAGGCATCTCTTAAAAATCATTACCTGTTTTCCACATGGGAAAGCAAGGGCGGCTGTTCCCACCATCTCCTCTCCCTCCAGAAACCAGAGAGCAAAGGCCACTGTTGGCTAAACACCCCACCAGCAGGCTCTGTGCTAAATTTGGAATTTATAATAAAGTTTTCAACCGAACTATTATTTTATTACAAGGTGGAAAATATGCATTGATACTATTGCTCAAATGTTTAAATTGCTTGGCCTTGTGAACAGCCAAGTTTAAAATAAGCATCTCTGGCAAGAAAGAATCTGATAAAAACCATGTGTTGCAAAGAAAACAAAAACAGAGGGGGAGCCTGTGTTTTCACTCTGGGTTTGTGGACTAATAATTTATCTTCATCTATTTTATACATGAAACCCCTATATTTCCATGTTGACCTAAAAGGAGTTTGGCCTGATTTTTGAGAAGTGTAAAATTAGATCATGCAACTACAAATCATCATATCTTTTGTATGTATATGCATGTATTTATGGAAGTATGTGCAAACATTCAACATGCAAACATGTCTGTGCATCTATAGATATAGGAATAAATAGATATGTATATATGTATGGTGTGTGTGTGTGTGTATTAAAGATGAGAGAGACAGAGTGAGAGACAGAAAGCTACTGATATTTTATATACCTAAAGAAGATAGCATTGGCTGGGCACAGTGGCTCACGCCTGTAATCCCAGAACTTTGGGAGGCTGAGACAGTCGGATCACCTGAGGTCAAAAGTTTGAGACCAGCCTGACCAACATGGAGAAACTCCATCTCTACTAAAAACACAAAGTTAATTGGGTGTGGTGGCACATGCCTGTAATCCCAGCTACTTGGCAGCCTGAAGCAGGAGAATCGCTTGAACCTGGGAGGCGGAGGTTGTGGTGAGCCAAGATCGTGCCATTGCACTCCAGCCTGGGCTGCAAAAGCAAAACTTTGTCTCAAGAAAAAGAAAAAAAGACAGCAACAAGAACTGATCTCAGGCACTTCCAGTAACTCAAAGGGATCAAGGACGAAGGTGATTACCCAAAGAAGTTAGTGTTTTGTACCATTTATCATGTGCCAGCTGGCGCTGTAATAGTCCTACTCTACATGAAAATCCTAAGAGGTAACGCTCTAGCTTTGTTTTATAAGTCGGGAAACAGACTAAAAGAGAGTTCAGCACAGTGGCAATCAACTAGAAACAAAATCCAGTTCCACCCAAAATCAAACATCCTTCTCTTTCTCCTTCACCATTTTTCTCCTTTGCTGCTCTGCCTCTTGAAGCGTGGTAGAATCAGGAGAAATAAGTGCCTTCCACCAGGTCAAGGAGAAAAAAACACAAGTGTTTAGTCCAAAGTGAACCAGGCAGTGGAAAAAACTTATTGAATCTTGCAAGAAGGTTCATATCTATAGATACTTCACAGATGAAACTATAATTTCCAGAGTGTGGGAAAGAAAACTGCTGTGATTCTTTCTTTTCCCCCAGCAGGAAGTGGTGACCCTGGCTGCTCAGCACCCAGGAAGGGCCATTTGACACCCCTCCACTCAATATGACAATGCGATTTTCAGTATCCATCATGTAAGTCAGTAATAATATTTTTGAGTCATTCTTTATTTTAAAACAATGATTTAAATGGGAGGATACATTTTAATTTTAAACATATACAAACGGTGAAAGATTTTGTTATGAACAAGAATCTGCATTTACCAAACAGAAATATGACACTTTACAGTTTGCACCCCATGTTACCGTTTTAAATTTTAGACACAAATAGGAACTCACCGTGCTCTCAGTGAATGACAGAAATGAAGGCATTCAAGTTCAGTCTTGTCCTTTGCCAATTGCGATGGTAGCATCTAGGTTTACATCTAAATCTATGGTTTACACAGAGGAATATACAGCACCCAGACGTGGGATAGACCAACTGCATCTGGAGTGAGCTTGCTCAATTCTGAACCCTGAGACTTGCTCAGGATGAAAGTGTGTCACCCATATGTGTGTGGCAGAGCGTAGAGTGGGGGCTTGGGGCTTCCCCGGAGCTAATCACCCAAAGCTGTCAAACTTTCTCACTCCAGCTCAGCTGGCTTTCTTCTTCCTGCCACCTACAAAAATATAAAGAGGGAAATCGAATTCTCTGCAATTGTCAATGCTCAGCCGTCCTCCATGTTTGGGGAGATGCGGGCCTCTTAATGAGCTCTTTAGGTACCATGCTGACCAGGGTGATGTGAGCTGTCCCAGGCCTTGCAGACAGCATGTCTAGGAGACAGACTGGAAACCCAGGACACTCTACCTCCAAAACCAGTGTGCTCAGCTCTGCAAATCCCTGCAGGCTCCCTCTGGGTCTCAGAGTAGAGCAGGTGGAACATGGTCACGCTGTAAGGAGGCTTGAATGTTGACTCAGTGTGGGCCTCATGATAGAGCAGGTAGTACAGGCAGCAGAGGGGAGGAATGGGAAACCTTGTTGATTTCTGAAGGAAGATGAGGCCTAAGAAAGACTAAACCAATAACGGGACAGAGGATGAAATGAAAGGAAACCCACCATTGTGAGGAGGAACAGGTGATTTCTTATAAGGTTTTCTAGAAAAAAAGTAACTATTTTACTTATAAAAGAAAGATGAGGCTGGACATAGCGGCTCACTCCTGTGATGCCAGCACATTGGAAGGCTAAGGTGGGAGGATGACTTCAACTCAGGAGTTTGAGACAGCCTGGGTCCCGTGGTAAGACCCTGTCTCTATAATAAATTAAAAAAAAAAAAACTAGCCAGGCATGGTGGTGCACACCTGTAGTGCCAGCTACGCCGGAGGTGGAGAGAGGGTCATTTGTGCCCAAAAGGTTGAGGCTATAGTCAGCCGTGATCTTGCCACACACTCCAGCCCAAGCCACACAGTTAGATCTTGTCTCAAAAAAAAAAAAAAAAAGACAAATATGATTTCAACAGTCTAAACAGTTTGTATGATTCGGGCATGCAAACCCATGATGAAATGTCTTCCATCCTACGTCAGATTTTGACTCACACCTGCCTCTCTGTGATTCACTGGTCTTTCGAAGGAAAGCAATGAAGTCAATTAAACCTTGTTTCCTAAAAATATAAATGCCTATCAGTCTGCAGAATGACCTCACTCTGATAGACACACCTAGAACTCACTCCAGCTAGGATGGGCCTCCCACCAGTCTGGACAGAAAGACATCCACACACGTTTCCTGCCTCTCTCAGAGGCGTCTCCAGCCCGTCCTTCAAAGCTGGACTCCACGTTTGGAGGAGGGCTCCCTACACTACTTGATACTGATTATTTTTCTTTTCTTCATTGTATTTGCCATTGTCTTTGTTTAATTAAGGAAACAGGTTTGGGAAATAAAGTTGCAAGAACCAACAGAAAATAATTGCATCTCAGATGTGGGGTTTTAGAAAAACTGTTTATTCATCCAACTCTTTGGCTTCTTACCTCCAGCAACACCCTGCAAATACGTGTCCACTGGGAATAATATTTTAAAAGACAGCAGGTAATTAAGATGCTTTTAGCATTGAGTAAAATGTCCCCATGATGTTTCATAGTACGGGGGGTTTGAAAACATTCCCAGGGGACATAAGGATCATCTACAACCTTCAAGTAACCTGAAATCAAGTTAAAATTGCAACAGAAGAAGCACTTTAAGGTGGAAAAGAATCCCAAAAGTACAGCTTAATCCCTCACTTTACAGATGAAGAAACTGAGGCACGATGAGGTCAGCTGGCTTGCCACAGAACTAGTGAGTTCTGGAGAAGAGAATAAAGCCCAGACACCCTAGCTCCTGAGTTCAGCCATTGTTCTAGATCATTGAAGAAGAATAAAATTTTCTTGTATTTTATTTCACAACTTCAAAACATAAACTATAAAATATATTTATTTCACAGTTATAAATATACTAAATATATATTTAAAATGCACTTAAACTTGTTTAAGAAAAACATTTCCTTTATGAGCATAGTTACACTCAGAAAATCACTGCATAGTGTTCGTATAATTCAATAATATTAACACTGTATTTAGCTAGTTCATTTAATCAATAAAAAGCAACTTACAATGGGAAAGCCAAAGTAGAAAGAAGCAATGTAAGATGCAGAATCATTTCGTTCATTCACATATTTATTCATTCAACAAACACAGACCTCCCAGTTTTCTGTGTGCTGCCAATGAGGTAGAGACAATGAAGCAGTTCTAAGCGCATGTTTTAGCCAGGGCAACACAGCACACAGCATAAGTGATTCCACCACCATGGCGGTGTCTGCAAACTGCTGAGACTCAGAAAGCAATGAAGTCAACTAAACCCTTGTTTCCTCAAAATGTACCTCTGGGGAGGAACTATCTCTGCTGTTTTTTCAGTATTTCAGATCTATGATTCAAACATTTAACGGGCACCTCTTATTTGCCAGGTGCTAAACTTGGAGGTGAATACAATATAGTCTCTGCCCTCGAAGACTTGACAGCCTAGTTGGGGAGGTAAAAACTGGGAGGTAATGTGGACACCGCACGTCTCCCCAGAAGAGGCTGGGTGCAGCTGTGCCTAGCAGAAAGTTCCAGAAATGCTGCCTGGGAAAGCAGCAGCCCCTGAGCCTCCAAGAATATGGAGGGATGAGCTAGGTCATGCCTGCCTTTCCTCCAGGAAGAGTGAAAGAGCAAAAGGAGCTGTAGGTGTTCAAAAACTGAGTCACAAAATGAGAGGCAAGGAGCATGAGAAACCAGGCTGGTGAGGAGGGCAGGGGCTGGTGGCAACCCCTGAGGACAATCTGGAGGCACTGAGGTTTCAGGCAGATATGTGAGATTCATAACTGATACCCTCCCAGAGGCGAATGGATGGGCTCGGGGGAACCACAAGACAGCTTTTAAGACACAAGTTTTGGGGGCAAGTTGACACTGAAAAAGTGGAAGCAAGGTACGGTAAGCCTACGAACCTATCAACAGAGATGGGAAAGAAAGGCAGGGATGTTAATTTTAAAAAATTGGTGGTGATTGGGAGCATATGAAGGAGACAAAATTTGAGAAGCTGTGTTGGATTTCTCATTTGATGGGTTAGATGGCTGTTGGTACCATCAACCGAGAGGGTGAAAGCAAGTCGGTTTGGAGCAAAGATAAAAGGTTTAGTGATTGAATCAAACTACCCGGCAATCTCTACAATTCAATGCAATAAAGAAAAAAGGTTTGCATTCCAAATTGTTCTGTTCATTTACAGTAAGTAATTATGACTGTCAATAGAGGAAGGTTAATAGTTAATTTTGGTAGCTGTTAAATGACTTACTGAGCATTCTCTGTAAATGCCCAGTCTCACTGGACAGCGGCCTTATCCCAGCTCAAGAGGGGTCTTCAACAAAGATCACCGGCGATGCACTGAGTGAGAAGAGTCAAAATCCTGAATCCCACATTATTCTCTGTGCCGCACATTTTCATGCTGTAAATTTCAGAATAAACTACACATCTGTAAACAGATCATGCCTGGGTGATATGAGTCTTAGAAGCTCATTTAAAAGCCTAGTCTCACTCCCCGTTTTCATAACCCAGGTTCTCTGGGACATAGGAGGAGGATGGGGCGAAAGGGGGCCCCAACCAACCCTCCCTCCACCCTACCCCCAGCCTTCCACGAATCTCTAAGGTCCAAAGGAAACTTCATTTTATAGGACTCCTGGGAGTCACCAAGGCTGATCTCCTACTGGTTCACAACCCGCCAGCTCTCCCATGGTGCCTGCATCTCCCACGGCGATGATTTTTGCAGATATTCTCTGATATTCTGCAGACAAGACATTTGGCCTGATTTTACTTGTAGCCTTTCACCCTACCTCAGCCAGGAGTCACAAGGGCAGGTGAGCCCAGTGACCAACGCCGACCTGAGCAAAACTGACCCTCTACTTAGATTAAGATCACTCACTTGTCTTCCTGTTCATGTGGAATGAGCTTTTTCCAACATGCACCGTCCGTCTGCAACAGCAAAACAAGCAAATTCTGAACCTGCTTGGTGTGGGCTGCAACCAGCAGATTTTTGCTCAGACACCTCCGGGAGGCATTCACTGACTGCCACGGAAGGTTGTAACCCCTCTCTCCTGAGCACTCTCTTTTCTACTTACTTCATGCTTTTCAATTTCACACAATACCCATAAACATTTCTCTACAAATTTAAATTATGCTGGGCGTGGTGGCTCACGCCTGTAATCCCAACACTTTGGAAGGCTGAGGTGAGCAGATCACCTGAGGTCAGGAGTTCGAGACCAATCTGGCCAATATGGCAAAACCCTGTCTCTACTAAAAATACAAAATTAGCTGGATGTGGTGGGCATATCTCAGCTATTCAGGAGGCTGAGGCAGGAGAATTGCTTGAACCCAGGAGACAGAGGTTGCAGTGAGCCAAGATTACACCACTGCACTCCAGCCTGGGTAACAAGAGCAAAACTCTGTCTCAAAGAAAAATAAAATTATTTATTAACTTATTGTATGCTCCTCCTCTTAAGATATAAGCCCCACGTGGACAAGGATTTGGGAATGTTTTGCTCACTACAGCATCACCAGACCTGAGAAGCGTGCTTGGAAAACAAAAGCTCAGTAGACATTTGTGAAGGGAATGTGCTAATTAGCAAAAATGGACTAGAGCCCCTCAGGTGATAAACACCCGACACTGAGAGAGAGACAGCATCTCGGGGTTCACAGCTACCCCTTGAGTTCACTGTCTCACGGATCTCATAAGAACTCTGTTAGGTAGGCAACTTGTCTTAACCGCATCAACTTCATGAGAATTACAAAGGCTCACCCACTTAGCCCAGGTTCCACAGTGCTCCATAAGCATTTGGCAAAGCCTCAGCTTGAATTCACCTCTTCCGGATCCTGTCCCAGATTCAGTTGTTTCCAACAATCCTACCCTAAATGACTTTGCAAATGCAAGCAGCTGATGAATTCATGGCACAGCTCCGAGGCCTGACCAGGCATGCTGCTGTGGGCTCCCCATGCCAGGGTGTCCCATAAGAGGATTCAGAACATCTCCACCCAGAGCCATTGGAGATAAAGGATATTTTTGAGAAAATGCTTTGGTAAGACACTTAGGAAACATGAGATCAAAGGAATTATTATTTGAAATAAAGAATTGTTTTTGATAGCACTCCACTTGTACGTTTATCACCATCTTAAATTCCATTTATTATTAATATGTAGAACAAAATTTGTGGCTGGGGAAGCTCGTGCCATAGACATTGCTAGGATGCATTTCTGTTTATGTTTTAATTTCTTCCATAAACTGTCAGTAACAGGATGTAACTTTCCTGCCTGACTCTGCTCTCTACCTGGGACAGTTTTCCCAGCCAGCTCTGGCCAAATCCCTCTCACAACCATCTCTCAAAATCTCATATAAATGAATGTGATCCAAGGGAATGTGGGTGGCAAGTTACTAAAAATAAAATCTTAGCATTATGTTAATTTTTACCTTAGCCAACTTCACATAAATTGCCTCTATCCTTTGGAAGAGGATGGTGAAACCTCTTTAGCGAGTAAAAGTAAGAGTCCTTAATATAAATGATTCAGCATGTTCATTTCTAGAGTGAGTGATTGGGATGAAGAGACGTATGTTTTCTGTCTGGGCTTTCTCGTCCTAGAACATCTTCAGATACAAGATGTTACATCTCAATCAGATTCTTCTCCTAAAACCCGTTAATAAATTTTCTTTAAAAGTAGCGGATACAGGCTTTGTATGGTCTTTTTATAGTCTGCTATAAAAGATTTTAGTTGTCTCTTCAATCTTTTTCCTGGTCTTTCCATTTCTAATTTCAAGGCTTAAAAGTTACTATTGAGAACCAAAAGCAAACACAGTTAAGTCGAGGATGAAAGAGAGAGACGTGGTACTGTAAATATGAATGATTGCCAGATTCAGGCTGGCAGAGCTGTGTTCTCTTGTATCAGCATTTTACGACCTTGCTGAATGGAGGCAGGGTCCTCTGGTACAGGCTGCTTAAACTTGTGCTTTTATGGGGCTCTTTCATTGAAAGCACATAAACCCCACATGCTTTCTCAGGAAGCGTCCTCCATGCCTTTCCCACACGGCGCTAAGTCGGTGGAGTCTGTCTTGAAAGAGAGTAGTGATCGATTCTGTGTGTGTGTTCAGAACCGTGAGACTGCCTTTCATCAAGCTGCTCCAAGCCGGTTATGGCTCTTCCTGCAAGGTGTACCGACCCCAACCCCACGGCAAGAAGGAACAAAGAGCCACACTGAGGACGTTTCCGATGGCAGTGACGCCAGAGACGCCACCACTGATGGAGCGTGTGCACAGAGCAGACCCAGGCCCGAGCCCAGCAGCACCAGAAGCCCGAACAGGTAATTCAGGGAAGTGGAGACCAGAAGATCCTGCATTTTTCTGAACACACGAAACAGGCTCTGATTGCGCCTGTTGCCAGGCCAGCACAGATGTCCACGATGGTCCTGGGCACTGAGGCCCCTGCTCCCTTTCTCTTTGATCACCAGGGCTCCCAGGTGGCAGGCTCAAGGTTGGTGCTTCATGCTGCTGTTTACTAAATGCTTCACAGAAAATGCCCAGCCCCGTGTACAGCTGTGAGGGAAGAGCTACAGAGTTGGTAAACAGCTGAGCAAAACAGGACAGAAAAAGAACCCAGCAGTAACTTCTGAGCAGGGTGAGTCTTTGCCAAAGCTGGAAGCTCTAAGTTCTCTTGTCTGTGTACATGGAGAACTTAGAACTTCGACAAGTTTGTAGTGAGCTTGAAAACAATATTCTCATTTCCTAGGTAAAGAAATCGAGTCTGAGGTTGAAGTCTCTGAGTCTGCACAGCTGGTTAATGGGGAAAGCAGCAGAGGAGCCTGACACCGACTCCAGCTTAGTCAACCTCCCTAACTCTGATTTTGGCAGGCCGTTAACCCCGCCCCCTCTGTACCCCAACACTGATTTTGGGAAGCATCTGTCTCTCCTGTGTTGTGGCAAATGATGTCTTAGATATCTTCGCCCACAGCACAAACCATAGCCTGCATAGAGCAGGTGCTCAGTAAATGCCTGACACATCAATCCATGGATGAGTGGATGGATGAATGCATAGATAAATAAATAATCAGCATAAATGTAAATGAAATGGAGTCCTAAAACTTGTAAAACTGTCTAATTCACCAAAAATACTTCTCAATTAAAACAAGACTTCAGCTGAAATATTTGGTCTCCTCCCTCACAGTTCACCTGAACAATCCAGGAGGCCAGAATCAAGATCCTATCCCCTGCTCTATGGTGTCTATCCCCAACCCTTCCCACAGCAGCCGCCTAAACACACAGTGAAACAGAAACAAGGAGTGAGCAGCCATAAAAGTCACTGGGCGGTGTGATCATGGTGCCTCTGGAGGGGCTAGACGCCTGGAAGGCAGAGACCATTCCCACTTTCTTTCCGTTCTTCTGCGGGACATATGTGAGGAACAGAACGCTATGCACTCTGCAATAAGTGAAAACCCTTCTCGGCCGTCTTTTAAGTGCACTCAAAATCTCATATAAATGAATGTCATTACTTGATATCAGTACCTTTCCCTCTCCTGTGGAGTGATTTCCACCTCCGAACCTTCTCCTGAATGTTTTCTCCTCTCTACGTCCCTTCCGCCAATGTCAAGCTGACATCTTCTCTGTGTAGAAAATATGGCAACAACTCGAACTGTGTTTGAAAAGTTCTCCCTCTCTCTGCTTTGTCCATTACATGCTTGATTCTGTCATTCTCCTACTTAAAAGCCTCCTGCAGCTGCCGTTGCCTACGTGAGTACCAGCCACTTTCGAACATGCAGAGTGTGAATTGCAAGAAAAGGCCCAGACTTTTCTTTCCTTATTTAATTTTTGGGACTGGAGTTTACAGGTTGAACTCTGAGCCAAACTGCCTGATTTCAAATCTCAGTTCTGCTGCCTAAAAGCTATGTGGCCTGGAGAGTGGGGCAGTATAAAGAGTACTTCCCTCCCGGGCTGCTGTGAGGATGAAGTGGACCGATGCACCTCAAATGCTTAGAAGCAGCCCAGCATGTTTCCAGCCATGTATTAGCACTGGGGGCAGCCGCTGGAGGCAGAGCAGTTCTCTGAAGAAAAGCTCATCTGCTCCAAGTCCCCATCCACCAGGCTAACAGAAATGGTCGTCTTGTGAATTATCGGGGCTCCTGGTCAAACCCAGGATTATGTGAAGATTCTGGAGTTGGGCATCTAGCACAGCAGTGGGCCCAGGATGTGGACTCTGTGACCGTGCCCTGGAGCAGGTCCTGCTTGGCCCCCTGCAGCCCAGATGTCCTTTCCATTGCCCCTTTGCCTGACCGCAGCCCCTGGGCTTGGCTGAGGCTGAACGACTCACCATCCACCTCGTGTCTTGCTTCCCTCCATTTCTCTTCCTCAGTATTAGCCATCTCTGCAGTCCAGCCTCCTCCCTGAGAGGCTGTGAGGGGGCAAGATTCTGGACAGGCAGAACCCCTCCTTCCCCTTAAGTTAAAATCCTATTTTGCCCAAAGTCTTTTTGATTCAAACACTTATTTGTCTTTATGAGAAACAGGTGCAAAGTTAGGGGGGAGAAGAAAAAAGTTGCTCTCTAATGTTACGATTCTACGACAATAAAAACAAGAGGCAAATTGGTACCTCAAGAAATGATCTGGTCCTTTGCAGAGATGTCTGGGTTAGACTTGTGCTACTTCCTCTAACACCCTCCCCCCACAGCAGGTCTCCTCCCCTCTGTGAGCACCATGGATCTCTACACAGCTAGGAGTCTCTCTTCCAGGCTTGTCTCCCTTTCTCTGGACAGCGAACTCCTGGCTATGCTTCAAAACCTTTAGCAAATGTCCCAACCTCGGGAGAGTATTCAAATTTCTTCCTACAAAATAATTTTCTTCCTTCACCTAGATGTACCTCCAAGATTCCTGGTAGTTAAAGAAAAATAACGTTCCATAGGTTGCATGAGACTCACTGCCTAAACTAAACCACTGAGGGCCTGAGAGCACCATCATGTCTGCCGGCCCACGCTTCTCCAAAACCTTGGCACTCAGCACTAACCAGAGTGCGAGGCAGGTCTTTACAACCCTTTGTTCCTCATTTGTACCTGATGAAACCGAATCCCTGGCCTCCTGATGCAACCAAAATTGTTAATAAATCCACTTTTTTGTTGAGAAATTCGAATTAAACCCACAATGAGATAGCATCTTACACCAGTCAGAATAGCTATTATTAAAACGTCAAAAAAAAAAAAAAAAAAGAAAAAAGACAGATAGTGGCAAGAATATGGAGAAAAGAGAACACTTCGACATTGTTGGTGGGAATGTAAATTAGTCTGACCTCTACGAAAACCAGTCTGGCTATTTCTCAAACAACTAAAGATAGAACTACCATTAAATCCAGCAATTCCACTGCCAAGTATCTACCCAAAAGAAAATAAATCGTATTGAAAAGATACCTGTGCTTGTATGTTTAACACAGCACTATTCACAGTAGTAAAACTATGGAACCAACTTATGTGTCCATCAGGGCTGATTCAATGAAGAAGATGTGGTGTATGCAGACCACGGGCTGCTACACAGGCATCGAAAATCACGAAATAACGTCTGTTGCAGCAACGTGGATGCAACTGGAGGTCATCATCTCTGGAAGCAGCACAGGGACAGAAAGACAAGTACCTCTTGTTCTCACTTATAAGTGGGAGCTAAAGAATGTCTACACATGGACCTAAATAAAGAGTAAAAGAAAAGGCACTGTAGACACAGAACAGGAGGGGGAGGGGTGACCAATCAGCAAATGGTACAATGCACACTATTCTGGTGATGCTTACACTAAAACCCGAATTTCACCAAGATGGAACAGATCCGTGTATCACAACTGCCCCTGTATCCCCTAAACCTGTAAAAATAAAAAGTATTTTTTAAATGCTCTGTCTTGTTACTGCAGACAGCAAGTCCACACATTCAGTTTTCACAAGGGTGAAGTTTGGAGTGAAAGAAATGTGACTTGGCCCGGGGCGGTGGCTCAAGTCTGTAATCCCAGCACTTTGGGAGGACGAGGCGGGTGGATCACGAGGTCAACAGATCGAGACCATCCTGGTCAACTTGGTGAAACCCCATCTCTACTCAAAATACAAAAAATTAGCTGGGCATGGTGGCACGTGCCTGTAATCCCAGCTACTCGGGAGGCTGAGACAGGAGAATTGCCTGAACCCAGGAGGCGGAGGTTGCAGTGAGCCGAGATCGCGCCATTGCACTCCAGCCTGGGTAACAAGAGCGAAACTCCGTCTCAAAAAAAAAAAAAAAAAAAAAAAAAAGAAATGTGACTTCTCCTGGGTCAGCTGCTGACTCCCTACGTCCCCCTCCTGCCTTGGCCCCTCCTCTGTGGAGCACCCAGGGGCTCTCTGTTGGATGCTCCTATGGGGCTTTTTTGAGGCACCTACAGTGTTAATGTCTCTTTCCTTCTCTCTATGCAAACAGCACAGTGGCTCTGTCACCTTCATCGGGTTTGCTGCATTGTTGCTGCTGTTCAGGGATCAGGTGATTTTGTCATTTAACAGCACCAATAAAGAAGACTCGTCTGGGCAGGATTAACGGGGGAACTTTTGTCCTGCAAGGAGGCCCTCACGTTCCCTCCCCAAACAGGGGATTGTTCTGGCTACAGGTGAGCTGCCTGGACTTGAAAGGTAATGGGTAGCTTGGTAGTTTTTCTTCACCCTGAGGCTCTCATTTCAGCTACTGAGCCCTGAGATCACAGGAAAACAATAGCAGGCAACACAGAGGATCTTCTTTCTTTTAATATTTGTTCCCCAGAGTCTGGAAAATAAGTAAGTTACATTTCCTCTAATTGAGTAAGAACAATGGCCTCCACGTTTTGATGCTCTGACGTTATTCCCACAGTGACTCTGTGAGTCCGGCAGGGGAAGTGTGTCCATTCCTACTTCACAGAGGGGAAAACCGAGCCTCCCAGTGTCTAGAGACCTGTTTAAGGGGACACACAAGATATGAAATAGCTGGTGAGGAAAACTAGGTTGTCTAATAGTTATTGGGTTTTGTTTTAATTATACCATGCTAAAATAAAAATAACTGCCTTCCCTGAGTAAAATTATTTTATGAAGAATTACTATAGTGGTAATAGTGACCTATATTATAAATGTCTAGTACAAACCAGGTACCTTCTTTAACTTGTTCTATTTCTTAAAACATTTTAGGAAGTGATATTAGAATCTGCATTTTATGAAGCAAACATTAAATCTCAGAGAAGTAAAGCAACATGCTGGAAGTCTTATGAAAGAGCCCCTGCTGCTCCTGCTGCCCCATGCAGCCCCTGCTGTCCACCAGGGAGGAGCCGAGACCCGGCACAAAGGTTTCATGGCTCCTCGAACACCTGATGCCCATGTGACCCAAGCCAGCTTCTTAACCTTGCTGAGTGTATTTTCTCCTCTACTAAGGGCATAATAACGCCTTCCCCAACTGCCTTACAGGATTAGTTTAAGGGCTAAATCCATGTATTTAACAAATGTTCCTTCAATAGGCATTTATTGAGTGCCTACTGTGTGCGGCCATCATTCTGAGCCCCAGGAGTACAGCGGTGGGCAGATTTATTTTCAAACACCTGTGCCCTTCTAGTCGTTATGTTCTAGTAGATCAGATGAAGGAATCGCCATAAAAATGTTGTTGAGATGGACATTATTCCATCACCAAAAGGTGAAGGAAACAACATGACGGTCCCTGAATGGATTAATGATTTACCAAATGTGGTCTCTCTGCATTCAGCTGGGAAAAGGAATAAATTCTGACACATACTATAATCATATGAACCTTGAAGACATTATGTTCAGTAGAATAAGTCAGTTACAAAAAGGTAGATACTATGTAAATACACCTATATGAGGTACCTAGCGTGGTTCAGGTCATAAAGACAGAAAGGAGAATAGTGGTCGCTGGGGATTGAGGGGAAGGGAGTGGGAACTTGTCACTTAATGGGATCAGAGTTTCAGTTTGGAATATTGAAAAGAGTTCTGAGACAAATGGTGGTGACAGCCTCACAACAATGTGGCTCCGGAATAGTACAATTAAAAACGAGGGAGAGCTTAGTACTCCGGAGTAGTACAATTAAAAATGAGGGAGAGCTTAGTACTCCGGAGTAGTACAATTAAAAACGAGGGAGAGCTTAGTACTCCGGAGTAGTACAATTAAAAATGAGGGAGAGCTTAGTACTCCGGAGTAGTACAATTAAAAACGAGGGAGAGCTTAGTACTCCGGAGTAGTACAATTAAAAACGAGGGAGAACTTAGTACTCCGGAGTAGTACAATTAAAAACGAGGGAGAGCTTAGTACTCCGGAGTAGTACAATTAAAAATGAGGGAGAGCTTAGTACTCCGGAGTAGTACAATTAAAAACGAGGGAGAACTTAGTACTCCGGAGTAGTACAATTAAAAATGAGGGAGAGCTTAGTACTCTGGAGTAGTACAATTAAAAACAAGGAAGACCTTAGTACTCGGAAGTAGTACAATTACAAATGAGGGAGAGCTTAGTACTCTGGAGTAGTACAATTAAAAATGAGGGAGAGCTTAGTACTCTGGAGTAGTACAATTAAAAACAAGGAAGAACTTAGTACTCAGAAGTAGTACAATTACAAATGAGGGAGAGCTTAGTACTCCGGAGTAGTACAATTAAAAATGAGGGAGAGCTTAGTACTCTGGAGTAGTACAATTAAAAATGAGGGAGAACTTAGTACTCTGGAGTAGTACAATTAAAAATGAGGGAGAGCTTAGTACTCCAGAGTAGTACAACTAAAAATGAGGGAGAACTTAGTGCTCCAGAGTAGTACAGTTAAAAATGAGGGAGAGCTTAGTGCTCCAGAGTAGTACAATTACAAATGAGGGTGAACTTAGTACTCCGGAGTAGTACAATTACAAATGAGGGAGAACTTAGTACTCCGGAGTAGTACAATTACAAATGAGGGAGAACTTAGTACTCCGGAGTAGTACAATTACAAATGAGGGAGAGCTTAGTACTCCGGAGTAGTACAATTACAAATGAGGGAGAACTTAGTACTCCGGAGTAGTACAACTAAAAATGAGGGAGAACTTAGTACTCCGGAGTAGTACAATTAAAAATGAGGGAGAACTTAGTACTCCGGGGTAGTACAATTAAAAATGAGGAAAATGTGTAAATTACATGTTGAGTATATGTTTTACTCCAACACAAAGTTGTTGAACTTTTAAAACAATTCAGACCTGAATATACTAAGGTACCAGCACTGTCTTCACGACTGGAAATCGCTTTCCCTGTCACATCTCCCAGTTTCAGCCCTGCTTCAAGACCCAGCCGAAATGCTACCACCTTTACAAACCTTTTCTGATCCTCCCAGTCAATGTAATCCCTTCTTAAGTTACCAAATGCCATATTCCTGGAGCTGTTACGTCCTTTTCTAGGGCAAAATCCAAGTCTGTTATGTGTCCTAATCCTGTAGCACTTAGCATAGGACTGTGCACATAGGAGTTCCCTGATGTTTAAAGGTTAATGAACAAATGAACAAATGGAAGTTAATTGCTATGTCTTTGCTATACATTGTAGCTTCAAGAATCCCAACAAAATTATAAATTTCAGTGAAGCCTTTCTGCAAAACCAAGACCAGAGGTCAAGGTAGCTGCTATTTAAAACCAGACCCAAGAGTCAAAGACAATTATCCATTGAGCAAGTACTTCAAAATGGCACTGCGAATGTTTTCTTTCATTCAAGTTTCACAACAACTTTGTGAAGTTTGTAGTGATATTTCCATTTGACAGCTGAGTAAAGGCTTGAGGATGTCACACAGCTTGCCCCAAAGTTCAAGTACAAGCAAATGGAAAAGCCAGGGTTGGAATCAAGTGACCCCACTGTTTGCTTACCTATTTTCCCATATTGCCTATTCAGCTTCATAGATACAGCCAATAAAATAAAGTCTACCTGACCTTGTCCCTAGCGGCTTTCTTGAAACAGAAGGTTAGTCTTGAGCAGATGAACCTGTGGGTATGTTCGAGAATACTTGACTGAAAGGTTAGCAGTAGCACTTGTGAAAAGCATGCTGGCTTCTCTGCTGTGTGTGTGGGTTGTGGGGAGTAGATGGAAAGAACAGCTTCTCCATTCAATTAATTTTAGGCTCCCATTTCCTCCCTTTGTGCAAATGACTGCTATTTTATCAAATTTCCTGCAATTAAAAAAATGATCTTAAAATGTCAAGGAGTTAAAAAAAAATCTTCTCAAAATGGCCTTTCCTTGTGGCAAAAATTTCTAAATCTGAAGTGTACAAAATGTTGGGTGATCAGCCTGGCAGCCAACATTGGGAGCCAAAGCTAACATTTTATCTGTAGAGCAATTTCAAACTCTGTTTAGGGGACAGGGTTGCCCCAAGCAAAAACTGACAAATGGGCTGGGAAGTTAAGAGGGTGAAAGACATCCCTGAGCCAGAGATGGGCAGCACTGCCCGACAAGCTAAGGGAGCAAGTGCCAACCACCGGCCAAAAGCCAAAGGCTCTGCATTATGAACGTGGCAGCTCAACAGGGCAGACGTGCCTTGCCTGACTCCACCATCCAAGAATGGGAGCTCTTCTCAGAAAATGTCCAGGACATGGGAGAGGCCACTGGGTGGGTATTCATTATAGAAACCTAAAGAAGGTAACTTCAGCCTCTCACCTAAATGAGTCACTATGATTTCTCCCGGAGTGTAGGAAGGAGGCCTTAGGAAGATCTTCATCTTGCCAGGAGTTCGGCTCTAGCCCATTTTCCTTCTCTGAGACCAAACCAGTGCTGTGATTCTGTTGGAAACCTTCAGCAAATATGGTGTCTGGGCTTCATCATTGTTTCAGACCTTTGGTGCAAGCCTCTCACCACTGAACACTTTCAGATTCCTTGGAAATGAATTCACGCAGCAAATATTAACTGAGAAATATTATGTGTCAGTCCCTATTCTAGGCTATGAGGTTAGGGAAGTTAAGTGAGCACGTGGAAATACATACAGACATGAGTTTTTAACCTGTGGGGAGGAGAGAATAAGCAAAGAAACAATATAGTAAATTCGTGTTGGAAAGCACCGCTGAAAGGAAGGCAGGTAAAGGGTTGATATGAGAGATGCAAGGGGCACAGAGAGACTGGGGCAGCAGGGCATCGCATGGCTCTGATGCAGTGAGGCACAGAGAGACTGGGGCTGCAGGGCATCGCATGGCTCTGATGCAGTGAGGCACAGAGAGACTGGGGCTGCAGGGCATCGCATGGCTCTGATGCAGTGAGGCACAGAGAGACTGGGGCTGCAGGGCATCGCATGGCTCTGATGCAGTGAGGCACAGAGAGACTGGGGCTGCAGGGCATCGCATGGCTCTGATGCAGTGAGGCACAGAGACTGGGGCTGCAGGGCATCGCATGGCTCTGATGCAGTGAGGCACAGAGAGACTGCGGCTGCAGGGCATCTCATGGCTCTGATGCAGTGAGGCACAGAGAGACTGGGGCTGCAGGGCATCGCATGGCTCTGATGCAGTGAGGCACAGAGAGACTGGGGAAGCAGAACATTGCATGGCTCTGATGCAGTGAGGCACAGAGAGATCATAGCCACAGGGCATTATATGGCTCAGATAGAAAAAGCCATAGAGAAATCGGGGCTGCAGGGCATTGCATAGCTCAGATGCAACAGGATACAAAGAGAGCAGGGCATTGTGCAGCTCAAGCTTTAGAAAGGGAAAGGATTGAAACGGAAGAATGACTTAAATTGACTTGCGTCCTCACAGGTCACATCACCTGCCACTGTGTGGGGCTTGGACTTACTCCTTAGGCTTCAGGGACAATTCAGGGAAGAGATCATTGATCACTGTGAGTTGGACCAATAGTGGTGACTTGGGCCAGAGTGATGCTGATTGAAATTTCAAAATATATATTGGAAGTACAGCCATTAGGGCTTGCCCACATATTGTATGAGGAAATGAGGATTCGAAATTTATTGTTTGGCTTGACTCACTCGATAGAGGGAGTTGTCACCAGTGAAATGGGGAAGCCCACAGAAGATGCAGGCCCACGGGTGGGAGACGAGCAATTTGGCTTTGCTCACGCTAAATAAAAGAAGTTCCTTAGAAATTCGAGGGAGACTTTCTACTGTTGTGAACTGAACGCGAGCCCGGGAATCTCATCCAGCGAGAGGGCCCCAAACCTGGAAGAGAGCGTGTGCCGGAAAAAAGGAGAAAGAAAAAGAGCGAGGTCTGGAGGGCCACATGAGCTATGCCCATGCAGCAATTTTATTTTTGCAATACATTCCATTATATACTTTTCTGCTTAATGTTGTTCACGTCAGATCAAAATACTTGAGTAAAGTCACAAGGTAGGCAAGTTAAGCCCAGTAAGTAAGTAAGTTATGCCCAGTGAGTAGGTTACGCCCAGTAAGTAGGTTACGCCCAGTAAGTCAAGGTAAGTAAGTTACACCCAGCAAGTAAGTTAACAAGGGTAAATACTTAAGTTAATATTTTACAGCGAATGTAACAAGGGTCCAAAATAAACACAATGAAACAATAAACCATAAGGAGCCAAAAGTGGACACAATGCCTCCCAAGTCCTCATATCCATAAATCTACTATGCCAATGAACATACAAAACTGGATTTTGGGAGTGAGACTGGGACTGGAGATGGAAATTTGGGTGTTGTCAGCAGATTGAAGGTATTTAAACAAGTGGAGACAGACGAAGGCAGCAGTAGAACAAGCCAAGATGTAAGAGAGAAGATGTCCAAAGCTGGACTTCGCATCGCTCCAACGCGGAACGGTTGGGAAGATGAGGGATGCCAACACAGGGCACTAAGAAAAGCAGCCACTGACTTAGAGGCAAAAACGGAGGAACATGGTGCCCAGAAAGCCAGCTGAAGAGCTCTCCTGGGGGCAGGAGTGGCCAGCTGGGCCAGGCAGTGCTGCTGAAGCTCAGGATGTAGCCGGTGAGCCGACCCTTGGACTCAGCAGCAGGAGGCCACAGTGACTTTGGAGGAGCTTCAGGCAGTTGTAGGATGATGTTCTGATGGGAGCAAGCTTAAAGGAAACAGGAGAGATGAACTAGAGATGGTAAATCAAGACAACTCTTTCCAGGAGTGTTGTTTTAAAGGTAAAATTAAATGGGATTGCAGTTCAAGGGAAAACAGGGTAAATAATAGGATTTTCTTGTTGTTACTGTTGTTTCATGATTTGTTGAAGAGGGAAGAAGGAACTGGATGTATATGGGTTGATGAGAACACTCCAAGAGAGATGAAAATGCTGATGATCAGGAGGTGGGAGGAGAAGAATCTGCAGCAATGTCCTGGGGTGGGTGGCAAACGATGGGCAGGTCCACAGGCGGGTCCACCAGAGCTGGTAAAAGGTGCACCCTTTCTCATCTGCAAGAATAGGACCTACATCCTGGCAGAGAAGGGAGATGGGCCATGGGAGCTGGTGAAAGGTTTCCGTGGCTGTGTCACTTTTCCGAGCCAACTAGTCATTGAGATAATTGGATGCTGACATGGAGGATGGGGGAGTGTTCAAATGTAGGGGGAGATGAAACTGTTGTCTAGCAGAGGAGAGTGAGTGGCCCTGGCAAATGCTGGGTCATTGTCAGTGCCCATTTGAGGTTAAAGGTCATACACTGAAAGTGGGTCCAATTCCAGTGGCCGCACAACTTCCTACACATTCCACTGCCAGGGGATGGGGTGTCTAAGAAAAACCTTGAACTCTATAATGTTCATAAAAACCACAGTATACTCAGATGAAGGGTACAGCTGTTCAAATGTATTTACCTTGATTTAGGGCTTCACAGTTTATGTGAACCTGAGTGTGAGTTCCTTGTTAGAAACAAGTAAGTTGCTGATGCATGTCACCATCTCAGAATAGCTCATAGATGCCACTGAAAAAGGTCTGAGGAAAGTACAGCTTCTGGGTTGGACAAAACCTCAAACCAAGTGTATGGAGACGGTGCTTTTGATTCCATATCTGGCCCTCCAGGGCAGTGCTGTCTCCAGCACATCATCCCAGGGCTCTGAACTTCAGGGCTTTATGTAAAAAGGAGAGAAACTGAAGGTGATCAGCCAACTGGGTGTGGCTGCCACTCTCCTAGCGCTAGCACTGACAGCCTCTGGGAAACCTTCCACCAAGGTCCTGCTGGGACAGTCAGTCCCTTTTCTCCAAGAATACTGAAGTAGAGCAAAGAAAGGGACTGGAGAGGGAACTGGGGACCCACAAACCGAGAAGCTGTTATTAGGGTCCACCAGACCAAGCCTGGCTGCCCCTTCAAGGGAAAAGCAGAGGAAAGCAACCTCCTAACTGTGGCTCCAGGCACTGTCACTCATGGTGGAGTTCAGATGGGGTTCAATGAAATGCAAGAAACAGCAGAGTGAGTTTTTCACAGAGTCGTTGAGGTCCATTGGTCCATTTAAATGCCAATCCTTTAAGATTATAACCTTCTGCTTTTCAGTATTGAAGTCCTTTCTTTTGTGAAAAGGTGGCAACTTGGTTCTTATCTCTCTTATTTGGCAAAAGGAGGAGTTGTCAAATTTATGTCCGTCTTCCAGCTTCTTTGGGAAATTTTTTTGCTCTGAAATTCACAAGGCTGAGAACCTGTGCCTTAGAACGCATGACAGGCTCTGGAATTTACACAGCTCACCTGTCTGCCTCACACACAATTCCTCCTCCTTCTAATCCCGGAGCCTTCGGAGGCAGCTGTGGCTGCCCAGGCATTTTGACAGCCCCTACTATCCTTTTCCTGACACACTTAGCTTTTGAACTTTAAATAGGCTAGGCCAGGTCACTTTCCATACAAAATACTCATTTCTTTGAACTTCTCTCTTCTCACAGATTCAACAGGGGCACATTCACTGGTATTCAGAAGATGCCTTCAAAGCTGGCCCTTTGTACTGAGCCTTTTTTTTTTTTTTCAGGTATGTTACAAAAGTTGGCTAAGCTAATCAAAAAATATGTTAATTTTCTGCATTTAAATAACTTTAAGGCTACCTTTAGGTGAGTTGGGCTCAGAATTCAGTTGTGACCTTTTCTGGGAAACCAAATCTTTCCTCTTGACCGATCTTCAAGGAAAGGGAAGGAGAAAGGAGAAAAGCGAAAGAAAACCCCGGAGCCCTGGAGTGCTTACTAGATGCAGGGGTACTGAACCTTCCATTGGATCCGCAGATTGAAAGTGCAAGTGAGGGTATTTTCAGTCTCATTGTACGCATAAAGGTCAGGAAGTGCAGGGCACTTGCTCAATGTCCCATAGCAAGCAGATGGCTGAGATTTGAAACCAACAAACAAAGCCACACTCATCCGAGGGGCTTTCTTTTCTTTTCTTTTCTTTTTTTTTTTTTTTTTTTAATTTTTATTTATTTATTTATTTTTGAGACAAAGTTTCGCTCTTGTTACCCAGGCTGGAGTGCAGTGGTGCGATCTCGGCTCACCGCAACCTCCACCTCCTGGGTTCAGGCAATTCTCCTGCCTCAGCCTCCTGAGTAGCTGGGATTACAGGCATGTGCCACCATGCCCAGCTAATTTTTGTATTTTTAGTAGAGATGGGGTTTCACCATGTTAACCAAGATGGTCTCGATCTCTTGACCTCGTGATCCAGCCGCCTCGGTCTCCCAAAGTGCTGGGATTACAGGCATGTGCCACCATGCCCAGCTAATTTTTGTATTTTTAGTAGAGATGGGGTTTCACCATGTTAACCAAGATGGTCTCGATCTCTTGACTTCGTGATCCAGCCGCCTCGGTCTCCCAAAGTGCTGGGATTACAGGCATGTGCCACCATGCCCAGCTAATTTTTGTATTTTTAGTAGAGATGGGGTTTCACCATGTTGACCAGGATGGTCTCGATCTCTTGACCTCGTGATCCACCCGCCTCAGCCTCCCAACCTAGGGATTTTCTTATGATCTGCGAGACACATTCATCCCACAGTTTCTTGTTCCCCTAGTATTTGGGTTTATTTTGGTTATTTGTTTTCCTCTTAAAGCAAATAGAGTTGCCAAGAACACTGAGGGTAGGAAAGGCTTGAATAACATCTTTACCTGTTTGAATTGTCCTTTGATTTTGGTGTCTTCAGAATCCCACAGACAATGGTTCAAGTCTAGCTAGGACTTACTTACGAATGCACATTTGCATCTAGCATTCGGTGACATCGTGAGGCTGCCAGTGGAGGGGCTTGAAGGAGCTTTTAGATAAATTATTTTGCAAGGATCCTCTCTAATAGAATCTAGAACTGCATTCAAAACCCAGAAGCTCTCTCTGATGAAAGCTCACCTAGCCGCCGTCTAACTCCCCAGCATATAAAACAAATGAGCCTGAAAATACCATAAAGTGAGCACCTAGGCTCTGCTTCCTTCCTTCCTCTAGCCATCATTTCAATCCGCCTTGTATTACAGCTTGGTTTCTGAGCCCATCAGGTCCTCCAGGCAGCTCTCTGGGTCCCAAGCAAGCCCCTGGCTGACACAGCCCAGCCAATGTTCTGTAATGGCCCACGATGCCTTAGGGCCCAGCACTCTGCCAAGTCCCTATCAACATTTTCTGATTTAATCCTCACTCTAACCTTAGAGTAGAAACAAAAGTGATAGGAGTATCACGGACGTGGAAAAGTCTATGGGCGTGCCCAGGATGGGAGGATAGCACGGGCAGAAGTGGCCTCAGGCCGAGGTCCCGCTGGCAAAGCCCACAGCTCTGTAACACCAGAATCCAGGCTGCTCCCCTACCTTGAAACGACCCAATGCAATCTGCATGGTCACCCTCAGGCTTCCCTTCCCAGTGCCTCCAATGGCCGCAGTCCTCCTTCGTGATGAGGAGTGGCTCTCTTCACCCTGGGACCACCATGACGGACCGTGGGGCATCTTCTCCCTCTGCAGCTGAGACTTCTCCTCTCTCCGGCTCAGATTTTCTCGCAGGTTTCAGAGGAGCCTCTCAGAGGCCCGCATGGTCTCTTTCGCAACCTCTTCTGCAAGCGTCATTTTTTTTTTTCCAAAAGTGTCCATCATCTTGTCTCAGGCAACAGTGATAAGCCTTTCTCAGGAAATCTCCCTTAGTGTCCAGGACAGAGGCTGAGGATGTTCTTCAATGGCCTGCAATCAGGTGGAGTTCAGAGATTTATGAGAGGAGAGGACTAAATAGTAGAGGGCAGTCCCATCCCAGGTCACAAACCAGGACACGCCTGTCTCACCTGCCTGCACAGGGGCAGGTGGGGGGTGGCTGTGAGCTGACCCTACTGGGGTGGCAGGGCAGGGGCTGGATTGGCACCAGGGCTGCAGGTGAGACCTAGATGCACTGTAACTCTCTCCCTGTCCTCAACCAGAGGGCCTGGCACTGGGAATGTGATTTTTAACAAGCAGGCCAGGTGATGCTCATGCAAGTAGTAGGCACATTACACTCTGTGAAGCGCTCAGGCCTTGGCCACAAGAATCCTGCAAACAGCAAATCAGAATGGCCCAGTGCACTGGCACTATGGTCCTATAGGCTGCTAGGTTTCAATCCCCTCCTCTTATGCATCTCTGGCCTCCGCCCTCACCTTCTCTCCTGGACGCTGGGAGATTTGCAGGGAAGGCTTATCACTGCTGCCCCAGCCAAGAGGAAGCCTTGAGAGAAAAATAGCATGGCACATGAAGAGGATGCAAAGGAGACCGAGAGAGCTGTATGTTGAACAGTTACCCAGGGCACGCAGCTGCGCGGGCAGGTCTCGTGAGGAAGAGATGGTGTGGGATGAGAGTGGATTCTGGAAGGGTAGTCAGGACATGGAGGCCCAGTGTTCTCATCCGCACCCTGCACTTAGCAACACCCGCATTCCACGTTGGCCGTGAGCAGAGAGAAACCCTGTTGCATGAGACCTGGCACGTATTATAGAAGGCGCCCCATAAACTTCCATCAGATGAAGAAAAAATATCAAGAGCTCCACAGGGGTACCATGACAAATATAATTTAAAGTTATTTATTATTAGTTTTATTTTTAATAATGTGCTATGACATTCAAGTGTATGTTTGTTTCTATTTGACAACTAAAATAAAATGTTGATCCTATTAGAGGAACAAAACCAAACTTTCTGTTCCACCGAGAGTGACAGAGGTGAAAGGCAATATTTTGCTCCAATCACTCGCATTTGAGAGGACAGGAAAAAGACGCGAATTCACATAAAGAATGGGCTTCTGTGGGTGTGCTCACATACCAGGGGTCTAACCGCCAAAGGAGTTTCGCCCCATCGGAGAGGAAGAGGAAAAACCCCTCCTCTTGTTTCGGCTTGTGCACTCAGGAAGTGCCGTGAGTTGGGAAGGCAAGCCTGTATTTATGCTCCACCTTCACTTGATAGAACTGTGACTGATGAGCCCTCCGAAAACCACGAGCTCTGTCTAGCAAGGTTCCCCACCTTGCAGCTCCTGCTTAGCAAAGACTAGAAAGCTTCACCTGGCAGATGGAGTCCAAATGCAATCTGCCTGGGCCCTCTCAGGCTTGCCTGGAGCAAGGAAGGGAAGAACCTGGTGGTTTCATAATCCTTCCTGGATGTGGGGCCGGTAACCCTCCGATGTCAACAGACGTGGTCTGAGACGAAGCCAGATTAACCGCAGATACACGGTGGTTGGGATTGTGTATTTCTGAGAAATTAAAAAACGTATGCACGTTAGAGCTGTCTCCGTGATAATGTATGCTTCCAAGTCACAGCCCAGTGAAAGAGAGTCTGTCTGAGCGAAAGGTTCCGTGTTTTACGGGTCTGGAGACGCAAAACTGGAAGAAGAAACATTTTTGTTTCTTTGTCTCCTCTTAGGCCTGAGTATCCTTGGCCACGTCATCGGCGACTCCACCAAAAATCAGATTTGCAGCATTTTGCTTCTCCGTGTCCCTACAGCTTCCTCTGCCCTTGTGGTTCTCTACAGAAACGAGTCTTTTAATCACTTATCCATCCATTTAAGCAGACATTTATTTTTTTCCCTCATTTGTTCATTTACATAACACATATCCATGGAGCCAGGTTTGTGGGAGGTGCACAGAATACACTGAGGAGCAGGGGAAGCACTGGGCAGCGCCTCTAAGCCCTTATTTTGTTAAAGGAGACCAACGATTGAATAAGTGATGTAATTCAACCTGAGAAGTGAAAAGACACCAGATCAACCGCAGCGTTCTATAGACAGCCCATACAAGAGCATCCGGCCCAGTGAAATGCCAGCAGGGTGTGTGGCATGGATGGTAGCGTTCTGAGAAATGGACAAATAAGATAAGACTTGAAGAACAAGTCTGCAGTAGATGCGAGCCGGTCTGTAGACAAAAAGAATAGCAGATACGTATCCTCAGCTTCTGAGTAACTACAAAAAGTTCACACGTGGCGGCCAGCCTGACCTACAGAGACAAAGTCAGGAAGCTGAACGGGAGCCACACAGCAAAGGCCCAAAGGCTCCTGTACACCTAATGAAGGAGTTTGGACGGAGGGTCCTGCGGGGTTTTTGAGGGTCTGAAGCTGGAGCATGGTTTGCTCAGATTTGCTCTTGAAAGGCCACTGTACAGCACAGGGAATGTGGGCAGAAAAGCAAGAGGGCGTCTCAAGGGTGTGGAGAGAGGACCTGCCTGCAACCTGAGCAGCAGAAGTGGACCAGAGATGTAGAGAAATGAAGGAGAGGGAGAGGGAGGCCGGGAGGAGAGCCTTCACACTGAGCCAGAGGGTCTGCTGCCTGTGGAAGCAGAGGGTGGAAACAGGCTGGGAAGGAGAGCTTCCAGAAGCAGCATTTCTCAGCTTGGCCAGGCTGCAGGGCATCCTGGAGCAAAAAGAAGCCCATTAGAGGAGCCTACAGGGAATGGAAATTGCTGGGGACAATCAGGGAGGGTCTGGCCTGAACGTGAGCTCACAGCCCCCTGAGGCCTGGCGAGGTGAGGGGGGCGGCTGCAGTGGAGGGGGGCGGTGGGGTGGGAGCAGCCACTCAGCTCCCAGCAGGTCATCTCCTGCAGGGAAGTGCCATGTGAGCAGTGAGCTTGCTTCCACGGCTGTCTTCATGACATCTGGGTCTCATCCCTGCCTTGGGCGCTGGAGGACGAGGGGTGCCATTTAGAGAGACAGAGGACAATAAAGAAAAGGCAGGTTTTTCAGGAAACAGAGAGGTTAATAATGAGCTCAAATTGGACTGAGTTGAGTTTGGGGATGACTTTGAGAGGAGCAGGTGAGGGAGCAAATAGAACGTGCACGTGGACTCAGGAAGAGGGGCCTGGGCTGGGAAGTGGGCTAGGAGTCAAGTGGGATCGCTGAGCAAGAAGGGAAGAAAAGCCAGAGGCAGAATGGTAAAGAGACCTCATTAAGAGACTGAGCCGAAAACAGAAAAGCATTAAAGTGACCTGAGAAGGAAGCACCCTCCAAGCAGGCAGCGGTCACAGGAGGTCTAAACACCACCAGATGGTCACGGCTGCCAAGAACAGCAAGGATTTAAAAACACCCTTTGGATTTGGACACGCAGAGATAGCTCCAACATTTTGCCAGAGTGTCCCAGGATGGGAGACTCAGGTGGGGAAGGAAGAGCTGAGTGTGTAAACGTGCCTGAGAGGCAGGCGGGAGAGAACGAGGTGACTAGAAGGGAAATGTGTTCTGGGGACTTTGAGGTTGGAGTTTTTTCTTTCGTGTTTGCTGACCCTTGAGATATGTGCTCAACGGCAGGAAGGAACTAGAATTTCGGGAAAGGTTGAAAATTTTAGAAAAGGAAGATAACAGTGAGTCCAGAAAGGTGTCAGGAAGGGTGGAGCTTGGGCCCAGACAGAAGAATCAGCCCCAGCTAATTCAGGAGGAGACGGTGTTTCCACAGCAAGAGCAGAAGAAGCTGAAGGGAAAATAAGTTTGCTGTCTTCGGGAAGATCGGTAGATAGAAATTGTGCCTTATGGTTTCCAAAGTACTGTGACAAAGCTGAAATGATCTCTTGACAGTGGAGAGACAGGTGGCCAGCTCTACAGGTGGACTGAATTAGGGATGTTTTTGCAAGGTTCCCATGGACACAGAAGGGAGAGCTATCCGGGGACTGTTGGGAGATGGGCAGCTGGGAGGCCCAGCTGGAAACCAACCGCCCGCCCGGCAGTCTGCACCGGACACAGAGTCCTCCCTGGATTTGGAATTCTGCGAACTTTTCCTTTTGACAATAGTGATAATTTAAGAAAAGTCAAACTCTCCATAGTACCCTAGAATCACATGTTCAAACTTGCTCCTGTTTCCACTTCCTACCCTTATTTTCAATAAACGGAAATACATTTTCATGCTTGTGAGATTGTAGCGTGAAGTTTTGAAACTGGCTAAACAACCTCTCAAGTGTTTGAAGGAAACGTCAGGTAGATGTTGGAAAAGCCTTAATAATATCGGCTGAAACGTCCTGTCCCTGAATCATCTTAGCTCCTAAGACACGCACTGGGTTAACTCTCTTTATGCACTGGACATTACAAGTCTTAGGTATTCATTAGTTTTGTATTACTTCATCAAACTGACACGTTTTCATCACATCTAAGCACTGAGGTTGCAGGGATGGGAGAGAAGTGGGGAGGCAGGTGTACAAAGTCACGATTCCAAACTTAACCTAACGGAGAAGTGCCGGGGCCACTGCTGAAGACAACCAAGTGACAAGATCACCAGTAGCAGCCACCACCCCTTGGTGCTGAGACCTAGAAAGGCTTCTCTGGCACATAGAGGACTCTGAGTCACAGTTCACAACCACTGATTTGTACTGGGCCCCATATCGTGCTCCAGCGTGTGCTCCTTGTTGGAGGGGAAAGGTACACTTACTGGAGAAGCCATTCCAAAATACGGGTTGGACGCTTGCCACTAGCAGAAACATTCTCAACTGCCAAGGCCTTTGAGCCACACTGTAAGGGCCTGAGGCTTAGAGAGGAAAACTTCCATGGGGTAATATGCTGTAGACTGGTAGACTAAGAGATGTACATTTAAAAGAATACAGCCAAAAACATTCTTCATATTTCATGTATAAATTTGTGAACCACAGGGCGAGGTGCTGTGGCTCACACCTGTAATCCCAGCATTTGAGAGGCTGAGACGGGTGGATCATTTGAAACTGAGAGTTCAAGACCAGCATGGCCAACATGGTGAAACCCCATCTCTACTAAAAGTACAAACATTAGCTGGGCGTGGTGGTGAATCTCTGTAATCCCAGCTACTCGGGAGGCTAATGCATGAGAACCATCTGAGTCCGGGAGGCAGAGGTTGCAGTGAGCCGAGATCGAGCCACCACACTCCAGCCTGTGCAACAGAGGGAGACTTTCCCACAAAAAAGACTTTAAAAAATAATAAATTTGTGGACCATTCCATGTGACTCATCAGCTCTGAGCACTCATAAATGATTCTTTACTCTGATGTAATATGCTCTCAAACACAGATTTTCTGAGTTTTTAAAAACTTAACACACATTCTTAATATTTGTCCTTAAATATTGAATACTAGATTATGTTGGACTATTACTCAAGAACACCTCAGCGTCAAAATTTTTTAAAATGTGATAATAATGCATATGTGAAAGGTAGCTAGCCCAAACATCCAGCATTCTCTGTTCGAGGAGTGTGAAAGCTGCATGTTTGGAGGGAGAGGTGGAGCCTCCGCTGGCAGATGGCGACTCCCTCTACTGTGATTGTGATATTTACCTGCCCCAGCCCTACTCATTTTTTTTTCATCCCCAAGGCATGCAAGTGCATAGTCAGTGTAACAGGTGAGGTTTAGAAGTTAACTTTTTTATTTCCAAAGTTCAGGAAGTATTAGCAGCATCAGATAAATGAATGGAAAGGAAATAAGCGCATGGATTTAGATGGTAGGTTCCACAGAAAGGCAATAGCTACCCTTCCATACTTGCATGTGGCACTAAAGGGGCCCTTCTACACTCACGTCCGTTTCCTCCTCTGCCACACCCTGTCAGTTGGGGATATTTTTCCCATTGGATAGGCAGGAAGACCAAGCTCGCTGGGCCAGACCAACCTGCGCCTCACGGCAGAAGGTAGATTTGTTTGACAGTATCGACCACGTTGATTCTGCCACGGCATGCTGTCCCCTTTGCCTTAGCGCATTCAATTCTCCAAACATGCTTGCCGATGAAGAATAGCCCTCCTCCTTTTCTCAGAGACGACCTGCATGCATTCATTCTCAACCTATAATATCGGGTTTCATCACTGTCTTCCCTGGAAGCCTTCCTGGGCTGCTCTTGCCCTCCGAGGCTTATTGAATCTCTCCCAGCTGTTTTGCATCCACCTCGGTTGCTGCTTTACCTACACTGTGTCGAAATTAACTAGCTTTTGTGTCCATCTAGCTTCCACTTCATGCTGCTTGCAAGCCTTTTGTGGACATTTGCAAACTGAAAGTTTGATGAAAACAATGAATGAATGAATATATTTATTTTGAAATAAAATGCACCGAATTCAATAAGCATAAGAATTTGGGAAAAATTTCTTTACAGGTGAATTACTAGAGCCCACGACAGAAGCACAGAAATGGCTTGCCTAATTATAGCTGCAAAGCACCATGAGAAAGGGCTGGGGGGTCATTTATGCATAAATGTATCTTCAAGCAAATTCTAACTTACAGTGGCCTCTTCAGTAATAAGCCTGTGCTTCCCGTTACCCTGAGCTGTTCACTTCAGGGGCTTGGCTGGTTTTACAATATAAAACTAAGAAAGCAATGCCCCGAGTTCTCATTCCTAAACCCAGCTGATAATTTTATTCAGATGTTGCTTTCCCCTCTCGCCAAAAGTCCATATTCCAGATTGTTTGAGGAACGTTGGGTGAATGTTGGCTAATTGTGCAATGCAAGTGAATGCTGTCAGTAAAAGTGGGTCATTAGCTTGAGTAACTCTGAAAACCCCAAACCTGTCTAAAGAAGGCGGAAAAATGGTATGCCCATATTGAAGACAAGATTCCAAAGACTACGTTTTCTTTAAAAGTCAAAATTGGCAATCAGGAGAACAACATAACCCATCTACCAAATTTGTACTAAATTGACGAGGTCATCTCTAAGGAGTTACCAGGTACATGTTTAGCTAATCTTAGTGTGTTAACAGTGATCCGATATTGAGCCTTTAGAAGTCTGAGTACTGAGTCCTGGGCTCTTCTGTGGGAGGCTAATGGGTACTTATTCGCTAATGTTTCTGTAGCACTTACTGTCCACAGTGCATGTGCAGTGAGACTATAAAGCTTTGCTGCTGTTCTCCTGCTCCTGGAAGTAAATGTTCCCTTTAGAAAAAGCTCTTATATTTTTAATGTCTAGCACCATACACTGATACCTTATAAATGCATAATACTCGCTAGTCATTCTAACATGAAAAGTTCTTCAACAAAAACTGTTATAGGAGCTGAGGCTTTTCTCCTTTAAAAAAAAAATCACAAAATTGTTTCTCAGTTTCTACAAAAAGTGAACAGATGCCTGGCTTGTTTTTGCAAAGTCGCCACTTTCTCGTGCACAAAAGGGGAAAAAAAGCAAATTTACATTTCCTAGAAGTTCACCACAGAGACAAGGCAATCATGTAGAGGAAGAGAGATCGCTTTTTAAGTAGACTTGTTAAATGCACACACACACACACAGGCACACTTGAGCATGCCAGAAATTAACAGAAATTAAAAGGATCCACGCTAAGCAGTCGACGTCTGACCCTAGAATCTTGAAAGAATATGGCCACTCTGGTTGCCACGGGCAAGACTTTGGACAATCCTGACGTGCTATCATTCCCTTCTCCAGTGAGTCTTCTACCTTGGAGGCGGAGGCCTGGATTTTCATGAAGAAGGTGGAGGGTCCGCTGTGACTATCGCCACATCCAGGAAGGGAGCACATTGACTCGATAATAATATTTTAGCAGCTCTGGTTTCCGAGGACAACTGCCCATCTTTCCCCAGCATCAATATCTACCAGTTACGAAATACTCTAGATCTTGCATGGAATGGGGCATTCTCTTGTTTTATCTGGACCTCCTCATTTGCCAGGAGAGAAGACAGGAAAAAGCAAAAATAAATGGGTAAAAGGAAACAAAACTAACACTAAACAGAAAGGAGAGAAGAATCCACTGCCCTAACACAAGCACCTCCGGGTTTCAGTCCAGCGGGCTCCAGAGCTCATCCTTTCCCAGTCACTTGGTGCGAGCACTGAGGAGCTTGTTAAGTGCTCCTTGTGGGTGCTGAGTGCTCAGTTTCCTCATCTGCTCTTATTCACTCTTATTCACCTACAGACTGGTGTTGGCAGTATCGGGGATGTATTTGCAACTGGGCCAAGTGACTGCAATGAAATAGACATGTAAGTACAGGGCTATTGCAACGTCCGATCAATGCCACTGCATCAACAGACACCCAGGTGTCCTTCCTAAGGAACAGCCATGCCGGCAGCACAGCGATGGAGCCACACTGAACTACAGGTCGTCATGACAAGGGACATGTCCAGGGTAGGTACCACTGATCCCCAGTGAAACCTGGGCTGGGTCACCACCAGCCAGATCCCTGCTAACAGGAAACAGTGAGTCCCAGAGCCTGGGACCTGCAGAAGACACCATGCCATGCCACACTGAACTTTGTAAGGGCCAAGTGGCAGTAGGGTCCTTCTCCCACAGAACCCCCATGGCTGGCAGAAAAACAGAACCAGCTGGGTCCCCAAGCCCACAGCAGGGCACTGTGTGGGCCCAGGGGCAGGCCGTGTGCCTCGAGCTCAGAGTGGGAGTGGGGAGGTCCAGATAAAACCACCTGGATTAAAGCAACAGCAGTCAGTATTGATGTGGAACAGCTTAATTCCTGGGCTTATAGCACTCGCACCTGCCCCGCACCTGCCTTCCACATTCTTGGACATTACAAGTCCCTGCATCTGCCCTCCATATTCTTGACCACTCTGAGGGCTCACAGTGGATTCTCCATTCTTGCCCTGCGACATTTCCAGCTTTCTTTTTCAGCTTCTCTAGTGTCTGCTTACAAACTCACGCAGGCCCCCCACCACCCCCACTGCCTCCCTGACCCATCCGTCTCAGAATGTGCTGTCACTTCCGGCCAACTTTCCTGACTTAGCTCCTGCTCTCCTCTGTCTGAGTGCTGCTGAGTCAGCGATATTCACAAAGCCTGTCTGACCCCTCATGCACCTGTGCTTCCCACGCCTGGGGTCAAGGAGGCCCCTCTGTAAGTGGAGAAGACCCTTTTCCCTCATCCTTCTGGATGTCTGCCATGGATGGAATCCAAGACTCCCTGTGTCAGTTTGCTAGGATAACACGTCACAGTAGCATAGGCCTGGGGGTTAAGCAAGTGAAATATGCCACCCAGCAGTTCTGGAGGCTGGAAGTTTCAGATCCAGGTGTCGGCTGTGTTGATTCCTTCTGAGGCTGCCAGGGGGGCTCTGTTCCCGGCCTCTCTTTCACCTTCTGGTGGTTTGCTGGCTACCGTTGGCAGTCTTTGGTGCATGGAAAAACCACCCCAGTCTCTGCTGTCATCTTCACATGGCGTCCTTCCCTGTGCGTGTGTCTGTGTCCAGATTTCCTCTTTCCATAAGACACCAGTCATATTGGTTTAGGGGCTAAATCTTAATGACCTTATCTTAACTTGATTACTTCAAAGTCCCCATTTCCAGATATGGCCACATTCACTGAGAGTAAGAACTTATTTTTTAAGGGGGACATATTTCAGCCCATAAATTCTACCTTTTATTCATTTTTTTTAATATACTTTAAGTTCTGGGATACATGTGCAGAACATGCAGGTTTGTGACATAGGTATACACATGCCATGGTGATTTGCTGCACCCATCAACCCGTCATCTACATGAGGTATTTCTCCTAATGCTATCCCTCCCCTAGGTCCCCACCCTTCAACAGGTTCTGGTGTGTGATGTTCCCCTCCCAGTGTCCATGTGTTCTCATTATTCAGCTTCCACTTCTGAGTGAGAACATGCAATGTTTGGTTTTCTGTTCCTGTGTTAGTTTGCTGAGAATGATGGTTTCCGGCTTCCTCCATGTCCCTGCAAAGGACATGAACTCATTCTTTTTTATGGCTGCATAGTATTCCATGGTGTATATATGCCACATTTTTTTTATCTAGAGTATCACTGATGGTCATTTGGGTTGGTTCCAAATGTGAACATTTGCTATTGTGAACAGTGCTGCAATAGACACACATGTGCATGTGTCTTTATAGTAGAATGATTTATAATCCTTTGGGTATATACCCAGTAATGGAATTGCTGGGTCAAGTGGTATTTCTGGTGCTAGATCCTTGAGGAATCACCACACTGTCTTCCTAAATGGTTGAACGAACGTATACTCCCACCAACAGTGTAAAAGTGTTCCTATTTCTCCACATCCTCTCCAGCATCTGTTGTCTCTTGACTTTAGTGGTCACCATTCTAACTGGTCACCATTCATTCTGACTTTAATGAGATGGTATCTCATTGTGGTTTTGATTTGAGTTTCTCTAATGACCAAGATGGTTAGCTCTTTTTCATGTTTGTTGGCCACATAAATGTCTTCTTTTGAAAAGTGTCCGTTCATATCCTTTGCCCACTTTTTGATGGGATTTTTTTTTTTCTTGTAAATTTGTTTAAGTTGCTTGTAGATTGTGGATATTAGCCCTTGGTCAGATGGATAGATTGCAAAAATTTTCTCGCATTTCATAGGTTGCCTGTTCACTCTGATGAGAGATTCTTTTGCTGTGTAGAAGCTCCTTGGTTTTATTAGATCCAGTTTTCAATTTTGGCTCTTGTTGCCATTGCTTTTGGTGTTTTAGTCGTTAAGTCTTTGCCTATGCCTATGTCCTGAATGGTATTGTCCAGGTTTTCTTCTAGGGTTTTAATGTTTTTTAGTCTTATATTTAAGACTTTAATCCATTTTGAGTTAATTTTTTATAAGGTATAAAGAAGGGGTCCACTTTCAGTTTTCTGCATATGACTAGCCAGTTTTCCCAACACCATTTATTAAATAGGGAATCCTTTTTCCATTTGTTTTTGTCCGGTTTGTCAAAGGTCAGATGACTGTAGATGTGTGGCGTTATTTCTGAGGCCTCTGTTCTGGTCCATTGGTCTATATCTCTGGTTTGGTACCAGTACCATGCTGTTTTGATTACTGTAGCCTTATAGTGTAGTTTGAAGTCAGTCTACTGTTTATTTTTTCAGGCGCTATTACCCATCCCACCCAGGCAGCCCCACATCCTCTCTTCTTATGACTCAGATCATCAGGTTTAACTCTGCTACACCCAGGCTCACAGAACATGGGGTTCTTTCATTTTGTGATTCCTGCCCCACTTCTCCATGCACTCTCTGAGGGCTGGAACAGCCAGGACATGTGTCTGCTGGGTTCCTACACTAGCTACAGGTAGGTATGCCAAAGAAAAATGATTGTTAAATTCACCCATTGTTTTGAGTTTTTCTGATCTTCAACTCAGTGTTATCTCCCTTCTGAGACTGTAAACAGCTTCAGGGAGGGGTCCTCATCCTTGACTTTTCTTCAATTTTCCACTGTGCTGAGCTAAACATGGGCACTGGAAGAAGCCAGATAAACAGAATTTTTGCCCTAAACAGACCCAAGAAGATGCTGGATCTACCTTTATGCTCATTTTGCAAGACTGTACCAAGAAAACTGGGTGCATTATTTCAGGACCATGACCACATCTGTCATAGAAACGAGGCAGAGATGCCCCAGTAAGACTCGCCCAATTTCCTCTAAAGTTCACTAGCCTCTGAGAATAGAATCTTCCTTTCTGGGACTTCTCAGGAAGCACCCTGCATCCAAGAGCACAGAGTTGGTATTTTTCTAACTATATTTGGCTTGCTAATCTCTTGACCCTTCAAGTGAATCTTCAGTAAACATTTTTTTTTTTAGCATTTAAACAAAAGTAACCAGTGTCACTAAGTAATATTAGGCCAACCCTCCATTATAGAGTATGTTACTCTGGGAGAAAAGGGCTTTTCCTGGCTTTAACAAGTAAATTGCCTGTTTTCAACAACCTTCCATCTCAAGTTTCAAGGTATGCTTGAGATCAAGAGGACAAACATCCTCTACTTTGTCTTACGGCTGCATCTTCTGCTGGAGACAGACTCAGCCCAACACAAGCCGATCTTTCCTTATCTGACCCAGGGAGAGGCCACTAATGGGTACTTCCTGCTGTTGCTGCACACGTGGAAGTGTTGGTTCGAAATCACCACTCCTGGTCACCACGGCTGTGATTTTCACATCCAGTATGCATCCGTCCTTGGACTTACACATCCTAGGGGAAGAGGAAACAGGCAACCAGGAAATGGAAACACGGTTCCATAATTGTTACTGCTATTTTTAAATTGTGATATCATCCAGGCGATAACATTCACCCTGTTAAAGTACACAAGTCAGTGGTTCTTAGTATATTTCAGTAAATACAGTGCATAAGCACAGTTGTAGAACACTTTAGGACGTCTTAATCCCCCTGAACCCATTAGCAGGCCCTTCCTAACTCTGACCCTGGCAGTCACTAATCTACTTTCTGTTTCTGTGGATGAAGAGGAAGATTAGGCTGAGAGATCAGCTTGTACATTTAATGCTATGCTCAGTAAAGAAGAACAAAATACAAAGATCCGGCACTAGTTCAGTTTCATTTTCTAGGAAACTCATTCTGTGTTATTTTTATTTTAAATGTGATTTTCATTAGGACAGATGAATTTAAAGTCCTAGTACTGATGGACAGGCCACTGGGCAGAGGTGGAAGAAAGCTCTGATACCTTCTCCTTAGCACTTGGGGTGTGATCTGGCCCCCCTGCAACTGGGAGGTTACCACTCCATGCATCTGTAACTGTCGCAGGTTGGTCCTTAGGAACGGTCATCATGGAGCATTGTCACATCAACAGCAGATTCTGTTTGTTAGGTGGTGTTGGGTTCACAAGGCTCAGCTCCTCCATCAACCTTCCTAAGGGAGCTGCATCCTGACTGATCAATCTTTCCAGTGATAACCAAGTTTGGGTGGGCCAACCCCTTAAGAGGTGAGCTAGAGGGCAGGACCTGAATTTCCAGTTTCTTTGCACATTCACTGCCCTGCACTGTGCTGACTTAGGTAAGGAACACATAAACATTTTCTAATGATAGCCTTGGCATGTAAAAATCACAATTCAAAATTACTTGGGGATACTGCAGCCACTCACATATCTATTGTTTTATTCAATACATATTGATGATTGTTATGAAAAGTACATGCAACAGATCTGTACTTGCAACAGATCCTCAGGAGAGAAACATTCCGAGTAGACAGGGACCCCATCCACAAGGACTTCGCAGTCACTTTTGAACATGTGTAGAGGAGGTGAGAGAGAAGGCACTCTTGGCAATATTAGACGTCAAAGTGAGACAGGCTAGAAACTCAGTCCTGGGAGAAATGATAGGATAAGCATAAAAAGAAATTATTTCCACCAACCTGAGCAGCTATGTGAATATCTGCCCTTCACCAGACACATGCGTGGGCACACACAACACTCACATACCCGCTCTCCCACCCACACATGCTCATCTGCACTCACGAACTCACACAAAATTAAGAATTGCCCCATTATTACTGAGCACTTCCTACTCATCGAATCTCTACCAATAACTGCATGTTTATATTTTCCTAATGTCTGTAATAACCTGAAAAGGTAGGAATATCATTGTCCCTTTCTTCCCCCAAGGAAACTGAGAAACTCCAACCATTGTCTAGCTAGAAAAAGGATGGTATGATCCCAGAGTTGCCTGATTGTACAGCCACATTCTCATCCTATAAGCCAAGTGGGTTTTCTGACTCATGGAGGAAGAATCACCAAAGTGAGCTCTCAGAACAAGCAGTGTTCTGCTGTGTGAAGATGAGAAGGGCATCTCTCCAGGTGGAAGGAGGAGAGTAAAGCCCCTGGGGAATGAGAGAATGGGGAAGGGGAGTGAACCTGTTAAGCCCAATGCGGCAGAACTGGAATTTCAGCTCAAATATGCAGACACAACAGCCACCATGCTTAACTCCCTCAATGCCTCCAGGAAGTAGCCGCGACTATAGACACTTCACATTTATTACGAGGGTTTATAGCATTCAGGACACAAGAAAGGCTTCCAAAGCCAAACAAACCCCAGCAGGGGCACAAGCAGAACATCCCTGACGTAGCCACAAACTCATCTTCTTGTTTAATGAGCACGATCCAGGCCATGCCCTGTTCAGCCCACACTCCAGGCCCAGGAGCCACAGGGAGGAAGAACAGAAGAACCGTGGGCTCCATGACAGGGCCTGATTTGAGGCTTCTGAAGAGGCCTCCAGGACCAGTAGTCACCCAGCCTGCAGAGCACAAGTTGAGGGAAAGTATAGTGAGTCTCCAAGAAAAGAAAACGCTTGTGTTCAGGGGATTACAACTGGATCAACTAATTTCTGAAGAAGAAATAAAACTTAGTAGATGGCAGCACTTTAAAACAACTCAACCTCCAGAGGCAGCCATTCCTGCTCTCAGGAATACTGGACCCAGAAGACCCGGGTTTGAGCCCATCTGCAAAGAGTGGAGAATATAAGAGCTATGAGGATTAAGAACACGGATCTGTGGGTGATGAGGGGAGCAGTGGCAGGTACGCATGGAACTTGGCTACTATCAGTTCTTCTCTTCCGGGGATCGTGGCTCAGTTCTTCTCTTTCTGGGACCCTGGCTCAATTCTTCTCTTCTCAGGACCTCCCAGAGCACCGAGCTTAGAACCTGAAGTGTGTGCTTCCCATAGGCTGCTCAGATAATGGGGGTTCTCAGAACAGAACGTGACTCTCCAAAGGCCACATGAAAGCTTATCTGTAAATGTCCAAAAACAGGGTAAGTTTTCGATAGTTGATAAGTATTAATCTATAACATGGCCCAGAGATAGGCTAATAGATTCTGCAGACACATTCCAAATCACTGATTCTCTTAAATCCTGTTTCTAATGAACTGAAAGCCAATTGTACTACTGGCTATAATCTAATATTGGGAGGAAAGAGTGCTTAGATGCAGCAATTATACCAGTTTCCCTAAAAAAAAAAAAAAAAATCAATCATCTCACTATTCCTTGTCCATCAATCATTCATTTATTGATTTCACAAATAATTCTGAGGACAATTTTCATGTCTGCTATACACCCTAGATTATAAAAAGGATAATTATAATGGTGTTTTGAGGCTACATGCACTTTTATAAGGGACATTTCATATAATTATTAATATCGAAACTTAAAAAGCATAGTCATTTACAAAAGAATAAAATTACAGTGTAGAGTTTATTTTTTCCCGAGAATGTGAACTTGAGTCTAGTCAAGCTTTTAGTTAAGTCCATTTCAGTTTTTAGGTGCTACAGTTTGTAGGATATACAGGGGACAAAGGAACAAGGTAAGTAACACTGACCTGGAACATTCTACAGGACTGCTGGCCTGCTCGCTCTCACAAATCAGTGGCCTGAGCAGAACCGTTCTAGATGGGAAGAGATGAAGGGACATGACCGGGTTCCACTCGTGATTCTGGAGGGGATGCTGTTTTCACAGACTCTGCAGGCAGTGACAAACAGTGACAAATGGGGCCCAGAGAGATGGTGCTATGAAAGTTTAGATTTTCTTCCTTTTTAAACCATGTACATTCACATTAATAAAATAAAAAGTGAATTTTAAATTGTGAACAAAGTAGTGTCTGCGGTATATGCTAAGAAATCAAAGGGGAGAGAGTTAATGGCAGATAAAACTACCAGGGAATGCAAAGTAGAGCACAGAAGGCATAAATTGGGCCGCGGAAAGGAAAGGAGAATTTGGTTGTACGTGAGGAGGACCTCTCAGTGTTTTACGGTCTTCCCTGAGTGAGAGGTTTAATTTAACTTGAATTCAGCTCCACCAGTATTTACTGAACCAAGTATTTTTGCACAATATTGTGTGTGTGCGTAAAATATTCGGTACAGTGCCTGCCCAGTGAGAACATCTAAATGTTGATAGACACTCATTATCAAATCTGCAACTTCCCTTTAATACAAACATTTATACAAGAGCAACTTACCACCTCCTCTTCCAAGAAACGAAGCCAAATGGTGACTAGCCTAATGATTCCTAGCACATATTCTGGTTCCAGAATGCCTGGTTTTGAATCTCTCCTCTATCACCCACTGCCTTAGTAATCTTGGATGAGGTGCTTCAGGTTTCTGTGCCTGTGTATTCATGCCATGGCAACAGCAGTACTTACATCACAGGTTGTAGGGAGTAAGACATGAGTTTGTGAAAAGCGCTTAGGACAGTGCCTGGCACACAGGAAGTTCTAAAGCAGGGCGGGCACGGTGGCTCACGCCTGTAATCCCAGCACTTTGGGAGGCCGAGGCGGGTAGATCACAAGGTCAAGAGATCGAGACCATCCTGGTCAACATGGTGAAACCCCGTCTCTACTAAAAATACAAAAATTAGCTGGGCATGGTGGCGCGTGCCTGTAATCCCAGCTACTAGGGAGGCTGAGGCAGGAGAATTGCGTGAACCCAGGAGGCGGAGGTTGCGGTGAGCCGAGATCGCGCCATTGCACTCCAGCCTGGGTAAAAAGAGCGAAACTCCGCCTCAGAAAAAAAAAAAAAAAAAAGAAAGAAAGTTCTAAAGCAACTGTAAATGCCATGAATTAAAAATAATAAAAAGGGTGGAGGGTGGGAGGAAAAAGGGGATCAGGAAAAATAACTAATGGGTGCTAAGCTTAACGACTGAGTAATGAAATAATTTGTACAAACTCCCATGACAAAAGTTGACCTATATAGCAAGTGTACACATATACCTCTGAAGTTAAAAGTTAAAAATAAGATAAAGTAATGAAAAGCAACAAGTACTATTTATCATCAAATTCACTTGAATACTGTAAGGAGGATAAACAATGTATTTGCAGTTGTTACCTCTGGATTGCAGAGTTACGTGCTATTTTCATTTTTCCTGTATGCTTGTTGGTATTTTCTTAACGTGCTGCAATTAATAAGCATCATGTCTACAAGGAGAACAGAGCAATGAAAATGGTATTAGACCTTTAGCTATAAGGAATAATGTGTTATTTGTTTATATAATATTTAAAGGTTTAGAACAATTAGCATATTTTTATATGAGTCACAAAACACCATTATTCCCGTTATGACGGTGAAAGTCATGAGTAAGGGGCTGGACAGGTCCAATTTATTTTTCAAGGTCTCAGAGATGGTATTGGGGTTGGTCTTCGGAGTGGCCAAAGCTTTTTCCCTTTGCTTGTAATTTGCAATAAAAGACATAGAAAATCAATTTACAGACCTTAGTGATATTTCAAAGCCCCTTTGGATATTTGTAGTATGCTAATACGTTCAGGAGCGCTCAGAATTCTCGAGTCTCCTACCGGAGCGGTCTGCCTTTGGAAAGGAGGCGGCCGCAGCTCCCTGCCCACTCCCTCTGCTTTCTTATGCATGCTTCCTCTCTAATTCTGAAAACCATGACAAAGCCAGGAGGGCTTAGGCGGTGCGGGGGTCCTCCGGGCCAATTCAAATGCCTCCGACCCAGTTTTCAGTTGTAGGACGCCTGCAAAATGTGGAGAAAATGCTCAAGGCTGGGTGGCAAAGGCTTTAAGCTGAGCTCTGCTGGATCCTACGTGTAAGATCTGAAGTCCCTCTTTTCTTCCTCCTTCCTGAGGTCCTTCCCACCTCGAAAGCCATGGTATTGTCTAAGCTTGCGTCTCTCCAAGGAGAAAAGGAGGAGAAGGACTTGGCTAATGATTGGCAGCTGATCCATTAGGAGCCATGACACCCACCTTCCCTTCCTGTGAAACCGGAGCCGGGGTCTCTGTGGATGCCACTTTGCCAGCAGAGCTCTGCAAAAAGAAGGAGAAGGGCGGGGTGCCCGGGTCCCCCCGGATGCTCGCAGTTCGCTCTGCTGCCCCCAATTTCCCCTGGAGCTTGGCTAACTTGATACTCCCTTTCGCCTCCTAAATTGTTGTTTTACATTTCTACATTCCCTAACTGACTGATTGTTCCCTGTGCCCAAGAATTCGGTTTTTTCCCTAAATCACTGGAATACTCTAGTACTCACTACTACATGGAAGAGGTACATTGACCACTTTACTCTTTCAGTGTGGAAAATATTTGTACTCTAGCACTGTAGGATCACTCAAAAATGGAGGTCAGGGGTAAGATTCTTTACACATATATTAATACCTTTTCCAGTAGCAGTACTCCTTTTCAAAATTGTTCACACTTAGCCCAGGGCAGCAGCTCATGCCTGTAATTCCAGCATTGTGGGAGGCTGAGGCAAGAGCATCACTTGAGCCCAGGCGTTTGAGACCGGCTTGGGCAATGCAGTAAAACCCCATCTTTACAAAGAAATTTTTAAAAATTAGCCAGGCCTGGTGGTGTGTGCCTGTAGTTCTGGCGATCAGGGAGGCTGAGGTGGGAGGATTGCTTGAGCCAAGGAGGTCAAGGCTGCAGTGTGCTGTGTTTGCACCACTGCACTCCTGGGCCACAGAGTGTGGCATTGTCTGAGAAATACCCATCGTGTACACCTATATTATCTCGTGCAGGTGTTACAGCATGTCCTGAGATTAGAGTGGTAAAAAAGCCCAACACCAGGAAAAACTTACTCTGTGGCCGGCGTTGGGCTCAGCACCTTGCATTGTTTATCCTCTTCAAGCCTCACAAGAACCTGTGGGGTGCAGACTGCTATTCACTTTTCACAGATGAGGAAGCCGAGGCAGAGCAAGGCTTAGTAATTTGCCCAAGAGCTAAGTAGTGTCCGCAGGAATCAAACCTGGAATTCTCTTCCCGGGCCTAGAGCCTTAGCTCTTAATCACTCTACCGCAGATAATGTCGCAGGAGGAGGCTGAGGCCCAGACTAGCTTAAACGATTAGCCAGCGACAGCAGAGCAGGACCCAGGCCTTCCAAACTTCAACATCATGCATTTCACACACAGGCACACACAGTGGCACATACACACCTGCACACACAATCCATCCCTTGTCTGACTCACTGGATCCGCAACACTGCTTTTAAGAAATAGTTGATGCAGGTTGTTATGGGCCTTTTGGGCTGGAGTCTCCATGGCTGCACACAGTGTGGATGAGCGGACTGGAGAGGCTGAACACACAAGTGCAATGCACCGACTTCATGTGAATATTCGCTGAGCGCCAGTCATCTGGTAGGCCTAATGTGAGGTGCTGGGGACACTGAGATTAATGAGATGGGGCCCTTGCCTCCAAAAAGCAGTTTAAACAGAAAGGACACAAACCCAGTAATCGATGTAAGCAGTTGTACAAACACGTAAACACAAGTGATGAATGCAGTTTCAGAGTCCAAGGGTTAAGATGGCCAGGGGAGGCCAGGTAGCCCATGGATGGTGAGCAGCAAGCCTGACTCCGTTCCCTTGATTTAGGGTCGAGCTGTCTCTGGAGGAATATCCTTGTGCTGAGGTGGCTTACAGAAACCCTCTGTGGAGCACTGGGTATGGCCTGGCAGCTTAAAAATCACACTCAGACCAGCCAGACAGCACACTGCCCCATCACAAACAGCCCTAAATCTGATTTTAAGATGTTTTTCTCAGCATCAACCTAATTGAATGATTTCATTCATGGATTCATGTTTAAGGATGTCTTCTAAGTGACTAATGAACAGCTGTATTGGCCAAAGAGGAATGGGGACAGTTTGGGGCCAAAGAGACTTGGGCATAACGTCATTTACTAACTGAGTGGCACTTAGCTCTTCTGCTCCTTGGTTGGTTTTTTTATTTGTTTTTGTTTGTTTGTTGGTTTGTTTTGAGACTGAGTCTTGCTCTGTCACTGAGGCTGGAGTGCAATGTCACGATCTTGGTTCACTGCAACCTCTGCCTCTGTGGTTCAAGCGATTCTCCTGCCTCAGCCTCCCGAGTAGCTGGGACTACAGGTGTTCACCACCATGCCTGGCTAATTTTTGTGCTTTTAGTACAGATGGAGTTTCCCCATGTTGGTCAGGCTGATCTCGAACTCCTGAACCTCATTATCCACCCGCCTCAGCTTCTCAAAGTGCTGAGATGACAGGTGTGAGCCACTGTGCCTGGCCTCCTTTGTTCTTTTACCTGGAATACCAGAATATTCCCATTATAATGGCAAACGTGCTTGCTGGATTGACGTGAGATAAAGTACATAAAGAATCTTATAATTCGATTAACCTCCAATGCTAATCAAGGTAATTTCTAATCAAATATGTCAGATATATTATCATAAATATACATACATATGTCAAATACATTAATATATAGTTATATATAATCTATCTAATAAATATAATAATATATGTGGATACAGTATTCATTAGACTCTTAAAAATACATATTTTACAGTGAATGTTACCCTGAAAGTTATCTAAAAACGTCACCATATATATACATATTTCTGTTGTTGTCATTGTTAAGTTCTCCATATGCCAGGTAAATTCTGTGAGAACGGACAGGGTGGGGAGGGTGGAATTAAAGAGGTGATATTTTCTGAAAGTCATTCTATTCAACATACTTATAAATAGAAAACACCTTGTCTATTTGGCATCAAATATGGCATGCAGACCAGGGATTTAAACATCCATCATAGACATTTTCAAACACACACAGATAGAGTCCAGTGAAGCCGTGCTGCCTTCATCCAGCTTGCATGATTGGTAACTCCCAGCCGCTCTGGTCTCACTAATAGCTCTGCCCCTGGATCATTTTGAAGCGAACCCCAGATGTCGCATCACGTCAATGCTCTTTAAATTGTCCCGTTTAGATACAAGGTACGAGATCGATCCAAGATGGCCGACCACTAACAGCTCAGGATTGTAGCTCCCAGTGAAAGCTCAGAGAACGAGACGACGCCACATCATTAGTCGAATTTTCGTCACTCACCGATTGGCTGATTCCCAGTGGAGGAGCCCCACGGGTCGCCAGTGCGACTCTTGTGGCCGCCGCAGCGGTTTTGCCGGCGTCTCGGCGCAGCAGCTCTTCATGCAGAGCCAACGGGACTGCTTCCCCTACTGACCGGAGTTTGGAGCTCCAGGAAGTCAGAGCCGCTTGTTGCGGACTCAAGAGGGAAACCAGACCAGAGATTCCCGGGCAGAAGAGCACCATCAGTCTTATCGCTGCTATTTAGGCTGCCACAGTGGGTTGCTCGGATCCCAGCACTGGGAATCAGTAAGTCGGACGTCGACTCAGAAAACTAAGTAGAAAGGCGGTTCATCTACAATGAAGGGAAAAAAACAGCCTAAGAAGGCCGAGTATACCCAAAATCAGAACCCATCAGCAACGGAACAAGCCCTGATGGAAAAGGACTCATCAGCAACGGAACAAGCCCAGATGGAAAAGGACTCATCAGCAACAGAACAAGTCCTGATGGAAAAGGACTGTGTTCCATTATCTGAAGTAGGCTTTAAAAGGTGGATGATAAGAAACTTCTGGGAGTTAAAGGAACTTGTTCTAACCCAATGTAAAGAAACTAAGAACTTGGAAAAAAGGTTAGATGAAATGTTGAAAAGAATAGACAATATAGAGAGGAATACAAATGAACTTATGGAGTTGAAAAATACAACACGAGAACTTAGTGAAATATGTACAAGCTTAAACAGCCGAATGGATCAAGCAGAAGAAAGGGTATCAGAGGTAGAAGACCAACTTAATGAAACAAAACGACAAGACAAGAATAGAGAAAAAAAGATAAAAAGGAATGAGCAAAGTCTCCAAGCAATATGGGACTATGTGAAAAGACCTAATATACGCTTGATTGGTGTACCTGAATGTGACGGAGAAAATGAATTCAAGCTGGAAAATACTCTCCAGGACATTATCCAGGAAAATTTTCCTAATTTAGCAAAGCAGGACACTATTCAACCCCAGGCAATACAGAGAACACCACAAAGATATTCCTCAAGAAGACCAACCCCAAGGCACATAATCATTAGATTCACCAAGATCGAAATGAAGGAGAAAATATTAAGGGCAGCCAGAGAGAAAGATCAAGTCACCCATAAAGGTAAGCCTATTAGGCTTACAGCAGATCTCTCAACGGAAACCCTACAAGCTAGAAGAGAGTGGGGGCCAATATTCAATATACTTAATCAACAGAACTTTCAGCCCAGAATTTCATATCCTGCCAATTTAAGCTTTATATTTGAAGGAAAAATAAAATCTTTTAGGAACAAGCAAGTACTCAGAGATTTTATTACCACCAGGCCTGCTTTACAAGAACTTCTAAAAGAAGCATTATACACAGAAAGGAACAACCAGTATGACCCTTTCTAAAAATACACCAAAAAGTAAAGAGCATTAACATAAAGAAGAATTTTTATCAACGAAAGGACAAAATAGCCAGTTAATAACAAATGGCAGCAACCCTAAATTTAAATCGACCAAATCTCCCAATCAAAAGATACAGACAAAATCTAATGGTATATCCAAAGATATACATAGACTCAAAATAAAGGGTTGGAAAAAAAAAAAAACAAAAACGTACCAACCAAATGGAGAGCAAAAATAAATAAATAAGAAGCAGGAGTTGCAATTTTCACATTTGACAAAATAGATTTCAAAGCTACAAGGATACAAGGGTAAAAGGATTAATGTAATAATAAGAGATCTTAACACCCAGATACATAAGACCCATAATGAGATTTAGATTCAACGAGACAACAAATTGATAACGATACCCGGGACTGGAACTAAGATCCAGAACAAATAAACTCAATAGAGCTCTCCATTTTAAACACACAAAATATACATTATCCACAAAATCTAATGATATATCTGAAGATATACAAAGACTCAAAACAAGGGGATGGGAAAAAACTCACCAACCAAATGGAGAGCAAAAATAAATAAATAAAAATCAGGAGTTGCAATTCTCACACTTAATAAAATAGATTTCAAAGCTACAAGGATGCAAGGGTAAAAGGATTAATGTAACAATAAGAGATCTTAACACCCAGATACATTAGACACATAATGAGATTTAGATTCAACGAGACAACAAATTGATAACGATATCCAGGACTTGAACTCAGAGCCAGAACAAATAAACACAATAGAGGTCTCCATTTTAAACACATAAAATATGCATTAACCACTTTAAACACTCAAAATATTGATCGGCCATTATTGAAACCCATTTTAGGAATGAAGTAATATTCCTTTTTCCCTCTTTTTCTTTTTTTCCCCTTCTTTTTCCCTCTAAAAAATAAAAAAAGAAAATTAAAAAAAAATAAATAAAAATAAAAAAATAAAATAAATTGTCCCATTTATATGGTTACACGAAGACAGAAGAACTTGGCCAATGATTTTTCATGATTAATTTATGTTACATTTCCTTTGTAAAGTACTGATTGGATACCACCAAATTTCCCATCATACCACAGAGATGGATTACTGCGCATCAGTGCATATCCATTCTTTGCCGGTGCTAGCTGGCTTTTCATAATGCCGACATTTGCAGAAATACTTGCAGAGTGAGTGCCTGGCCACCTCCAGGAGCCCAAGCCACTGGCCCACGATCCCCATCCCCGCTCCCCAAAGTCCCACCCCTTTAGCTTCCATCCCAGCCCCATCAACCAGGCTGAAGCTAGTTGGGACAATCTCTCACGACCACCAGCCAGCTATGAGCACAGAGAAGGAGAAGTGACGGTGGGATTGATCTCAACTCCAGCATTCTGAAAACATCCTCAGCTTATCAAAAATGGAAGTCAAGGGTTTTTCCTTTCAGTGGCGCTGAGAACAAGGCATGACCTGGATGAGATGAGAATGCCCACATTCTGGCAACCGCCAGCAACATGGGTGGCTCCAGCCGACAGTGCAATGGATACTTGAGGAAACACTCGCCCGGACTCAGGTGTATTCCTGACGTATTTGTATCCCTCGCCAATGAAGCCGATTCATCACTACAATTTATATAAAACCCTGAGCAAAATAAATGCCTACGTGACTTATTATTGGAAATTAACCGACCCTAACTTCCAATATTAAGTGCTACCGCCAGGCAAGACAAGAGCTGGATAGAGAAATTGTGTTTAGCGATAGAAAACAAAGAAAATTATGATGTTTGCATAAAACCAAGTTGCCTATAGAATCTTACCTGCTTATTTGTATTACATAATGCATTTGTTAATGGCACCTTTTCACTTTATAGAACAGACATTCCCTAAATGCCCTATTAATCCTGAATGCTGCTCTGTAAATATATGCAGCTTTTCACCTTCTGCCCATAAATTCATGCTTCCTGGACGGCTGCGGCTTCGGGGGGTCACGTCACAGGTTTCAGCCCATGGCTGCGGGGAGACATGACGAAATTTCTGGGCCAGTACCCTTGTGGCTGATTCTAGACTTTCTACAACTCTTCCCCTCTTCAGAGTGTAGTCTGGGCATTAGAGAGATGTATGGAATCATGGCCCCAACTGATGACAGATGGGAGTCATGAGTGAGAAATGAATCTGTGTTGTTTCCAGCCACTGAGAACTCAGGGGTGGTTTTTGTTTCTTGGAGTTTGCTTCTTTGTCATCAAGAATAACCTCGTGCATCCTGACTGATTCAGGGAACTTTCCCTAGCAGAAGAAATTGAGACAAGCCCAGCTTCGTGGACTTTCCTTCCTGCAAACTCTGTTCTGCAAACTAGAAAACTAACATCCAGGAGAAAGGGATAGCTTTTTGTTTCACTTAATATTTTAGAAAAAAAAGTTTAAAATAAATGTACTTTAGAATAGTACGCTTTTTATAAAAAACTGGGTGGGGGGTGCTGTCACTGTTTCACAAGGGAAAAAGCAACTCTGGCATGTTGATACAGGTAAGACGGTGAGTATTGTATCATAAGAAATGCTGCTCCTGTCCACCTGTTCACTTTGTGAAATGATTTATTTATGGCATAGCTCCTGCTTCTCACGTGGATGTTGTCAAGCTTTTTCATGTATTCCCTGTGCCTGGCTGTTATGGTGAAGGCAGCCACAGGATCCCCAGCCGCTTCCACCTCCCTACCCTGCATCCTTCTGTCTCTGCCGTGTAGACAAATCGCTCCCTCAGACACTTCAGCTGTCACTGCACATACACATCATCTTCGGGAAGGTGCACTGGGAGTAGCAGAAAGGGTCTATTTCTGGCACCGGTTTGCGTTGTCATTCAGTGTCTGTACGTCTTGAGCCAGCTCCTGGACATGACAAGCCCCACTGTTTGGTATCATTTGCACACGGCTCATCACTGCGTAAGACTTCCTAAACTTTTCCCAGCCGAGAAGCTGTTCTCAGAAAAATATCCATGTGTGGTTGATGAGGTGGCACTGCTATAGCAGCCTTCTTTCCTGGGGTTCTGGGGTTTTGGGGTGAGCTCTCCCTAAGTGGCTTAGACTCTCTGTAGTTCCTTTTTGTTGTCTAAAAATGTGACGAGATGTGCAACCTACATGTGCGTCTTCTCAGTGTTCCGTATTTATGGACGTATACCCTAAGCACTTACTCTCATTTCGGTTGGATTTTGGGGAAAAAGGAGGTGTGCAGTTGGAGGTACTTAATTGGAAGCATGCTTTATGCCTGCAAATGAACTGTGAGCTGGTACACATGCTGTACGCGTTTGCTTAAACTGCTGTCACAAGTACCCCAAACAAAGCGGCTTAATCAACCGCAGTGTATTGTCTTGCAGATCTGGAGGCTGGGAATTTGAGATGGACATGCTGGCAAGATTGATTCCTTCTGATACTGTGACAGAGGCTCTGTTCTAGGCTTTGCTCCTGGTTTGTAACCTTTGGGTTCCTTGGCTTGTAGATAGATGTTTCATGTCCCTTTCTGCCTTCATGTTTGCATGGTGTTCTTCCTGGGTTGTGCTTCTATATCCACATGTGCTCCTGTGACCTTTCATTATATAAGGACACCAGCCATCTTGCATTAGGCTCATCCTACTCCTGTGTGAGCTCTTGTGGAATACTCACATCTGCAGTGTGCCTATCTCCAGATAAAGTCACGTTCTGGGGTCCTTTGGGTTAGGATTTCAACACACGAATTTGATCCATGTGGTGCTATTGTTCAGATGTTATTTCGGTGTCACATTCGGTGGTTTACGCATGTAACCGTGGGCATGTATGCACAAGCCTCTTTTTGCCAGCATAGTTGGGTCTGAGGATTTCCATGTCAGTGAATTTTCAGCAACTTGAGATTACCCTTTTAGTATGAAGTTCTTTACATGTAAGAGAAATCATTTTAGATCCGGAGCTTTGGAAACACAGGAAGCATTTTCCTGTTTTCTTAATAGGGTGCATGGCTATGCATATTTCTCAGTACATGGCTAGACTGTGAACTCTGGAAGGTTGATGACATTAACTTCCTCATCTTTCCATTCGCACTGTCTGACAAAGGTCTCCCGTATGCTAAGAGCTCAGTAAAGGTGTTTGAAATAAAAATAAATGAAATGCTGAATATAAACATAAACTCACGCTCACAACTTGGGGTGACTGCACAAGCACCAACTGTCATACTGTATACAGCAAAATCCCCGCAGGTAACCTGAGGTATGAGAGACAGCTTGAGCTACACCCAATGTCCTGTCGTGACTGTCTTCCCTTTGCCCTCGTGCCCACACTTGTTTCTCGTGCTCCTTGCTCAGTATCTCTTCTCGCTGTTCTTTGTCTTCCCCAGGGCCACATCCTAGCTCAGGTCTTCTACGTCCATGGGGCAGCACCGCCCTTGCTGCTGCGCATCTGTGCCACATGCATCCCCACGCCAGGACCTTTGCATCTGCTGTTCTTTTTCCTGGTTCTGGCAGCCATCTCCATGGCTCAGACCCACCCTTCACTCATGCTCTGCCCACATGTTATCTGGGCAAAGGGACCTTCTGTGTGCATTCTATGTGAGAGCTTATCCTTCCCACACAAACCTTCTCTATACCCTATCCAAACTTACAGTTTTTATACCAATACATACACATTTCTTTGTTCAATGAGTGTCTCTTTATCTAGTTCCATGAGAAGGGCTTTGTCCAGTCATTGTGTTCACCGGTGTTTCCCCAGAATCTTGTGAGGATCTTGTCACAAAGAGGTGGACAGTAAAAATGCGCTGCCCGAAGGAAGAACTCAGGGAGGAAGGGTAGATGGGTAGCCTTCTTCTAAGATAAGAGTAAATATGTCATTTGGGAGACATGGAGGAGGTCTTCCATAGCTCACATTTAATGAGGGACACACTGCTTTATTGGTTTCAACTAACCGGCGGCTTGGGCAAGTGGGGAAGGAGAAAGCAGCGTCCTCTTCCAGGGTCTTGGTTGTGCTTCCACAGTTGAGGTCTCAGAAGGAACTTCCCAAGAAGCACGAAGCTGGTGGGAGCACTCGTCAATATAAACCCACCTTCCAGCCTCTTTGCTGCTTGTAAGCACTTCACTCCCCTGGAAATGTTGAAAACACATGTTTTCAACTAAAAGTTGTCCAGCCAATTATTTCCTGTATCTGCAAAGGTCAGTTCACGGTTTGTGATTCCTCACACACTGATGTGCCCTGACAAAGCGGCATGAAGGCCTCAGCGGTAGCAGCCAGAGCCAGCTCCCAGGAGGGAGCAGTGGTGGCCCTCCTGCCCAAGCGGCTTTGCACCTGGGAGTCACAGGCTCAGAGCCCACGGCCTTCCTCAGCACCTGCTTTTTAAAAAGTCTTTTGCAAAGGCTCAGAATCACATAGGTTCTTATCAGGGGGCTATCTGGCAGAACTTGGGCTTAAAACAAATTCGTACAAACTTGGGGTCCACCCTCAAGGATCCCTTACCAGCCCCTTGGGTGTAGTCTCGCCCTCCCGTGGTGTGCTTGGGTCATACCTGTGCTCTCCTCCAGCATTCTTATCAATGTAATGCGTACGCCTGTAATCCCAGCGCTTTGGGAGCCCGAGGCAGGTGGATTACCTGAGCTCAGGTGTTCAAGACCAGACTGCCCAACATGGCGAAACCCCTTCTCTGCCAAAAATACAAAGATTAGCTGAGCGTGGTAGTGGCATATGCCTGTAATCCCAGATACTTGGGAGGCTGAGGCGGGAGAATCACTCGAACCTAGGAGGCGAAGCTTGCAGCGCCGAGATTGCACCACTGCACTCCAGCCTGGGTGACAGAGTGAGACTCCATCTCAAATAAATAAATAAATAGATAAAGTAATGCATACATTACTTTTGGAGCCGCAAACTGAGCACTTGTCTTCCTCAAATTAACTGTAAACTGTTTTCATCTTGTTTTATCTCTGTATTCCTCCTGATTGTGTTACAGAGTAAAAATTAATTTGATCGATTTATTTTGACCTAAATGCCTGTAGTTCCGGCAAAAAAGTATAAGATCTAGCCAGGTGCGGTGGCTCCCAGCACTTTGGGAGGCCGAGGTGAGCAGATCACCTGAGATCAGGAGTTTGAGACCAGCCTGGCCAACATGGTGAAACCCCATCTCTACTGAAAATACAATAATTAGCTGGGCATGGTGGCGGGCAACTGTAATCCCAGCTATTTGGGAGGCTGAGGCAGAAGAATTGTTTGAACCCGGGACACAGAGACTACAGCAAGCCAAGATCATGCCATTGCACACCAGCATGGGTGACAGAGCGAGACTCTGTCTCAAAATAAAAAAATAAACAGATCTAGCTAAAAGCAAGCCCTGCTGTCATTGGCCAAGAATACAGGTGCCTTCTAGGGCTGGTAGGTACAGCAATTCTATGCTTAACCACACAAAGACATTCTGGTTGAATTCCCTGAAAAAACACTCATCTGTAAAAACTATGTTACCTTCCTAGTAACGGAGAAAGATTAATTACATGACAGTGTAAACATATTATATTAATCATTTGAGATTATTCTTCAAGATAAAATAGTAATATCAGAAACCTACTCTGTAATATTGAGTGACTAAAGGCAAGGGATGTCAAATCATATTTAGCTGCAAATTGTTAAAAAGACTACATGTATGCGTGTGTGTGTGTGTGTTTGTGTGTGTTCAGAGAAAGAACAAGAGCTATACCAATCTTTAACCATGGCTGGTGCTCAGGGTGTAATTGTGTGAACTTTTTATTTTCTGTGTTGTCACTTCCCATATTCTGAAATGCTCTGTAATGTGCGTATATAAAAAATAGCGACATGACTTTTCTTCAGTTCTATTTTCCTCCTTCAAAGCGACCTCAAGTAATACCAGAGTTTCATAGATTTCTGATGTTAAACTTTTCCAGACAATCTGGAAAGAAGAGCTTCCAGGTTATTTTACAAATACAAAATAATCTGGGAAATATAAACCTGGCTTATTTTTAAATATTTTTACTAGAAACAGGGTTTCACCATGTTGCTCAGTCTGGTCTTGAACTGCTGACCTCACGTGATTTTACGTCTCAAATAACTTTTGCTTTCCGTTCGTTTACCAGAGTTGATTTCTACTTCTTGCCACTAGAGTGACAAGGTGAATGTGCTTTATGACAGCATTCAGTTCAGTACCAAATGGGACCTGGAAACTCACATGAACTGGTAGTTCAGAAAATATTGCAGACACCCCGTGCAGGGGTGGTACTGACTTAAATGCTAGAGAGATATACAGCTCTCCAATTAGGAAGCCTGAGTCCATTAGTGAACTCCACTAATAGGTCAAGAAAAGTAATAGCTAATAAATATTTTATTAGCATTTGTTGAATCTCACTAATGGGAAAGCAAAATATTTCAAAAGTAGCAAGAGTCACATTCAGTATCCAGCCATTACTCAATGCAGTGTCTGCTGTTGCCTATGACTTCTTCGTGGAATAGAGAAGTTCAAATAGAATTATGTGCGTAACCATTAATATTTTTACTTTTCTATTGTAAGCCTTCATATTGTCTTCCTTTGTCCTTTACCTACATCATGTATTTAATGTTAGCTTTCTATCTATGGCAAAGTAAATTTATAGCTATGTTAATATATTAATAGTGCTCTTTCTAAGAAATAAAATAATTTTTGCATGTTTTTAAAAAAATTAACCACTAAAATGCATTACATATAATAATAAGACTAATTGTATATCTTTCATCCTGAAAATTATTAGAAGCCTTTACAAACTAAAAGAAAAATCACCACCACGACCACCAGCAAAACCCCTAAGCTAATAGAACCTCATCCATCAATGCAATAGAGCTATCGTTGCTTGCTTTTCTTAGCCTATCTGAAATCTTATCTCTCAAAGGGGGAAAATATGTATACCTTTCTGTCTGGGGTTTTCAAGGATATACCAGTTAGAAATAGGGGAGCTGCCATTCTAGGTATTTAGTGTTTGAAAATAGAAATGGGAGATCCGATGTGGATTTCCCAATATTTTCTCTCACAGTCCTTGGTTGTTCCTTTCTGGAAAATGAAGCGCTGAAGTAGACAGCTGCCAGCATCATACACACGTTCTGGAAGGCATGCATATTTTCGCAGTTAGGTAAATCTTGTAATAGCAGCTTCTCTCCAAAGGAAAACAAATCTCAACTTCTCTTTTTGGGGGGGATTCACCTTCATGTACATGAAAGGCAGAATATTGTACTTCTCAGCTCATCCATTCACGCCACAAATACTTAAGAACGTAAAAATACAAATGCCCTCCCCCAAACACAACCATATAAACCTTTAAAGAAGAAAGTAATGTCACCGTGACGGCTGGATTATTATTTAGGACATGTGATGTGCCGGTGTGGTTCAGTAGATGAAATCCATGCTGTAGGACTGAGAGGTTGTAGGCTTGGGTACCGGTTCTGCCATCTAATTATCTGTACTATCGTGGGCAAGTCAGGCTATGCAGTTTGCTCATAAAAGTAAGTCATATCAGTTTTGCAAAGATAGGAAAATAGGCATGGAGATAATGTGTGTGTGTGTATATATATGATGTTTGTACACTGAAGATACTTAATATATTGTAGCTTTTATTGTTATAGGCATAACTGGCTCAAATAACTCAGGCTCAAGCTTGAAACTATTGTCTAATTATAAGATTCTGTTTTAACAACCAGTGGCAGGCATTTCTTTCCCCATCCAGTCCCTAAGTGTGAATAAAATTACCTGAATTTTAAAATTGCACACATTAAAACCAATGTTACCCCATCGCGGGTAAACCTGCTACTCTAGATTTATTTAGAAAAAGATGGTTTGATTATATGAGATAGTCTCCAAAACTCATTCTTACAACAATTGATAAGTAACTACTATGACAGATTCCAGGAGGGAATCAAGTGTCTTAGTTTATAATCTACATGACAGAATAAGGCATGATTCTGATATGAAACACCTAGAGGTAAATAAATACCACCTTCCATGGCAGGAGCCAGTACACAGTTAGACCAAATTAGTGATGGGTTAAATAGTTAATAAGGCTCTAAGAAAACATGGAGATCACCACAGGTTGAGCGATTAGGATTTATTGAAGTTCTCTCAATAGCAAGCCCAACCCAAACGGGCTGAACCAAGAGCTGGGTCATACAGGTTCACCCAAGAAGTTCAGGAGTAGGTGGCTTCAGGTTCCTTTGTCCTGAGGCCTAAAGATGTCGGCACACATCTGCGTTTTCTTCTTTGCCACTTAAGGCATTTTAAATTTCACTTCAATCTGGCTTTTCCTCTGATAGCCAAATGGATGCAGCCACTCCAGGCTTCAACAATTTCCACTCTGCCAGGCACGGTGGCTCATGCCAGTAATCCCAGCACTTTGGGAGGCTGAAGCAGGAAAATCACGGGGTCAGGAGTTTGAGACCAGCCTGACCAACATGCAGAAACCCTGTCTCTCCTAAAAATACAAACATTAGTCAAGTATGACGGTGCATGTCTTTAATCCCAGCTACTTGGGAGGCTGAGGCAGGAGAATTGCTTGAACTCGGGAGGCAGAGTGTTCCAGTGAGCCGAGATCACGCCATTGCACTCCAGCCTGGGCAACAAGAGCGAAACTCCATCCCCCAAAAAAGAAAAAAATTTCCACTTTACAATCTAGAAGAGGTGAGCAAGCTTCCCTCCTTGGCTCGAATCAGACTGCCTAGCTCTGACCAGTGCTGTAGACAGTCCGTGTTATGCTAATAATCATGGCAAAGACCAAATACCACAGTCTTGCAAGGTGTGTGGAAGGAGGGTGGAAAGGTTAGTGGTTGGAATTACTTAGTGGAGGGGAGTAGAAGCTCAGCATGTGTTCACAATGTCCACACAGATAGCTTCATGAAAAATACGGCATTTATTTTTATTTTATTTAGTTATTTATTTATTTTTGAGACAGAGTTTCGCGCTTGTTACCCAGGCTGGAGTGCAATGGCGCGATCTCAGCTCATGGCAACCTCCGCCTCCTGGGTTCAGGCAATTCTCCTGCCTCAGCCTTCTGAGTAGCTGGGATTACAGGCATGTGCCACCATGCCCAGCTAATTTTTTGTATATTTTTTAGTAGAGACGAGGTTTCACCATGTTGACCAGGATGGCCTCGATCTCTTGGCCTTGTGATCCACCTGCCTTGGCCTCCCAAAGTGCTGGGATTACAGGTGTGAGCCACCGTGCCCGGCCAAATACGGCATTTAGACTCTTGAACAGCCCAACCCTCCATACTACAGAATCACAGAATTAATTCTGTCAAAAATCACGGAATAGCATTAGTTCAGGTTAGAGAGAAAGCTGAACTCTTAAGTAAGTCTGCAGAAGCCAGACTGCCTGGGTCCAATTCCAGCTCTGCCATTGACTGGCTGTGGGATAGTGTCTGATCTGTGTCCCCACCCAAATTTCACATTGAATTATAATCCCCAGTGTTGGAGGTGAGGCCTGCTGGGAGGTAATTGGCTCATGGCGGTAAATTTCTTCGTTGGTACTGTTCTGGTGAGAGTGTGCGAGTGCTCGTGAGGTCTGGTCATTTCTAAAGTGTGCTCCCTCCTCTCTCTCTCTTGTCCTCTTGCTTTGGCTGTGTGAAGACAGCTATTCCCACTTCACCTTCTGCCATGAGTAAAAGCTCCCTGAGACCTCCTCAGAAGCAGATGCTACCATGCATCCTGTACAACCTACAGAATCACGAGCCAATTAAACCTCTCTTCTTTATAAATCACCCCATCTCACGTATTTCTTTATAGCAGTGAGAGAATGGACTAATGAATGCATTTTGGGACCTCCAGCAATTATTGAGTCTTTCTCTGCAAAATGGGAACAATAACAAACCCTTCTTTGCTGGATTATAGCAAAGACTGAACAAGCTATTCATTGTGAACCCACACGGCGTGGTGCCTGACACCCAGTAAGTACCATCGTGATTGTTTCCTGGTCAGGCTTCTTTGTACAACAGCATCCTACCTGCCCAGGCCCTCAAGACATGCATAAGAAAAGGGACAAGAAAGAAGCAGGGCATGATATTGCAAGGGGCAATAAATAAAAACAGACATTGCAGAATGAGTGCTTTCCCAAACGAAAGTAAAAACAAGTTGACTTTGTGGAAGTGATTTGGTACCAGGTAGTGGAGGCTGTGAACGTCAGATTAGGGAGCATCATGTATAGTGCTCCATAAGTGGCTACAGCAGGTTCAAGAAGATTTGGAAATACTTACATCACACCACTCCTCATTTAGGCAGAACTCCAAATTTTCCAGGGGCAGACCTCTTTCACATCTGTATCCTTCTTTTTTTTACGTAGACTTTACTGAGGGCTGGTTTCTTTTTCTGTTTGTTTTGAAGAAGGAGATTCACAAAGTCTCTTTCTCTCTCTCTCTCTCTTTTTTAAGATAGAGTCTTGGGTCACTCTGTCACCCAGGCTGAAGTGCAGTGACATGATCAGGTCTCACTGCAGCCTCAGCCTCCTGGGATCAAATGATCCTTCCACTTCAGCCTCCTGATTAGCTGGGATTACAGGCATGGGCCACCAAGTCTGGCTAATTTTTCAATCATTTGTAGAGATAAGATCTCATTATGTTGCGCAGGCTGGTCCTGAACTCCTGGACTCAAGCAATCCTCCCACCTCAGCCTCCCAAAGAGTGCCCGGCCTGTATCCTTCTTTTAATCACAGGTCTCTCCCCGCCAGTGATGGCTTATTTCATGTGTCACCATGGCTGGTCAAACATTAGTCTGGATGTGTCTGTGATGGTGTTTCGAGTGAAATCCACATTTATATAGGTGACTTTGAGTAAAGCTGATTGAACTGGCTCCCCTAAGGAAGAGGAGATCCTGCCAGTAGCCTGTCTTTGGATGTCTGCAAGCTCAGCTCCTGCCACCACAGCAAATGGCATTGGCTCAAACTGCCCCTCTTTCCCCTGCCCAGCCCTGCCCTTCTCCCTTGTCCAATTTTGAACTTGCTTGCCAAGTCTCCACAACCAAGTGAACAAATTCCTTAAAAGAAATCTCTTTCAGGCCGGTTGCGATGGCTCACGCTAGTAATCCCAGCACTTTGGGAGGCCATGGCAGGTGGATCACCTGAGATCAGGAGTTCGAGACCATCCTGGTCAACATAGTGAAACCCGTCTCTACTAAAAATACAAAAAATTAGCTGGGCATGGTGGCGCGTGCCTGTAATCCCAGCTACTCAGGAGGCTGAGGCAGGAGAATTGCCTGAACCTAGGAGGCGGAGGTTGTGGTGAGCCGAGATCGCACCATTGCACTCCAGCCTGGATAACAAGAGCTAAACTCCGTCTCAAAAAAAAAAAGAAAAAAATTAGAGGGATGTGGTGGTGGGGGCCTGTAATCTCAGCCACTCAGGACGCTGAGGCAGGAGAATCACTTGAACCTGGGAGAAGGAGGTTGTGGTGAGCCAAGATTGGGCCATTGTACTCTAGCCTGGGCAACAAGAGTGAAACTCTGTCTCAAAAAAAAAAAAAAAAGGAAAAGAAATAAATAAATCTCTTTCTATATGCATGCACATCCTGTGGATTCTATTTTTTGGAAAACCCTGATGAATACACCTTCTAATGGAGCTGGCCTAAAGAGTAATTGTGTTCAGTGGAATTTGATTGGGGGATGCTGGCTCCTATCAGCAGGAAGATACTTCTGTGGCTTCTTGTATTCCTTCACAGTATCCTGTTTGTCACTCTTCCAGGTTACTGTCTGTGCCAGCTGAGAGACATCTGCCATCCGAGTGTCCCTATGGAAACACCCCTGGCAATGGAGCCATAAGGAAAGGCCTTGATGACGACACCCTTCTGGCCGCCTGTGTGACAGGGTTATCTCCATTCTCTGTGCCTGGCCAATTCCTTGCATCTTTTTCCATTGTACAGTTTCCCATTGACCTTGGACTTTGGATGCGTGATCTGGGCGTTGGTTCTTCTGAAGCTCCCTTCTGTCCTTGTTTGGGTGTTCTCCAAGTCAGTGGTGACAGCCTCGTGTGGAAAGTGCACTTGTGTTTTTCATTATTTTTGTCTGAAGTGTATCAACATCACTGTCACTGACAAACTGCATCTCATTAGCATGATAAATCATCTCGACGTACAATATCATCTCCTCCTGTTCTTCTGATCTCTTCCATGGGTCTGTATTGACATTCCAATTCTGAGAAGCCTTCTGTCAGCAATCAGGAAGAAATAAGTTCCCATACTTAATATAATTATAGGGGGGCTAGTTTTTCTGTTTATTTTTAATTGGCTCCCTACAACTATATGTCAAAAGTCCTTTTCATTGTCTTCTTTGTCGTCTCTTGCAAAACTGTCTTCAGCTTCTGCTTCACTTTGCGTGTTAAAGCACGAAACGCGTTGTCTGTCCCAAAGTGAGTTGCTCCGTTTCTCCCCTTTCCTTTAGTTCTTAGTTCTAGGGCCTCATATCATGCTTCGCCAATTTTAATAGAGTTAATATAAGTCAGGAGGTCCCAAAAACTTTACAAATGTTAATTAATTAATCGACAGAACAGCCCTATGAGATAAGGATGATGAGCCCTATTTCACAGGTGGGTAAAATTCCAAACACACAAAGCTTGAGTGACATGAAGAGTTGGCCATTATTAAAAAACTGCCATTACGTTTATGGCTCTGCCTCATGGTGTCAGTGCATGGCATGTGCAGCGCGATGGCTCCATTTTGTACATGAGAAGATGGACGGAGAGGTTCATTTCTGTATCTGAGGTTTATTCAATATCCAGGATAGCTCAAATTATTCACAGGCTTCTGAGGTTTCCCATTTGTCTTTATTTTCTCAACTTTCCCCCACCACAGCAATGTCAGTCGGTGAGAGCCAGCAATGGGAAAATCCTGGTGTGCACCCCAACTCTCAGAACACCTCTGTAAAATAGGAATCTCTGTCTGATCCCAGGGGCCAGTTAAAAGAAGAGACCTAAAAAACGGTGATCCAACTCTACACGCAAGTGTCCTGTGCCAGAACGAGACCATGGATGTGACCAGCACGAATTTCCCAGCTATCTGCATGACGCCAGGTTATTCTACCACCCCGAGGCCCAGGGATAGCAAACCATGAACCATTCCAGGGTCATGCTCAGTGTCTCCATCTCCTTGGCAGTTGCTGCCTGGAAAGCCCACCTCTGTCCTTTTCCTTCCATGCACCTTCAAGACCCAGGCATCTTTCCTGCCTCCCCAGCTGGGGCCACTGCCCTGAGCCGGGGCCTTGTTCCTCTCAGTCCCAGCTCTCCGTGTGCAGGTGACCCCTGCAGATGTGCCTCTCAAGCTCGGGTCTCACCCATCTGGCTACAAGCCCCCGGATACAGGAACCATCTTTCATGTGTGAGTTGCTCAGCAATATCCCAAGCTTCATGGACAACACATTCTGTAGAATGCGGGATGACCAGAGTTATAGAGGGGCTGAGGCAGGGTGTGCTTACTAATAGAAAATTTACTTTTTGGCTCAAAAAAACTGATTTTTGACAAAAGAATTGCGTCTGTGTGTCACTCCTTCGCCGACTTAAGAGCCATGCGTTGCAGCCACTGGTCTGTGGCTGAGCAGCCTTTGAGTCAGCCGAATGCCTGGATTAACGATACGGACTCCAGGTTTTGTTTCAAACACGTGGAATCTGTATTCTTGGAAGCAGACCCAGAAATCTTTATTTTTAATTGTGTGATTTTGATGTTTGTTTTGTGCATTTCGAAACCAGATTTATGTTTTATGAAACATTATAGTATCTTATTAATGCTGTAATATTGGTATGCTTTCTCAGTTAAAGAAGTTTGCCACTGAAATAACAATATAAAAATAAACAGTTTTTTTTTTTTTTTTTTTTTTTTTTTGAGATGGAGTCTCCCTCTGCCACCCAGGCTGGAGTGCAGTGGTGTGATCTCAGCTAAGTGTAATTTCTGCCTTCCAGGTTCAAGCGATTCCCCTGCCTCAGCCTCCTGAGTAGCTGGGACTACAGACACACACCACCACACCCAGCTAATGTTTTGTATTTTAGTAGACATGGGGTTTCACCATGTTGGCCAGGAGGGTCTTGAAATCCTGACCTCATGATCCGCCTGCCTTGGCCTCACAAAGTACTGGGATTACAGGTGTGAGCCATTGCACCCAGCCCTCCTGTGAGCCACTGCGCCCATCCTCTTTCCTTCCTTCCTTCCCTCCCTCCCTCCCTCCCTCCCTCCCTCCCTCCCTCCCTCCTTCCTTCCTTCCTTCCTTCCTTCCTTCCTTCCTTCCTTCCTCCGTCCTTCCTTCCTTCCTTCCCTCCCTCCCTCCCTCCCTCCCTCCCTCCCTCCCTCCCTCCTTCCTTCCTTCCTTCCTTCCTTCCTTCCTTCCTTCCTTCCTTCCTTCCTTCCTTCCTCTGTCCTTTCTTCCTTCCATCAAACTTGAGTTTGACAACTTGCTGTCCTGGAAGGCAATTGCTTCTCTTCTCCACATTGTGAAGCTCACAATAGCTCTGTCCTGGAGCAGAGTCACCTGTGACTTCAAAACCACCGACCTTCCCCAAACAACAAGACAAGGGAGCCAATGGCCCTTCAGTTTGGCCCACTGGGTATTTTAAATGTTTTGAATGTGAATGTCATTAGCTGAAATTTGCCTTCCCCTGTTTCCACAGGCCCCATTCTCACTGCCTCACCACACATTTGTTCATTCACTCTCCCTCCCAGATGTAGAAGCTGAGCTTATCCTGGTGCCTCCAAGCTGGCACTCAAAGTGCACATAAATAGCAGCTATTGCATTACTTATTGGACCTGAAAGAAACCCCCAATATCATCTAGTTCTGCCACCAATTTATGCATGAGAAAACAGGAGACCTGAGAGGTAAATCAAGTTACCTAATACTGCACAGCTGAGCTGGCGGCACAACAGAATTGAAAGCCATTCTTCTGATTCTTCATCCACTGTCCCTTCCAGCATAGCATAGAATCTGCTCTCTCTTCTACAACAGAGCCTGGATTCTAATCTCCCCAGACAGTCCTATCCATGAAGCCTTTTAAGCAGGTATCCCCAATCTATATGTTATTTTAAAAACATATGTAAACTGTTAATCTAGTCATTAAATGTGAACCAAGTATGATCTCTTCATGTTTGTAAGTTGGAAAAGAAGGACAAATAAAGCACTATCATCTATGTTTTCCTTCATCGCACAGATGACTCCGCACAGTTTTAAAGACCACTGAACTAGAAAACAATTCCTCAATGCACCGTGGTGTGGGCAGCCTTCTACGAGGCCTGTCTCTCGCAAATCATTTTTTAATTAATGATTGAAGCAGACCACAGTGCGGAGATGATAGACTTACTTTAGCAATCACAGTGCATTTAATCACTTCCAAATCCTCCTCTCACTCTTTCTGCTGTGTGTTCCTTGCTGGGTGGGAGGCTGAACGCCCTTGAACCCTTAGCCTGTCTTATCTGTAGAACAGTGCAAAGTGACGCACCATTCCTGATAGGGTGCCAATAGGGCAATTGACAATTATGGAAGTAATTGCCAGAAGTTGCTGCAGTATTCTTTTGGCTGCATTTTTCCAAACTCTTATCTATCCCACATGTCAGTGGCATCTCTCAAGTGTGTCAGAGCAGAAAAACGACGGCGAAACCCCGCCCGAGCAGGGTTTAGCCCCAACAAACTACTAACTCCCCTCCCAAGAGGAAGAAAATGCAGAGCGGAGATCACGGCTGCCCACCTCGTTTCGTTGCAGAACGGAACGGGTGCCAGCCCTGAAACTGCGCGTGTTCTCCATGGGGCCTCTTTCCCCACTGAGGGTTCGCAGCTCCCAGTCCGCACAACACGTTTCCGCGGATCCCGGGGGAAAGTGAGGCCGGGCGGCTCCTCCTGGCTCCCTCATCCAAAGCCCCTGCCAGGGTCCCAGGCTCTGGAGAGCAAGGGCCACAAGGCCTGAGGGAACGACGTCCTCACAGGTTTGAGGATGCCAGAGAGCGACGTCACCACGGACTTATATTTACTCCCGTCCACACCCTTGCCTTGACCTAAACGAGACCCCAGCACGGGGCAGGTTAGTGAGACTCCAGAGTCCCGAAGTTGGAAGTAGCAGAAGGAATTCCGGAAACCAAGGCATCCAGACCCAAGAGCGCAGGCTCCTTGGGCCACGAGAGGCCACACGCGACCGCCCAGGACGCCCACGAACACCTGAGCCATCCCGTGACCACCACGCCCTGGCACTGACGGGACGCACGGAGAGCGGAGGGCCCGGTCCACGCAGGACCCAGGCAGGCGAGCAGCCGGTGCTGCCCGGGGTGGTCCAGGCACAACCAGCGCATCCAGTGTGCTCCTCCCTCAGGTAGCCCTGTCCCACCTGCCTGCCCTCCACGCTCAGCTCCCCATCAGACTCCAGGTGACACCAGTACTTCCCTTATGCCAAACGCAACCCAAGTCGGTGGCTCACTCGTGTTGAACTCCTCCTCCTGCCACCAGCTCCACCCACTGTGCCTACCCGGTGTGGCCGCCCCCAGAAAAGTCCGACCCTGCTCACCCACCCCGGCCTCCTTCTCAGCTCCTCCACCCCAGCCGCCCTGCTCCTCCACCCAGACTCCCAGCTTCTCCAGCCCTTTTCAGCTTCTCCACCCTAGGCTCCCTACTCCTCCACTCATGCTTCCCCAGCTTCTCCAGCCCTTCTCAGCTCCTCCACCCCAGCCTCCCTGCTTCTCCACCCGGCCTCCCAGCTTCTCCAGCCCTTCTCAGCTCCTCCACCCCAGCCTCCCTGCTCCTCCACCCAGCCTCCCAGCTTCTCCAGCCCTTCTCAGCTCCTCTACCCTGGCCTCCCTGGATCCTCCATCCTGGCCTCCTTGGCTCCTCCACTGCAGCCTCCCCTCTTGGGGCTGAGCTGGTCCTCCTCATTTCCACCAGTTTTTGTAGCCATCTCATCTGCTTCTGCTCATTCTTCTGTATTATGCAGACTCGGGCTGAATTGTAGAATCTCAGTCACAGGAGGTGACCCCCCTGGAGTAATCTGTTTCATCTCTTTAGTGCCACAAAGCAAAGGCTCCTTCCCTATGTTATCTCCGGCTAGCTCTTGGACCAAAAATACTTGCATCTGAAAATACTCTCAAGTGAAAAGAGTTTTGCCGTAAGTGATTCTTCCTAAACTTTTTGGTTCCATTTAAAATGTGCAGTGGAATATGTAAACAGGATTTCATACTTCCCTGCCTGTGTAAATAGGCCATAATGAACACTATACAAGCTTCTTCTGAGAAGAAGTGTCAGTATCATAAACACTGATCTTTGTAACACACTCTAACACAGTGATGCACTCGCGGTCATTTGAGCAGAGCTGTTTATCTTTACACTAAATGATCCCAGACTTTTTAGCTTTTTGTTCGCTTTCTATAGCCGCCTTGTTAATCATTTCTTTTTCTTTTCTTTACTTTCATTCATTCTTTTTTTTTTTTTTCTGGCTGTTTCTTCAGGTTCTCAATTCACCACTCTAAATATGTTACTTGTAATACTTGCTTTTTTTTTTTTTTTTTTTTTTTTTGAGAAAGCATGCTTACATTTGCCTTTCATTAGTTATTTATTTTGTATAAATTTAAGGGGTACAAGCGCAGTTTTGTTACATAGAAATATTGGGTAGTGGTAACGTCCAGGCTTTTAGGGTAACCATCACCCCAATAATGTACATTCTTCCCAATAAGGAATTTCTCACCTTCTTCCCAGTGTTCAATATCTATTGTTTGCAATATTCTATGAGTTGAGAAACCAAAGTTTTTAACCCTTAGGAGAAAAAAGGGAGTACACAGCATCTGAGGGCCCCTTCATTTTGAAGTTGCCATACACTGAATCAAGTGAAGCTGAATTGAATTTGGCAGGATTAGATTAGTGAGAAACTGCACCTGGAAGAGGTATACCCTGGCAGTGGAATCAGGAAATGCTTGAGATGTGAAGACTCAGAATGATCTTGTATCATCACGAAGCTGAGATACAAATGTACAGGCAATTCTCAAACAAATCTTAATGGAGATATGTATATAAAATAAACCTAAAATATAAGTGAAAATCTGGTGTCCTATTTATGACTCTAAGAATTCTTGACATTCTTTCTTTTTCTCTTTACCTCTTTTAAAAAAATATTTTCATCAACCTTTGTGAGTTTTGTTAAAGTCTCTCCATGTATAATATTTTCTGTGTAAAAATTATACAGGCGTACATATTTTTCAAAACTCACTGCAATGTGCATATAGAATAGATGTGTTTAAATGTAAGTAATGTGTCTAAATACAAATAAAAGGGTAAAGAAAGACAAAAAGGTAAATTGTATTATAAACATTTTACCAACGTAATAATTAAACCATAATTCATATATGGCTATGCCAATATTGAAAAATGTTTTATTGGTGATTTATCACACATCAAATTTTCAAGATTTTAAATAATACCCTTATAAATGTCCTTCCAAAAACATATTTGTTTATAGTTTTTAACATTTCCTTGGTTAGATTTCTTAAAAGTTGAAAATTTTTTAAGTGCTTAAAACATCCTCCTCCCTCTTCAGCTATTTAAACTCTTTGTAGTTTTACTCAATGGGGGAAAAGAAACATAAATCCACTCAAATAACCCCAGGAAAAGATAAGCTTTTGATATTTTTGGTTTGGCCACATTTAAATCGTGGTAGCTGTAGCTTACTCAAACACAGAGCCACGTTTGGCAGTGATTCCGTGGCTCGAGGCTGTCCTGGCTGCTTGAGGAATCTGGAATTCCTTTTTCCTCTTTCCTGATCACAAAAGCACCCCTGCAGCTCAAGCCATCACATCCATATCCCAGACGGAAGGAAGAAACAAATGCGGAAAGGTGCTTATGCACTATGTGCATACCCTCCCTGTGGAGGTCTCAGTGAAAAACCTTCACTGAAGTCTTACTGACCAGAACTATGTTACATGGTCATCTCTCTCTGCAAGGGAGGCAAGGGAATGTAATTTTTTCGCTGACTTTGTTGCTATCCAAACAAAAAATACATTTTTTGCTAGTAACAAACAGTAGCCAAATAACTCCCAGTCTGCCAGCAGCCTGGCCAGATTTGTTGCAGAAAGCTCACAGAGCTGGGACAGAGGGCCACCAAAGCCCACCCCTCCCAGACACCCGAGATTCCTCCTCTCAGGGCTCCTGTGGTTCTCCTTTATGATTTCTCTGCTTTCTAGGTTTTCCTCCTGTTTCCAACCTCCTCCTTTCAGCTTGTGTTGGCTACCTCAGGCTTCAGAGTTCCCCCTGGCCTTCCAACTCCACTCTCACCAAGAACTAGGCCTGCGTGTGTGTTTCTCAACTGCAAATCTGGGACTGAGGAGTCTGGTTACAAGTCCAGTTCAAACCTTACAACAGACCGAGCGAGTCCCGGGTTCCAAGCAATCCTGTAGTCCACGAGCTGCCCTTTGTTAGCAGCCACCAGACATGGGACGCTGGGCAGAACGTGGCTGTTTACGCCAGCTGGAAATGTGAGTTTGTCAAATCCTTCAGAACAGGACAAGGATGGCAGAAATGATTGGCACCTATGGTTTTTAAACACAGGCTAAATGCACACTGGTGATGATTTAACAGAAAGAAATCTTCAAAGGGTCCGCAATCTGATCGCTCCTGATTTTTGTCCCATGTGCTGCCTATGCTGGTTAGGTCCCGTTGTCTGTCTGATTGTAGGTCACAAAATTTGTAACTGCAGTTCAGTGCTATCAAAAGACAGAATATAAAGTGGTGAGATGAGCTGCCCACTAGGACTGGCTTCATTCTCCATGTTCTCAAAACACCATTTAAAAAATGGCATTTTTAATGGAATCCTATGTGCTCTGACCAATGTTATAACCATGATTCAATTTTTTCAGGTTCACCAAGCTACTCATTTTATGGAAGAATTCACTTTCGAGGAGATCCAGCATATTCTTTGACAAAGATACTACGCTCCGTATTCGGATCATGACATAGTATGAGAGTAGACTGCATGTTTGGCATTTATAGATAAGCTATCACTGAAGCAAAGATCCCATCTTCCTTTTGCTCCTAGATTTACTTGGAGAAGATGAGTCAATGTTGCAACATTTTACATGTTTTCTTAAAAATTATATCAGTGGTATTTTAACCAAAGGGGTCAATAAATCTATTACATTTTAGGAGAAAAAAATCTATTTAAGAAAAACACCGCATCACTAAAAGGCAAATTGTACAGCAAATAGTACAAGGAATCCCAATGGGAAATTGGACACATATTATAGATCTATTAGAATTCACTGCAAGGAACTTCTTTCACTAGGGAAAAACTCTACAGGGTCTATGTTTTGTTTCCTTCAAAAGGTAAATACAAATAAAATCCTACCATGATGAAAGACGCTGAAAAATATTCTGGAATGAGGTCAAAACACTGAAAAAGTGATATAATTGTTAGAAAAAGTTGCCATAGACACGTCCGGTATTTGTTCTTTGGTTTGTAGTGGAAACTGACATACCCAAGAGCCTAGGAGTGGTTGTGTTAATTGTGCTCTTAAGATTTTTGTTTCACAATACAACACAAACGTTTCTACAAAACCAAATTTAATATGCAACAAACACTCACCATGTAAACACATTTTTAAAAAAATCTGATAATAATTGCAAGGATCGCTTCCAGGCTTCCATCAAAGCATTTTATATCAAGAATCTCAATACAGAATTATTTCTATGTCAAAATACATTTACACTGTAAATTGTTTATAGAAAAAAGACACAGAGGAATGGGGTATGCTGGCATTGAATTCAATAGCAGCCACTGCTCCTAATATTTTTCCTTCATTTTCTACTTCAAACATTTCTTATAAAATGTGCTTGTCTACCCCTCTGCACTTTGTCTGTGGTTGTATTCTCTCTATCTGCCAGTTTACTATATCGAGATGTGATCACCATGCTTATTCCCACGGTCGGCAGCTCTCCAGCCCGCCCAGGGCACTCACTTTCCACTTCCTCCTGCAGAGGCTGACAGCCATGTGGGTGCTGAGACATTGGGACATTTCAAGCCTGTCCCTAATATCTGGTCTGAGACAACATTTTAAGAATTAAACAGTGGTTATCAAATGCAAAACTAGAAAAGAGTCACATAAAAACCACACGTGAAGATTGATCACACAATTTTATTAGAGTCTTTTGAACAAATGTAATCCTCTGTGAAAAACTCTTGCAAAAGAGACATTGGAGTGTACTATTTTCAACCCTGAGCATTAACACTGCATACCAAGGGGGGGGGGGTGGGTTAAGAAGCTGGTTCGATTGAAGCACGAGCACAAGCCACTGATATTCTCTATGTGATCAGGTTTTTACAAAAAAATACATAGTTTTCAATAAATAATGCTTAATTTTACAACTTTGATACAGCAATGTCATACACCGTTTCAACACACTACACTCTGCATGCTAGTCTACGAGAAGACGAAACTTTGCCATGCATTTTCTTTCCCCCCTAGTGCTATCAAACACTTCAGCCTCCAGCGCACTGCCTCAGGTAGCTTTACCCTCTCTCTGTTTCACAGCAATAGGTCGTGCGCTGGCATGCAAACTCTAAAAAAGGTCCCCCCACAAACCACTCAAACTTCTACACAAAAGGGTTTTTCAGCTTTTCTGCTCCCAAACCTGGAGTGGCTAAGAAAGTAAGTTTCATGTGGCCTTGGAAAATACACACTTGTTAACAGTGTCATGCTGAAAACTGCTCTAACACATCAGGTGGTTCTGTCCTGGTGGCCGCCAAGAAGCATTATGGGATGCCATCACCACGAGGAGTCCCAAACCGGAAAAAGAGGCCTCCGTTTTAAAACAGTCCATTCAAAAAAAGGTGTCACAGAACAAATGCAAAAGACTCTTAAACCCACAACATATGTACAAGAGTAAAAGTAGACGAAATGGGAAATTAATGAGAATGGCGTGTAACGTTTCTCCCTATGTGATTCAAGGGAGGAGGCGTACTGGTTTTGAACAAAAGCTGGATGAAGAAAAATGTGACAGAGGGCCCTTTGTCAATATCTATTTGATCAGAATTCTTTATATGATAAATTAGATACAGTTGTTGGGTTTTTTTTTGTTTTTTTTTTTTGGAAGGGGAAATGTGATGTGTCTAAGAAAATAAGATAAGCATCTTATTAAAGGAATCTCTGCAAGGAGCCTAGAGGAAATCCTATTTTTTAATGCATTTTAAAACTTTTTCTGTCATGTTGCTTTATTTTGTCATTTCCACAGCAGAGAAAATCAATTTAGCATTACGACATAAAAGAAGTTTGATCAAACAGTGAGACAGGAGCCTCCACATATGCACATCCAGGTTGCTTAAATTCACCAATTGCTCATTGGAAACCGCATCTCAACTAGATCATATTGCTTTTAGTGGTTTGTTTCTCTGTAGAGAAGTTGTCTGTTTGCAACTGCAGGCAACCAAAAGTTCCCAAATCATTTAAAACAGTCCTATCTGTGCACTGGCAGAGGTGCTAGATCTTGTAAGAATATCTCTACCCAATAAAGTTATTACTTTTATACATGGGACATTATGGACTTGTGTCTCCCTTTGTAAGCCATTTTATACTTTCTGCACTTTTGTGCTTTTATTGAGTATAAAAATAGGTCTCCTTTAAAATTCTGTTTATTTTAAGTTCACTAAAAAACTACTTGTTTGTGAAATTCTCTTATAAACTCACTGCATCCACATGGAACAGATACAACTAATTAGGCAGCTAATAGATATAGGTAGTGTTAAAAAAAAAATGAAAAAAAAAAAAAAAAAAAAGACGATATGGTAGGAATCAAGGGAAAAAAAGCCAGCAGTAAGTAAAATGGAAGAGAGCTCAGTTTCATCAATTTTGTTTCATCTTTATTATAGTTGAAAATGTAGGCTCCACAGGAAGGGGCAAAAAACAAAACTGAACAAAAAAATCCTGAGTTGTTATAAAAGAGCAGAATTTTCCAGATCATCAAATAAAAAGGGATGTTGCAGAATAAATCAAATAGAATGAACAGTGAGAAAGAACCAATAATAAAAATAAGCCAAATCTCAGAAAAGCATGTCAAGAGTTACATGGAGACAGTTACTTTGGGAACTTGGAAATTCCTGTGTTAGGATAGGTAAGGCTCATTCTTGTCATCCTCACAGGCTTAGGCTATACAAAGGGTATTTGAAACTGACATTCCTTAGTGGAAATTTTATAAAATTTGGCCCTTAGAATAACTGAGAAATATCCTGAAAAAATCTTCCCTGAAACTGTAATAAAGAAAGTTTCTTATCTACTGATAAAATCGACAACTCAGTAAACTATTTTCGCTGGTCTTCCTACATAAGAAAAAAGCACAAATATACTTGCCTCAGAAATCTGTTAAAAGCAGGGAACCACACAGTAAAAGAGTATAAAGGGTCTATAAATGGGAGAGTCCAAGAAAATCTCTCTCAAAGTGTCCACAAGGATACATATGCCCATTAGAAGAAAAGTAAGAATATACATATTATTAATCATATCAGAGAATAAAAAAGTTAAGATTGATATAATATATTTATATTGAATGACTACTTTAAAATAGAGCAACTTATTTGCCTTATTTTTCAAATTCCTTGGGCAAAAGTCACTTAAATTCTGAAGTAAAAAACAAATGTAAATTTCTTGTACTGTATTAATATCAGATGATTATGATTTCAATTCCCAGAGAAGAGAAAAATGTCTTGTCTTTTGAGTCTTTTTCTTTCACGAAAAAAAACAACTAAACCACCCTGACTGCTACATTCATGCATATTTAAATCACTTCCCCTTGATTAACATTAAAAAGAAAGATATCTGCCCAAAAGAGTTTTAATGATTTTTTTTCTAGCGAAAGGATCATCATTCTACAAATAATTTGCCCAGTGTCTGTAGCCATTCATAACATACATAATATTTGCAAAGCACAGTTTAAGTACACTGCCTTTTATTAGCATTCTTTTTTTAATAAAAGGGATGCATATCAGAGTGTAAGAACTGGAAATTACTTCCACAGTTTAAGGAATTAATAAGAGAATGCTGGTTCAATTTCTTAAAGATGGAAAGCTTACCAAAATGCCATCAGAGTCTGTGAACTACTTATAATAAACAGCAGGATCCCCACTGGCTAGGCTGCCGAGCACACAGCATCCAACCCCCGCCCCCATGCTACCATTTTAAGATATTCTGTCAATGCTTAGTTAACAATAAGACTTACTTAAGAGACCAACAACAAAAAAAAATCAATTAAAGTTTTATTGAACTCTATCCAGTGGCAAGAATACCTTGTGTATTATATTATGTTTTAGACATTCAACAAAGAATTCATTAAGAATGATTCTCATAATGTACTCATCAAAACAGCGTTAAATATTGTTAAAAGCGCATTCAAGAGCCCGTCCTGAGTTCTAACAGGTTTTAAATTTAGAGTGCCAACCAATTACTTTTATCTTTCTGTCAAGTTACGCCACAAGGCTTAAAAAAAAAAAAAAAAATCTTGACTATCTTTTCCCATTCTGAGGCCAAATTATTACTTGACTAATTTGCTGAAAGGTTCCACCTCACCACAGAAAAAGTCCCATATTCATCTATGATGAAAACATAAAGGACATGGCAAGTTTTCAGGTTTTCAAAATACATAGATCAGCCTTATCAATGGGTTTGTGTTGTTAACAAGTTTCGGAACTGCAGCAGAGGGCTGCCGCATAAAGTCACCAGCACACGGCAAGTGCCGATTGTAAACCGCTGGTTCAACTATGCGTGGCTAAAATAAGTGTACGACCAATGGCTGCATTAGTCTACATGTCGAGGGGTTTGGGGGGAAGGTAAACAACTCCAGAAATCCAGTTCTATACTGAGAACCTGGTTAACGCCATTAGCCCCTTCTTTTCCCAAGTGTACTACTGAAATCTGATGGTTCACCGAAAGGAAAAAGCCACAGAAAAGAAACCTGTCCATCTGCAGCAAGCTGGCTGGCCTCGCATCCCAAGGGTGGGGGCTGGGGAGGAGGCAGGTCCCGAGCTGGAGGCTGCGAGGGCGGAGGAGAGGCCTGAGCTCGCAGTCGGGGGGCGGGGGGTTGGGTTGGGGGGCTGCTCCAGTAGGGCGAAAGCTAGCGGGAGGGGAGGCAGGAAGGGCGCCGGGGCCCCTCTGGCCTTGCAGCTGCAATCACTGTACGGACGCTTCCATTGGGTTTTGCCAAATCTCAGTAAAAATGGAAGTCCAAACCTCGGTCACTCATTTCAGTAGGTGAAAGAGTCGTGGTGATTCTGGAGCAAGTTTCAATTAGCCGCTGCAGACCTCCTCCGCTGCAGGCGCCGCAGCTCGGGAGGCGGAACTCCCGGGCTGGCGCGCGAGGCCCCGAGCGGCCTCCCAGCCTCCCTCCACCAGGCCCCCGGGGAAAGAGGCGGCGGGGGCTCGGGACGGGGGCGGGAGCCCGGGGCACGCGTGCCCGGCCGCGATCGCCTGCCAGGGCCTGCAGGGAGGGCTCGGGGACAAGGGCGGGTCAGGAAAAATGGTGGAGAGCGAGAGGGTGAGGACAGGAGCACCGTACCCAGCGAGCAGGGAGCGCCAGGGGAGTGGGTCGCTCCCGAGCCACCGCCGGAGCCCCCAGGAGGCTCCTGGAGAACAATCAAAATGCCGAGCCACCTTTGTCGCTGCCGCCCCCGGGAAGCTGGCTCTGGGGCAGCCCCAGAGCGGGAGCGCGGGGAGGGCGTGGTGAGGGCGCGGGGTGCGCAGGGGCGGCGGCCTCCTGGTCCGGGAGTTTGCTTTCTTTCTCTCACCCCGCAGCCCCGAGGCTTCCCTCTCCGGCGCGCGGGCCCGGGACTCCAGCGCTGGAGTATGCAGGCGCCTCTAGGGCCCGCGGCGGGGCGCGCCCAGGAGCACGCGGTGGCGAGGCCAGAAGAGCCAGGCGGGGACGGGGACTCCGGGCCGCAGGGCTCTGCCGTGTGCTTCCCGAGCGACCGCCCAGGCCCTCTCGGCCACCCCCTGCTCCCGGCGCGCTCACCAGCTGCTCCGCCCTTCCAAGCACCCTGGAGGCCGGGACTCGGATCGCACAGAGGCCTTGCCAGGTTCCTCGGGGTGCCCCCGGCCAGTCTGCCGCGTCCTCCCTCCACTCCCGCCTCCCACCCGCACGCAACCTCAGTCCCGCCGCGCCTTGCGCTCCCAGCGGCCCCGCACTGTCCTCCTTTTCTCCGACAGCTCCACGGCCCCGGGGGACAGAAGGAAACCGACAAAGACCACCTCTCTCCTTTCTTCCTCCCCTTTCCCCTTCACCTCTAGAGGTCAAAAACTGCGGCCGCGTTCCCCGCCAACAACCACCTCGGAGCACGCGAAGATGCAGCGTCAAAAATAAAGAACAGAAAAAAATTCAAATCTGGAAACCGCTGTCACCACCCTTTGAGAGGCGGGGATAGAAGTGCCGGGAGAGCTCTCAGCCCAGGGCGGCTGTCACCGCGAGGCCCTGCGCGGACGCGGCCCGCCGCGGAGAACACACCAGCCCCTGAGCATACGACCCCGACCAAGCGAGCTGGCAACCCAGTCCCCTCCATGAGCCCCTCCCGGGCCAGCGCAAGAGCCTCCGCGCAGCCCGCCCGCAAGTGTGGGTGGGGAGAGGCAGGGAGTGGAGGAGGAGGTGAAAAAGGAAATGGGGAGCTGGGGATGGGAAGGGAAGGCAGAGAGAAAGAACACCCTTCCCCAGTCTTTCACAACCAGCGAAAGGGAAAAAGAAATCGGCCTGCCGATAGAACACTTTCAGCCTAACCCCATCAATGTAGAATTCTCTCCTGCCGCCTCCCCGCATCCGCGCACACAACAGCCTCACCGCCGAATGCTCTGCGACAACAGGACCTCCAGTTTGACTTCCATAGAGACTATTGGCGATGCGAGTTTCTATCAGTTCCAGCTGATTTATTAAAATTGTCAAGATACAGACTTCCAGCACAAAAAAAAAAAAAAAAAAAAAAAACAGGCAATGATGTCGACAGTGCATTGAGTCTGCTTTGCCACCATTTGCTACAAAATATGCAGATGGTCTGTACTTTATTTAGATTATATTGCACAAAATGAGAAACTTTTTAAACTATGTGCCTTTTTTTTTCTTTTTTGCTAAAAATCGAGAATCCAGTTTCAAACCTTCCATCTGGGGCCCCATCCACATCACAGCGTATGAGATACATAAAGTCCTACTATAGTACAGTACATATACAATCTTTAAACTAAGATAACAGCTCTGAGGTCTATATCACCATTTTCAATAAATCTTTACCTACAAATATTGAACAAATCTCTACTATAGCTGTACAAAAAAAAGTTTGCTTTTTTTTTTTTTTAAACCACAAGGCCTTTAGATGCAAGGATTATTTTAAAATTTTAATCCTTTTTAAACCAGGACATAACGTACCAACATACTTGCATGCTAAAAAACAGAGGAAAAAAAAAGAAATCAAAAGGGAAGAAGTGCCTGAAAGTCTTACTGAAAAAACACAGCAAGAATGTTCCCTTTTCACTGTACAAAAATACGCCTGAAAATATATTAATTTTTAAAAAAGACTGAGGTCTGTTATGTATCAAAAATGTTTCAATACCTTTTGTACTGAGGTCTAGGCTGTCTGGTATTCAATCAAGGAGGTATAAGGGAACGAGTTACAAAAAAAAAGTTGGCAAGTAGAAATCACATTTGTAAAACCATAAACAATTTGATCTGAAAAGTAAACTCTGATCTTAAGTCAGTTCACAGTTTTTTTTTTTTTTTTTTTTGTAAGCGTTTGTACAGTCTGCATTTTTTCAAGCTCCCTGCAGTTTTGTTAAGAATCGGATGCATAGAAGACATCAGTTTTCTCCCTCCAAAAAAAAAAAAAAAAAAAAATTAAATTAACAAAAGTTGCAATGGTCCCTTTTTTTTTTTTTTTTTTTTTTTTTTTGTTTTGTTAAAAGAAAAATCACCAGTTCTTTAAGTTCTCTTAAGGAAAAAAAAAAAAAAAAAATCTCCACCAACTCCCTAGAGTAACAGTTGTGCTGCCAAAAGGGTCCTCTGCAGACGTCTTCCAGACTTCAAAGACCGACAAGCTTCAAACAGCGCCTTCCGGAGCGGGTCCTGCCTCCCCTCCCCCGCCCCGCCCCCTCCGCCTTTGTTGCAATCACGAATTTCAGGAAAAAGAAATAGTAATTACAAAAACACATTTTTGGGAAAAAAATCACAACTCCAGACTAGGTATGCAACTACCTTGAGACACGATAAAGGAAGGGAGGGGGGACAAAAAAAGGACAGGAAAAATGTTTAAAAACTACTCATTTCACTTTAACTCCACCAAAATTTTCATCATGTTTTCCAATTTCTTCGCGTCACCACATCTTATCAATATCATCAGCATCTTCTTCTCTTCCCTCCACCCTACCACCGCCACCATCACCACCACCACCACCATCATCATCATCACCACCGCTACAACTTCCTCCCAAGGAACCCAGCTCTGCACCCGCCGCCGAGAGAAAGAGCGAGCCGAGGGCGCCGCTTTCAATACGTGAACACCAGGTCGGAGAAGTTCGCCTCCAGCCAGTCCCCGGCGATCATCTCGCTCAGCTCCGGCGTGCAGTAGTCGGGGAACTCGAAGTGGGAGCCCAGGCTGCCCTCGCTGAACGAATCCAAATCCTTATCCACCAGCGACAGGGACAGGTTCCCGGCCGCCGCGCCGCCCCCCAGCTGCTGCTCGCTGGCGCTGTGCGCGCTTTGGGAGAAATTCAAGCTCAGGTCGAACATCAGGTCGTCGGCGTCCTCGCCGCCGCTGCCGCTGCTGCTGCCGCCGCTGCTGCTGCTGGACGAGGAGGTGGAGACGGAGCGCGAGGACGCGGGCGAGAGCGCGGGCTGCGCGAGCGGCGGCGGGTGCTGCTTGGTGATGTTCTTGAAGCTGTAGTAGAGGCGGCTGCCGCCCCCGCCGCCCGAGGTGGCGCCGGCCCGCACCTCGTCGTACAGGCTCGCGCCCTCGGGGGACTCCGCCGCGCTGCTCAGCGTGGGGCTGGCCGGCACTTTGGCGACGTTGTAGCGTCTCAGCAGCTGCGGCGGCTGCTGGCCAGGCGGTTGCAGGAGCTGCGGGTGCGGCGGCTCCTCGTCCTCCTCGTCCGGCTCCTGCTTGATCTGCAGCTGCAGCTCGTCGTCGTCGTCGTCGTCGTCGTCGTCCTCGTCCAGGAACACGCACTTGACCGTCTTGCCCGCGCCGCCGCCGCCGCCCGCGCCGCTCACGCGCAGGCTGCCCAGCACATAGTCGTCGCCCGCGCCCCCGAAGTCCCCGGCCTGGGCCGCCTTGCCCGAGCCCGCCTTGGCGCCGGCGGCCGCCGCGGGGGCCTTGAGCTTGCCGCATTTCTTGCTGGAGCCCTTGGAGGTCTTGGCACCGCCCGCGCCGCCGCCCGCGCTCCCGCCGCCGCCGCCGCCGCCGCCGGCCGCGCTCTTCTCCGGGCTCTGGCTGGCGCTGGGCTTGGCCGAGGGGTCCATTTTGGGCTTTTTCCGGGGCCGGTACTTGTAGTCGGGGTAGTCGGCCATGTGCTTGAGCCGCAGCCGCTCCGCCTCCCGGATGAACGGGATCTTCTCGCTGTCCTTCAGCATTTTCCAGCGCTTGCCCAGCCTCTTGGAGATCTCGGCGTTGTGCATGTCCGGGGACTGCTCCATGATCTTCCTGCGCTCTATCTTGGACCACACCATGAACGCGTTCATCGGCCGCTTGATGTGGCCCGACGCCGTCTTGCACCAGTCTGGGTCGCTCTCGTCCAGGGCCACCGGGCTGCAAGCCATGAATTCGCCCTCCTCCGTGTCCAGCGCCTCCCGGGGCAGGTTGCTCTCCGCTTCCAAGCTCTCCGCCTGCTGCACCATGATCCGCTGCGGGGCTGGACGCTCCAACCCGGGCCGCTGGGTCTCGTGCGGAGGTCCCCCTCCCCCTCCCACCCCTCCACCTTCCTGGGCAAGTTGCAAAGTCCTCGGCACCCCGCTTCCGCGGCTCCCCCCCTCCCCCCCGCCCCCCCTTCCAGGCTGCACACAGCGGCTGCGGTGGCTTCGGCGGCGACGGCCGCCGGCGCGCTGGGAGCTGCGGTCGCAACGGGAGAGGCGGTGGCGACGGCGGTCGAGGCAGCCCGGGACCCCTCTCTCCGGCTCGTGGCTCCCACCGCAAGAGCCGGACCCCGAGCTCTCCCAGGCGCGCGCGCTCCTTCTGCAAAAAGTTGAGGTCTCTCTCCCAACTAGTTATCAGGGTGTCATATGGGTGACATCACTCCCCCGGCCAGCCAATGGCTGCGGGCCGGCTCCTCCCACCTCCCGTTATTAACTCGGAGGCCCCGCCCCTCCACCCCGCCCTCCAGGCTGCTGGGCGAAGATGGGGGTGGGGGGAGAGGAGGCATGTCTAGAAATATGTTATTTTTAAAAAATCCGCGTGTGTGCACAGATGCGCCTCTCCCCGGGATGCTCGGGAGCGTCGCGCTGCACCACGCGGAGCCGGTGGTCGGGGGCGAACCCGGCTGGTCCCGGAGCCGGTGCGGACCCAGGACCCGGTCCCGGGAGAGGCCCCGCGCGCCTTTGTGCCCTGTCCCCTGGAGGCCCGACGGCGACCGCGGACGGGGCGCGCTCACACCCCGCGTGCACACACTCGGGCACGCGCCAAGCCTGAGACGGCGGCCTCGGCCCGGCTCCGGGTCCGCTGCGCCCCGCCCGCCCCGGTGTGGGAACATCTGCTCCCCGGCGCGTCCCCTGTGGGGCTCCACCGCTCCGCCGCTCCCCAGCGCCCCGGCCCCGAGCCCTCCCGAGAGGCCCGCGGCGGTCCAGGCCGACGGAAGGTGGCGCTTGAAGACAACAACCTTCCCGGCACGTGGGCTCTGCTCTCCTTTTCCCTTTCTCCCTTTTTGTAAGGCAAAGAAATCAATTTAAAGCTCGAGAGGCGGTGAGCTCCCTCCCCCGTTTGCATTTTTCTGTTTTGTCCTTTTTCTCCGTCTGTTTTCCCTCCTTGGTGGTGTTTGGGGACGCGGCGGTGCGGGTTGGGCTGCGCCGCGCCCCCGAACGCCCCGCCCCGGGCGGGGGCCGGAGTAACGGTCTGCGGGGCCCTCGGGTTCGAGCTGGCCACTCCCAGGGCGGGCTCGGGAGCGGGTCCGGGTCCCGCAGGCTCCTGCACGCCCGCCCCCCGCCCGGCGTCCCCCTCCCTCCTCCCTCGCCCCTCCCCTCCCCGCCCCTCCGCCGCTCCCGTCTCCTTCCCCGGCCTCCTCTTCCTCTTTGTCCTTCCCCTTCCTTGGTCGCCAGCGCCTCCCCGGCAGCCTCGTCCTGAAACCGTGCAATCGTGAGCTAGGAGCCTTCTGGGTCACTCGTAAACCAAAGAGGAAAGAAGGTGCATGCGGGTTTCCCGTCCAGATCTGTCCCTTGGAGGTGGGAAGGTGGGCGGCGGCCGGGGGCGCGCGGGGCTCGCCGAGCAGCCCAGGACCCCGGCAATCGCGCGGCGCTCGTCTCCTTTGTGTTTCTTTACTGAGTCCCCGTTACCTCTACGAATATTCTGGGGGCAGTTGAGAACCGCCGCTTTCTAGGTCCTGTCTGTCGCCATCCTCGCCTTCTCCACACCCCACAGCCCTGCATATCTGGGAACTCTGAGCAGTTCCTATGACACTGCTCGGTTCCCTTCTCCAGAGAAATCAGCTGTGGCGGACTGGGAAGGTTATCCACATCTGCTCCTTTCAGGAGCCCTTCCTGCAAAAATACTACATTCCTTAAATATTGGCGCTTCTCTGAGGACTCTGATATCATGAAATAAAACCTTGTTTTTCTGAGATCGTTATTTGAAAAAATTACCGCCATCGCTATAACCCATTCCTGCCCCCGCCCCCCCGCACCGTCCGTCCCACTCATCCTAAAGAAAAACACTGCATCGAATACTTGGAATATTCAGACCAATTTACATCTTGATAATGCTGGCAATTCATTCCTTTCAGGGCCATAGGAAGCAAAAGAATTTACAGTCACTCATATTAGCTGACTTGACGTCTGGAGATGTATAAAATCCAAGGCAGTGTGTGAACATTCATCTTCACTCCCGCAAGTCGAGCACTGTGTCTTGTTTTTCTCTTACCTTACACGGTTCCCAGCTATTGGGAACACCACGCCAGAGAGGGTGGGGTGGAGTGCAAAGTGGACCTACACCTCTCTCCCCACAGCGGCGGGACAAACCCACTCTAGAGAGAGGCATTGTGATATTTTAGCTCAGTTCATTATTTGCTTGCAAAGTGTGAGGGCACCTACCATATTGGCCTCTGAAAGAAAATCTATTTGAAAATCTTCGGCAAATTCCATATTTACTTGCTATCTTTATGCTATAGCAAAAACTATGCTTAGCTTTAAAATGAGAAGGATCTGAGTGTAGTAGGAGTGAAAAATAATAGATTTTATTCTCATAGTGCTGCGCTCTTTTTAGAGGAAATAAAGTTAAAGTCTGCTCTTTCAAACACATGTAATTTGTGTTCAAGGAAACACGGGCCATTTGTTGGAGAAGATAAAGCAAAGACTGGGGTTGCTACAGCAGGCAGCGAAGGCGGGCACTGCAGCCATTCTTCCCTGTGATACAGGAGAGGCTCACAATTTTCACACAAGATGAACTAGATGGCTATTTTGTAGCCGTCACCCCACGTATTTAATATTGTTAGATGTAGTGGAGTGAGGCATGAGAAAAAGAATAATCTGTATACTTTCTTTTTTTGCTTCGTAAGGGCAAATTTTTAAATAAGTATAACATTAAAAAAAATATGGGAACATGTTTGAGAGTACGCATGCTTCTTACCGAAATAATAGGTACTTCTGAAAACAGATGTTTGCCACATCAACTTTAACCAATTATTGAGAGGAATTTTAAGCTTCTAAATGGAAAATATGGCCTAATAATGCACCTCTCGAAAGTCTAATTTAGTAAAATGGAAACATATCTGCTATTTTTTAAACCACTCAATGCATATAATAATTCATTGGTTATCTTTCTAGCACCAATATTCACTTTTGTGTGTCTGCTACACATGAATACCTATTTACAAGCAAGATATATAATTTTTCTATTGATCATAAACATTGTTGGATCCATAGTGTTCAGAATTTGAAGAGTCACATTTGATTAGAGTCACAAAGGACTATATTTTATGGTTATTATCTTTTCATAATTCCATCTTTACAAAGAAAACTTAATAGGACTATTACATAAGGAGATAAGATATTTCACAATATCTCTAAAAATTATAACACAGCCAGAAAAAGAAGTGTCCCTTTTTCTTAGGAAAGAAGCATTTTTCTAAGCAAATAATATGCTAAAAATACCACTGGGTAAATATTTGACTCATTTGATTGATTGAACACCATTTTTAGAAGCATTCCAAACACAGGCATTTCCCATCTCTGAAATGAAGGAAGGGTGCTTTCCCTTTTTCTTTCCTTACCTATTCTCCTGAAATGAGTTCACTTCTCATTGTTCAGCTCTATCTATTTATCTTAGCTTCAGCCCTAAATCCTGAATTTGGATCTGAATATCTTCCATCTACTGGTCATTCCTTCTTAAATGCTCCTCAGACCTGGTAATGAGTATAGATTAAACAACCTTACCTGAACGAACACACACACACACACACACACACACACACACACACCCAATGAACCAGTGAATGCTGTAACCCTGTTTGATCCATCAAACATGCTTCCATAGCTAAAATAATGTTGTTAATCTTTTCACTGATTTATTCTGTGAATTACCCCACTAGAGAGTGTGATCCATTGAAACTGAGCAGTTGGGCAGTATAGCACAGGGCAGCGGCTTTGAAATTTATTTTGATCATGACCTATTTTATAAAACACCTTTTTACATCATGACCCAGTACTCAAGCTATACACATATAAAGCAGAAACCAAAGTGTCACAAATCAATCTCTCTCTTTTAGGTGCAATTCATGCTATATTTTTATTCTTTTCTATTCCATCCCATTTATTTAAATGCCGGTTATAACCCACTGAATTGCACTGTTAATGAGGCACCATTGAAGTTTGAGAACCACCGGCTTCGGTGTTCAGAGTGCGGCTCTGAAGTATTCTGCCTTGGATTGAAAATTCCGGTTCCAATATCTTTTCGCCCCCAGCGCCATGGCTCTAACCATGTACCCCTTGACTTTTAGTTATCAGTGCCCAGAGAATTCCACAAACCTGCTGCCTCCAAAATTCATATCTTTTAAAATTATTTATGTGAGAGATACATTCTATTTTTTAAAATGGACTTTATTGTTTAGAGCAGTTGTAGGTTCACAGAAAACATGAATGGAAAGTAGAGATACATGCTCTCTATCCTCACATGTACACAACCACCCCCCGCTATCAATATGCACCTCCACAGTGTGTGTTCGTTAGGATCAGTGCACCTGCATCGACAGCTCATAATTATCCGATGTGAATAGTTCACATTTACGGTTCACTCTTGGTGTTGTACATTCTGTGGATAAATGTATCATGGCAGGTCTCCGTCATTATAGTGTCATACAGATTATTTTCATGGCCCTAAGCGTCTGTGCTCCACCCACCTATTCATTCTTCACCCTCCCAACCCCTGGCACCAACTGATTATTTTACCATGGCAATATTTTTGTCTTTTCCACAATGTCGAATATATGGAAGCATACAGTGTGTAGCTTTTTCAGATTGGTTTCCTTAACCATATGCATTTTATGTTCATCCATGTCTTTTTATGGCTTAATAGCTCATTTCTTTTTGGCAATAAATAACATTCCATTGTCTGAATATACCACAGTTTATCCATTCTTCTGCCGAAGGACACTACGGTTGCTTCCATGTTTTGGCAATTATGAATAAAATCTGGTATAAACATCCCCTGCAGGTGTTTGTGTAGATGTAAGTGTTCAACTTGCTTGGGTAAATATCGAAGAGTGAGATGGTCTGTCGTGTGGTAAGACGTTGCATAGTTTCATAGGAAACTTTCAGACCTTCCAAAGTGGCCATGCCATTTTGCATTCCCAACAGCAATGAATGAGAGTTTCTACTGTTCTACATCTTTGCCAGAATTTGGCGTTGTCACTGTTTTCGATTTAGCTATTCTACTAGGTGTGAAGTGAGATCTCATTTTTGTTTTAATTTACATTTCCCTAGTGGCATATGAGATGGACTATCTTTTCAGACATTTACTTGCCCTCTGTATGTCTTCTTTAGTGATATGTCTCTTCAGGTTTTCAGCCCATTTTTTAATCAGGTTTTTCATGTGCTTGTTGCTAAGCTGTAAGATTTCTTTGTATATTGTGGATGACAGTCCTTTATCAGACATATTTTTTTTGCAAATAACTTCTCCCAGTCTGTGGCTTGCTTTCTCATTCTCTTGATAGTGTCTTTTACGCAAGTTGTTTAATTTTTCCTGTGCCTTCATTTTCCAGTCTATAAAATAGCATACTAGTAACCGTTCCATTATGTGCGCCCACGCGCATGCACACACAGACACACGCGCGCGCGCAGACGAATGGTCCAGGTTCTGCTTTGTTAAAATTGTTATAAGGATTGAATACATAGGAAGTGCTTAGAACAGTGCTGCACGCAATAGGATGTTTATAAATGTTGTCTTTATCATTTTAATATTTCTTTCTTCTGTGCCTGGAAGAGTTCCTGGCATATCATAACTATTGTGTAAATTATTACTGTATGAAGGCATTTTCATATGTGCTCACATCCCAGTAAGCTCAGTCAGTTTTTCTACCCCAGTCACTCCTGAGTTCTCTTCTTCCTGCATGTTTGAACCACCATATGTCGGTGTTTGAAGCATCAGTGTGTACGGTTAGGCTTTCCCATGTTTCCTCTATGCTCTACAAATGTTTTAGCGATGGACGTCAGAGGGATCTTTCTGTCCCACTCTGCAGACAGACTATTCATTCCAATGTGAAACGTGGACCATGGCACTTGCCAACGCCATGATCATGAAGCTCTTCACCATTCGGACAAAATCCACTTCCCTTTGCAATGCAAGCAAGGCATGGTTCTTTTCTTTCTGCCTCTCTAGTTTCATCTTTTTCACAATTAAGGAAAACACAGAGGATCAGCAGGGCAGGATAGCACAGGTCAGGGGCTTCCTAACTTATTCTGACTGTGACCATACATGAAATGGATTTTTATATCATGACCCAGCACACAAATGAACACACACGCACACATACAGAGAATATACACAGTGTAACATTGGAGCTACAAGAGGGATGTTTGTGGTTTCCTATCACACTGTCTCACATGTTCACACTGTGCTGTTAACCAGGCATTTGCTAGAACCTCATATCTTTTGCAGTTTAAACACACCTCATTTTCATTAAAAACATATTTATTCAACCTTTTTTAGTGGGAGGAACAAGCTCTAGAACAGACATTTAATCGGACAACTCAGGGATTATTTTTAATGAAGAAGTTAAACAATTTCCCCTCAAACAGTTATTTTTCTTATTGAGCAAGAGAAGAAAAAACACTCTTACTCAGTGTGGCCTGGTCTCGCAGCTGCCATGGTTCAAAAAAGACAGCGGGGGGCTTCAGGGGTCTGGGTGGGGAGATGGCTCCTGCACATTGTGCCATCCTCTCCATCTAAATCAAAGAGAGGTAGCGGCACCAGCGCTGCAGTGCATGTCTCAGAGTTGCAGCCTACACACCGAGGGAGGGGGCAGGGTCCCCTGGAGGCATTGTTCCCTTTATATCAGGATCTTTGTCTTATACACCGAAGAAGACCTGTGTGGCTCTGAAATTGTGACTGTAAATGCGTATGTGTGTGTGTTTGGGACTGTAATGGACAATCGATTTTGAAAGCACAGTTTTAAAATTTGCCAAATCTGATTTCTTCAAACACGGTTATTATCCTGATTTGTTTGTCTTAATCACTTCTTAGCTAGAGAAAACCTCCGTGTGAATAGCTACGAATGTGTCACTGTTTTTGATGATGCAGACCAAGAGGGGACAGGGAGGGCTGGTAACTCAGGCAAACACGTGTCCTGTGGATTTCTGGGATTTTATGAGTACAACTGCAGGAGGAGGGTGGCTGTGCATAGGCCTTGCCGGGAACAGGGAATCATTGGCTTTGTCAGGTGCAGCGTGTCCCCTCCACCTTGATAGGGTGAGGGAAAGCCCTAGCCAGGACTCTTTCTAGATCACCAAGCTGTGTGGCCAGGTTCCTTTACCCCCTCCTTGAGACCCATGAGCCTTGTAATCAACTAAATTTTGCTGTAATTGATCCTTGAACTTAGGTGTCTGCTGATGTTTTTCTTTCTGGCCCTCCATGCATCAATAGCTCTTTCTGTGCTCTGTCTCTGTCTGTCAGCTTTGAAAACACTTATAAACAATGTAAAGTATAGGCAGAGATGTGTGATGCACAAGTAGTTATTAAATTCTAAGTAATGGTAGCACGAACAAGAGACCTTTCCTTGGAGAGGGCATTCACTAAAAATTCTACCAATCTGTGGTCATCATTAGAGTAGAGATTAGCTGCTGTGCAAAATTGAAGGTCATTTCCAGACAGGGGGAGGAGGGGAGGCTGGATGGTGAGAGGACCCAGGCCTCTACTGAGAGGTGAGTAGCACCTTAGAGAGACACACCTGGAAGAGAAGTGGATCTGAGCCAGGGAGACTCTGTCTCTTGCCCCCATCCTAATATAATTCAGCCACGTGATCTTAGAAACAGGAGCTGATCACCTTGGGGTTTAAACTCCTCACCTATAGCCTACCAGCATTTTGGACTAGATGGCTTCCGAGGTCATTTCTGCTCTTAACATTTTGTAGTTTTCCCAGGAAGAAAAATGTCACTTCTACAGAATCCTAAACTAGGGAAAATTATTTTGATTTCATTCTCTTAAGTCTGTTGGTTCACTATATTTTAAAATATAAGTACCATGACTTTGGTACTTCATGGTATTTATTACTTTTTCTTCCTCCATTTAAAGGCAGCAGCACATGCTTCCCATAGAAATCTGGAATGTATGAAAAGCACATAAAGCAATCCAAGTTGCCTGCAGATGTCCACAGCCTACTTCAGTCCCAGTGCTGCTCTTTTAACCTGAGTTAGTATCAGATTTCTCGTTATATTTTTCTCCCACAGCAGCAGATAGTCAATGTTATGATAAAAATCAACACAATTTTCCTTTGGTCTTGAGCACCATTTGCATCTGTACTTGGATGTGTAAATGGTGCATTTCACAGGCTGGATGAAGTGAGGTGTGAACAGGACACAGCTCTGTGATCCTCTTCCCACCCGCCCAGAGATCCTCTCTCACATCTAGCTCAGGCCCACTGTGAGTTAGATGTAGTTCTGGTGTTTTACACTCCTGGCTCCCAGTCCTACCTTCTGGCTGCTGGGGAAGGAAGGGCGGGAAGGGCTTCGAAGAGGAAGGGCAAAGGTCTTTCTTCACGTAGCTGATGCTGTGTGCCTCTTGCTCGGCTGCTGAGCACCCCTTGACATGCCAGGATTCCACCGCTGGGCACCCTTGGTGGGTCATTATAAAAGTGAACCCATCACAGCAGGACTGCCTTCTCTGCTGCGGGGGAATGCTGTCTCCAGATGACCCTTTGGGGGTTCCACTTTGAATGGCCTTCCTAAGTGTAAATGCCCTTGATATCATCGCTTGCAACACAGCCTGCTCAGACAGGGACCTTACAGGGTGACTGTGTTTCGCCTCCTTCCATCACATGCCTGTGCTTCAGGGGCATATCTGGAGTGTGTTCCTGACTTGCCCACCTGACTGTGGGAGAGCCCACAGCCCACTCTCCTTCCAGGGCGGCTCTGACCAGGCGCCAGCCTCTGTGTGTTCAGGTGAGAGTCTTGCTCCAGTCTCGGGGTGCCCCAATCTGCTCTGAACTCCCTCCGAAGTGGAAAATCCACAGCTTGGTGCTGACCAGTCTTGACTCCTAGACAAAGTCCCCAAGAGTGGGTGATGGGGCGATGAAAGGGTTGGAGAACCAGAGGGCAGAGAATCTTGCCAGAGAAGATTCTTCGGAAGTCTGAAATTGAATGGAATTTTTTCTGATAGGTTTTGGACTTGTTTGGGACTTGTGATTCTGTTTTTTTTTTTTTCTATTTTCCTATTTATGGAATGGAAATATCTGTTCTATGCCTGTTCCATTATTGCATTTTATAAGCAGAGAATGTTGTCTGGTTTCATAGATCCACAGCTGAAAGAGAATTTTGCTTAAGGATGAATTGAACTCTGAGTTGTACCCATATTTGATGAGATACTTACATGAGATTTTGGACTTAGGGTTGACGCTGGACTGTATTCGGGCTTTTGGAGATGTTGGGATGTGGTGAATATATTTTTCATGTGAGAATGACATGAATCTTTAAGGGTTAGAGAATGGGATATTATGAGTTGAATTATGTTTCTCAAATACTTTGAAGTGTAACCCCCGAGTATCTCAGAGTGGGACCTTATTTGGAGCTAGGTCCTTTGCAGATGACCAAGTTAAAACAAGGCCAATGGGGTGGGTCCAAACCCAATATAAAAAGTGGTCTGATGCAGTGGTGCACACTTGCAGTCCCAGCACTTGGGAGGCTGAGGTCGGAGGATCACTTGAGCTCAGAAGTTAGAGACCAGCCTGGGCAGCATGGTAAAAACCCATTTCTACTAAAAATTACACCCTCCCCCAAACACACACATACAAATCAGCCAAGCGTGGTGATGTAGGTTTGTCTTCCCAGCTAACAGGAGGCTGAAATGGGAGGATCTCTGGAGCTGGAGAGGGTGGGGTTGCAGTTAGCTGAGATGTCACCAGTGCACTCCAGCCTGGGCAACAGAGCAAGACTGTCTCAATTAAAAAAAAATGTGGAAATATAGACACAGAGAACCAGGCATGGAAGGAAGATGATGTAAAGAGATCAAAGATGGCCATTAATAAGCCCAGGAGACAGGCCTGGTCAATATCCTCCCTCATAGCCCCAGGAGGCACCAGCCCTCACAACACTGCTATCTCACACTCCAGAACTATGAAAGAATACGTTTATTTTGCTTAAACCACCCAGTGTGTGTTAATTGATTACTGCGGCCCTAACAAACTAATACAGAGAAGAAGCTCCAAAACCATAGACCTCCCGTTTTGTTCACATACTTTTTAATGTTTCTGGATTTCTAAATTTTGGCAGGTACATAGTAGGTGTGTACATCAATGGGGTACATGGGATGCCTTGATGCAGGCATACAATGCATAGTAATCACATCAGGGTAAATAGAGTGTCCATCACCTGAAGCATGGCTCACTTCTTTGGGTCAAGAACATTCCAATTCCACTCCTTTAGTTATTTAAAAATGTATAACAAGTTACTGCTGACTGTCGTTGCCCTGTTGTGCTGTCAAACACTGGCTCTTACTAGTTCTTTCTAACTGTAGTTTTATGCTCATTAACCATCTCCACTCTCCCCTACCCTTGCTTCCTGGTAACTTAGTTAGAAGGATAGGATAGTAACCAGAGGCTACCCTTCCCAGCGTCTGGTAACTATCCTTCTACCCTCTAGCTCCTTGAGTTCCACTGTCTTAATATTTAGCTCCAATAAATGAGCGAGAACATGTGAAATTTGTCTTTTTGTGCCGGGTTTATTTCATCTAACATAACATTCTCCAGTTCCATTCATGTTGCTGCAAAAGACATGATTCCATTCTTCTTTTTATGACTGTACAGTATTCCATGGTGTACATGTACATTTTCTTTTCCCATTTGTCTGTTGATGGACACTTAGGTTGATTCCAAATGTAGGCTTTCATGAATAGTCCCTCTTTTACAGGCAATAAGTCACTGATAGATGTGGATGAGGGAAGGTCCAGTGACCACATACATAGCAGGATTTCATTGCTCTGCATATAGTGGTCACAACTTCAAAATGCATAGGCACTGCATTCTCCCTTCTGGCTTTGGGACACAGGCAACATTCTGTGAGAAACCGAAGAGTACACTTTATCATCTTCTTCAGGTCAAAGGCGATAACTTCAGTAACTTAAGTAAGGAGGAGCTGTAAAGTGTGTGTAGAGGGGATATGTCTCACTTTCTTCTCTTAGTTCAGCCATTGTGGAAGACAGTGTGTTGACTCCTTGGAGACCTAAAGACAGAAATACTATTAGACCCAGCAATCTCATTACTGGGTATATACCCAAAGGAATATAAATCAATCTATTATAAAGACACATGGACTTGTGTTTTCACTGCAGCCCTATTCTCAATAGCAAAGGCATCAGTGATGGATTGTATAAAGATAATGTGGTACATACATTACATGGAACACTATGCAGCCATGAAAAGTGAGATCATGTTCTTTGCAGGGACATGGTGGGAGCTGGAGGCCATCATCCTTAGCAAACTAATGGCAGGAGTCCAAAACCAAATAGCACATCCTCCCATTCGTAAGTGGGAGCTAAATGAGGAGAGCACATGAACTCATAGAGGGGAACAACGCACACTGGGGCCTGTTGGAGGACTGAGGGTGGGATGAGGTAGAGAATCCAGAAAAATAACTAATGAGTGCTAGGCTTAATACCTGGGTGATGAAATCATCTGTACAATAAACCCCACAAGAGTTTACCTGTGTAACAAACCTGCACATGCAGTCCTAAACTTAAAATAAAAATTTCAAAAAAGAAAAAAGGAAAAAAAGCCTCGCTTCAGTGCTGAGATGCTGTGATACAGTGAAGTTCCTCTAGCCCATTCCCTGGTATACTTTGCAGGCAGCAAGAGCCGACAAATGCAGGAAAACGCGTAGTTCGCCAACATTGTCATTGTCATTACTGTGTATGTTAGACATAGAACTATAAAACGCTATTAGGGCTGAAAGGAAGCCTTTGCTATGGAGTGTGAGTTTTCCTAAAGGTGGAGGCACGAGTTGTTCTTCTGCGTCTACCCCGAGGTAAGCTAAGTGCTGGATACTGTGCAGGCATTCACTAGTGCTTGGTTAAATGAAAACATTGAGACATAAAGACAGGAAGAAGAAAACCTAAGGTTAACGTCACTTTGAGCGAGTGGGAAGAAAAGGAAAAAAATAAAGACTTAAGAGAGATAGAGGAACACAGGCTCTCCCCCTTCTCTGTCTCACTGTTCTGTTCCTGACTTATATGGTGACCATGCTCGTTGCCCAGGCCACGGTACCGGGTATCTCAATACTACTCTTCACCTGGAATTTAGTTGTTATTTTCCTGTGACATGCAGTGTGGTGCTTTCAATATCTTAGCAACATTTCAGTGAATCCACTCTTTCAGGCTTTTTCCCTCTTGCATGGGCCTATGGGGCTTGTCCAGAAGAAAATCTAGTGTAACAAAAAATGTATTGCACTTAGATGCATTTGTGTGCTCCAGTTCTAACATATTTTCCAACGACAGAACTTCAGCACCTTGGATCTCCTTCCTTTAGAAGGAGTTTACCAAGGAGGTTTTTCCAACAATCAGGAAATCAGATTTCTGGGAGCCCCTAAAACCCCCAAAATAGACACAAATGTATGTATTAAAACGTGTAATTATAGAATTCGAAAGAATTTCTGGGACCTTGATGGTGGTCAGTTTGAGGACATCTCAAAGCACACGTGACTCTCTGTGTGATGGGCAGATGCATCCCAGACGAGTCTGAATCAGCTGGAGAGGGATGTAGGGCCGCCTGGCAGCCTCCAGCCTCCATGTCGGTGTGCTCCCAGAGCCAGGGGATAAATAGACCCCTGACCTACTGCAGGGTGGCACTCCTTACCTTGGAGAGGCAATAGTTAACAATTTCTTCTGAGTTTTAAAGTATCTTTTAGGATTCTCCAAAGCTAGGTACAGTTTTCCTTCATTTCTCTCCTTCCAGCTCTTGGAGGAGTTATATCGCTTGCTCATGCAAATTTGATGTTCTTCCCAGGATTTAACTCTGCCTGTCCTAATGCCATGTAACATGCCTCTATTTCACCTCTTATAACCAGAGGGCAAGGAGATGGCTAACAGCATTCTGGGTAAATAAATGAGAGCAGAAGTGAAATAGTAGCGTGTCTATTTTTGCTTCCAACTGTGAAGAATAGGACCTGAGCTATAAAAGGAAAGGTATGTATAGTATTTCCTGGTCATGCATTTACTTGCATAGCTACGTCAGCTGAAGCTTGTTGACCATGTTCACGCTGATTGCGACGACTCCGTAGAACAACATGCCCCCTACAAAAATGGCTAGCGAGCTCTTCTCTACTACGTATTGAATACCAAACATGATAGGTAGAAACACTCCTACTCCACCGACATAGTCTATATTTGACTATATTTTCCAGAAACACAAATACGAGAACTATACGAACTGCCCTCACACAAAGAACCGATCTGCCTTAAATCTGAAGACAATGCATGGTCACTAGGTTGCTTATTTCAAAAAGAAGCAGACTACATAATCTTTTTACAATATTCTTAATTAACCAGTAAGACACAATTGGAGAACATAAACACTGATGTTTTTGCATTTGATATTGACCAAACTATAGGCCGATTTTCATGCACCTTGTACTCTGAAACATACAGGTACACTATATACTTAGTATGTTGAATTTTCCAACAGAAGTTTATGGGTCAGAACCTTCATTCATCATTGAGAAAATGGCGCAGTACCTCCTACTTACATCTGAGGATATTGTGAGGTTGAAAATAGGATACAAAAATATTTTATGAAGCTTCTGTGTGCTTATAGCCACGTTTACAAAAACAGACCAAGACACTTTGGTAACTGTGGTAGAACCCAGGAAAGAAAGCATTTTGGCCATCTCTTCCAGAGACATGAGTGTGTTTTTTTTTTTTTTATGAGATATTTGAATATTTCGGAAACTAGAGGTGGAAAGGAAGGAGAAAAAAATTCAATGCTATTATCGCTTTGGAAATATTTTCTGGACAGGCTAGGGGCCTAGTTGAAAATAAGACATGGAATTCCAGCAACAGTAATTGCCAGTGTGGCCCCCTGGCCGTGCAGGGAGTGGAAGGGGTTGATACAAGGCCAGCAGGGCACAGCGTTGGCATGGCTGTCTCTGCTGGACTGCCACTAGACGCGCGCTGCCTAAGCCACGCCCATTTTAGTCCCTGTCCTGTTTATGTTACTTGTAAAGTTCTACAATTTCAGCTATATTGGGAGTTGAGAGAAAATACAGGATCATCAATAAATACGGTAAATACAGAATACCTCGCAGAAGATGAATGTTGTCCTTCAGAGTCTGTGGTAACTTCTACCTTTAACTAAAGTTGGAGTTGGAAGAAAAGCTATGTGACTCCAAACTTCACGGTCCAAACAAAGCCCCATCTGAGACAAACGAGGCTTTCTCCTCCACCGGCAGGTCTGCCGAGGGAGTGCTGCTGCGTTGCTGTCGCCAGGGACTCCCTCCGTGTATTTGATAGAATACTTGTTTCTGTCTATAAAGCACGTGATGATGGGAAGACCGTGTGCAGATCCTAAATCAGAAGCTCACCGCAGGCTTGGACTTACTGTTGGAAGTCGTGCATGTGGAAGTCTCCTGCTTATACTACCAGGACAAAATGACCACTTTCCCTTAAGAGATACAGTTTGTACTGATTTTTACAATTCCGTTAAGAGTCAGCCGGGCAAAATGGCTCACACCTGTAATCCCAGCACTTTGGAAGGTGGAGGCGGGTGGATCACGAGGTCAGGAGTTCGAGACCAGCCTTACCAAACTGGTGAAACCCTGTTTCTACTAACAATACAAACATTAGCTGGGCATAGTGGCATGTGCCTGTAATTCCAGCTACTCAGAAGGCTGAGGCAGGTGAATCACTTGAACTTGGGAGGCAGAGGTTGCAGTGAGCCAAGATTGTGTCACTGCACTCCTGCCTAGGTGACAGAGCAAAACTCCAACTCAGAAAAAAGAAAAGAAGAGTCAATCTTATTTGGAATGGGTCCAACCCTGGCTACTATCATCCCAATTGGGTTTGTTCAAGAATACAGGATATTTTGACTATTTAAATCATGTTCCAACATTAAATTAGAAAAGAGAGCCATTTTTACCTGTTTAATACATTACAAATAGATTATTTCAGAACACTTTATGTCTTGGTATTTTCTGATAGGAAGTATCAATATCCTTTAATCATTCATTCACTTATTTATTTGTTAAATAAATGCTCATTAAATGTGTGTTCTGCCCCAGGCACCATGTTCAGATAATTAGGGAAAAACATGGTTTCTATCTCAGTTCAACCCATATTTAATGGGCACCTATTATGTAACAAACAGACAGATAGACATTGGTTTTGGTGCTGGGGACATAAAGGAGAAAGCTCAGAATTCTTGCCCTCACAGAACTCATAATTCCATTGGGCAAAACATATACACATGTAGGACATGTTAAACTGGAATTTAGCCAGTAAAAAGAAATACTCTAGAGGTATTTTATATAATAACTTCATTTACGAATTACTTCAAAGTGTTTTCCACTATGGCTGGGCAAAGAGAGATATACTTTGATAGAAAATGTACTTGATATTTTTTACTTTCCCACTTTTTTGTTTTTTTAAAAAAGAATTGTTTCTTTAGAGGTGGGGTCTCACTATGTCGCCCAGGCTGACTTCAAACTCCTGAAGCTAAAGCTAACCGCCAGCCCCAGCCTCCCGAGCAGCTGGGCTACAGGCACGCGTCCCTGCACCCGAACAGCCTCCTTTTCTTCCTCGAAGTAAAAAGAAAATAATCTCAGCTCAACTCCAGGCATTATTTGTCCTAATGTCTTTTCTGACAGCCTGTGTCCAAGAATCATGAAGCAACAGAAGTGCACCAGAAACAAAGTAGCATCCCAATGATGTCATTGCTTTTTATGGCCGTTGACCTTGGGAAGGTGATATCATTGCCTTGAAACTCCTTATCTATAAAATCAGAGTGATAAAGTCTTCATTGTCTGTCTCTAGATTTGCATAAAGACCTAGATGAAGACTGCTTGTAAGAGTATTGTATAGCATAACACAGAAAATGCAAGGAATTACTATTTATTCCTTAATTTTCAAAAGATGCTTAAATATATATGATCAGCATGTGTGTGTCTGCATGTTTTTAAATCGGCAGCAAGAAGGTTTAAGACCCAGATTAGGAAATGTTTGTGCACAAATCCCATACCAATACATATGTTTTTAAAAAGTTGGATGAATTCTTCAGTGCATCTTAATGAATTTGAGTCTATCAGCACTGCTTCCCAACCCCTGGCCTTTTTTGAGAGAGAATCTCACTCTGTCACACAGGCTGGAGGGCAGTGGCAGACACAGCCCACTGCAGCCTCGATCTCCTGGACTCCAGCAATTTTACTGCCTCAGTCTCCCATGTAGCTGGGACCACAGGTGTGCACCATCACTCCCAGCTAGTGTGTGTGTGTGTGTGTGTGTGTGTGTGTGTAGAGAGAGAGAGAGAGAGAGGCTCTTGCTATGTTACGCAGGCGGATCTTCAACTCCTGAGCTCAAGAGATTTTCCCCAGGCCAGCTTTTGAACAAGTAAGGTGACTAGTTTGTTTCATTTTGATACAGTGGCAAGCACGGTGGAAGACTTTTTGCTCTTTCTTGAAGTTTTAACAGTAATGTTCAAGAAGGATTCAGCAGAGTTATCCCAAATGAAAGATTTCCTGAGGTAGAGTAGATCGGGGTAGGATTAGCTGGGGGTGAGGTCTGGGAAAGTGAGTACCATTTTGCAGATCATCTGAATTACTGGATCGATACTGTGTCCAGAACTGTTGCACTTACTTTCCCATGTTTGGAGTATCCACATCTGAAGTTTGGCAGACGTTCGCCTTTTGGCAGTGTTATTAATCTGATTAACCTCTCTCTCCTATTTCCGCTGTCATATACTACATGTATGTCCTGAGGAATTGCAGTGTTTTCACCTGCTCTCTAATTCAAATCAACAAAACAAAACCTTATTTTCTGGCATTTGAGTAATTTTTTTCTTTAAATAGAATCGTTAAAGAACTAACACTTATTAGTGTGTTGGTGTTCATGTAAGACCAAATCCTGGGCATTTATTTCCTAGGAATATAACTCATGCATTCCTTCAACTACTCTCGCATGACCCAATAGCTCGTAGAAAGTGAGAGTAGCTCTTTAGCTTGGATACTCAAGGGAGATCTCTGTGGGACATATAACTGGCGTTTAATGTTTGGACAATACTTGAGAAAGAAAGGAAGAAAGAAAGAAAGGAGGAAGGAAGGAAAGGAGGGAAAGAGGGAGAAAGAAGAAAGAAAAAGAAAAAAGAGAAAAAAAGAAAAAAGAAGGAAGGAAGGAAGGAAAGAAAGAAGGAAGGGAAAGAAAGAAAAGAGAAAGAAAAGGAAGAAAAAGAGGGAAGGAAAGACGGAAGGAAGGAGGAAAGGAAAGAAGGCTGTACTACTGTGAGTTACCACTCAAGTATAGATCTTTATGCTAATTATTCCACATGTCATTCAGGATGACCCATTTTGGAGCGAATGGGTTTTAAAAATCCCAGGGATTTCAGTGGCTAAAATGAACACACACGCACGCGCACACACAATGCGAGGGGGAACTGTCACTGACATGAGCAAAAGGTTTTTAACAGCTCTTTCATAAAACACACTGCCGTCATTTTACCTTCTGTACAGAAAAGCCGACTGTTTTTCAGCGCAACTGTAAAGTGTGTGTGTGTTCATTTCAGCCACAGAAATCCCTGGGATTTTTAAAACCCATTGACAGTCCAGGGCGCGTCCTCCCAAGACGCACGGCCGGGAGTCCCTGCGGCGCCTTCGTCTTTACCTGGGGCTTCCCGTCCTGCTCAGGACGCAGCCCGGTCCAGGCAGTCATGACCCCTCTGTCCCCGCCCGGACCCTCTGCTTTTGGCTCAGCTGCTCTTTGACACAGCGGCGCTCCCCCTTCTCGGAAAGGGCTCACCCGGCCCCCAGCCACCTGCCTGGACCACAGCTCTCTGGAGACCCCGTTTATTAAGATGCTGCCGCCGCGTCTGGCTTTCCTTCTGCCAGCTGCCTCCTCCCCCAGAGCGCCACGGACGCCCAGTGCAGCAGCCTCGCCACCTGCGGTGCCATCCTCCGCCCGCGCGGCCGTGGAGCGGCAGGTGTCCCGGGCGGGCACGGCGGCTGCAGGTGCAGCGGGGCCAGGGGCGGCGGGGGCGGAGGCGCGGGGACGCAGGAGGAGCCCGGGGAAGCGGCGCGCCTAGAGCAGGTGGCTCCTGGCCAGGGCCCTGACCCACCGGAGAGCTCCTTCCAGGGCAGCGGCGGGCGGGGACGCCCCACCCGGCTACAGGGCGGCGGATCAAGCTGTGGCTGCCCGGAGGAGTCCCGAACCCGCTTGTGTCCGATCTGTTCGCCGCCAGTCTTCCTCACTCAGGCTGCGCACTTGCTATTTAAATGGGGTTCGGGACCAGCAGCGTTGACACATCTGGCAGCTTCCCAGAAATGCAGAGGCTCTGGCCCCGCTCCCACACAGTGAATCAGGAGGCAGCTCCCGGGAGTCTCCTGTGCGTGTTCACCATTGAGGAGCACCCCAAGCCGACCTTCCTGAGACCAAAGGTCTCTCGGGAGACGTTGCCCTGCTCCAGCAGCTTCCCTAGGTTCCCACTACTGCCTGATGGAGGACACAATTCAATCCAAGCCTCTGAAGAACTGGGCCTTCCTTTCCAGGCCGCCTTCCAGAGCTGCCCTCCCAGCCCAGCCCCCAGCGGTCCGGCCGGCGTCCCACTGAACACTGGTGGCTAAAGGACGGGATACATTCCTGTATCTGCTACCATCAAAATGAAATGAATAATAGATGAAAACTTGTTTTGAAAATGTGAGACATTCTGGACAAAGAAAAAATAAGATTAGAAAATTACCATAAAACAGCCGGTAAGTGCGGTCCCTAAAACGTGTTCTCTGAGGCCTAGGACTAGCAGGAGGCTCAGAATTAGCCAGGAGCCAGAGCAGAAAAGGGAGGCAACTACCCACTGCCCCGTGCCCGGCAAGCGGAGCTCCTGCAGAAGAGCGGTTCCAGCTACTGGCGTGGGAGACCCGTTTCCCTGGGAAATCTCTTAGTGAGAGAACACTTTTGCTAGCAGCAACTGCCATGCTAGTTCCAAAAGTAAATCCAAGGTCAAGCGCCTCTGTTTCTCCGAGTATTTCAGTGTGAGTGAGTCCATGGCATAATTCTCTTGCACAGCAGTGAAACGGAAATCCAAGAGGTCAACGCAGTGTGGCATCCAGGGTACTGTTCCCCCGTGGCCTGGTTGGAACCATGTCTGAGGAACGGCAGTGACAGGCATTTCCCGGTGGAGGGTGTATCTTGCACCACTTTTACATGAGCAGAGAGTTTAGGTCAAACTCTCTAGAAAGGAACAGAAATGCAGTTTCTATATTGGTGATTCTGGGCGGACCTTCGGGGTCAGCGGAGAGCAGAGAAAGTAAGCCTCATAACTCAGTGTGAACAGAGCTCACCCTTCAAACCTCACTTGCCCATCCAGTCTTCCCTTTATTTAAAAAATCAGGACTATTTAGACATTTGTTTTAGACCACCATGTCTCTACTGACAAGACCACTATTCTTAAGATAGACTGCACCTGTCTCTGTATTTTGTCATAGGTGAGAATTGTAGGGACCATAGAAGGAGAATCATTCCTTAAAACTTGCCAAGAAATTTCTTTTAAGGTAATTTAAACTCTTTTCAACTTCCCTGACTTTATAGAAAAGAATAACTTTCGTTAAAAACAACAACAATAAAAAACAAAACAAAACAAAACAAAACAAAACAAAACAGGCAGGCACAGTGGCTCAGGCCTGTAATCTTAGTACTGTAATCTTAGTACTGTAATCTTAGTACTTAAACATACTGAGGTAGGTACGTTGCTTGAGATTGACCTGGATAACATGGTGAAACCCCATGTCTAGAAAGAAAGAAAGAAAGAAAGAAAGAAAGAAAGAAAGAAAGAAAGAAAGAAAGAAAGAAAGAAAGAGAGAGAGAGAGAGAGAGAGAAAGAAAGAAAGAGAAAGAAAAGAAAATTGTTCCTGTGTGGTGGTGTGTATGCTTGTAGTCCCAGTTACTCAGGAGGCTGAGGTGGAAAGATTGCTTGAGCTGGCAAGACTGAGGCTGCAGTCAGCTGGGGTTGTGATTGTGCCTCTGCACTCCAGCCTGGGGAATAGAGTGAGCCTCTGTCAAAAAAGAAAGGAAGGAAGAAAGGAAGGAAGGAAGGAAGGAAGGAAGGAAGGAAGGAAGGAAGCAAGCGAGGAGGAAGGAAGGGAGGGAGGGAAGGAAGGAAGGAAGGAAGCGAGAAGGAAGGAAGGGAGGGAGGGAAGGAAGGGAAAAAGAAAGAGAAAAACTGCAGTTGCTTTAGAAAATGAACGTGTTGATTTCTTTATGATATTAGGTGTCAACAAACATGGGGCTCTTCCTAAACTGTACCATCTTGGAACAAGAGTAAAGGGAAAGGAAAGAGAAGAAGCTCTTGAGCCTGATACCTATGAGGCTTTTTTTCATTTACCTTCCTTAATCCTCATGACAACTTAATGGAGTCAGGATTAGAAATTCTACTTTAAAGATAAGGAAACTAAGACTCAGAGGAGTTCAGTGACTTTACTAATGTCACATAGCTAACATGTGGTAGAGCTTGATTCAATTTCAAATTTGCCTGGCTCCAGAGCCCATATGAAAACTCATTTTAACAAAGGTTTATTGAATATCTACCAAGTTCAGGATGCTGTCTAGTAGATGAGGGAATAGCAGCATTTTCAAAAAGTTTGGTTCCCATCCACAAGGATTTCACAATCCAGGAGAATCAAGGATGCAGATGGCTAAGTGTGGCTGTCCTGGAGCAGGAGTGTTTGCATAGGAAGGCTCCTGATGGCCTGCTGGGGAAGGCAGAGAGGGCAGGGATTAGTGCTGACTAGGAGGCCAAGCAAAGCTTCAAAAAGCAAAGGATATCTGATCTTAGCTTTGAATGATGAGTAGGATTTCAACAGATGGGGAAGGTGGGAAGAGTATGATTTTCAACTGAAGGAGGCCCCTGGGTGCTCTTTATTCAGCACTAGGTAAGAATCATCTGTGCTTAATATTTTACAAAATCAGAGGAGTCCTATTGTTAAATATCAGTAAACATTAAATGTAAGTCTTCTGGTCTAGAGTAAATTCTTGGACCACAAAGACTTTGCCCTGGATTTCCTGCATCAGTGCCTGGTGCAATTACCCTCTCATTTATGGAATATGGTTTTGAGTCCACCACAATGAATGAAATATAAATGTTAATAAAACTAAAAATTAGCAGGACCTAAATAATCCTCTCTTTACATACACTTTAGATATTCCATATTTAGTGCATTTTGCTGATAATTTACAGCACAGTGAATGTAAGTACACATCCTTCTGTTCTTGATGCTTGAGTGCAATGTAATATCCTAGGGTTGTGGAATTTTCACCGCCAACCACAGTGTCCACAGTTTTACTGTGAAGGCAGCTGTATTTTAGTGCTGAGAATCTTGGTGGTTTCTTGTCTTAGATGGGTTTGCTTTATAAAAGTTTCTTCCTTACCAAGCCCTAGTATGCCCTTACTTATTTAGAGCCTTTCTGTTCTATTGAATTCAAGGGCAGCCATTTTTCTTCCTGGTACATTGAAGGATTAGTAACAAGGATCTTCATTAACTGAGGTTATTGGATGGCAAACTATGAAGAGAGGATAACTGTAACGTGTCATGAGATTCTGCAAGATTCTGATGTGTAGTCTGCTTCTGTACTCCTGTCTGTAGAGGTGTATGGTCGGCGTTATGCTAAACTAAAATCAGAGCATCCTGTGGGCAGGGGGCTCGTGGGCCACAGTCATGCTGGACTTGAAGCCAAGGCCCCATTGCCATAGAAATGTAGACCTAGATCACCAGTGAGGCTGGGATGCAAAAACACACGCAGGCTCTTCGGGGAGCTGAATGTTGAATGAAGATGAACACAAATAGGGTATTTACAGCACATTTCCAACTTATTGTTGGATATTTTGATGGCATTTCCAAGTATCATCTAAAGATAAAATCAAGTATATTGACATATAAATAGGGACTACCAGTTCATGTGAACTTTAGAGAAAGAGTCATCCTTCCTTCTGTCCCTTCCTTCCTCACTCTTTCCCTGCCTTTTTCTTCCTTCCCTTCTTTCTTTCTTCTCTCTCACATTTCTCCTTCTCCTTCCCTCTCCCTCCTTCCCTCTCTCCCTCCTTCCCTCTCTCCCTCCTTCCCTCTCTCCCTCCTTCCCTCTCTCCCTCCTTCCCTCTCTCCCTCCTTCTCTCCCTCCCTCCCTCCCTCCCTCTCTCTCTCTCTGTCTCATTTCCTTTCTGTCTCCCTCCCTCCCTCTCTCGTTCTTTCCTTTCTGAGTCATCCCCAGGGCAGGTTTTGCACTGGATTCCTCTCTGGCTTTTCTACATAAACACTGAGGACATTTGTGTCTGCCCAGAAAGTGGCTGTTATGCCTTTGCCGCTTCCGCAAAACCCAGAGTCGCCCTGTGGCAAGCCAAAATTTCCTACAGCATGTCAGGAGTCTGATGCCATTTAATGATATTCAGGCCATGTAGAAAAGAGCAGCTGCCCTGCAGGTGGTATTCCAGAAATGTGCCCCGGCACCCAGCAGGAAGCTGGAGAACTTTAATTCGGTGGAGCAAATTTAATCATTTGCCTCTTTGTAAATGGGACACAGGAAGAAACAAAAAAGGTTTTCTTGGTGGTGTTCTCACAAAACTGCTGCTCCTAATGGCACACACGTTTCAATTCTTTCAATTCCTCTTTCATGGGATTTGCAGGACCGCATGATTTTCCAGGAGCTGTCAAGGACACAAACAGGTGTCATCCTGGGAGGCGCAGAACCTCCAGTCCCCAGCTCTGACACCGCCCCCTCCATGGAGCTCTGAAAGCATGGCACACACATATTAAAGGAAGTAAAGTGGATTCAGATGCTTTTGTCCAAGGCCAGAGAAATCCTTCCGCCTTCTGCATCTTTCTTCCTTCACTAATTAGGAGCAGCCTCAATTCATTATGTACAAATGCATTTATAGATTTTCAATGTATGTCTGCTTTTCGTTTTAGCAAACCATCTGTAAATTAAATCTACAACAGAAAAAAATATGCCAACCTAGGAACGCTTTTAATACTAATTACTACGTGAGGGCAGAAGATTTGGAGTAATCTTTTATCATGGTATCAAAATTTACCGTGGGTTTTATCACAACATCATTGCGTAGCTTATGCTGACTGCTGCCAGCTCTTGACGGCTCCATCGGTTCCCCAGATAGCTCCAGATCTGTGTCAAGGCTCTCTTCATAAAGAAGCATTTAGATTTAAAGAATACCAAGCGTGTTGGGTAAAACTGTCTACATGTTAACACGCATCTTCCAGAAAGAGGTCACAGCTCACAGTCATTTTAGATTGTTTCTACTGCATTTACCTGGGCTTCTCTCTTTTGGGGAGTAAACTGAAGTTAAATATCACATAACTGGGGTTATCTGGCAACCAGATTCAATGAAAATAACTTACTTTCCACTTTCTTTAGAGGTGAAAGGGTGACCATCTGTGCTAGGCCTCAGTCTGTTTATTCTAATTACTGAATTTTAGAAGCAAGCAATTATACCTGAATGGGAACTAATCTTTCTTTCTCTCTCTTTCTTTCTTTCTTTCTTTCTTTCTTTCTTTCATTTCTCTTTTTTTCTTTCTTTCTTTCTTTCTTTCTTTCTTTTCCTTTCTTTCATTTCTCTTTTTTTCTTTCTTTCTTTCTTGCTTGCTTTCTTCTTTCTTTCTCTTCTCTCTCTCTCTTTCTTTTTTTCCTTCCTTCCTTTCTTTCTCATGAGATGGACTCTCACTCTGTCTCCCAGGCTGGAGTGCAGTGGTGCTATTTCAGCTCACTGCAACCTCCATCTCCCAGATTCAAGTGATTCTCCAGCCTCAGTCCCCCAAGTAGCTGGGACTACTGTGGGCTCCTGGATAGCTCACACCACCATGCCCAGCTAATTTTTGTATTTTTAGTGGAGACAGGGTTTCACCATTTTGGCCAGGCTGGTTGGTCTCTAACTCCTGACCTCAAGTGATCTTTCTCCTTGACCTCCCAAAGTTCTGGGATTTCAGGCATGAGCCACCATGCTTCACCTGAATGGGAACTAATCTCTATAATTCATCACCCCCATTGCCATCATCATGACCACTACCACCATTATTGTCATTAACAACTAATCTTCTGGATCAGGATGCTAGACTGTACGGCAGGAAGGATGTACATCCTTCTGCTTCATGGGAAAGCCCGACACCCATCAGTTTCCAGGTGTCAGTGGCACTAGCATTGCTACAAGTGTGGAGGAATTTCTCCTCCGCAGACCGGAGCTGGTGGTTGAAGGATCTCTTGCAGATGTGGCTCACAGGGCTTTAGGGTATGGACAGGAGGAGACGCTTGGACACCCTGGGATCTACCTGGGTACCCTTGATGCTCCTTCACCAAATGGGATCCTAAATGCAGACAGTAACCCTGGTCTGGGAAGGGGAGTGGCTGGAGGCTGATGAGGGCGTGAGGAGGGAGGTGACTCACTGAGGCTAGCAGGCAGGGCTGAGCAGGCAGAGGACCTATAGAGAAAGCAGAGCGTGGGGGTCGTGAGTGCTGCTGTGGCTGTGACCAAGGGCAGCAGCAGGGGCTCCAGCTCTGTCTCCACACTGCAGGGGTTCATTGCATGGGTTGACTTGGCTAAGCCGTGGTGCTCAGATGTTTGGTCAAACAGTCTAAATGTGGCTGGGAAGGCATTTTTCAGTTGTAATGAACCTACGTTTATTTATTTATTATTTATTTATTTATTGAGACAGAGTCTCATTCTGTTGCCCAGGCTGGAGTGGTTCAGTGACACAATCTCGGCTCACCGCAACCTCCGCCTCCTGGATTCAAGCGATTCTCCGCCTCAGCCTCCTGAGTAGCTGGGACTACAGGCTCCTGCCATCACACCTGGCAGATTTTTGTATTTTTAGTAGAAATGGGGTTTCACCAAGTTGGCTGGGATGGTCTCGATCTCCTGACCTCGAGATCTACCCTCCTTGGCCTCCCAGAGTGCTGGGATTATAGGCGTGAGCCGCTGCGTCCAGCATAATTAACACTGAAGTCAGTAGATGGTGGGTAAAGCAGATGAACCTCCCGTCAGTTGAAGGCCTTGGAAGGAAAACCTGCAGTTCCTGGAGGAGAGGAGACTCTGCCATCAGGTGGCCTTGATGACATCAGCTCTTCCTTAGGTCTCCCAGCTTGCCCTGAACTTTTCCGACTGGCTGTCCCCACAGGCATGTGAGCCAATTCCTTTAAAAATAAGTCCCCCCACCACATCTCTCTCTGTCCCACTGGTTCAGTTTCTCTGAGGAATCCTGAGTGACTCTGGAGTTCCTGCAGAGAAGGCCCCTGGCAATGGGAGCCTCTGCCCAAAGGTGTCCTCAGAGAAGTGGGTGGAGCATGCAGAGGGGCTCTGCGTCCACACAGGGACCTCTTCAGGGCAGAGCTCATGGCCAGCTGTGTCACAGCGAGGACACAGCCCCTGCGGTGGGTCCATGGGCAGCTGGTCAGGGAAAGGCCTGCGGATGGCTCCACCAATTGGCATCTGCAAAGCCAAGCACTTTTCAGGATGACATCCTCTTCCAAAACTCCAATTCTATTTGGAATTGTTTCCACTGTTGTTTTCCTTTTCTTGAGTTGAAAGGGATAGGGAGGATACTTCTCAAAATCTTTTACGGAAGGGATTTTTCTTAATGGTATCTTTTTTTGTTTTCTTTTTTAATTTTGGGATGGAAAAAGGACTTGAAAGTTTAATTTTTTGGAGTTCCTTAAAACCTACCAGTCAGGTGTAACAGCACTTTGTCTCACTCCATAACGGAGATGCTGCAAGAAATACAAATTTCTCGCTTTTCCATAATTCAAGGTAATTTTCGTTTTGCGTTTCTACCTAAGCTGGCATAAACTTAATCTCAGATACTTAGGATCTTCTTTTTCCCTATGGTTAGACTAGAAGTCTATGGTCAAATGTCATAAGACACCAGGGGAAGATGTATCTAGTCCTGAAGTCACCCAAGCTGACAAATCATGTCCACCAAGACTGTCACGATCACATCTGGTCCCGCTGTTGGCCCACGGAGATTGCCCCTGTGTTTCCATTCATGACACCAGGGGTGGTCATTCTCTACCATACCAGGTTCCATGCAAGTGGAATCTTCCTTTATCTCTGTGCAGCACCAAAGCGCGATTATCTTGTCCACACTGTTCAAAGCCCTGTCTCCCTCAATCTGCTGTCTTGGCTTGGCTGCCTCCATGGGGTTTCAGCTAGAAATCAGGGCACAGGATCCTCCACCATCCACAACTCCACTCCCACCTTTTCTCTTACCTTTTAAACCTTAGAGAATCTTCATAACAGTGAGGATGTGGTGTAATCAGGAGAAAAGAGAAAGCCACTCTTGTCACAGCTCGATTCCTGAAACATTTTGTCTCCTGTGTTCCATGTTTCTCTAAGGCATCAGGATGTCAGTACTCAAAGAGAGGAGGGGCCTGCCAGGCTGTGCCCTTTTGTGGATCCTGATATCTCTCTTCTAGGAGGCTAGGAGTGGAAGGCAGTTAATCTGTCAAATAGGATGGAAACAGTGGTGGGGGTGGTGAGTATGACACACAGCGACCCTCACAGGTGCAGCAGATCACCACGGCACAAGTATACCTGTGCAAATACCTGAGCATTCTGCACATGTATCCTAGAACTTAAAGTAAAATAAAATATAATAATAATAAGAAAACACAGTGACCGGGGAAAAATAAACCTCCATGAATATTTTGAATGCCTCCTTCCACCACACAGATGTGAGAAACTCACATTCCAGTGGTGATCGGGGTCCCAATGTGTTGAGGCTTCTCTGTTTTGGATTGTGCTCAATTGATTGATATGACCTGACAGTTTCATTCTATGCTTGGAAGAGCCACTTCTTACCTCCCTCTCATGTCCTCTGCCTTCTGCCCTTACTTCTCTGGGCCTACTGCAATGCTTGATCATAGTGCAAGTGCACAGAAATATTTGTTGAATAAGTGAATGAATGATTTTAGATGGATTTAAAACTCCTAAAACACCACCACCAACAAAAATCCTGTCCCTTCACTCATCTCCTGTGTATGTCTCTTTGTTTGGGCTTACTGATATAAAGCATAGACTTCAATTGTTCTGACACATTACCATGGGCATCTGCCTTATAAAGATGCAGGAGAACAGATGCTAGTGAGCCTCCCACAAATGGTTGTCTGCAAGTAGTGTGTATAAATCAGGCTGCTCAGTCTGGAATCAGTTCAGTACATGCATAGTACACTATTGAAGATTTGCTGATTAAATCACCCAAGCCGAAAACAGTTACAGTAATTCCAGACTCCAATTGGATTCCAATGTCAAGGCAAATCATTTGTGAGCACTGAGCTCATTTAAGCCTGGGAAGTAAACATCACAGGAGGACTGTTTGCTTTCCACACTATTTTATTGCTCAGTCCTTGCATTCATCATTGTGTCTAGCAAACAGCACATCAAAATGCCATTAAATAATGTTGTTGAATAGGTTTTCTTCTTCTGCGCAATTGACTATAATATGACCTAATAGATTGTGTTAATACTTCAATGGAAATTTATAGTCTCTAAAGAATGGTCTGCAAATCCTTTCCTTTTTCTGTTATTTCAGAAGAGGTAGTTGCTTTAAAGGGATTGAAAATATTATTTTAAAATGTGGAAAAAATTAAAGTTCTAGCCTGACAGGGTAGCTCACTGTAAACCCGAAAGATGATCGCGGTGATGGGGAAGTCTCTGGAGAGGCCAGTTACTTCATGGGAAAAACAATGGGTTTAGTATCAAGGAGATCGGGCTTCCATCTTGGCTCTCCTCTTGGGCACCTTCAGGGTGTTGGACAATCCAGTTGACGAATATTTCTGGGTTTTCTGTAAGTATAAAGTGAGAAGTTTGTTCTCTAGTTTCTATGGCTTTATGAACAAGAAATGCTAGTCGTGTGGTATTTTTCATATTTATGTACTCACTGGCACCTAAATCAAATAATATCATTTGAGATAAGGTTGAAAGGCATCTGGTCCTTAGGTTTTGTGGAGATATTAGGAAGGTTTTGTGATCAGAGTCAGGCCTGCTTCATTGAATGGTCCTCTGCTAGCGACATAACCCTGGGCAAGTTCCTCCATTTCTTTGGTTCAGTTTCTCAACCTGCGAAATGGTGGTAATGTTACCGAATTTGAAACGTGGTCATAAGAGTTGGAGATAACATATATAAATCACCGAACAATCTTTGATGCTTGGTAGGTTTTTCGTAAGTGTCGGATAATTTTATTTTTAGCACTTAAGTCAAATTGCAGTAAAAGAGACAGGAGGGACATTATCAAAGTCACCAAAGTTTTAGAACTAGGGGACTGCCAAAAGGAAGAGAGTGTCTCAGTGAAGCTTTCTCAAAGTTTTGCTTGAGCCTGATTCTTCTAGCAGATGTATCTTTTGGGAATCGTTAATGATGAGGATGGACAGAATCTATTATTGGCATCAGTTACAAGAAAAGACAGTGTCTTTGAGTTTCTTGGACTAGCAACGTCACATACTTGTTTCTAAAATTAGTAGACCTTATTTTTACAGCAGCTTGAAGTTCATAGAACTTATGGAAAAATTGAATAGGTAGTACAGAGAGTCCCCATATCCTCCTCAAGATATGGTTTCTCTTTGCATTGGTGTGGCACATTTGTTGCAATTGATAAACCAATATCAACACAGTATTATTAATGTAACACAGCTTCTGATAGGATTCACTCTGTGTCGTTCAGTACATTCTATAGGTCTTGACAAATGCAAAACGTCACATATGCACCATTACAATATGATACAGAGTAGTGTCACTGTACTAAAAATCCCTCATGCTCTACTTTTCCATCGCTCTGAGGTATTCACCCAAATGGGTGGAATTATTTTGTTCATACAAAAACCTGTGCATGAATGTTTATAGCAGCTTTATTTATAATTGCCCCAAATTGAAAACAACCATGATGCCCTTCAAGAGGTGAATGGCTAGACAAACTGTGGCACATCTACCCTTTGGGATATTATTCGGTGAGAGAAATAAAGGAATTATCAAACCTCCAAGACATGGAGAAACCTTAAATGCATTGTACCAAGTGAAAGAAACCAGTCTGAAGAGGCTACACACTGTATGATTCCAACTGTATGACGTTCTGGGAAAGGCAAGAGACACTAAAAACATCTGTGGTTGCCAGGGAGTAGGGGAGAAGGAGGAATGAGTAGAGGGAGCACAGAAGGCTTGTGGGGCAGTAAGTATTTTGACTGGCACTCTAACAGTGGACATCATCTAGTTGTCAAAATCCATGGAATGTAATACAAAAGAGTGAACCCTAATGTGAACGGCTGACGTCAGTTAGCACAGGAATACCTTGTTCTACTGTGTTCACTGTATTGTGCATTGTAGGTATTGCATCTTTTTTTGTCTTTTTATGAATAGGACATTTGTGGCAACTCTGTTCTGAGCAAGTCTATTGTGACTAGTTTTCTAAAAGCATGTACTCACTTCTTGTCTCTCTGTTATATATTGCGATATTATTGCAATATTCAAACTTTTTCATGGTAATTATTGCAATATCTCAATAATTTGATATTCTAATATGGTAATTATTGCAATATTTCAATCATTTGGTATTCTAATATGGTGATTATTGCAATAGCTCAATAATTTGGTATTCCAATATGGTAATTATTGCAATAGCTCAATAATTTGGTATTCCAATATGGTAATTATTGCAATATTTCAATCATTTGGTATTCTAATATGGTAATTATTGCAATAGCTCAATAATTTGGTATTCTAATATGGTAATTATTGCAACATTTCAAGCTTTTTCATTATCACCATTCTTTCATATTATATTTGTGATCAGTGATCTTTGAAATTATTACTGTTATTGTTTGGGGGCACACAAAACGGTGCCCATTACATTCAGCAAACGTAATTGACAAATCTGGCATGTGAGTGCTCCACTTGCAGGCTGCTCCCCCATTTCCCTCTCTTTCCTTGGGCCTCCCTATTTGTCAAAACACAATATTAAAATCAGGCCAATTGATACTGCGTAGTTGCCTCTTAGTGCTCCAGTGAAAGAAAGAGTCGCACGTCTCTCACGTCATTAGCTAGAGAGGAGAAGTCAACAACTGGCTTCGGATCTTCAAAGGACAGGCTGACTTCTTTGTTAGGGGCTCATGCATCTGGTGACTGTAAGCTGAAACCAGGCTCATTTAGCATTCTGAAAACCCTAAATCAAAAGCTAGAAATGACTGGCTTTAGCGAGGAAGGCATGTTGAAAGCCAAAAGAGAGCAAAGGCCAGGCCTCTTGTGACAAGCAGCCAAGTTTTGAATGAAAAGGAAGAGTTATTTGTTTTGTTTTTGTTTTTGAGGTGTAATCTTGCTATGTTGTCCAGGCTGGCCTCAAATTCATGGACTGAAGTGGTCCTTCCTCCTCGGTCTCCCAAGTAGCCTGGACTACAGGCATGCGCTTCTGCACCTGGCTGCAAGGGAAAGACATCTTGGAGGAAATTAAAAATGCTACTCCCATGAACATAAGAATGATAAGAAAGTGGAACAGCCTCATCGCTGAAATGAAGCAAGTTCTAGAGGACTAGATGGAAGCTCAAATACGCCTCAGCCCTCCTGTTATAGCTTGGTGTGCCCCAGTCTCATGTTGGAGATGCAGTATCATGTTGAATATTGTAATCCCCAGTGTTGGAGGTGGGGCCTGATAGGAGGTGATTTGATCATGGGAACAGGTTTCTCATGAATGGTTTAGCACCATTCCCTTGATGCTGTCCTTGCGACAGCAACTTCTTATGTGATCTGGTCTCTATAACGTATGTGACACCTCCCCTGCCACTCTCTTGCTCCTGCTCTCTCTGTGTAACCTGCCTATTCCCCATTCAGCTTCTGCCATAATTGTAAGCTTCCTGAGGCCTCTCTAGAAGCAGACACCAGTGCTATGCTTCCTGTACAGCCTGCAGAACCATGAGCCAATTAAATCTCTTTTCTTTATAAATCTCCCATCTTCGGGTGTCTTTATAGCAATTACCAAATACATGTTCCTTAAACCGAAGTCTAATCCAGAGCAAGGCCCTAACTTTCTTCAATTCTATGAAGGCTGAGATAGGCGGGAAAGCTGTAGAATAAATGTTTGAAGCTCGCAGAGGTTGGTTCATGAGGTTTAAGGAATGAATCTGCTCCCAGAACTTAAAAGTGCAAAGAGAAACAGCAAGTGCTAATGTAGAATCTGTGACAAGTTATCCAGGAGATCTACCTAAGATAATTGGTGAAGGTGGCTACATAAATAACAGCCTCATTCTGGAAGAATTAACACCTAAGACTTCAGCAGCCAGAGAGGAGAAGTCAGTACCTGGCTTTAAATCTTCAAAGGACAGGCTGACTCTTTTGTTAGGGGCGAATGCATCTGGTGGCTGTAAGTTAAAACTGAGGCTCATTTAACATTCTGAAAACCCTAGGGTTCCTTAAGAAGTATGCAAAATTGACTCCTGGTTCTCTGTAAATGGAACAAAAAGCCTACGTGACAGCACATCTGTTTACAGCATGGTTTACTGAATATTGTAAGCCCACTGTTGAGACCTGCTGCTCTGAGAAATAGACTCCATTCAAAATATCACTGCTCATTGACAGTGCACTTGGTCACTTAAGGTTTGTGACATGGATATGCAATATTGTTTTCCTGCCTGCTGACACAACATTTACTCTGTGGCCCATGTAGCAAGACATAATTTTGACATTGAAGTTGTACCATTTAAGGAATACATTTTGTAAGGCTATAGTTGCTGAACGTAGGATTCATCTGATGGGTCTGGGCAAAGTCTGTTGAAAATCTTCTGGAAAGGATTCTGTAAGGCCGGTTGCCTTGCTGGGAGTCAAATGGACACATTCATCACTCTCTGCACCTGATAACTGCATCATCACCCGAGCTCATTATCTGGCTTCCACACACAGCTTCCCCGCACCCACCTCTGCATACCATACCCAAGCCCACACTCAGTGCTAAATTATGCATCCAACCTCTAGCCTGCTGTTAAAAAACTCTGCAGAAAAAATTTTTAAAGAAGCCCCACCATACCCTGCCCGACAACGGCCTGCCCCGTATGCCCCCGGCAGGCCCACTTACCCAAGGTCCCGCCCACCTATCAATGGCAGCTAGTTTCATGTACTTCCTACTTTAACTCCATGTACTTCCTGCTCCTCAACAGCCAATAGAAATGCCTTCTCTTTGTTTCCTCAATAGCCAATCAATTGCCTGCCCTTCCCATAAAATCCCACGCCCTGAACAGCCAGGCATAACTTCTCTGGCCCCATCCTGAACCACAGAACCTCGCCCGGGAGCTAAATAAATTAGCTTCTCACTTTCTTATACTTGCCTCAGTTTCCTCATTTTCCCTCAGCAATAAATCTTACAGATTCCTCATTCTAGATGCCATTTAAAATGTTGGTAATTCATAGAAGTAAGTTAAAATATCCACACTAAGACAAATTTGGAAGAGGTTAATTCTAATCTGTGCGGGTGACACTGAGGGGTTCAAAACTGTAGTGGAGGAAATAATGGCAAATGTGGTAGAAAAAGGAGAAGGAATAGAATTAGAAGTGGAGTCTGAAGATGGGACTGACTTGCTGTCATCTCATAATAAAACTGGAAGAGACAAGGAGTTGTTTCTTATGGATGAGCAAAGAAAGTGGTTTCTGAGATGGAAACTTCTGGCGAAGGTGCTGTGAACATTTTTGAAATGACAGTGAAGGATTTAGAGTCTTCCATAATCTTGGTTGAGAATGCAGCAGCAGAATTTGAGAGGACTGATTCCAATTTTGAACCTTCCATGGAGAGTAAGAGACAATGAAATAGCACCACCAGCTATAGATAAATCTTTTGAGAGAGTCAATCAATGAGGCAAACTTCGTTGTCACCTCATTTTAAGAAACAGTCACAACCACCCCAACCTTCAGAAATCACCATCCTGATCAGTCAGGAGCCATCAATATCAAGGCAAAATCCTCCACTAGCAAAAAGATGACCACTCCTGAAGGCTCAGATGATCATTAGCATTTTTAGCAATAAAGTATTTTTAAATTCAGGTAGGTACATTGTTTTAGACATAATGCTATTGTATACAAGAGACCACAGTATAGTATACACCAAACTTTTATATGCACCGGGAAAACAAAAAAGTTGTGTGACTTACTTTATTGACATATTTATTTTACTGTGGTGGTCTAAAACTGAACCCTTAATATGATGACTTAATAATGTGTTGATTTTGCTTCACCATTCCTAACCAGTATATGCACAAATTTGCGATGTTAATAGTTATGTTAATAATAGGAGAAATAGTGTGTGGGAGACAGGGGATACAGGAATTCTTTAAATGTTTCATACAACTTTTATATAAGCTTAAAACTACTCAAAAATAAAGTCTATGTTTAAAAAAACATAATATCAATTTAGTTGTTATGAGAAATATTGTTACATGAAAAATCTGTGCATAACAGTATGTAGTCTATTCTACAATTTGTATCTTTAATAATATACATATATTTCTCTGTACAAAATATCTATGAAAAGATATATAAAGATATTATGCAATGTAAGAAAACAGTAATAGGAAAAATAATAATTTAAATATAAAGCAAAAAGACAAAATAGAAAAAAATCATTTAGTACTACATGTACATATGATAAATAATACTGGGATAATTGATACACACACCTAGTAACACACAGACACACTTAACAGCATGGATGTATTCTATTCAAAAGATCATACCAGGAGAATTTGTTAATTAAAGTAGAATCTGCAAAGAAAATAATTTTATACAGCACAAATATTTAAATAGCATTACCGCACAAAATTTCAGAAGCAGAGATCTATAAAAACTCATATATTTCCATGAATAATTGTGCAACTTTAATATCCAAAACATTAAATCTATATTTTAAATTTTAATTGGTAGGTATTAAAGTTGCAGACAATGGAGAATTTTCAAGAAATGTGTGATATAGACAAAGTTATGCCTTGAGTGGATGAATTCAAGTGTTGTAGAGAGATCCAAGAAAGGCACTAAAACCATTCTGAGCAAAAAGAGCAAAGCGAGAGGCATCACAGTGCCTGATTTTAGATTATACTATGGAGCTATAGTAACCAAACCAGCATGGTGTTAGCATTAAACCAGATGCATAAAACAATGGAACAGAATAGACCTCAGATATAAATCCAGGCACTACAGCCAACTCATTGCTGAGGAACCCACTAAGAACATACAATGGAAAAGAACAGTCTTCACCAGACAATGCTGGGAAAACTGGCTCACTTTATGCAGGAGAATGAAACTAGACCCCTCGCTCTCACCATACACAAAAGTAAAATCAAAATGCATTTAACCCTTAAATCTAGGAGTCCAAACTGTAAAACCACTAGAATAAAAATTTGGACAAATGCTCCAGTACATTAGTCTGTGCAAAGATTTTCTGAGTAAGACCTCAAATGTACAGACAACCAAAGCAAAACTAGACAAATGGGATTACATTAAGCTGAACCACTTTTGCAGAACAAAGAAAATGATAAACAAGGTGGAGAGACAACCCTCAGAATGGGAGAAAGTATTGGCAAATTACCCATCAGACAAGGGATTACTAATCAGAATATATTTAATATTAGGAGCTCAAAACTCAATAGCCAAACTGATTTAAAATGAGGGAAAATCTGAATAGAGGTTTTACAAAAGAGGATACACAAATATCCAAGGGGTATAAGAAGTAATGTTCAACATCTCTAGTTATCAGGGAAATGCAAATCAAAACCACAATGAGATATTATCTCAGCCCAGTTAGAATAGCATTTATCAAAAAAAGACAAGCAATAACAGATGCTGGTGAGGATTCAGAGAAAGGGGAATGTTTGGGAACTGCTGGTGAAAATGTAAATGAGCACAAATACTATGGAGAACAGTATAGAGGTTTCACACAAAAAAACTAAAAATAGAACTGCCATAGGACCCAGCAATTCTGTTACTGAAAATATACAGGACAGAAAGGAAGTCAATACGTGGAAAAGATGCCTGCACACCCATATTAATCATAGCACTATTCACAATAGCCAAAATATGATCTCAACTTAAGTGCCATCAATGGAAGAATGGATAAAGAAAATGTGGTAAATATGCACAATGGAATATTATTCAGCCATAAAAAAATAAATTCTTGTAATTTGTAGCAAGATGGATGGAACAAGAGGTCATGTTTAAGTGAAATAAGCTATTCATGGAAAGACAAATACTGCGTGTTCTCACTCATATGTAGGAGCTGAAATGGTAGATTTCATGAAGATAGAGGGTAGACTGGTGGTTATCAGGGGCCAGGAAGGGTACATGGGAGGGAGGAAGATGAGCAGCTGATTAATGAGTAAAAATATATGGTTTGAGAGAAGAAATAAGATCTACCATTAGATAGATCAGTAAGGTGACCATAGTTTACAATAATCAAACATACATTTAAAAATAGTTAGATGAGAATAATTCAAACTTACCTATCATAAAGAAAAGACAAATATTTAAGACCAGGTACACTGATCTGATCTTTGCAATTTATATCCATGTTCAAATTACTGCACACACCCCCAAACTGTGTACAACTATTATGCATCAGTAAAAAATATAAAAAAAAGCATAAGAAAAATAGGAAGTCACCACACTATTTCAACGGGGAGATAATCAAGACCTGTGCCAGCAACGTGACCCCAGAGGCAAGGCTGAAGTGCACAGAGCTTGAGAAAAACGGTGTGCAAAAGAGGGACAAGTGTGAGCTATGAGGACCCCAAATTTTGATTCCTAGCAACTGAGAAAATCGTAGTGTGGAATTTAAAAATGGAGAGGAAAGAAGCGATTTGTTTTTTTCACTTTTAAGAAGGAGTTAGCAAGACATGACTGGTATGAATTTTGCATCACAGTAAGAAATAGAAACATAATTGGCCCCCAATATCATTAACTCCAGGGCTTATAGAGTGCTTCATATTGCAGGGCCATATATGCAGAAAAGGTGTATGTTTATGAAAAATGCACATTTTGGTTTTGTGGCAAACAAGCTATATATCATATGATGGTTTATAATAAAGTTAGGAGAAATGATTTGTATAAGGGAGCAGGAGCAGCTTAAAGCAAATGCTCATAATAACCATCTGCCCCTTTGGCTCCAAGTCAAAAAAAACTTCCAGTGTTTCATAGTTTGTAGAAATGTAGAATTTGGGGGTTTTTTATTTGGAGTGGAAAAGCAGACTGTGACAAAATTTCCAGGTCTAGCAGCAGGCTATCAGTTGCATGCTTACTTGTTAACAGTAATAGACGGTGGTCACAGTGGCTTATGCCTGTAATCCCAGCACCTTGGGAGGCTGAGGTGGGTGGATCCCTTGAGCACTGGAGGTGGAGGTTGCAGTGAGCCAAGAGCATGCCACTGCACCCTATCCTGGGCCACAGAGCAAGACCCTGTCTCAAAAAAAAAAATGAGGGTGAAGAAACATACTTACTAATTAGAAAGAAAAACTCAGGGTGTACTGGGGGTCGATTTAGGTTATACTTTTTTGTTTCATTTTGCTTTTTGCAACCTCAACCTCAGTATGCTTATTCTAGTTAATTCTTGAATTTTAGAAGTAAGCAAATATAGCTGAATGGGAACTAATTTCTTTCTACTTTTCTTCTCTCTCTCTCTCAGATGGAACGCTGCTCTGTCATCAGCTAGGCCAGAATGCAGTGGCACGATCTTGACTCACTGCTATCTCTTCCTCTCGGGATCAAGTGGTTCTCCGTCCTCAGCCTTTTGATTATCTGGGACTACAGGCATGCACCACCAAGCCTGGCTCATTTCTATGTTTTTAGTAGAGACAGGGTTTCACCATGTTGGCCAAGGCTGGTCTCCAACTCCTGACCTCAAGTGATCTGCCCGCTTTGGTCTCGAAAATTCTGGGATTACAGGCATGAGCCATTGACCTTTAAAGCAGAAATTACTGTGTCCGTCTCCTCTGCCCCTGCCACAGGGGGGCTTTTGCTCTCTTCCCTCTCCTCCACTACAACTGTTTTCAAGAGAAGAGCTGCTGGCAGTATTTTCACCTCTTGCTTTCAGCTCTTGTGCTCCCCGGCCTGGAACCCTGTCCCCTACTGAGCATGGAAGGCACTGTTCCTAATTCAGAAACGTGGAGCCCAGGAGAATCTGGGCAGGAAGGGGAGTGGATGGTGTGGATGGAACATGAACTCTTCTTAGTATTTCCCTAATTAGAATAAATACAACTACCAATAACCAAGAAGAGACTTTTGTTATGTTTCACTGAGAAAGAAATGCCTCTCGTGCTATTGTAGCTACGGTGTCGCTCTGGCTCCCTGGGATACATACGGGATATAGAAAAACCGTAATAGAAAAAATAGATAATTGTTTTAGTTCATATAATTTTTACATTTTTATTTAAATTTTTATGTATTGTTACCTTTTAAGTTCAGGGTACATCTGCAGGCTGGTTAAGAATTTGTGTCATGGGGGTTTGTTGTACAGATTATTTCGTTACCCAGGTATTAAGCCGAGCAATCATTAGCTACTTTGTGTGATTCCCTCCCTCCTCCCACCTTCCACTCTCCGGCAGGCCCTAGCGTGCGTTGTTTCTCCCCATGTGTCCATGTGTTCTCATCACTTAGTTACCAGGTATAAAGGAGAACATGCAGTATTTGGCTTTCTGTTCCCGCATTAATTTGCTAAGGATGATGGCCTCCAGGTTCATCCATGTCCCTGCAAAGGACACAATTTCCTTCTTCTTAACAGCTGTATAGTATTCCATGGTGTGTATGTACCACATTTTCTTTGCCCAGTCTATTATTGAGGGGCATTGAGGTTGATTCCGTGTATTTGCTATTGCTAATAGTGGTGTAGTGAACATAACACATATACATGTGCCTTCATAACAGAATAATTTATATTCCTTTGGGTATATATCCAGTAATGGGATTGCTGGGTCCACTGGTAGTCCTGTCTTCAGGTCTTTGAAGAATTGCCCCACGTCTTCCACAATGGTTGAACTCCCAACAGCAGTATATAAGCATCCCTTTTCTCCACAACCTTGCCAGTGTCTGTTAATTTTTGACTTTTTAGTAATGGCCATTCTGACTGGTGTGAGATGGCATCTCATTGTGGTTTTGACTTGCAATTCTCTAATGATCAGTGGTGTGGAGCGTTTTGTCATGTGATTGGTGGCCGCAGGTATGTCTTTTTTTTTTGAAAAGTGTCTTTTCATGTCCTTTGCTCACTTTTTAATGAGGTTGTTTGTTTTCCTGTAAATGTAAGTTCTTTATAAATGCTAGATAATAAACTTTGCCAGATGCATAGTTTGTAAATATTTTCTCCCATTCTGTAGGTTATCTGTTTACTCTGCTCACAGCTCCTTTTGCTGTGCAGGAGCTCTTTAGTTTAATTAGGTCCAATTTGTCCCTTTTTTCTTTTGTTGCAATTGCTTTTAGTGTCTCCAGGAAATCTTTGCTCATGCCTGTTTCCTGAATGTTGTTGCCTAGATTGTCTTTTGGGGTTTTTATAGTTTTGGGTTTACATTTAAAGCTTTAATTCATCTTGAGTTAGTTTTTGTGTACGGTGTCAGGAAGGGGTTAAGTTTTAATCTGTATATAAGGTAGCCAGTTATCTCAGTACCAAAAAATGATAATTTAAATATGAAGATTAAAGATAAAAAGGGAAAATGCATTCATATGCTATTAAATAAGATAATACTGTGAGCAATTTTTATATTTGTATTTTACACACACTCCCCAATAGCATATACATATGTGTATTTGAATATATAATATGAAATATATATGTGTATATGATTTTTATATAGTGTAAAATAATACTATGAGAATTAACTGAAGTAAAATTTATAAAGAAAGGAAATCTGTAGAAAGATTTTAGCACAAATATTTAAATAGTATTGCCTCACAAAATTCCAGATGCAGCTATCTATAAAATTTCATGTACACGTCATATGTATTACAGACAAAACAAAGGTAAAGAATTGCTTATTTTTCTCACAACAAGACTATAAGTCTCAATGCAATTTTGTTAAACATTAAAAGGGAAAATGAGGACCTAAAACGTTGCATTTAAAGTAAAAATATATAGTTTCCAAATAAGGGTTTGAGGCACTTCCTAAAAAGCAAAATATGCAGTTTAGTGCATTGATTTCATTATATTTTGGGGGAATATTTGGAGATTTCCACTGCTTTAACTCTATTATTTCAATTTGTTTTATTTTGGCATGTCATATATGTGGCCTCCCTGAGACATTGCTATGAACATTGAATATTGTAAGAAGAGCTCTTCAGAGCCTGAGGCAGGAAAGAAGTGGAGGAAGGAAAGATCCAGTCTGAGGGGTGCAGGGCTCAGGAATAACTACAGAGAAGAAACTCAGTGCTGGCCAGGGCAATGAGAAGGGTGTGGAAGTGGGTACAGGGCCAGGAGGCAAGCAGAACCTTGTAGGAGCAGCTCAGGGTGGGATTCAATGATAGGGGTTATCGAGGGGGTTTCCATGGTGTGACTTACCGTGTCTGTAGCCTCAGAGCTTGCTGCCCCGAGACTGGCATTGATGATGTGGAGGTCCTTGGTTATGCATTGTGACAATCTTCTCATGGTCTAATTTGGCTTAATCACGTTTTTTTTTCTAATGGTGTCAGTTTTGCGTATGGATGAGACATGGCTTCTTTAAGGTATACCTATAATTTTTGCCAGTATTTTACTTATGCATGCTCTAATTTCATTTCCCCATCATTAGAGTGAATGTAGTTTTGGAGACGGAGGGACATCATCCTGAGTTCACTCTGTGTGATTTTGGATTTGTTCAAAGGTTTAGTTTCTTTGTCAGGAAAACAGGAAGGTTGTGTGGGACAGATGTGACACACAGGAGCCCATGGCCTGTGCGGTCACTGAGACTGGGAGCTCTGGGTCCCACTGGAGAACAAAGCCTCTTCTGAGTGTGGCCTGACCACGTCCTTCTGTGGACAGAGTTACTACATTCAATTTGAACAGACATTAATTTTTTATTTTGTCTTTAAATTTATGTGAGAAGTATTTTAAACCTCCAATTGTCATGGATATGGATAGCTTCTCTTTCTTAATGGGCATTTTGAGCTCCTCATGTTTTTTGGGTGCAAGATATATGAAAGAGGTTCTTTAAATACATGTGGAGTGGAGCTTACAAAATTTTGAAACCCAATATACAAGTAATAAGAAATAACTCATATTTGAAATTCCTGTCCCAATGCAAACATGGCCTTCGTGCTGATGGAGAGGTTGCAAATGAATAATATCTGGGTTCCTAAATACCATGGAGTTCACACACCCATCCTCCCACAGAGAGTAGGATATAGCCCAGCACTGCCCAGGCCAGAAATAGCTCGAGAGTCTAAATTCCTTCACGGCTTTTAGAAACAACAGTTGTGGGGAGAAAGGTCTATAGTCACGGCAATATTGCCTAATGTAGGTGACAACCAAACTGTTAATCTTTTGCTTTCATAAGCTTTTCATCTTTTTCCATATGTATACAAACATATTTAAAAACCAAAGGAATTTATATCACAATGGATATATCAACTTAGTATCAATTTTACTCATTTAATATGCAAAGGTAACCTACTTATCCGTTGACAACAAGATCTTTCTAAATGTCTGTAAAATATTACATCAGGTGAATGCAAAATAATTTATTTTAAATGTTTTCTTATTGCATATTTAGATTATTTGACCCATATTACTGTAGCTAAATGCTTATGTTGTGTACCTGATTATTTCCTTAGGACAAATTTCTAACAGTGGAGTGTCAGTCAAAGTATATGTATGACACAAACTTTTGGGTGTGTATTATAAAATTATCCCACACTAAGTTCTAAAATGTACATATTTACTGTCATGGTATAAGAAAACATAATTGTTATTATCATTTCAAAACATCTTTATCATTTTAAATGATAAACTATGCTATCCTCTTGTTGTTAATAAAGGTGCATTTCTTTGATTGCTCCCCCTTCTACAAGAAAAGTAAATGAAGATTCAGTAAGTTTGAGTGAGTCATGCTTGGGTGCATAGATAAGACATGTAGAAAGCAATCACTTCACTTTTCCATATTTGAGGTCCTCTCCGGGCCAGGTACAGTACAAGGCACTAGAAATTCAAAACCACAGATAATGCCCCCCCGGGCTTGTAGGATGTCCTTGATAGGAGGCAGGGGCAAGGCCCATCCAGTGCCCATAGTGATGATATAGCCCCAGGTGAGCGCGGGAGGGGAACTTGCAGAAATATTGTCCAGCCAGAGAACTCAGTGAAGTAAAGATAGGCAGGAGGCAGGCAAAAGGGAGGCAGAACCGGCGGGTGGAGGAGTTGAGGAGGAACCAGGGAGGAGGAGCCAGGCTTGGCAACATAGATGCAGGCGGCACCTGTCACAGGCACAGGCATGGAGACCTGAGGGCAAATGGAACACCATTTGCCACCAATGTCAACTGTGTGGAAGCAAACTTAGGCTACATCTAAGCATCCTAAGGGCAGGAGAGGAGGAGGTAGGAAGAGAGAACAGAGGTCCTGGGTGGGAAGCAGAAACATTTCCTGAGTCAGTGAAAGAGCCCCGAACCTCCAGACCTGCCAGGGCTCAAGCAGGCAGCTCCAGATGCCAAAGCCTATAATCTAGCAGTTCAGGTTGATTTTTGCTAGAGTAGGGTGAAGAGGTCCTGATTTTCCCCTTTGATGTATACTCATACAAAAGGCAGAAGAGTTGTTTGAAAAGCAGGAGATTCACACAGTTACAAGCACTTGGGAAGCACAAGAAAAACTGGCAAAAGGGGTCTGGGCCCTTTGATGCTGCCTTCTCCAGGAGCCGTGGCTGCAGCAGAATGAGGACCCTCTGGGACAGAATGAGGAGGAGCCTCAGTGGGCATAAAAAGGTGGGAAGGACAACAAGACAAACAAAACACCATCCTCAGGACAGCGGAGAAGTTATTTCAGGATGCACTGATTCCACACTTTTCTTTCCAGAGGTTTCTGTTTTGTGACTTTTCTTTTTTAGGTGAAAGAATTAAGCATCCTCCCGCACTGTCTAAATAAAGAAATGCCTGCCACGAAGCGTGCTCTTACTACTTTGAAGGGGACAACCCTTTTCTAGCTTCAATATTTATTTTGTCTTTTCATGGGGAAACTTTTAGGGAGGTAGAAAGACAGCTTAAAGGCTTAGGGAGACAATTTACATGGTTACTAAAAAATTAATTAAAATATTCAGTACATGTCCTGAATGTAACCCAGCCCTCCAGAGCTATTTTTCTCACTGTTTGAGTCCATTTTCATACTGCCTGAGACTGGGTGATTTTTAAAGAAAAGAGGTTTAATTGACTCACAGTTCAGCATGGCTGGGGAGGCCTCGGGAAGCTCACAATCATGGTGGAAGGGGAAGGGGAAGCAAGGACCTTCTTCACGAGGCGGGTTTTAAATTTAGAGCCCTACTCTTGACACCTCTTTACACAGTCATGTGTCACTTAACAACTGATATATATCCTGAAAAATGTGTCCTTAGGGTATTTCATCATTGTGAGGACATCATAGAGTACATCTACACACACCAAGACGGTAGTACCTACTGCACACCGGGACTGTATGGTGCAGCCTATTGAGTCCAGGCTACAAACACGTGTAGCAGGTTGCTGTACTGAATATTGTAGGCAATGGTGAGTATTTGTGTATTTAAATCCATCTAAACATAGAAAAGGTACAATGTGGCTGGGCATGGTGGCTCACTCCTGTAATCCCAGCACTTTGGGAGGCCAAGGTGGGTGAATCACCTGCAGTCAAGAGTTCGAGACTAGCCTGGCCAACATGATGAAACTCCATCTCTACTAAAAATACAAAAATTAGCTGGACATGGTGGCGGGCATTTGTAATCCCAGCTACTCAGGAGGCTGAGGCAGGAAAATAACTTGAACCCAGTAGGTGAAGGTTTCAGTGAGCCCAGATCAGGTCATTGCACTTAGCTTGGGTGACAAGAGTGGCACTCTGCCTCAAAAAAAAAAAAAAAAAAAAAAAGAAAGAAAGAAAAAAAAAATAAAAGGTACAATATAATATGGTATAAAAGGTAGAAAACGGTATACCTATATAGGACACTTACCATGAGTGGAGCCACATGTAGAGAAATTTAAAATCTTTCTGTAGGCTTATACAAATAATAGTAATAGCAAAATAAAAATCCAAAGGCAGTTGCACAGATAGCAAAGAGTGATGGAATTTATCTGCTGATTTCAGAATCCCATAATGGAGGGTTTTCCCCTAGGGATAGTAACAGCCTTGCTGCCTCCTTCATCTTCACATTTCTAGGCTGCATCTGGCCTAGAACTCTCAAGGATTCGTATTAAGCCCCAAGGAATTCCTGTGAAAGATACTTGTAACCCTCTGTTTTAGTCCAGTTGTGTTACTATACTAGAATACTTGAGACTGGGTGATTTGTAAACCACAGAAATGTGTTTGGCTCATGGTTCTGGAGGTTGGGAAGTCCAAGAGCATTGTACCAGAATCTGAGAGGGGCTTTCATGTTGCATCATTCTGTGGTGGATTGTGAGAAGGCGAGAGAACAAGAGGACAAAAGAGTAAGAAGGTACTAAATTCACTTTTATGACAAGTCCGCTATTGTAATAACTTAAACCACTCCCACAATAACCATGTAAGTTCATTCATAAGATCGGAGCCTTCTTATTAGGCCTCATCTTCCAATACTTTTGCATTAGGAATTAAGTTTCCAACACATAAAGTTTGGTGAACACATTCAAACCAAAGCGCCTTGATGTGTGAAGTCATCAGTCTCCTAAGCATGTGGTCCAGGAGTCATTTTGCCACATCACAAGGGGATCTAGCACAAGACTCCTGCCATTACCACAAGCTTTAAAAAAGTAGAAGCCATTTTCTACGACAGAACACTTAAAAGGCAACTGATACTTAATGGAATTGAATTTGTTTATTGTCAATGATGCTTAGGAGAACTGTGTCCTTGTTCCAAATGACACCAGAATGAATAAAATTTTACTAAGCTGGACTGTGTCAGAAACATTTGAAATGAATTCTTTGGTGTCTAATACCGTAACAGCTGACCACCTATGGCTATTTAACTTTAAATTAATCATAATTAAATACAATTGACAGTGAAATAGCCACATGTGGCTAATGACACCATCCTGGACAGACAGCACAGATACAGAGCATCTCCATCCTTGCAGAATGTCTATTGCTTAGTGCTGGTATACATTATGTATGGTTGACTGCAAAAGCAGTCTGGAATTCTTGCCATCCCTGTTCAGGCCCCTTTAAAATGTACTTTTGCAGGAACTCCATCAAAAGTTGATGCCTGTTTCTCCACCCCTTAAATCTGAGCTTGCCATGTGACTTGCTTCAAGTCACATATGGGAATATGGTTAAATTCATAAAAGTGCTGACAAACGTCTGTGCACAGCCACTCACTCTAGGTGCTCTTGGCTCCCATACTTCCTGATGTACATCTTTCAGGCTCTAGGCATCCGAGCTGTTCCGTTCTCTCTTCAAGCTTCCTATGGCTGTGCTAGCACCTCTCTCTGCCTGAAAAGTACTTTGCCCCATATCTTCTCAGATATAAAGACGCAGCTCAAGTTTCTCTCTCTGTACGGCCTCTCTGGGTTGTTGTTTTTTCTTCTTTTTCATGCCCGTAGTATTTTGCATAGGCTTTCAGATGGGAAACGAGCAGACTATAATGTAACTCCTTTGCTCAGCTCTTCCATCCTTCTAGACTGAGCATCTCAGTGGGAAAAACTTGATCATATTGATGTGTGTATCCCTTGCTTCTGTCATGTTTCTTGGCACTATGAATAAGTACCCCATAAATCCACAATAGACAATTGAAAACACTTTACAAATTCATTCTGCACTTCATTTAACTTCTTGTAAGTTTCTTAAATGGAGGCAATTTATACAGTAACAAACATCTGCCACCCAATTCCCCTCTCCAATCTGTTAATAATGCTCTGTGCTTTAAAATATATCTAAAGTACCATGAAGTTTTTATATACTGTATTGTCAGTCATCCTGATTCTGACAATCCAATATTTTCAGACCACAAAGATTAAAAACTGTGGCTTAGTGGGAATAGCCTCCCAAACTCTGTTACTGGATTCCTGCTTGCTCTAAGTCCTTCCCTTTCCACAGCTTTGTTTTTCAGAATCATGACTTATGATCCCTCTACAGAATATCCCCACATGGAGAAGACTCCTAGGAGTGAACACATGAACTTTGGAATAGCCTGTCCTCTAACTCAAGTGCCCGGATCACTTTGCAAATGTTGAAAGAACATGGTTCTGGAGGTTGGGAAGTCCAAGAACATTGCACCAGCGTCTGAAGGGGACCTTCATGCTGCATCACCTTGTGGTGGAAGGTGGAAGAGCAAGAGAAGAAGAGGACAAGAGAGTAAGACATCACTACATTCAACTTGAGAAGCGTGAGTTTAGCCCTGGATTATCTACTCTATGTACTCATAATGTTTTATCCTTCCTTGAGGAAGAAGGTTAATCTCTCTGTGTCTTGGTTTACCTATCTTTAGATGAAGGTAATGACAGCCTTCCAGAGTTATGTTAACAACTGCAGACTGTGTATACGTATGTTCAGCTGTGTGTCTACTCCAGTGCCTGGTACTTTTGCAGAGCTTAACATGTAGCTACTAAAGAATATTTAGAATCCAAAATGTGTTACCTGTTTGGGTACTTCTTAGGTGTGTGACTGCTCCTGTCAGAAGCCTCCCATGGCCCAGAGAAGTATGTCTGCCTGTCCTTAGAATCTTCTGAGCATTTCATTGGGTTTGGAAAATCCTTGTGCTCTAAACTGACAGATATTGGGAAGCCTTTAATTTTTGCATAACACTTGTTTTCCATACTTTTTTCTGAATATTACAGCGGAGATCATGCCAAACACCACCCACAAGAAGATGGTCCAGCCCTAATACAAGACACGCTCGAGGGAAAATCTAAGATACAATGAAAATGGCAAATCTACCAATTCTAGTCAAATTCGGGCTCTAGAAATTTTTCAATCAAATTTTATTGCTTCAAAGAAAAGCATTTGTGACATTTAGCTAATATCATTTAGAAAGCTGGTAGGAGATAGACATGGAGAAAACAAAAATCTTCTTTCTGTACACAAATAACAGCAAAACAATAATCCAAAAGCAGTTGGATTATTACTAAATAATAAATCAATAATATTATTATATATGTAACAGATAGAAAAGAGTGATGGAATTTAATGGGCATATTTGGAAGTCATTGACCTCTTGGCTTCAGGGAACACTTTCATACGCTGTAGCATATGGAGCTCCATCTGAATGGTGCTTGGAGACATCTGTCCATGCCTCCCACCCAGCACATTGTCTCCACCATCCTGCCTGGTGATGGAACTCAAACATCCCACAGAAACAAACACTTTCTCGATACATTCTCTCTGAGTTAGCCTGACTTTTAAAGATAATTTTTTCCCCTTCCAGATCCTTGTTAAAATACAGTGGATAATTATTAGCACTGATGAATACTTTTAATTTATTACAATTATTAAATATCCTTATTTACTGACATTTAAGGCTGTATGCAAATATGCAATCTGTTTGGCAGTTGTGACATAGTGACATTGAAAGTGCAAAAACCAAGAAGCCTGAGTCTACCCATGGGCTCTGCCGGTGCTGAGCTGTGTGATCAAACCACATGCTCTTCCTTGACTTCGATTCCACAGTGGTAAAATGAAGAGCTTGGATTAGGTGATATTTCATATCCTTCTCTGCCCTGACATTCCCTGACTCTAGGTTCCTGGTGATTTCTCAAGAGAAGAAAAGACAGCCCTAGTTAGTATGAATTTTGAAGAGATAAGAGAAAGAAAATGAAGAGAATGAAAGTCTGAGGCCTGGAGGCCTGGAATTGGGGAGAGAAGTGACACCAGGGCAGAGGCTCCCTGAGCAATGTGATGTCCTTGGGATAGAGGCATTAGAAATTAAGGGAGCTGCCGGGGACCCAGCCACCGGGAAGGGACTGGGAGGAGGGACATGGGAGCCACTAAGAGACAAGTGCTGTCTCCTTCCCAGCGTGGCCTCAGGCTGGCTTTACCCTACATCCATCTTGCCAATATTTATAGGAAGTGGGATTTGTGAGGTTTGGAAATTCAAATAATTTTTTTTTTTTTTAAGATGGAGTTTCGCTCTTGTTACCCAGGCTGGAGTGCAATGGAGCGATCTCAGCTCACTGCAGCCTTCACCTCCTAGGTTCAGGCAATTCTCCTGCCTCAGCCTCCGGAGTAGCTGGGACTACAGGCACGCGCCACCATGCCCAGCTAATTTTTTGTATTTTTAGTGGAGACGGGGTTTCACCATGTTGACCAGGATGGTCTCGATCTCTTGACCTTGTGATCCACCTGCCTCAGCCTCCCAAAGTGCTGGGATTACAGGCGTGAGCCACCGCGCCCGGCCTCAAATAATTTTTAAAGGACCCGAGAGAAGTAGTTGGGCTTATAATTATGTTAATAAAAGCATTATAGACATCAAACTGGGGGAGACCTCAGAACTCCTCCCTAATCCTCACGTTGTATAGAGGGGAACCCAACCTCAGAGAGGTGGATCAGCTTGCTGAGTGACAGGCAGCAGGCTGCAAATGAATTTCAAACAGGAGGAAAAAAAAGGACCATCCAAAGATTTCACTTTCCTCTTCAAAATGCTAAATCAGAATATATAATTTTACATATGCATCTCAACTGCAATCTTTATTGTAAAGCAACATTTACGGAAAACATAACAAGTGCAATTAACTTAGTCTTACTTAACTGACTGATAGGCACCAGCTTTCAAATATCTAACCTTAGTCACCTTCGGATGCTGAGCGTCCAATGCCAGGGGTGTGCTCTCCACCGGAGCGGGCTCCTGAGGCCGCTGCTGGCTTAATCCCACCTGCAAAGCAAACAAACCACGTCACATTCTGATGTTGGCCATGTGCACGCTTTTCCCTTAAACCCCCAAATAAGAGATTTTTAGGTTACTGGGTTCAGCGTAAGAAAAGCAGACGAAGGAAAGAAAGAATGGAGGGTGAGGGAGAGGAGGAAAAATAGGGATAGAGGGAGAGGAGGAAAGTGAGAGTTGGCAGGAGAGGTACCATTTTAGGAGCTTGAGGTAGCCATGACATTTCTGAACATCATTAAAAAAAATGTTATTTCCCCAAAGAATAACACAGATTTCTTCAAGGAGAGAACTCCTGTTGGTTCGTGTAGGTCTTCCGTTTTCCGGACACACACAGATCCAATCTGCCTCACTTTGGGCTACTTGATCCTGAAGATGAACTGCTTTAATTCACCACTGCCAGGATAAAAACAGCAAAGCTCTCTAGTTTCAGAATTGGAAGTCGTAGGAACCAGAGGAGGACCATGATAGCACTGGCGACCCTCAGCGGACATTCTGGAGCCAGAGGCTGGCAGCTGCCCTTTTCAGAACCCTCCTTGAGGGCGCCCCTGCACCTTCCAGCTCTGTTGACCATAACCTCAGATGCCTCCTGGAGGGGATTCACTAGAACTTGCAGCCTCTTAACCTCAGCCTTGACTCATTGCCTTTGGCTCATGGCTCTGATCTGTGACCTTCATGGGCTCATCCCTTTATGTCTGCCCCAACAGCAATGGAAAGATTAAAATTGTAAAAGGACTCTACTCTGCAAAGGACTTTTGGCTAAGAAAATCCCCTTTTCCTTTCCCAGTGTGAAGGAGAGACCCTGGGTGGATGGAATGGAGTCCAGTCCGAGGGGGCCGGGCCGAGGGTGTGTGCGCAGTGGGGATGGAAAGGAAAGCAGCGGGAGCACTGGGCCCTGGTGGTGGGAAAAGGAGGGCTCTGCACAAGCCTGAGGGAAGAAGACTATAAACAGAACCCAGAAGGGCGCCCGCTGTGTTTCAGAGTTAACCCTATTTATCAGATGCATCCTGCAAGGAGAATGCTTTCTAAAGGACACTAACGTCTGTGGAGCTTTTGTATGTCAGGTGCTGGACTCACTGAATGTCCCACGTATTGACTTGTTAAACATATTTTTCTTATCAATCTGAAGTTACTGGTATAACTCAGGGCCAGGATTTTGTCAACTTTAACTATTTAGTCGGCAGCGTGATATGGCCAGGAGATGGGCAGCAAATCTGTATTCAAACTCAGACAGGTGCACACATCATCTGAGCTATTTGAGCCATCTTTACAAAATACAGGGGATGCTGAAGGGCTCGCCAGCGTCTTCCTCCTCCAGCCCATCTCCATCGTGCACCCTGCATGCATCCCAGCAAGGTGAAGCTGCTCTTTTAGAAGCCATCTCCTCCTCTATAGATCTGAGCTTCAGTCAGGGAATGCTGGAAAATCACCTTACATTTCCAGACCTTAGTTTACTTTCTCTGTGATGTGAAAATGACAATATATACCATATAGAATTATTTAATGATGAAATCACCTGCCAGCACCCACAAGTCATCAACAAAACCTGGGAGTGGTCCCCATCATGTCTCCCCAACAACGACTGTTGCTTAAGGTTCATACTCCCAGTGCAGCACCTCCTGAATCTGGATGACAGGAAAACGAAGCTTGTAAAAGCCCACAGGGCTGGATGAGAATTTAAATCGAGTGACATATTATTTTAAAATCTCAGCACTACCAGAAAAGGGAAATACTACCTTTCACTAGGTGAACTAGTTTAGCAACCAAAAGTCAGTTATTTTCCTAAAACAAAAAACAAAACAAAACAAATCTTATTTAGCTGAATTCTCCAGGTGGAGATTCTCTGCCTCTGAGCCCTGCATTCAGCCTCGCCCCGAAGTACTGCCCCAGCCCCTTGCCTTCCTCCACCACCATCTCTGCCCCTCCCCACCCTGCTTCACTGGGGCTCCAGGAAGGCCAGGTCTGTTCCTAGTTAAGGACAGGAAAAGAATGAGGTGAAGTCGTTGCTATTTGCTGTAGATGTCAATTCCATGAAAGATCACAGGCAGCGTGTCTACATTTTTACAATGTGGTTCTGTATTCTCAGGGTTTTCTGTCTCCTTTAGTTCCTGCTCCAAACTCCCTGGTTGCAGACTGCACTCAACCTAATGAGGCCTCTTACTACCTCTCGGAGCAAGCGCTGGGGTCTCATGCCCACCTTAACGTCCACAGCCTAGTGACTTGTTCCCAACTCTCCTTTTCAGTTAAAAATAATCATGGTCTAGATGTGCTTCTGTAACTTACACAATAAGAGGATCTGGTGTCCAAGAAAGCACCTTTTAAAAATGGAATGTAAGGTCCTGTGCATTAAAACCTTAAAACAGCTTCTAAATTCTATAAAGTAGAAATTAGACATGAACGGTATTTTCAAAGCCATGGTCATGTGGGGAGAGGGAATCCCCACAGTGTGCTGTTTCTAAGTCATAGACAAGAGAGCAGAAATATGAGAAAGATCTGTTGTCTTCCAAGGAGCAGTATTTCTTTTAATTTTTCATTTTGATTACACTGTGATCTCCCAGATGTGTTTTTGATGAAGTGGTTTGAACATTTAAGGTTTCTCATTTTGAAAGATGAAGCAATTATCAATTTTGTTTTAAATTTAAAAAAGAAGTTATAGGACAGTTGAAGTACAGGAGTTATATTTCAAGAATCTTCCATCCCTACTTTATGGGGTGCTCCATCCCCCTTACCCTGCATCGGTGAAAGAAGTGATTGGATTTGGTCATTGGTGGGGCTGGTAGCAGGGAGGTGAGGAAGACTCCAGAGTTACCATTGACTTTCAGAGTTTTAATCTCAACATTTAAAAAAATGCTAGTGCCATTTTCCAAATACCCTACACTGAAAGAAGAACACGTTTGGGGAGAGTGGGGAATTTTGGGTTCACTTTGGATGGGCTAGTTTTGAGGCACCTGTGAGGCATGTCACTGTAGATGCTGAAGCGGCTGTGAGAGACTCAGGGCAGAGCTGGGAAGAATCTAGCTCAGAGGCTCACGCTGAAGGGCACCAGAAGGCAGCAGGTCAGTGAGGCCACTGGCATGGGTGAAGGTACTCAGGGACCCAAGTTACTGTGAAAATCAAGATGTTCCCGAGGATTCCAACGTTTAAATGAAAGCACAGAGAAGACGATGTTTTAAGGAGAGGGTGGTCTAGCCAATAACCTGCGTTGAGGGTTTGTCTTATCTGGGTTGCTGTAACAAAACTGCCATAGACTTGGTAGATTAAACAGCACATTTATTTCTAACAGTTCTGAGTGCTGGAGAGTCTACGATGAAAGTGCCTGCCAACTGGCTTCTTGGGGAGGATGCTCCTAATTTACAGTTGATCACTTTCTCCCCTTCTTGCTTTGTCCTTATATGTCAGTGAGGGAGAGAAAAAAAGAATTACCTCTCTCTCGCTGCTTCTTAAAAGGGCACTAATTCCATTCACAAACATTGCAACCTTATGACCTAATCACCTCCCAGAGGCCCTGTATTAGTCAGGGTTAACCAAAAGACAGAACCGAGAAGATACATATGTATAAAGGAGTTTATTAGGCTCACAACAGTTACAAGGTAAAGTCCCACGATAGGCCATCTGCAAGCTGGAAACAGAAGCAGTAGCATGACTCAGTCCAAGTCCAAAAGCCTCAAAACCAGGGAGCTGAAAACGCAGCTCTCAGTCCAGGCCCCAGGAAGCTGCTGGTTCAGGTCCCAGAGTCCAAAGGCCAAGGAATCCAGAGTCTGATGCCCAAGGGCAGAATAAGAGGAAGCAAGCATTCGGCACAGGAAGAAGGGAGAGAGACAGGAGACTCGGCAAGCTGCATCTCCTTCCCCTTCTTCCATCTGCTTGGTTGTAGCCTGGGTGGTAGCCGACTGGATGGTACCCACTCACATAGAGGGTGGGTGTTCCTCTTCCAGTCCCCTGACTCAAACAGCAATCTCCTCTGGCAACACCCTACCAGAAACTACGTTACCAGCTATATAGGCATTCTTCAATCCAGCCACACCGACACCTAATACTACCCATCACAGTCCCTACATCTGAGTACCGTCCCATTGGACATCAGGGCTTCAGTATATGGATTCACAGGGAGAGGAACCAGCTTTCAGTCCATAGTGTGGATTCAGGAGATGGTGATGCCAAAGTGTTCCTCAAATTGCAAGAGGAAACAGTGTTGGTGGTATGATGGGGTCGGGGACAGCCAGCCCAGGTGAGGATATGTGTGGACCATGAAGGATGGAGATGGCAGAATTCATTTCAGGCTGCTCAGCTGAGAGGCACAGGAAAGGTTGGTTGAAGGCTGGAAGGAACATTGGATTGAGAGATATTATAACATGTTAAAGATAGGAAACCTTTAAGCATGTACAAGTGCTTATACAGAGGAAAAGGGAGGTCTATCGAAGTAGAAAATAAAGACAAGGATGAAGGGAATAAAAATTCTGAGAGATGCAAAAGAAAGGGCTGAGTTGGGCAGGAGATGGGTCCACGATGGCAGAGGATGCCTGGGGTAATGTGGAAAGAAAATAGGAACGGGGTGTCATAGACACACAGGGGCTTCACATTCAAGTTCCCGCTCTGCCTCTTTCTAACAGCAATTGTCAGCGGTTGAGTTGGGCTCCCCAAAAGAAGCTGAAGTCCTAACCCATATTATCTCAGAGTATGACTGTATTTGGAAATGGGGTCTGTGCAGGTGACCAAGTTAAGATGAAGTTGTTAGGATGGACCCTCAGAAGATACGAGCACGTCCTTATAAAAAGGGTAAATTTAGACACAGACACACATGGACGGAAGATTTTAGGAAGACACAAGGGGAAGCCAACCGTCTACAGCCCAAGGAACACCTGAGGGAGCAAAAGCTAGGAGAGAAGAAAGAAATAGACTCCTCAGAGCCTGCAGAAGGAATCGACCCTGCCAACACCGTGATCTCAGGCTTCTGGCCTCTGGAGAAGTCAGTAAGTTTCCATCTTTTAAGCTGCCAGTGTGTGACACTTTGTAACGCCATCCCCAGAAAACTGTAGTAATCTTGCTTCCTCATTTAAAATTCAGTCATTCCTAAATTTGAAGGCTTTCTGTAGAGGTTAAATAAGGTACTATACAAAAAGTATTTAGTAGGCACTCAATAAAAGTTTCCCATGAATCTAGTTCAGGTTTAGGTGATAATTATACATCTCTCATTAGACATCTATAATTAAAGCCTTTATTGTTAATTATATTAATTATCCTAATAGGAACAGCTGGGGAAACAATCACAACACTCATTTAGCAAAACAGTTCTGGGTCACACTTCAACTGGCAGGAGCAGGGCTATTTCAGCTTTGTGCTGCTACTGCAGTACTCCCTGCCATGGGGCCTGCTGCATCTCGGCTGAAACAACAGCAAGGGGAAGTGAGGTGAAGCACAGCCCAGCTGCAGAGGTGGCTTCCTGAGAAAGGGGCTTCAATTACTTCTTGCCAAGGTATCCACAACGTATGAGGAACATGGAGACCTTGTCTCTGGGGGCTCAAGTATGACAATGGCGAATCCCCAAGAATTAAGAAGCTGTATTTTTCTTAAGAGACAGGGTCTTGCTCTGCTGCCCAGGCTGGAGTGCAGTGGTGTGATTATAGCTCACTGTAGCCTTGACCTCCCAGTCTTAAGAGACAGGGTCTTGCTCTGTTGCCCAGGCTGGAGTGCAGTGGTGTGATTATAGCTCACTGTAGCCTTGACCTCCCAGTCTTAAGAGACAGGGTCTTGCTCTGTTGCCCAGGCTGGAGTGCAGTGGTGTGATTATAGCTCCCAGTCTTAAGTGAGCCTCCTTCCTCAGCCTCCCAAGTAGGTGGAACCACAGCTTTATGCCACCATGGCCAGCTAATAATTTTATTTACTTTTTCATAGAGATTGGTTGTCAATATGGTGTCCAGACAGGTCTCAAATTCCTGGTCTCAAATGATTCCCCTGCTTCAGTCTTCCAAAGCTCTGGAAGTAAAGGCATGAGCTACTGGCCCCAGCCAAGCAGGCATATTTTTATCAGAAAGAAGCAGCAACCGAAGATGTTATTGCAAAGCATGCCTTGCCAATATAAGAACCATATTATGTATGCTTGGCTTGTAAAATTTTCTGGTCCTCTTTGAGCAAAATATCTACTAGCCTACTTGGCATACAGAAGGAATAATGAATTATATTCGCAAACATTTGTAAAGTGTTGGCCACGTGCCAAGCATCATTCTGAAACACCACACACACATGCACACACACACTCTCCCACACACACGTTTATGTGCTTTGTTAATGCTCCCAACACTATGAAAAAAATCATTTTTATTATCTCATGATATGGCTTGACTGTGTCCCCACCCAAATCTTACCTTAAATTGTAACTCCCATAATTCCCATTTGTTGTGGGAGGGACCCCCTGGGAGCTAATTGAATCATGGGGTTGGGAACCTTCATGCTGTTCTTGTGATAGTGAGTGAGTTCTCACAAGAGCTGATGGTTTTATGAGGGGATTTTCTCCCTTTTGCTCAGCATTTCTCCTTGCTGCTGCCATGGGAAGACCGACCTGTTTGCTTCCCCTTCTGCCACGGTTGTAAGTTTCCTGAGGCCTCCGCAGCAATGCTGAAACTGTGAGTCAATTACACCTCTTTGCTTTATAAATCACCCAGTCTCTAGTCTGTCTTTATTGGCAGTGTAAGAACAGATTAATACACCAAATTTTACAGATGAGAAAAGATAGGCACAGAGTTACTTAAGTAACTGCCCATGGCCCATGGTCATGTAGATAATAAGCGGCATTTGGTAGTTTAATTCTTCTTTACCATGTCCCATGAAAATTGAATCTGGAAAACCACCAACTGAGAGAGGAAATAGGGGAGGAAACATAGATTTCGATTTCTTGGGATTGAGATGTCTGCAGGATTTTAGTGAAGATAGGCAGCCAGAAGGTGATTACATAAGTCTGTCATTGAGAAAAGATGCCAAGAACCCAGCATGGATATACAGATTTGTTCAGCCATTAGGAAAGTTGAGAAGTACATAAAAAGACAAAAGGGATGGAAACACACACTCTTGGGTACCTTCAAATGCATCCTTAAGATCTGGAAGTAGAGGGCTACAAAGGGAGAGAGAGAATACATTAATTAAAATACACACACAAAGTTGAATGCTGGAACAATCATTGATCCATATGTGAAATAATAAATTTTAAGAGCCTTGATTTTAAAGTTTGAAAGGCAAAGCATTAAAGCATTTTAAAGAAAATCTGGGAGAATATCTTTATTACTGCTGGGATATGGAAGTCTTTTTTAAACAAGACTTTAAAATTGCAATATATAAATTTAGAAAATGTTAAGTTTGGCTCTATTAAAATTGAAATGAATATCATAAACAAAGTTCTGAGACAAGCCACAGACTGAATAAAGAGATTTGAAATGCAGAAAGCATGAAAGAACTTAATAACCAGAACATATGAAGAACTACCATAAACCTATAAGATACGTAACCAAAATAGAAAAAATACAAATAGAAGGGAGAATTTGAATAGCTAAAACATATGGTGCAATTCTCAGCCTCATAAGAAATAAGAGAAATATAGAGTAAGACAATGACATGTCCTTTCAAACTATAAAATGAGGAAAAATGTAAAGGTTTGATAATTTCAAAAGTTGAAGAAAATATGTAGCAAAGGGAACCCTCATACGTTACTATCAGGAAGCTCAAAGGTTGAACTAATCTGAAAAATAACTCTACCATTTCTAACAAAGCAAAAAGTGTACGGATACCATGACCTAAAAATGATACCAGTGCACGTATAAAACTTAGAAAAGGCAGACATATTGGGCTAGGAGATATATAAAGACTGTCTGTATGGTGTAATTAGGAGCAGCCAAAATGTCCAGCAAAGTAATGATGAATAAATACAAACAGGGGCTTGCCATACAACGTTATGTTATACAGCAGCGAACATTAATTGTCTGGAACTATGTATAGTACCAAAGAGGTACCTCAAAAATATAATGCCCAAGTAAGAAGCAAGATGAAATGCATGTTGAACAGTATGAATTCACGATATCAAGTTAAAATCGCATTAAATATTACCTGTTATTTATAAATATACTCAAGATTAGTTCAAATTTAAAGACATTCATAGGAGGAGGAACAAAAATTAATAAAAGTAGTAAACTCTGAGAGGGATGAAAATGGAATTGAGAGGAGGAACCCTCAAGGGATGCCGATGATCTTTTTCAACTATTTCTAAAGTTGGGTGTTTGCTATAACATGGTTCCCGTTTTTGTGTGCTTGAAATAGTTTACTTTTCCGACAGCAGCGGAAGCAATACTTCTCAGTCATCGCCCGGTGGAACGTTTCTGCCTTCACTCCTTGATGTGGCTCAATCAATTGCTGCCATAATCTGACTCTGGATCTAACTGGTCTTCTAGAATTTTGATTCTGTGTTAGTCAAGGTCCTTCATATAAACAGAACCAATTGTGTACGTGTGTGTGTGGGGGTGTGTGCACGTGCACGTGTGTGTGTGTCTTGCTTATTATAAGGTATTGGCTCACACAATCATGAAGTCTGAGAAGTTCCACAACTTGATGCGTGAGAACCAGAGAACAGGAAACCCGGGTGCAGTTACAGCTCAATCCTGAGACCTGAGCACCAGGGGAGGCAGTGGCATAAGCCCCAGTCTGAGTCAGAAGGCCCCAAACTAACAGCAGTCACGTCTGAGGGCAGGAGAGGATGGATTTCCAGGCAAAGGCAGCAAATTCACCCTCCCTCCACATTTCTGCTGTCATCCAGCCTTCCACAGATTGGCTGATGTCACCTGCATTGGCAAGGGTGAATCTGGTTGACTCAGTCCACTCTATCACATGCCAAGGCCTTCCAGAAATACCTCACAGACACACCCAGGCAGAATGTCTTACTAGACATCTGGGCAACCCTTGGCCAGTCAGGTTGTCACATAAAATCATCCCTCACAGGTGCTGTGTTGATGAATGCACCTCATGTCAGCCCTTTCTCTGGTGCTGCTTCCAACCAAGAGACCTCAGCCCCTTTTCTGCCAGGCCCTGGTGCTGCTCTGCCTGAGACAAGCATGCCAGGATGAGGAACTTTTGAGCAATGATGCCCTGGTCACAAACTTCTTTTTTTCACACAGATGTTAATGGAATCTTTATAGAGAAGAAGGAAAAAAGAACTGTTATCATGGATTAAAAGTAACATTAAGGGAAACTAGAGAAATAGAAGAGTGGTATCTTAGAATCCCAGAGAGGGGAGAGAGGGAAGATATGGCAAAAGTCAACCAACATGGGTCGTAAAGGAAGATATTCATTCTGACAAACGGAATGGGGACACAGATTGAAAGGGAAAGGAAATAGTGAAAAGTTAGCTCTTCTAAAGCGGAAGATCAGCTCCTCTTCTCTCCAGTATGGAGGCTGTAAGAATGACAGAAACAGTCATCACTTTCTCACTAAATGCTACTGCCTTTTACGAGAACACTACCAAAATACTGTACAAATATATGATGCCTCCAAAGTGATTTGTACCACATGGGAAGGGGAATGTGTATGGAATGAGAAGATGGTGGGAAGAAAACAACTGAATATCCATGAATACCCCACTTAGAAACATCCCACTTGGATATTCCATGAAGGTAGATTCCAAAGGGGAGGGAAATAAGAAATGGAGTCAGGTCACACACAGGAATGGCACTGGTTTGCCGTGGAAAGGAACGGCTTCTCCCCTGAGATGAGCAGGAAGGAAACAGGGAGGTGGTGAGTTATGAAATACTGAGGTGGAGGAAGAAAAGAGCTGAAGGGAGGAAATGAATTCACCTGTAGTAACGTCTAAGATCCCTGAAATAAGTTAAAGATTACATTGAGAACGTGAAAGTCAGTGATTCAGTTAATGTCAAGAGAAGTCTCAAAAAATTGGCGCAGTCAGTTCGGGGAATAGGAAACTAACAGGGAATCAACTACTGAAGGCCAAATTGAGTTTGAAAGTTTAAAAATCAGTCATGGAGCTCATGCACACATCTGTGTAGAGCTTGGCAGCTGAGAAGCAGGGCTGGTTTGATCTAAAGATGGAGCTTGGCAGTACTGGGTAGACAAGCATGGGGATGCACAGATGATGGTGGGTACAGTCCCTGCGATTCGATTATCCTGCTGTCCCGCGAGTATCCAGATATACTGGCTGATAATGACATTGTTTAGCCCTTTCTCAGAATCTAGCTACACGCTGGGTTCAATGACCTTGGTAGGCAGCTGGCGGGGAAGGCTGGCTAGGTGGTCTCCTGCAATAAATCTCCTGTTTATGCTTTGGAATCCTGGATTTCTCTTTTTCCCCCTCGTCTGTCCTGGTTTTGGCATCGTATTGGATTCCACACTGGTGGGTTTGATTTGCTATGGATTCACTGTGTACAGCTCTGCCCGCCTCAGCTAATACTCCTCCTTGTACCACTTCTCCGTGAGTAACAGCAACATATTTTTGTAGGATTGTTCGTATTTAGGAAAACAAATGGCGGTAGCTCTGAGATGGGGCACAGCACATTTTCACTCAGTTGGGAACTTCATTAACAGCTGCAAGCTTCAATTTCTAGGCAAACTTCCAGGCAAAACATCCAGGGTAAAAGTTGCTGGGCAGAATTCTTTCTTTCTTTTCTTTTTTTTTTTCGAGACGGAGTTTTGCTCTTGTTACCCAGGCTGGAGTGCAATGGCGCGATCTCGGCTCACCGCAACCTCCACTTCCTGGGTTCAGGCAATTCTCCTACCTCAGCCTCCTGTGTAGCTGGGATTACAGGCACGCGCCACCGTGCCCAGCTAATTTTTTGTATTTTTAGTAGAGATGGGGTTTCACCAAGTTGACCAGGATGGTCTCGATCTCTTGGCCTCGTGATCCACCGGCCTCGTGATCCACCCGCCTCAGCCTCCCAAAGTGCTGGGATTACAGGCTTGAGCCACTGCGTCTGGCCTGGGCAGAATTCTTTTAGAGAAAAAGGAGAGAGAGAGTAGGGAGGATAAACTTTGCTTGTTTGTTTGTCATGAGGGAGACCAAGTACCCAGAGCAATCAGGAAAGCCCATGTCTATTCAGCTGTCCAAGTTCATGGGTCCCCGCAGCATCACTAGTCTGATTTGAAACTTACATACACCAAGGATGAGTATCATGTTCGTTATGATTTTACTGAGTCTCAGTCAGGCAGTTTATGCTTAAAAGACAGAAGGAGAACCTGCGTCTCGGAAATAATGCACTTTATTAAGAGGTGGAGACGAATCTTTACAGTCAAGCTCGTGTTCTTCTACCTGCCTTTAGACCAAATCTCATCAATTCTCATCAGTTTCGGTCTTCTAAGCCAAATCTCATCAATTCTACCAGGGCTTTGAGTTCACAGACTTGCCTAGAGCTCTGCTGTGCATCAGGCATGGACTTATTTGTGTTGTTCTGTCCATCTGGTGGAATTCCTCCAGCTTTGCTAGAATAGCTTCTTCTGGAACAAGCCAGCAGTTGTGCATACACTCGAAATGTTCTGAAATCGGTAACTTGCATTGGGAAATAAGGCATCTGATAAACGAATTAAATATCTCATGGCTCTCCTGAAATTCTGAAAAGAATAACTGACTAATTTCAAATTAGTTCTTCTGCCTTTATCAATGATGGGTATCTGATTCAATTGCTTTGCTGGCAAACGGTACAGCTTTCCTTCACAGTCTGTTTTCAGAGAGCTCATAACATTAAGAAACTCATTTGCTGCTTTATCCAGACCCCTATGGAGTCAATTTATGCAATGTGCTTGAATAGCTTCCCATTTCGTGAGAAATGTTAGACTAAATTTTTACTAAGTATCTTTTATTATCACAACAGATATTTATACTGCATTCGTGTTGGTGTATTTATGCTTATAAAATGTGAGTCTGATCGGTGAGGTTGAAACAAAACCATTATGTTTTATGGATCATAATTATTTTCTCATAAACCCAATTCTATAAATGCATGGATTTGAACATTATTGGACTGATTAATTGGCAGTTCTTTCAGAATTTGGGCTCGATTTATTCAGAGTTGTTTGAGCTCCATCAGTTTTTGTGCCTGCCTTTCTAAGATTAAGTGCTTTAACATCTTCCTGGCCTCTTTTAAAATTCAATTTGAAGTCTTATATATTTTTACTATTTTGACATATCTGGTGAATATTCACCCAAGATGTTAACCTCATTTCTTACTTCATGCAGAAAGTAGGTGGTGTTAACTGGGCAGGCACAGTAGACCTATGGTAGAGCATAGCAGTGGTCCCACCTACTCCGGAGGCTGAGGCAGGTGTATCACTTGAGCCCAGAAGTTTGGGGCTATCCTGAGCTATGATTTTTCCCACTGTACTGTAACCTGGGCAACACAGAAAGATTTTGAGTTTACATTTTTTTTTAAATTAGAAAGTAATTAAATAAAATAAATGTTAAAAATGTAAAGATGTTATAATCTTTCATACGAGGTATAACATGTTGGACCTGGGGGAAAACTTTATTCTCACAGTAGAAACAGACCCGAAGTCTAGGAAAAACTTTTGAAGCCCAAGTCTTAATTAGTAACCTAGTGAATGTTAGATCCTAAAACACATCTTCTGGTCTAGTGGTCTTTCTATTACACTCATAAGGATTGTTTACATTTTTAAATATTCTTGCTTTGTATGCAGAGCATTTAATGTCTTGTGGATCTGTGATGAACTCAGATTTTCTGTTGAAATAATCCAAGTTAGATATTTCAAGGTCTCTCTCAGTCCCCTCCCCTTATCTTCATCCTTTGCTCTTTTCTCATTCCAGGCCCACATGCTCCACAAGCACCTTTCTCAATCTCATTCCAGATAAAGGAGTCCACCTGTGGCTCAGGTGGTGCCATCCCAGAGATGACGGGGGCAGCATAGGGAGGGTGGAGGCAAGTAATTGACACTGTTGTAAAATATACTGTTTACTTATATATCTCTAAGAATGCACCTTCTTAGAGGGACCAAGCCCCATTCTCTTTCCCATTAGATATTCAGTGTCCAGCAGAGTATAAATACGAATCCTTATAGAAAAAATTCATTAAGTACTTGCTGATATCATGCAGTTTGCTGTATTTTCTTATGGTAATTCGAAAGAACATTTATTCACTTGAGTGTAGGCTTTAAAAGGTTAAGTGATTTACCGAAGGCTCTGTGAAACAGCCCCATATTATACAAAGCCTATGCTCTCTTCAATACCCCAAGCAACCTTCTAACATAACATACAGCTGTCAATGAGCCTTTTCCAAGGCCCATTTAAGGTCTTAGCTCATTACCCTTCTTTCACAGAGTCTGTCGGTCTGTCTTCATATTTACTATGCAGAAAAACAATTCACTTTTTGTCTTAGGGTATTGCTTTAGTGCAAATGTTAACAAAAATAACAAGAAAGAATGAATGTAGAAGCTATCAGTTCAAGAATCAGCCCCTTAAAAAGACTGTTTCAGGTTCAGTTCAGAACTGGAGAATAAATACACACATTTGTTCTCCACCTTTCAAAAACCTCCACTGAAATAAAAGCTTAGGATCCCTCAAAGGGTGGATTGGAGGGGTGGGGTTTATAGTAAACAATAGTCTCGAGATTTCTGCCAATTTCTGGAAGGAAATGGGAGAAGATAGTAAGAAGAAACAAGCAAAGAGCCACAGAATCTTTAAAAGGAAGGAAGGGAATCTAGCCACTGTCTGGGAGGCTCTGGGTTCAGAGTTAGGAAGTAGCAGAGCGGTTGGTACTTAGAAGTAGAAGTGAAGTGTGACTTTGAGAAAGTCCCTTAAACTATCTTGCTGAGAGTTTTGTTAGCTGTGAAATTAATTCCTTGTAATATATTGACAGTCTGTGCATAACGACTAAGAAAGCATTCAGGAAACTGGCACAGAGCAGAAAATGACCTCCAAGTCAAATTATTTATTTGTTTGTTTGTTTATTTGGAGATACAGTTTTGTTCTTTTTGCCCAGGCTGGAATGCAACAGCATGATCTTGGCTCACTGCAACCTGTGCTTCCTGGGTTCAAGTGATTCTCCTGTGTCAGCCTCCTGAATAGCTGGGACTACAGGCATGTGCCACCATACCTGGCTCATTTTGAATTTTTAGTGGAGACGGGTTGCACCATGTTGGCCAGGCTGATCTTGAACTCCTGACCTGAGGTAATCTGCCCGCCCCGACCTCCCAAAGTGCTGGGATTAGAGGTGTGAGCCACTGCGCCTGGCCAAGTCAAGTTATTTAAATAATACTAGTCTCATTCAGAAGGCTCACAGTGGGTTTTCATGTCACCTCCTCTCCCTTCTTTGTTGGAAAAAAATGAAAGAGTGAGTGGATGTTTCAAGATGAGGAGAGATACGTTCATTGCTTTCACCTCCAGATAAGCTTATTATTAGGGGAAAGGAAACAAAGGAGTCTCACTTATGTAAGATGACCTTCTGTGAGAGAAGAAGAAATTTGAGTTGGTGAAAAGAAAGGAATTCAATTTCCTAAGTGTAATATCCTGAAATAGAAAACAGAAGCTCTGAGACTGTCTCAACTATAGACATGTTGGAAAAAAAAATAGATGATTATTTCTTGTGGTTCATTTGTTGACTCGTAGAGTTTGTCAGATGCCACGTCAGGTACCTTACACGTGTTCATAACCTCAAGACATAAAAGGGAAGGAATTTTAGAATAATTCCACGATATCACTGTGTTGCCTAATAAGCAAATAGTTTGTTAATAACCGCTTATTAACAAATCTCAGAATAAAGCTTCCTTTTCAATGAACAAAAATGCCTTTCTTCACATTATCTTCCTTTATATTCTTTGACAAAATACCTCAGCCCATCAATGTTGTCTATCTTATCAAAATTGAAGGATTATAATCCAAATTTAAGAAAATATCTATCAAAATAATGACAACGTTGACCATTTATTCAGTATCTGCTGGGTACATGGTACAACGAACATCTGAGTGAACGGCAGGTCCCGTGCTGAGGCCTCCACTCCCCTTTAGCTCACGTGCACTGAAGAGCGAGTGGCACTGGCGCCCTGAAAGCTGCTCAGACAGGACCGTTTTGAATTCCCACAGCAGTCCCAGGAGAGGTGCTGTGTGCACCCCAGTGGACAGAGGAGGGAATGGAGGTCAGGTGGATGCCCTCAGGGAGAGAGTCACACACTGGTGGACCCCACTCTGGAAAGGCTGATCTCTTCTTTACCCGCCTCTAGAAAGTCTACTGTCAGTGATCTCAACCTCTACTTTATGTCTACTGTTTCTGGTTCAGAAACGACCTCATGCATATTTCAAATCCTCCAAGTTTTCCTTGCCATTACTCCATCTTGTGACTACTAAAATAAATAAAATTATATATATATATATATATATGTTAATCATGTACAGATAATTTCCTAGATGTAATTGAGTATAAATTTCAGGCAAAATGCTAACTTGAATATATGTTTATGTTAAACCTTTTCCATATTTTATTCACTCATTATTAAGAAAGCAAAACCTTTGTACAAAATATCGTGCTAGCCTTTGCCAGGTGACAGAAGATTGGAAGTCACAGACTGTGTTCCTCAGGAGTGCTGAGTTCTTCTGAAGATGGCAGACTGCACATGGCAGCCCAATAGAAAGCAAAAGTCAGTGGTTCATGCCTGTAACCCCCACACTTAGGCGGGCGGATCACTTCAGGTCAGAAGTTTGAGACCAGTCTGGCCAACATATTAAAACCCCATCTCTACTAAAAAAAAAATACAAAAATTATCCGGGCATGGTGGTGTGTGCCTATGTAACCTACTTCGGAGGCTGAGGGTGGAGAATCGCTTGAACCTGGGAGGCAGAGTTTGCAGGGAGCCAGGAAAGTGTGACTGCATGCCAGCCTGGGCAACAGAGCAAGACTCTGTCTCAACAACAAACAAACAAACAAAAAAGTCAGTCAGATGACTGAGGCAGTGACAATTGCCATATCTTGTGCAGGGTAGTCTTGGGATTTGGCTCAAACACACTTAATCTAGTTCTTGTTGCCCAGTGAGACAAATGCTAGGCCAGTTACATAAGATCTTTCAGGCTCAATTTCCTTATCTGTGATGTAAGAATATTGATATTGTTAAAAAGGCATGAGATTTAGATATAAGTAAAATACTGGGCATAGTACCTGACAAAGCTGTACATGCTTAATCTTCATGAATGATCACAAAATGCAAGTAGAATTAGGCAGGGTTGTGGGAAGGGGAGAGGCAAGCTGTGTTAAAGACAGGGAATGGGCAGGCAGAATGCAGGACTGCCCCAGACACCTACCACCTGCAGCAGAGGCGACTCACTGAGCTGAACACAGAGAATATGAGTCCCTTTCAAATGTACAGCTCTACCTTACCTTTCACCCCACAGTAAAATCGGTCCTTACCCAGAAAAAAAGTAAAGATAAAAATGAAAGGAAAGAGGGATGGGGGAGCAAAATACACGTATGTGTAGGTATTCAGACATTTGGTATGCTCACATCAGAAAAAGAAAACTCCTGCAAGTTTTCTTGGCACAACGGAATAGTGATTGTTTTTTAATTGTCCGCGGTCTCTCTCATCTATTTATGTGTTCTGAAACCACTGACCTCTCAGTGACAGCAGCATGCTGCTTTTTATAAAATTAGAAATGTTAAAATGTAATTGATGATAATAAACAAAGGACATTATGCTACGTGAAGTGAAGTGAGCCCGTTGAAAAGAAAACACGTGGATATTACCTGACTCAACTCATTTCAGGCTGCTGCCAAGGTTATCGTGGTTTTGCCGTTAGAAGTAACATAAAGGACCCGGAATAGTCAAGTGTATAACAAGAGGCCGTGGAATGGAGCTCGCCGGGGGCTGGAGCGAAGGAGAAAGCGGGAGTCCTCGTGCGTTGGGTGCAGGGTTTCCATTCCGCAAGATGAAAGGGTCTGTGGCGGGCTGGTGTCGATGGCTGCAGAAGAGTCACACTGCTCACAACGTGCAGGACACCACTGCACCGAGTACGTCTTAAGTGGTTAATTATACATTTTGTGATATATGTATTTTTCTACAGTAAAAGTCCCTTTTTTTTTCCTTTTTAAAAAAGTTGTATTTAAGTTCAGGAGCACATGTGCAGGATGTGCAGGTTTGTTACATTGGTAAACTTGTGTCATGGTTTTTTATACTGCAGATTATTTCATTACCCAGGTATTAAGCCTAGTACCGTTTAGTTATTTCTCCTGCTTCTCTTCCCCATCCCACCCTCCACCTTCCAATAGGCCCCAGTGTGTTGTTCCCTTCTATGTGTCCCTGTGTTCTGATCATTAAGCTCCCTCTTAAAAACCATTCTTGTTAGTATGTAAATAAATGTGAAATAGAAAAGAGACATTTTTAAAAGTATGAACTGGTGTGTACAGCTTCATTGTCTAGGTATGTACTCATTAAAACAAATCTCTTTTGTTAGCATATAGCACTCCTTAAGATTGACTTTTGCATATATATCAGTGAGAGTTTAGTGATCTTATATTCAACATAAATATGACAAGCTTTACACACATTCCCCCTTTTCATCTACTGAGTGAGTTTATCCGGAAAACCTAACAAAATCTTTCCAGGCCTCCCTGGTGGAAGGTACCCAGTGCCCTGCTCTGGAGGAGGAGATGGAGGCTCAGACAGGGTAAGGGACTTTTCCAAAGTCACCAGCAGCAGAGAAGCTTGAAGTGAACCACAGGCGTGTCGAGTGTGTGCTTTTCCCACGTCCACATGCCATATTTAGGCAAGACCCACATGGGAAGCTATTTATTCAAGGAATGACCATGACGAGGTTCAGGATGGCAGAGCAGGGCTGGTTTGTTTTGGGGATTTTTTTTTTTTTTTTTTTTTTTGAGACAGAGTCTCGCTCTGTAGCCCAGGCTGGAGTGCAGTGGTGAGATCTCGGCTCACCGCAAACTCCGCCTCCTGGGTTAAAGCAATTCTCTTGCCTCAGCCTCCCTAGTAGCTGGGATTACAGGCGGCTAATTTTTGTATTTTTAGTAGAAACAGGGTTTCACCGTGTTGGCCAGGCTAGTCTCGAAATCCTGACATCATGATCCACCTTCCTCAGCCTCCCAAAGTGCTGGTGTTTTTGAAATACAGCCTCTCTCTTTGCACCTTGTGGGCGACCCTCAGAACTTCCTCCTCTCCCGCAACCACTGCCCTTGCTGCTTCTCTCAGTTGCTCTCCCCCACACCTGGATGACTCCTCTTGGCTACCTGGGCGATGGCACTGTGGGAGGCAGCCTACTCCAGTGGGTGCTGCTGGGATCCCGGCCCACACCCAGCAGTTGCCTGGAGATGGAGGTATGCCAGGTATGTGGGCCAACAGCTGCAGAGCTGCCCCTGACAGGCCGGAGGAGGATTCTTTGTCAGTGACCACACCAGCCCCAGCCCTCGCCAGCTGTCCCACTCAGTATGCCCGGGTTTCCAGGGCCCCAGCCAGGGAAGGGTGTGGACATGTGATACAGTGGTGGCCACATGGCAGGGGTCAAGAGGACAGCAGGCAATACTAGAAACAGAGGAAATGACACTTCAGAAGCGTCCTGTCTTACAAACCCAGTGAGTATAACAAGCGTCGCCCTCTCACGTCATTCAAGGGTCTCCAAGTGACTGTGCATAGGCACCAAACTCCTTTTTCTTACCCCAGCCATTCTTTATAACTAGATCTAGGGAATTGACTGATTAAATCTAAAAAGTCAGGAACCAAAGAAAAGATAAACATAGAAACTTCAGGTTTCCCAGAATCTTGCACATTTCCTTCCTGTTTCCCTATGATAATTTAAATTTTAATGGAAAGAGACACAGTTTAAGCCAAATGTTTTAAATCATGAAAACAAGTTAACGTCCCTTGTCTGCTCATGGTAAACCTTCAGATTTTGTGACTTCTTTCCACCGAGGCAAGATGGGTTTCATTGGGGGGAACTGTTTTCAGCCTCAGCCGTCTGTGTGTGCACTGTGACAATATGCGTCTGAGCTGGACAAGACGCCTACGATTTTTTCATTTCACTAAAGAGCCTCACGTTGCTCAGCTACAACCTGGAGGAAGTGTTTGAAAGCTGATTTTCTGACGCCCAGCCCCAGGCCTCCTTCGCTGCTGCAGTATCAGACCTGCTTTTCTCTAAATCAGAATTAGGCACACCACTCCAGATGAAAGAACCCTGTCGTGGAAGTGCCTTTCTTTGGCCCACACTAAGTATAATTTCTGCTCCCATTTGAACTCAAATATCACATTTATATTTTAACAGCTGCTGCTCTCTAAGCAAAGTTATTCACATAGAAAATCCAGGATTGTGACTACTTATTTTTTCCTGTCTACACCTAAAGCAGATTCCCTGGAAATGCAGTTATCTTAAGTAGCTGGAATTGTCTAACTTTGGTGATTTTATTGTTTACAAATCAGCCAGGTGAGAACAAGAAAGTGAAAAGCAGGAAATAAGACAGGCAGAGAAGCAAAGGGCTTGATCCGAAGAGCAGCAGGATGCCTGAGCAGGTCCACTGGGTTCTCAGGGCTGCAGCAAGACTCAAAGCATGGCTGTGGTCTCAGGACATGCTGTAGATCAGACCACAGCTTCCCAGCATGCCACATGCTGCCCATGAGTGTCCTTCACACCACTCCTTCTTCTTCTCTTTTAGTGATCTGAAATCAAGTTTGGGCCATGTGTGTATGGGCCAGTCAGGGGAGGCTTCCAGAAGGAGGTTGCATCTGAGACTAGTCATAAAAGATGAGCAGGATTTCCACAGTTGCTCAAAGGAAAGGGGCATTTCAGAAAGAGAGAGAAGCACCTTCATGTGAGCACAGGTAGGAACATGGGGCCCAGGCATGAAACCTATTGATCCGGAGTTCACATGCGCAGGTGGAAGAGGCTTTGCAGCCCTTAGGGTAGAAGGGGAGATGGCGCAGGAAATGTGGATGCTCCAGGAAACTTGAGATCCATTCTGCAGCCTCAAGGGGAGATGGAGTAAGAGGAAGGACGCCCTGGGGGCATTGTTCTTGGGAGGACAGAGTAGAAGGGGGTTATCTCCTGCCAAGCAGCCACTTCCAAGTAGGGAAGGTGGAGAACTTGTTGTCAGGCGGGAGAAAAGAGAAGACCCTTGAAAAGCTCTCCAGGAACGAGCAGGTACATGGATCGTTTCCCTCATGCCGTGATTCTGATCCAGATAGGTACTTGATTTAACTTCATTGCCATCAAGCTTGTGATGAGGGGCAAAGCCAGTATCAGACATTGGTTGTATGTCCACTATGTGTTTGACTCTTTGTGAGAGGTATTACCTATGTCATTTCATAATATTCTACAAGCAATTCTACGAAGCCCATTGCTATTTTATAGAAATGAAATCTGAAAATGAAGAGTGTCAGGTAAACTAAGAAGTCCTCACATAGCTAAGGAACAGGGCTGCCTGACCCCAGTCCTGCACTCTTGGCTCTTTGTGACTTCACTCGTCAGCATTCTGAACTCAAAGCGTTCTGGGCATCTCCAGGTAGAGGGCTTAGGAGGCAGCTGAGTACCTGAGTCTGGAACTGAGGAGAGTTCCAAGCAGAGCTGTGGGTGTGGGATGGGGTGTATGGGAAGGAGGGAGTCAAAGCAAAGGGATGGGAGCTGCCCGGGAAGGGGTGCAGGAGAGTGGCCTGGCCCTTCCTAGATCATTGTCAACACAACTTGTCTCAATGCCTTTTATGCCCTCCGTTATCACCTGTGTTATTGCTGGCCTATGGTATTCCGCAGCTCTTTGGGAAATAGTGATCCTTTGTTTCTGACAAAGTTCATCTTAAAGGGTTTATTGTCTTTCTGACTAGGAATAATTGGGGAATAGAACGTTACACAACTTAATTATTTTTCCTAATAAATGAAGCTTATTCTTATAATTTCCAGGACTTTGAATTTGAATATTGCTTAACTATATTTCTCTTTTTTATTAAATTGTTTGCTTCCTCCCCCAAAACAGTATATTTTAGTATTTTCACAGAACAATGAGAAGCCCTCATTATGAACATACGTGATTAAATTGAGCATTTCCAAGTGACGTCTCCCTGATTGCTGAAGTGAGATGAGGCCAGAGGATGAAGTGCTACCACCTGAATGGTGCTAGTACGCTCTGCGTTTACTTAGCTCATTGGACAACGTATTCATTTAGTTATTCAACAGTTATTTATCAAGTGACTCCTATAAGAGGGACTAAAACAGAATTTCCTGCTTTTTGTAGACTTTACATTATGGTATTTCCATAGTGTCAAGTGTTTCATGAAATCATAGAAAATTTCACTAAATCTACAATATCATTTCTGCTGACATACACTCTTTAATGCGCTAATATTAACTAATGCAGAAATTAAGTTATGATTATCTAATGTAAGATACATTGCAATTTCAGATACCAAATTTGAACAAGTAAACAAACATTTCTCTTGGAATCAATGAACTCTGTATCTAAATCCCTTAGAATAGCCTTAGCACACAGTGTTCTATGAAAGCAAAGCTCCAATTACTATTGTTGGATTGTACCCAGATTAAGATACTATTTAAGTTTCTACTTTATGTAAAGCACTTTTTCATATGGATATTCTCTGTCCTAACAATAGTCCATTTGTTACACCACAAGTAACACCAGATACTTCTGAATAATAATGACAGTCAAGGCTGTGGTTTTGTGGAATTTTGCTTATATACGTCACTGTTGATTCAAACAATATAGTAGTTCTAAGAACATCTGTGCTTGCAGTCTCTGCGTCTGAACCATAAGAAAATCATTTCTCTCCATGCTGCTTAAATTTAAAAATCTAAATATTTGATAAATTTTATGCTCTTCTAGAATATGTTTTATCAATATCATATTCGAGTAAAAAAAGTAAATGTTCATAGCCTGAGGAAGATTTTGTTAAAAAGCTTTAGCAAACATTATACTTCAGAATGTTCCTGTACTGCACTAAATGCATAAGTATAGCATACTTGTGCTAAACAGTAAACCATATTATCTTTGAGTTTAGGAATAAAATGAGTAAATATGTAAATGTAACAATGAGAAACTATTAAAATGCAGTAGTTTGAATATGATTAGTTAAATAGAAAATCCAAAAATTTGTACATGAATTATTTAAATTAAAAAACAAATTTAATGAGTTTACTAGGTACAAAACTCATCGTCCAAAGAAATTGTATTTCTTTACACGAGCAATAATGTTAGAAATAATAATTTAAAAAATTAACTTAATATTTCAAGAAGAGTATAAAATTTAAAAAGAGTGTACAAGGTCTTTATATACAATAATATAAAACTTTTGTACAATAATAATATCAAAATGAGGGATGATATGTACCGTGTTCACAGGCTAAATGTCTCCCCTTTACAATAATGCTAATTCTCCTCAAACATATTTATAGGTTTGACAAAATTCCAATAAATGCCCAGTACATTTTGTGGAACTTATAAAGTATATAATCAATTAAAGACTAAAACAATCCTCAAGGAAAACAAGATGAGAAGACTTCACATATCATGAATGATTCCAAATTTACAAATTTCAGAATTTCTCCCTTTGTACTATAATCATGTATACTATCACATTTCCCCTAATGCCTACTTCATGTGCAGCCTACAAATTGTGATATATTCTGTTTTTGTTTTCATCTTTGCTCTCTTTGAAACATTTTCTAAGTTTATCTGTGACTTCCTCCTTGACTCAGGAATTTTTAGAAGTTTTTAAAAATTAGAAACTTAGAGTATGGTCTCTAAGCACAACCAAATGGAACTAGAAATAAATAATTTCCAAATTTCAGAACATTTGGAAATTATTTATTTCTAGTTCCATTTGGTTGTGCTTAGAAACCATACTGTGTATGATTTCTCTCCTTTTAAATGTATGGAGAATTGTTTTTATATCCCAGATTATCATCAATTTTAGTGAATGTTAAACGTTGTTAACAATATCTTGTATATTTCTGTTTGGTGAACTGTTTTATAAAAGTCAATCAGGTAAATATGATTGTTAATAGTATAATTTGTCTTCTAACCATCTCATTTTCTTATCTCATTCTATTAGATACTGAAGAAAAAGGGCTAGAATCTATAATCTCCAACAACAATGGAACTTCTCCATTTCTTCTTTCAGTTGTATATTTTTTCTTTATGTATTTTAAAGCTGTATTGTTAGGCAACATTTAGTATTGTTGTGTCTTCTTGTTGAATCAGCCCTCTGATATTGTGAAGTGTAATTCATGTAATGTCTGGTAATATTTCTTATTGTAAAACTTACTATTTCTGTCCAAATCTATGCCCTATCCCTTTATAAAATAATGATGATAATAAAGAATTCATTAGATTTACTGTCTTTTTAACCCGCATTTAAAAAATCAGGGGGTTTAGATTATTTAACTTTATATAATTATTTATAAAAACTAAGATAAAATCCATTATCTTTCTATTTGTTTTCTATTTGCTCCATCTTATTTCTTAATTTTAATTTTTTAAATTTTTATTTTATCTAGTGTTTACAATACACATCTTTAACTTATCACAGCTTTATGTAAGGCATAAAAAGTCTACAGCAGTGTAAGTTGATTTTCCTCTTCTGTCTTTTGCACTACTATTATCACACATTTTACCTCAAATCATATATTTAACATGTGCCACTAATCCTATAATACTTTATTGTTTTTGCTTTAAACAATCAATTATTCTTTAAGAAGATAAAACAATAAAACAATTTAAATCTTCTTTATATATTTCTGGGGCCCTTAATTTTTTTTATACATCAAATGTTTCTTCTGATATTATATTTCTTTCACGAAATTAATTTTCTTTACCACTTATGTAGTGCAAGTGTGCTAATAATGAATTAGCTCAATATTTGTTCTGAAAGGCTTGAATTTTCCTTTATTTTCAGAAGACATTTCTGCTGGTTAAAGACTTCTAGGTTGGCAAAAACTATTTTTAGTACTTCAAAGAACAGTTCTATAGTTCCTGGACATTTTTTTCTTACTTTCATAGATTCCGGTGCGGTGTCTGCAGTATTCCTTGTTTGCAATAGTAGGAGTTTCCCCACATAAGTTGCTCTACCCCTCTCTCTCAGTTCTCTTCTTCTGGAACTCCAATTGCATATACCTTTAACTCCTTGAGGCTTTACCAAGTGCAGTGCTGGAGACTGAAGTTTAACTATGCTGAGCTCAGGACTGTGAGGATTGAAGCAGTGCCTGAAACTAGATGTTAGTATCATTTCAGATGTTTGAAGAATAATTGCAATGTAGCAGGCACTATTCTACTCTTCATCTGTGTAATTCTGACTTATCCTTGAGATTTATCTTGAAATTTTCCAGGAGGCCTTCCTATACTATCATTTCTCACCCTAACCTTCTATCTTACCTCTCATACCAGGTTAGTTTACCCTCTTTTTTCGTTTTACTGCACACTGGGTTTTGGTGTCCATAAATCTATTACCCTTTGTTCTATTTTATCTTTTTATTTTTAATCTCCATGGCTAGGCTGTGAACTCTGTGAGGGCAAAGACTATGACTTTTATCTTGTGTCATAGTTAAACGACTGCTCTTTTGCCCAGGGTACGTTACATTCTCAATGGGTGTTTGATCAAAGAATGGATGAATAAATGCTGTCTTCCACTAGACTGTGAGTTCCTCAAGGGCAGAAATTATACTTTTCCCATTTTTGGTAATCCTGGTTCAATATATAATGATTGATGTAAAAGAGCATTTCAGCAACTGCAGTTTGGTGTTTTTTTTCTTTTTTTGAGACAAGGTCTCTCTGTCTCCCAGGCTGGAGTGTAGTGGCACAATCTTGGCTCACTGCAACCTCTGGCCCTGGGTTCAAGTGACTTTTGTATCTCAGCCTACCAAGTAGCTGGGATAACAGACGCAAGCCACCATGCCTGGCTAATTTTTGTAATTTTAGTAGAAACGTGGTTTTGCCATGTTGGCCAGGCTGGTCTCTAACTCCTGACATCAAGTGATCTGTACCCCTTGGCCTCCCAAAATGCTGGGATTACAGGTGTGAGCCACTATGTTCTGCCCAGTTGTATTTGAAATGTGGTATTGAAAGCCTCTGTGAACAAAAAGCTTCACCACTCTTGTTACTTCTTTCGCAACATTAAAGGAGTAACAGTAAAACCCGGAAAAAGAGAAAAGCCTATCTTTTATAATAATCTGGATCCCCCTTAGGAAGATTCCTGCATGGAAATCTGACATATTTGCCTTCTGTCTTCAAAACATATCCCTGGCCTGTTGCCTTCCTGTTAGATGATAAATATTCTTCACAGGCTGGCCATAAAACAAGAAATGAAGGAATTCCTGTTTCACGTCTTGGTTCATAGCACTATTTCTGTCAACATTGATGCCCTATTCTCCCACAAATCACAATGATTTTGTTAAAGGCATAACACGTATTCACTGCTAATGGTGCCAGACACCACGATAGGCATTGTACGAAGATTATTCTTGTTATTTCACAGGTTAGGAACCTGAGATTTGCAGACATTATTTGACTTTTCCAAGGAAACATTACTAGGTAGAGTAGCAGAATTTGAGTCCTCATTTGTTTGCCAATAAAGTCCATATTCTTTCCACTAAATAAACTGCTTTCTACCAATTCATCTTAAGATATAAAAAGTACAGAACAGCTCTATAGTTACAGGCCAATGCTATATTAGAGACATAAACCCTAAAGTCAGACCATATAGCTTCATGTTCAGGCTCTTCCATGCTTTGGAAAAATTCTTTAATGCTACAATCTTCAATGTCTTCATCTGGAAACTTGAGATAATAAAAACATACATATTATAAGTTTTTATAAGACAAAATGAAATTACATATATAAAAGGTATTTTATCCATTGGAAAGCAGTATGTACACGCCAGTCATGATCTCAAATGTTAAGTGATTTTAGAAGCAGCAAGAAGAGCACCCTTTTATACCAAAATATATCTAAAGAGAAAGTAATACTTTTTGATGTGTAACTATGCCTTAAAAATGCAAATACCTTATTGGAATCTATTAGTCAGCTGCCTAGTCATTATTCATAAGCTGGAATGAATTATTCCTGTCCAGTTGAAACCCTGACTACTAAATAAAATAAGTTTTGTCTAACATTTGGGACATTTTCAAGTAAAGAAGAAGGCAGTTTTTGATTATAGGTCTCCTGACCATGTTGGGGAAAAAGGGTAGATAAGATTGAGAGGCCTCGCTGTGCTGGTGCTGGGGCCAGGAAGCCCTAAGACACTACACTCTTGGGAGGCAGAGAAGCATCAGCCAACAGGAGCGGGGAGGAGGAACCGTAACAGTTACATTTAGGCCATCTTTGTTTAGCATCGGGAGATTATAGGATAAAATTATTTGTGAAGTAGTGAACCAGCGGTAGAAATTGTGTTTTAAAACTGATGATCTGTGGCTTCAGCAAATCACAGAATTGTCAGAGCAATTACACAAAGTTACAGTGGAAAGCAAGAGTCAGTCTTATTTGCCTACTTGTCTGGCCTGGACCTTCTCATGGTCTTGTTGCCACCATGTTGCTGAAGAAATCTTCATTCCCTTTACCTGTGTGTTTGGGATGGGATTGCTGAAATCCTTCCTGAATTCTACTATGTGAAATGTTGCTCCATGTGGTTTTAATTCCATGAAGATATTTACTCCAGTATATGTAAGTGACATAGGTTGGGAATAATCAGAAAAAGAAATGAGTTGGTTAGAAACAGGAAAGAAAAGTAAATCAAATACAAGGACATGAAGCACAAAGCAGGCAGAAAAGGCAGAGGTCCTTCAAAAGGGATTTTGGAAAGAGAGGGGAGCGCTGAGAGCCAGGCTAGGCCATCTCAGGAGGCAGCCTGGACATGCATTAGAAGGGATGGATGAAGGTTATTGGGAAATCATCCTCTGTCCTGTGATCATACTGTTCAACAAAGGTGCAGACAGGCTGGACATAGTGGTTCACACCTGTAATCCCAGCACTTTGGGAGGCCAAGGCAGGTGGATCACCTGAGGTCAGGAGATCAGCCTGGCCAACATGGTGAAACCCCGTCTCTACTAAAAATACAAAAATTAGCTGGATATGGTGGTGCATGCCTGTAATCCCAGCTACTCAGGAGGCTGAGGTGTAAGAATCGCTTGAACTGAGGTTGCAGTGAGCCACGATCACACCAGGGCACTCCAGCCTAGGGTACAGAGCAAGACTCTGTCTCAAAAAAAAAAAATAAATAAAAGCAAAGGTGGCAGACAGACCTTCACACCATCAATTCAACCAGGAATCTTATGAAGAAACCCCTTCAGAAGAAGAAAAGCAAAGGAAACATGTCTCTAGGTGGGCGTGGTATACTACCCATGAGGAAGCAAAGTGAATGTACGAGCATTTGGTTGGACCAGTCAGGAGAGGAGTTCCTGAGAAGGTTCTCCCGACAAAAGATATTAACAGGAAATGGGCTTCAGAGAACTCAGCACATTAAGATGTGCAAAATGCCTTGTATGGCCTGTTTTAGTTTGCCTTTATCGTTGTATTTTAATAGATATTAAAGTTGATGCTTATGAGTGTCTTCAGGGTGAGTTACAACTCTCGTTTCCCAGCCCTCTCCTTCCCAAGTCTTCCATTTCTCCATTGCAAGTTTTCCAGTGCAGGTATTTTCAGAAGCCGGATTCCAGTATTGGGGAGGTTGTTCTTCACTTTCATCACTGACTTGTCCCTACGCAAGGGGAGAGGTTGTAACCAGGAGAGCTAATGTGAAGAGAAGCTGTACCATTCATATGTGTATATGAATGGTGTCATTTTTACTTTACATGAATCTGCTTACAGAAAATTGCATAGTGCACCAGATCTATAAAAAGTTAGGCCTTATTGTCAAGAAGTTTAGACTGACCAAAGACGAAGGGAAACCCATAATATGCTCATTACTGGTTAACCATATCCGTATGCTTCCCACATGTACACATTAAAGAAAACGTCAGTAATTAGTGAAGAATTTAACCTAAGGAATCCATGTAAAAACAAGGTTTTAATTATAGCATTTACACAGGTTACAAATTCTAACTTGCCTTTGTATAAGAGACAATCAGATCCATACTTTTTTTGTTTTCTAAGCCATTTTGGGGAGAGAAAAAAAAATAAAAAAACAGCCTTTGATATTTGATTCATGCCAATACATTTGGGTTCCAACATAGTAGTCTGGGATTTTTCAACGAGGTCTCCTTTCTCGCTATGGAAAAAGGGTCCGTCTCACAGTTTACAATGTGTAGTTACATCATGGAGAAATGTGTGTCTGACCTCATGCTGGGAAACTTCTTCCTGTGTGACACCAGTTCCGAAGACCTCTTCTCAGGTTAATTCCAGGACAAGCTTCAGTGAAATGTTGGCTTTCAGTTTCATGAACTGCTGATGTTGACCAAGCTCCAATGACGGAAAGAATTTTAGGTCATCAGTAGTTACTGGGACATCAAACCCTCACTATGGACCAAGAAGCAATATGGACTTATCTGGTCTACAAGACCCAAGGTATGCAAAATGGGATATAAAAATTTGTCAATTTGGCCAGGTGTGGTGACTCATGCCTGTAATCCTAGCACTTTGGGAGGCAGAGGCAGGCAAATCATGAGGTCAGGAGTTCAAGACCATCCCAAGCAGCATGGCAGAAACTTGTCTCTACTAAAAGTACAAAAAATTGGCTTGGCATGGTGGCACACACCTGTAATCCCAGCTACTCAGGAAGCAGAGGCAGGAGAATCACTTGAACCCGGGAGATGAAAGTTGCAGTGAGTCGAGATCACATCTTTGCACTCCAGCCTGGGTTACAGAGCAAGATTTCATCTCACAAGCAAAAAAAGGCAATTTTGTTCCGGAAATAAATTGTGAGAATTTCTATATCTATTTCTATTATCTTAAAAAGCGGGCAAATATCTAAGTATTTCTAATATTGAACATGTAGACTGACTCCGGATTCCCACTCAGTCTGCATGTCAGAGATTTGCATAGCAAGCGAAGTCGCTGGTTTCCTAAGAACTGTGGGCCCCACACAGGGCAAAGGCGCTCCCACAGCCCCACTCACAGGTTCCCTCACAGCTATTGCTAAGTGGCACACTCATCTAGCTCAGGCAAGTGAATTTAAGGATTAAATTTTCTACTTTTAACTAAACTGACTTCACGAAAGATTAAGTGGGTTAAAAAGTTTCCTACAAAAAAGTAGCAAATTAAGATGATATGATAATTCAGGAGCAGTAAAATATCAGAGCTACGCTGCTTCAATTAGTCCTATATACTCTTGTCAACCACATAAGAAAGTTTAAAACAATGGCAAGGAGTCAGCCAATTACCCTCAGGAAAGCATTTTGAAACACAGGTTACATCCACTGTCATCAACTCACTGAAAGCACATATTCTAACTCAAGATTGAAAGCCGATGATAGTGTTCAGGAAACGTGTACAATTTGATTACTCATGCTCAAAGCCATGTGATATTGAATTAGCTCCTTTAAAAAGTTTAATTAAACTTAATGATGAAAATTAAAAGTCTCTTTAAAAGATCTTATCAAAGAGCAAAAGACAAAAACCACTTACTGTTGGGGGAAATGTGTTCCTTATAATATACAAGCTTATTTTTCCCATCATTTTGATAAAAGCAGGAAAGATATGTGAAAACATATAATAAAAAGCCGAATAAATAAAACATGCAAAGATATGCCGTGTTTCTTATTTTAACATGAATTTCTATGTGTTTACAGTTATCCGAAACAAACACAAATGCTTTGGATCCTTGCAATCGATAGGTCACAAATTTAGAAAGTCTGCCCTTGACATGCCGCAAACTTTGAAAATTCTTTCATACCACAGACTTTTAACTGATTAAAGAAATACCACTCTAGTTATTTATGTAATACATCAAAAATAGATGGCATTTTATTTGAATTGCTAGATATATCACTTATAAATGCTTTTTCTGTAGTATTCATTTTGTCCATAAAGTACAAAGCTCTAACTCATATACACACTCCGCCAGGTACTTAGTGTAAGTGAGTTGATTTTCTTTTCTTCTTTATTATTTTTCTAACTCTGTAGAGAGTTGAATTCATCAGTTGCTTTTCCAGATGCTCCTATTTCAGGTCCCTTGACTACCATCGCCTATGTGAGCAGATGGATTCAGGGGATCCTCGGTGGACTAATGAAGAATGAAGCCCGTGTACCCACTCTATACACGGACAGCTGTAGAACAGAGGCAATGGTGGTGCATGATATATGCATGTATCTGGGAGCTAATTCCTTTTTGAACTTCATACTACTTAGTTTTGTGACTAAAATCTATGGGCTTCAGTGTCCTAGTCTTGTTACATGGGAAAGCCGTTTATGTATGCGATTGTAGCACACCACAGGTAAAGATAAATGAGAAAATGTATGCTTTGGGATCTTTAAGCCTGGGAGACGGCTAACACTCATGGGGAAAGACTTGGGCGGGACAACCCCAGAACTACAGGGTGAATAATACCTCCCAGAACAGAAGGGCTATCATGAAGATAAGAACACAATCTATCAGGAAGGATTCAATGTAACTTTCAAGAGTAGGTTTGATGGAGCAGGGTGAATCCGGATGGAGCCCTGAGCCACAGTGGGGTTTACAGCACAGGCAAAACCTGGTGACTGCATGTTAGATGAAAGGAATTGGACGAATAAAATAACTGAGGCAAGAGAGGTTGAGCATGTTCAAATTCGTATCTGTAGGGCATAGGTATCTTAAGAATGAATTAGAGCCAGAAAAAGCATACTAAGCCCAGATTATGGAACATGTTCAATGCCAGGCTAAGAGCTGTGTTCTATTACATATGCAAAATGGATCCATCAGCACTTTTTGAGCAGAAGAATAACCCAACTAATGTGACGTTTGAGGAAGATAGTTGGGTAGCAGTTTAGAAGAGGCACTGAAGCAAGCAGATTGAAGGCAGATGCTACGTGTAAGACCAGAAAGCTTTTGCACTGGATTAGATAGGTTGCAATGAAAGCTCGAGCATGGATGATGCTCTTGGGAAAGTTTAAAAAAAAAGTAGAAGAGGAGTCATAACTGAAACCATTTGATCGTGACTAAGAAGTCAAACGTGTTAATAATCTCAAGACATATTGAAACAAGCAGAAAATATTCCTCTTTTGTGCATTTATTTTTTTTGAGGTGACATTTTGATGCTAAAAGAAATTTATCAACTAGTTCTTCCTGTTCAGGTAAGTCAGTTCAGAGTCTGATAATCCTGAATAAAAAAGACAGAAGTTATGATGCTGTAACTATTTAACATGGACTGTGTTACATTAGATATGAGAGACAAACATCTCACCCTAGTATATTTGTTTTCATTGCTTCCAATATCATCTTTAGGTTTTCATATATTTCTTTCTGATTTTCACAACTAATATAATTATTTTATTTATTTTCTTCTTACTTTTCTCCTCTTCCTCTTTCTTTCTCCTTCTTTTTCTGTCAAATTGTTTACCTCTTCCTGTCCTTTTTAAAAATTCTCAACATTGGACTCAAAATTACTTTTTCTTCTTTGCTTCTTTTCACAAATCTTTCATTGCCACAAGTCATTCAGGTAGAAAAAAGTCCAGATTGTCTGCAGTGTGCTGGCTATTTATCCAATTGACCCACCATATCCTTCATATAAACAAAGAAATTAACAAGTTATGTAAATAATTTATATTCAAATATTCAGAGGTGTCTTAGACATGTTTAATATGTCATCAGCAAACTTCTTTTAGGGAGAGACCACATGCAACTTTAGACTAGAAGAAAGAAAAAAATAAACAACAGAAGGTTTTTCTTTGCTCTCTTTATGCCAAGAGCTACATATTTCTTAAACTCTACACTTGTGGCCATCACTCAAAGAGAATGAAGAAGAAAAGCTACTTGCTTTCTAATTTAAATCACAGTCTTGTTATTCTGTGGGTGAATGGGGAGAGGGGTTGGAATCGTAGGTCTGAGTGGGCAGTAATTTGAAGTCAACAGAGATGTATACAAAACAGACGCACAATCATGATCCAGCAGTTCTGGAGTTGCTCACTTTTTCTGCCTTTTTCTAAAGTCCAATGACAAGGTTCTAATGGAGACTGAAGATCCATCACCCGCTCCACATCTCCAGGGGCCCGTATGTGGATCACAGTGACAGCCATGCATGCTTCCTTCCCTCCCATGGCAAGGGCGGTATTTACTGATGACAACTCACATGCGTAACGAAGGGCTTTGCTTCTGTTTACTAAGGCCTAGGGCACCATACATTCTTCCAGTGTTATGTAAGTTAATACTCGAATTATAATCCCTATTTCACAAATAGAAAAAACACACTCGAAGAAATGAAATGCCTTGCTCTTCAAATACTGTTATTGACAAAAATATGCAATATTTATTCTTTTGAAAAATATTGTAAAGATCCTCTGATTGTCTAACCAATCATGTTATCTGTATTTGCTTGTTCTCAAGCTGCTAATAAAGACATACCCAAGACTGGGTAATTGACAAAGGAAAGAGGTTTAATCAACTCACAGTTCAGCATGGCTGTGGAGGCCTCAGGAAACTTACAATCCTGGCAGAAGGGGAAGCACCTACGCACTTCTTCACATGGCGACAGGAAAGAGAAGTGGGGGAAAAGGAGGGAAAAGCCCCATATAAAACCATCAGGTCTCATGAAAACTCACTGACTCTTACTAGAACAGCATGGAGGTAACTGCACCCATGATTAAATCACCTCCCGCCAGGTCCCCCTCATGACAGGTGGGGATTATGGGAGCTACGGTTCAAGACGAGGTTTGGGTGGAGACAGAGCCAAACTGTATCATTATCTTCGTAAGATATTGCTTTGGATTCAATCGTGTCTTGCAAAATTCTTATGTATAAAAGTTCTGATCCCCGATGTGACTGTTTCTGGAGACAGCTATGGTCTTCAGTAGGTACTTAAAGTCAAATTAGGTCACAAGAGTGGGACTTCAGTCTAATAGGTGGCTTTATAATGAAAGAGTCAGATGTCTCTCCCCCTGACCATGTGTGTACAAAGATCACATGAGGAAAAAGCAGTCCAAGCCTATAAGCGGCCCTCACCAAAAACCAAACCCTCCCAACGCCATGATCTTGGACTTTCCTGCCCCCAAAACTGTAAGTAAATGAAATTCTGCTGTGTGTGATGTCGAGACTGTGATATTTTGTTATGCCACCTGCACTGGCTAATACAGATGTTCAGAATCAAATGAGTCAGTCACATACCCTAAGCACTTTCTAAGTATACACAGCACAGATTTTACCTTCTAAACCCACTTATTTTCTTTGCCATGTTTTTCTTAATTGCTAAATAATCTTTCATTGATTTAAGAAATATTTTCGTGTGGTTCCTATTCAGGCCCAAGCACTGCTTTTCTGTGCTGGAGACAACGTGTTGGTAAAAGCTGTTCAGCCTTATTTGTTCATCATGATATTTATATTTGACAAATCCTCTACTTATGTATGTATCACCTCCATAATCTTTTCGAACACATCAAATTTTGAACAAAATGGAAGAGTGAAGAGCTAGATATATACATATAATGAATACATTTGAAATTTTGTACTTTGCATTACAATTTACAAAAGAACATCATATGCAATGTTGTATTTTATTCTCCCTTAAGCTCTATGAAGAAGACATTTTTCTATTTCAGTTGTTCAGTGAAGAAAATGAGCCACGAAAAGGTGCAGCAACTTTCCAATATCCACAGTTACAACAGAAAGGAGCGGACTTTAAGTAGACACTGGGTGCCCAAGTCTGTGTTCTTTATGCTTCATGGCACCAGGTAAGGTGGGGGGAGCACAGCAAACGTGCCCCTCAGGAGCCAGCTAAGACCCCTCTGGGGTTTCTCCTGGAGGTACAAAGTTTGCAAGTCCCATCCGAAATACATATGCGTTGACATAACTGTCTCACAGTTAAAAAAAAAACAAACAAGAAACCCAAAGGGGCAGAAAAAAACAAAATCTGTTCAACAAAGTAATTGTACATAACACAAAAGATTGGGAAAAACACAAAATGCATATTGAAATCAGAGGCGCAGTCATGTGAAAATAAAAGATCTTGTTGAGTGTCTAAGTCTTGTCATTGCAAACAGCAGTAAACCCAGCCAAAGGCATTATAGTGAATGACTTCAGGAAGACTCCTATACACTTCAATTTTCCAGTAATTCATAAAATTGACACATAAAAACAGGATTTTATTTCCCTTGTTCATTTTACATCTTACCAGTTCTTATACTTGCATATGTATAGAAACTCAGGGTTTACAAAGCATATTCATGCTCTTTATTTTATCTGATGCTCCACAAAATGTTGAGAGGGACTCTGGCAAAGTCCTGCTTGTATTATGTTACAGGTGAGAATGCTGACATGTAGAGGGGCAAGTACTTACCTGAACACCTTGGCTTGGCCTAATGAAGCCTCACTTAAACCCATGATCTGATGTTTTCCCTTTAACTAATGCCCCGGAAATACAGTCAGGTAAAATGAAGAGTTAGGGGCACATTTTAAAATACATTTAAGATGCATCAAAATTTCAGCCAATTGCTTGTAACGTCTTCAGTTGTCCAGCTCATTGGTGATCACTGGCAGTTAGAAGAACCTGGGAAAACTGCAAGATCCTGAATAATTTTCATGCCATGTTAGAGGATACATTTTTACTGTTATTTTTGTAGTAAATCTCTTTTTAATATATTATAGCTTCATAAGAACAGATAATCCATTTTTGGAATAAATTTGTGTTTTAATTGGCCAAAGAGTTAAATGCATTTTTTTCTAGATTCTCTGGATAATTAAGAATTGGTAATAAAAAACAATCACATTTATCCAGTAAAATAATATGCTCAGTTGTTTAAACCCACAGTCTTGATAAAAGCAACCAAAAATTTTGGATAAGATAGAAGAAAAAGATTTTTCAGTACCAAAGAGCATGGGGAAAATGCTGCTCTTGTATAAATTACAATCTCAAAAACTCAAGCTATAAAATTAGTTTAAAACAGTTCACAATGCCTGATAGAAACAAATGTGTAGTTCCTCCTCATCCTGGAAGAATTCCCACAGTAATATTCCAAAGAAAATAATGCACTCACAGTAGATAGATAGAGAGATAATCATCATTACAGAGAACTGGAAAAAATAGCAGAGAAAGAAAGTGTTTTCCAAAGACCCTATATTTAAAAATAATCAGAGAAAACTTCTTTTAAAACAACTGTTCTTATAATGTACAAAGCTATAGCAAACTTGAAACAATCTCAGCAAAAGAAAGCTGTTACAAAATGACCAGCATGGAATCTCTGTTTCCCACTGTCAGACACCATTTTAGTGGTCCCTGTAGCTAACTATTGCTCTGATCCTGAATAAACTCTTTCTCACCATGCCCGAAAAAAAAAATTGCAAAATATGCCTCCAACAAAGGACTAATATCAAGAGTCTACAAGGAACTCTATGAATTCAAGAAGAAAAAAACTACCCCATTAAAAACTGGGCAAAGGACATGAACAGGTATTTTTCAAAAAAAAATAACACAAGTGGCCAAGAAACACATGAAAAACTGTTGAGCATAATTAATCATTAGAGAAATGTTCATTAAAACCACAATGAGAGATAATCTTATATCAGTCAGATGACCCATCCTATTACAGAGGTGCCTTCCAATTCTAACCTGCATCTATAAGAAAGCAGCAACCCAGATACAGGGAAATTGGAGCACCATAAAGAAAGAAAAAAAAAAACAACAGATGTTGACTTGGATACAGAGCAAAGAGAATGCTTACACACTGCTGGTGGTGGGAACGTAAATTAGTTCAACCTCTATGGAGAACAGTATAAAGATTTCTCAAAGAACTGAAAACAGAACTACCATTTGACCCAGAAATGCAGAGAAATGAGAGTTTTCACTGGACACAGGGCAAGGAGCAAGGAGAATGCCTTTCATGGAGAGAAGCTGCATCTGTCTATACTTCAACCGTTCAATCAACAAACATTTCATGATCATCAGTTATTGCTATGAAAGGTAGATGCTGAGGGTAAAACAAAGAAGAAGATGAGAATGCCCAACTCCCACAGGGCACATATAAAAGCATACAAGCCTATTCAAATCATATTTGAAATAGGAGGCCAGTGACATTGCCTCCTGAGTCTACATTGGCCCGTGTATGTGGACACCAGCACATATTAAAATTATCTGTAATATTCAGTTGTGAGCCCCCTCCCCCTGATATGGTTAGGCTTTATGTCCCCACCCAATCTTATCTTGAATCGTAATCCTCATAATCCCTATAATTCCTACTTGTCAAGGGAGAGACCAGGTGGAGGCAATTGAATCTCGGGAGTGGTTTTCTCCATGCTGTTCTCATGATAATGTGTGAGTTCTCACAAGATCTGATGATTTTATAAAGGGATCTTCTCCATTTGTTTGGCACTTCTCCTTCATGTTATAGAATGTAAGTTATATCTTATATGGTAGTACCTCTGATCTAAATTTTGTGCACAAGGCTTAGTTCAAAGGTCTGAGATTCCTAGAAGTTTCGATGACAAATATTTAGTCTCCTTTGACATTTTGAATTTAAGAGTGATAAAACTCCTGCCTCACCCCAAATAACTTCTTTGACTATTTATGCCAGAAATATTACAATTGCAGTTTTAAATTTTAGATTAAGCCATTCAGGAATTTTTTTTCTCCTTTATGTCAGAATAAAACTCGGAGTTTCCAAATGGTGTCAAATAATTTACTTTTAGCTTAATGTAAACCATTTAATATATAAAAGTCACAAATCAACAGTGAACCTTTATCATTGTCACCATTCTTTATGGTGCTCCAATTTCCCTGTATCTGGGTTGCTGCTTTCTTATAGATGCAGGTTAGAATTGGAAGGCACCTCTGTAATAGGATGGGTCATGGTTATTGAGCACTCATTCTGTGTTGATGGCTGGAACCTAGAGCTTCACTTTGAGTATCCCATTAGTTATTTCAACAATGCCTTAAGATGGGCCTTGATGTACCCATCATTATGGAGAAGGCTGTCAGACTCAGAGAGGTTAAGTGGCACGTTCAACACTACACAGCTAGTCAAGATTTTAACACAAGTCCTTTCACAGCATTTTCTATGCTGGCAAACTGCTTTGCAAAGGATCAGATTTGAAAAGCCCTAGGAAGATTAGAAATGAGATATTTTGCCTTCCAGTCTATCTGGTTGACCATATGAAACTGCTGGCATTTCGTCTTGTTTCACCGACAAAAGCAGCGATTCATACGGCTCCACCTCAGCCTAACCTGAGAGTCCCTGGAGGGGCTCCCTGCAGCTCCATCCTCCATCTTCCAAGTATTCTTTATACACTCCGTATCAGACTCTGTCGCCTCTCAACTACTGACTGGAGAGGCAGAGGATCCTAGAATCAGTTGGTGTCTTGGTTGAAAGTGTTGGATGTTGCCCTGAAATCCTCACAGTAAAGTGTTGTCCAATGCATGTATCCCTCTTGATTGCTGTGTTCTTGGCCGTGCAACCATATTCTGCGTCCTCAGACTTAATGTGTCTACTTGGGCTTCCTACTCAAGATTCCTACCTTGCTCTTCTTGTTTAGGATAATGAGTGCCACATGCAACCTTTGCCCACCTCAACGGCATGTAGGAAAACAAATTTGTTTGGAGTTTTGGATCAGATATACTGGGCTCTGCTCATTTGGGCTCCTCTAGGAACACACCCTGAAACAAAGATATGAGTGAAAAGAGTATATAGGAAGTGATTCTAGGAATGAGGCAGGGATGGGAAGAGAGCCAGTAAAAGATTTTCTAACAGACAAGTTATGAATGTGGTTAATTCAGCTTGACCCTGCTGGGGAAATCTGACTGCTGATGTAGAAGTCTCAGCATTTATACAGCGGAGGGGAAGGGCACTGGGGTATATAAGAGCTGACCTTTAGAGGAGCACCAGCCTGTCCAGGAGATGAGTATCTGCTACTTCTAGTGTGCTTGTGGGCAGACAGAGTAGGCTTTGGTGGACAGAGAAAGCCAGCAGGCAGAAGATGCAGACTCTAGTAATTAGAAGTTGACTGGCTCAGATGAGTCCAGTGGCTCATGCCTATAATCACAATCCTTTGTAAGGCTGAGGCCCACGGATTGCCTGAACTCAGGAGTTCGAGACCAGGCTGGGCAACATGGTGAAACCCTGTCTCTACTAAAATATAAAAAAATTAGCGAGGCATGGCAGCATGTGCCTGTAGTCCCTGTTACTTGGGAGGCTGAGGCAGGATAATTACTAGAACCTGGGAGGCAGAAGTTGCAGTGACTCCAGCCTGGGCAACAGAGCAAGACTCCATCTCATTAAAAAAAAAAAGAAGAAGAAGGTGACTGGCTCTTGACGGAATATTCAGGGGCTGGTGACAGAGGGGTACCTGCACTGACTTTGAGTTCAGTCTGCAACTTTATGTGGCCTTAGGCAAGTCTTTGATATCTCCGAGTCTCCATTTACTAATAAAACTGTGAAATGGTGATGTTTTGTAAATTTTGGTAAATAGCAAAATGACAACAGTTGTTCTGTATTGATCAGAGATGTTATATACATGTAAAGTAATGTCTTACTGAAATCAGGACAAGTTTTTACAGAATTTAACCCTATCTCTGAATTCTGTTCTTGAACTCTCTGAGGAAGAGCCCCCGGTTCTGCCCAGCTATTTGTTGGAGAACACTTGCTTATTCTGAACAGTGATGAGATGCTAAGGCTATCTTGTTCTTGGTTTTTTAAGTTTCTTTCTAACAAAAGCCATGTCTGCCCTTGAACAACTGTGTAAACCTCCTGCCTTTGACTTTTGTTTGGCAGTAATGATTTTTGAAGAATATCTGATGCTGTCTCAGAACTGACCTAAAACATATCTCACAGGTCCACAAAGACAGGAGTTCCTGATGAATTTAATTTGGGCAGAGACTGGGCTACAATTCTGCCGTGCTGGCCTTTCTATTAAAAACTGGGAGTGATATTGGGGACACAGGGGTATGAATAAATGACCTTGATGCAGACAGAAGTCAAGAGGCCGTTAGTTCTCCCACCAGGTTCCCAGTGGCAGGCTATGCCTTGGCTTCCCGCACCTTTCCTGCAGCTCACAAGCGCCAACCAAGTTCATCTTGCTAAGGCATGAATCAAGAAATCAGCACAAACCTATTCAGTAACCACCAGAAGCAGTGAACAGCAGCTGAAAGGGATTTGGACTCAGAGCTTATTTGGTTTGATCTGGGTAGATTTTAGTCTCTTGCAACTTCCATGCAATTTGATCACTTGGGTCTAATTTAGACTTTGAAGTGAGACAGACCTTTTGCTCAAATTCCAACTCTGCCCCTCACAAGATGATCAAGATAACGTATCTTTCTGTTTCCATTTTTATGTAAAATGAAAGCAAAAACCATCTACTTAACAGGATTATTGTGAGGCTTAGCAATAAGTCTTGTAAAATTCTTGGCACAGAATCTATGTTCAATAAATTACAGATGCCTCTATATCTTTCAGAGATATCTGGTGAGACAGCCCATTATCCCTATAAACTCAACATGTCAAGTAAACATCACATTTATTTACTCCTTCCCAAGCAGATTTTTCCTCTGATATTACTTTGCCATATTTTTTATTTTTCTTTTAAAATGAATTTGGCTTTTACAGCTCTTAATTTCAGATCTTTCCATGTAGATCCACTCGTCCTCAAATCCAACTGGTTTCCATTCACTGTGGCTTTCTCTGTCCCAACTCATCTTCACACTTCTGCTACCAGCATCGCTTTAGAACGATACTTCTACCCAATGCAGCACAGGTCTCCACAGCCTCGGTTAGGAAGGCCATAGCCCCACACCTGGCATCCAGTGATGTGGACAGACAAAACCCAAGTCTGCCAGGAGCTGTGAGGTGATCGCACACCACGTCACTGGATTTTACAGGAGCAATTGCAGCCATAGAACGTGGAGTTGAGTGGAAAAAGACAACCCCTCGCAGAGAAGCCAAACAAAGACAAGGACCATCTCTAGAGCCATGAGCACGAGCGTGAAGAAGGGGAAGTGAGGCTGGGATCCTGGTGCTCCAGCGGGGAGACAGAATCTAAAAGGAAGCAACACATACACGGGAATTTGTTTTCCTCCAACCCAACATTCACTCTCTTTTATTTGTTTGTTTGTTTCTGGCTACAGAACCCTGGATATCCTTTGGGGAATCACCAATGCCTCATTCTCAGACAGTAGCTCAGATGGGTCCCCAGGTGTGTCCCAGACCCGACCAATCAGGGCGGAAATGCTCTCATGGACACAATGCCTATTCAGGAATGAGCATGGGATTTAAGAACATTCAAACCCGATGAATTCCAAGACTTGCTTGGGAGCTACTGCAAAGGCATGTCTTCACTATTGATTCTTCTCGTATCTCAGAACAGTTAGGCAGGCTGTCTGCCTTGCCTTTTGCAGAGAAACTGGGGGTAAAGCCAACACAAGAGAAAGCAAGCCTGAGAGATGAAGCAGATTGGATTCTGATGATCTGTTTAGCCTCTGGATTAAACCATACCCCAAAATACACCCCTGTTTTGCCTAAGCCAGTGATTAGATTTTTCTATCACTGTCTCTCCCCAAGCCCAAATCCTATTGACACAGACCCCAAAAAGCTGTGAAAATTGTTGATTATGGCATTAATGTCTGAGGATATTCAATTCTGTGTCTACATGATACTGAATTAAGAATTGCACAGCCCTTACTGGTGAATGCTTCTTCCAGGTTCATTTGCTGATGAAGCCATACCATGAGAGCAGGTTTCCTCCTACAGAAATGGCTGTGACCCATGGACAGAAAGGACAGTAAGAAAGGATCACTCATTGAATCAGAAACAAACTACGTCCAACTTTGATTTTAGCCTGTGCCCAATGCTCTTGTCTCCTCCATCTGCACTGACTCTCCTCTGCCCCTCCAAAATCCACCAACCCTTTAAAGTTTAATCAATGATGTCTTTCAGAGCTCGGTAGAGGGGAATCTTTTGATAATACATGAAATTCATTATCTGCATTCATAGTTTCCCTCATCACCTCCCCTTTATTACTAAAACATCCATGCTTTAGTCAGCTCTCTTCAGGACCGCATTCCCACTTGGAATTCAGGCATCATTATAAAACTACCTCTCTCTAAGTATCTGTTCTTCCCAGTCAGATGCAAACTTCAGCACCCAGCTTGATGGTCACCTTTGGGTGGTGAGTGTAAATGTTCCATGAAAGAGATTTACTGCCATTTCTAGAGTGGCTGCACAGGAAACGTTTGTTCAAAGGTGTGCCCTCTTTCTAAATTGAGAAATTATCCTATCATTTATAACTTTGAAAACTATACTCATGCAAACTTTTTTCCCTTTTAAGAAATATTTCTCCAAATATTGACTTGTGGAACGCTCATATTCTGCCAGCTGTACCTAAAAGTGTAGAAGGAATTATATTTTCTCAGTTTGCAAGAGAATTTTCCTAACTCTATTTCCCTCTCTTTTTTAGTATGTGCCTGTGTGTGCATGCACACAGACACACGCTTATTTTTGTGTATTGATTAGTTGATTAAGAGATTTTTTTTTTGTATTTTAAGGTTCACTCCATTTTGAAGGCATTGTTGTAATAAGTCCTGGTGTATAAGAACATTTTTAAGGGATCTACAAATATTAATTGAAATACCAAAAACCTGGATGATTATCCTTGGTTTAGCTGTTATTTTTTGGATGTGAATTCTCATGACTGAAATGTCATGTGGCAGGTACATTTCTGCAGTAACACTCCTCACGTCAATATAATAGGATTAAACATGAATGAACGCTCCATGGTGTACTACAAAGAGTACTATGACTTTCAAGTGCTCTACTGTCCAAATAAGTGTGAGAGCTCTTGTTCTAGACTGAATAAACTTGATATTTGCAGTGGAGGTATGATGGGATTGGGATGAGTTTATGCAATGATCCATGAGCAAAAGAATTTTAATGTGGAATGTGAATAGTTAAAAAGCAGTTAC